>NC_090447.1:326245912-326867787 GCF_031143425.1 Pleurodeles waltl | reverse complement strand
GTTGCCAACATGATGTTGAATGTCCTATTGCATTGAAGATGAAGAACATGTTTCAGTATTAATTATGTAACAATATTTGTTCTAGTTGCCATACAAGACACAAAACTTATCACTCCTATGTGAAACAGTCATAGTTTATTTTGTGTTTTGTGAGAAAGTATTCTGAAGTAACAAATGAATAGAAAAGTAATTTTTGGCTGAATTGTATAAAATCATTGAAATGACAAGCTCTTTTGCTGAGAAAATCTGGAATTGTTGCAGACTTGATGATGGCATCAACAACCATTGGATGCTGAATCTGACACCTAAGATGAGCCCACCTGAAGGACCAATCAAGAGGACCCTTAATATTTCTAATTAGTGAGAGACTTTGAAACTGAGAATAAGTTAATGTTAGAACATTGAGAGAGTCCATCTAATGTCCTGAGAGAGTTAGCTGCTGTTGCCACTGTCTTCCCCAAGTCTTCCGATGAGTTTCATCTTATACTTAATTTCCTCATTTGTTTACACTGTTCAGTACTGATATGCCTAACTAAGACTGAACTGGTGATCCTTCCTATGTGCAGCTCGTGTTCTGCACTGCCATGACGCTGCTGTCTACAGGTGTCGGGAGAAGGTGAATGCTCTTTGATGAATTATTCCTGTCTGTGGTCCCATGAGGAGAAGTATAACTAAATGTGGTTTCTAGTTTCCTTTTCAGCCTAGGTACTTACCCAGCATATTTTTATAGTGAGTTGCCCTAGTTAGAAGATTTTTCGCAAATTATTTTTGTCTTTCCGTTGATTTTGTCTGCATGTGCTAGCCCGCTCCCACACATTTACGTCTGAATTTGTGTAAGAGATAAAGACGGCCCAGCTCTGAAATTGACTGTTAAATTTTTATTTTGATGATTTACTGGTGTTACTATCATTTGTTTTGAAATCCGAGAAGAATGTGCATGTTGTGGTTTTTCTGATTTATGTTATTCTGTTGGAATAATTAACAGCATTGATGTTTAGTAGGTTAAATCTTTTTAGACATTTTGGTCAGCCAATGGTATTCATGTATGTTTATAATTTAGTTTTGTGCACCATATAGGTAACATTGATTTTGGGATTGTAATAAAGTTTTGAAACTTTATTCAGTTTGGAGTTTGATTTAGTGTTAAATTGGTTATGGTGTCTAGAATTGTTTATGATATTGTGTCATTGATTTGTGATTGAATTAATCAGACTACTACACTCTTCGCCAAGTCCAAAGATCTAGTCAACATCTACTGGTGGGAATAATGATGATGTCTCAACCGCATGCTTGTGGTTTCTGAACCCGAGGTGGAAAGAAGACCCCCGTGAGTGCTCCAGCAAGTCTGTTAGCCTGCTTTATCCCTGACCCAGTTTGCTCTTCCTGAAAGCCTGTCCATGACTTCCACTTGCTTCCAGAGAACTCAAGAATTACCTCCACTTCAACCCCTTGAGGTTAGGGGGGAAACTGGAGGTTGTCATCCTAATTCTGGAACCACCAGTCGCTGTAAAATCTGTCAAGTGTTTCTGTAAGTATTCAGATTTATCTCTCACTGATCCATTTTCTTTCATGGGGAGGTTGCTTAACTCTGTGGTCCCAGGCCAGTGGGGCTCTAGGAATTGTAAAATTTCAACAGTGATCAGCACTTTCTCAGTTCTCCATTTTAAAGACCTTGTGCCCAACTGTGCAGATTCAGGGCTGCTGGCAACTGAACCAATTAGGTCCTTCAAATATAATTCCAGTACAAACACCCAAAACACAATTTAGTGCTGTGCAAACAAAAAGATACATTTTACATTTTGGGGGTCACAATAGTACTGTGTTCTAAGGACACCAGTGCTAAACACTTTATATATCTGAAGCCCAGTAATGCCTGACTTGGGACCGCTAGAACCATGTTCTCAAACATGCTAAAATAATCTGAGGAAAACACAAGGATGATGGGTGGAATGCTTGCACAAGTCTAAGCAGCTGCCAATTGTTTGCAACTTTTCAAGCACATAATTCTTTTTCCACTATCCCATTTCAGAGATCCCCCTTTTGCAATTCAGCCTTGGTCTTGCTCCAATAGGAAGAGTCCAGCCCAAACTGCTGGGCCAGGCCAACTCAGACCAGAAACACAAAGCATACCAGCCACACCTAGGAAAATACAAAGGTGCTGAGGGGAATGTTTGCAAAACCTCAGCTGCTGGCAGTTGCTCAGGCTCACATTCCAGTCATTTGTTTCCCCCCCCAAGCTACTACAGACACCAGCCCTATGAAAATCACCCATGGTCCCACTCTAAAAAGAAATGTTAAGCCAGACTTACCAGGTTAATTCCCATGTGTACAGCAACGCAAGAAATGCCAGTATAATCTGAGCAGGGCACTCTCAGACCCATGTGACCTTAGGTATAGTCTATTTTATCTGGCACCCTGTGGTTGTGGGCTTTGTCTTGATTTTTTGAAACCACAAGTGACCTTTATCAGGCTCTATGTTCTCTGATGTCTTGAGTGATTCTGTTCATTTTCTATATTCTCTGACACCTCCTGTGATGCTTAGGAGTACATTGTATTCTAACTCTGCGAATAAACTTGACTAAGACAGTATGTTTCTCACAAGATGTATGGCTTTAGGCCAGATGCTTTATAATTTAGGCCCGTATTTATACTTTTTTTAGCGCTGCATTTGCATGGTATTTTGCAAGTTTGCGCCGTTTTTGCGTCAAAAAACGACGCAAATGCGGCGCAAAAAAAGTATTAATACGGGCCTTAGTACCTTTTGTGAAGCTTGGCTTGACTGCCTTTTTACCCTCTTGCACCCCGTGTGGTCCTTGGCAGACTTTGAATTTCTCATAACACCAATATTCTCAGACAGCAAGTGTGATATTTGGGATATTTTGTGTTCTTTCATACTCAGAGTGATTTTACAAACAAATTCTGTATCTTTCCACACACTGTGTCATTTTAGACATGCTATCCTTTGCATTGACCTTGTCACAGACAGCCAGGCTGGCAGTCAGGTAATCCTGGCCAGAAGCACCAAGGCGATATTTGTTCTGTTTGCAAAAGTTACGTTTATCAATGAGGTGAGCAGACATCAACTGTCTTTGCCAGCCTGAGTCACCACAGCCGCACCAATGGTGATATACATTGTTGTGTGCTGTAATCATGTGGACTTATCCAGGTGTCTGCTGACCTGGGAGACACACTCTTTTTTATCCTTTATTCCTATTACAATTTTCCTGTGGGTGGAGTGCCAGGCCATCAGGCCTTTAACGTTGTAGCGTATACCCCATAAACATATTTGAGATTACCCTCTCCCATTAAGGATGCTACACAATATGTGATTCACCACAATAAACATTCTAGTGCTTAGCTTCTTATTATTGGAGTCCATAGAAACATTAATCTAATTTTTGGAATCCAAAAAGGACTACAAAATTCAGTTCTGTTTGCAAAACATCCAAATAAGATTATTGCACCTTTGTAGCACTGATGCCCTCTGCACCAGTAAAATCTGCGGCCATCTTGAGATGGGTTTTTATTTAGTGGCTCATTATGTTTCACTTGCAAAGCTCCTAACCATCTTAGACATTTTCATTTTCATAACAGTTTCACTCACATCTTTGAATCTACATGAATAACTATAGCATCACAACCCCCAGAATTCAAGAAGCTAGTACTGAAGAATTTAAAAAACAAACTGTCATAAAACCTATTGTGCTATTTTTTCACAAGTTGAACAGTCCCAGCTTGGTCCTTTTTTGCCTCCTTACCAGGTTTACCCATGAGTGGCTGTGTGGATGAGGCTTGTAAAATCACTCTACATCAAACAGCTTCCCAAAAAGGTGACATGCACTGGTTGGTAGATAAAGTGAGTGTCTGAGGAGCAGTTGGTCACTAGGCAAGTGCCAGGGAAGCACTGCTCCCAGAGCCTGTTGCATGCTTCCTTCAGACTCCAGAAAGACAGAGTGAGGCAAAGGAGCCTCTGGCAGCACATTGCACAGCTAAACCTAGCAAGACACATTTTGAAGTACAGTATCAGCAAGCATGCTCCATCCATCTCTGCTTTTTGCTGTCAGAGCATCATATCCACCTCGACAAATCAGATGACTGTTGCCAGGGATACATTGTTTCAGCTTTCACCTGTTGGGAGAAGTTGGCCTATGGTGCTGATGTCCAGTTGGTGTTGAAGATGAAGCAGGCTCACCTTACACATGGAACAGTCCTATGTGGAAAAACAGGGCCTAATAGTATTTGACTGGCGGCTGTGAACCGGAGTCGCAGAGCTAGTGGGAGGCGGTGGAGAGGTCAGCAGTTCTCTGGACCTATCCGAAATGGAATATCTCCAACTCAGTGGGAGTAGTGGTGGGTCTGCTGAATGCACTGGTTCTACCCATTGCTCCAGTGGCCTGGGTGTTCTCTTGAACAGAGGTGAGTTTGAGGCCCTGAATACTTACCCACATCTGTACGGATATTTACTATGATGGTGCCTGTCTTGGTCTGGCAGTTGTGACTGTGCCATGGCACATAAAAGTTAAAATGTGAGCTGTGGGGACTCCTTCAAATCTCTTTTCCACACACAGTGCAAAAATTAAGGGGATTCAAGACTCAGGTTCGTGCAGAGGATGAGTTTTTGTCTTCAGGGAAGCATGCGTCACTGAAGTCAATGTGAGTTCTGCAGCTGATCTGGGTGCAAAGATCAATATTTCTGATCTGTGGTACAAGTGATTGAAATGAAGATGAAGTCTCTAGAAGAGAAAGTTGAGGTAGTGGAAACATCCTAAATGGAGATTGATACAAGGTTGGGCACCTTTGAATGGTTGAGGAACGGAACAGCCTCAGCTCCTCAGCGAAAGGCGTAAAGTCATTAGAGAGTGGCCTTGTGGAACAAATGCTTCACATAGAAAATAAACTTGAATTGCTCAACAATCTTTGTAAGGTGTTGGTCTGTGACTCTTCAGGGTTCCCACTGCACTGTAATCTGAGGAACTTGTAAGATGAGATGACATATCTTATGCTCCCTGCATGTGGAACTAGTGGAGTGGAAGATTTCTCCCTAATGAGAAGAGTTTACAGGACACAAGGAGGAATAATGGAGAGAAGGAGAAATCTGGTGACACTGTTATGATGATATTAGATTTTTGTGAACTGCATGAGGTGATTTTGAAAGACACTAATGCAAAGGATAGTGTGACTTGTGATCATATCTAGTTTCCAGATCTGAGACCTGCAACACTTCGATGTGGGAGAGCCTGTCTCACGAAAAAGAAGGAACTAGAGAAATGAAACATAGATGCCTCTTTCACCTACCCAGTAATACTGTGTGTGTCTCATGATGAAAAAACTTCTCTCAGATCATTGTGGCCAAGACATTCCTTGCACGTGTGGGGTTGGGCGAGGTAGAACGTAAGCACTAGTGAATCATTGTGTTTGGGGACATACCTAATGGAGGTGGTTGAATTGAGACTGAGGACTAAATGAACCACTTCATCTGGGGAGAGATCAACTGAAAATAGATACTGGTCATGAGATGTTATCACTGTCTATGCTCTCTCCTCCCTGGATGGTACTGGCTGTCCGGAACCAAATTATAGTTACTTGAGATACTTGGGTCTGCATTTAAATGTGGAGTTTTATCGAACTCCACATTTACATGCAGGACCTGTCGGCCCTGCTGGGGGATATTGGTAGTTTACTCCTGTGTTTTTGATAGGTAAAAAGGGTTAATCTTTATAGGGACATCATTCCACCCTTTAGCTTATTACATGGCAAAGCTTACCTCCCAAGTTTGAACATTATGTCCTATGGTACCACTACTAGGTCCGGGATTTCAGTGATCTACCTGACATGAGTAGCATTTCAGCCAAGTTCTCCACTGTATCAAATGGCCTTGATAAATAGTCTTCAAAATCTAATTAAGGACACAGAACATTAACAATCTGGAGTCAGTAGAGTCTTGTAGGAAAATGGAGTATATGCTTTCCACAGTTAATCCCTTCCACCACTGGGCTACATAGATTGTGATCTTTTATAGGCAGCTCATGATCTTCTCAGTAGCATCCACATTTATGGTGCCACTATAATGTACTCTAGTGGCAACAATAGCCCCCATCATGGCAGTTATTTTTTCTGCTATCAGCAGCAGTATTAATTTACCAAGCAGGAGAATATAAGGGCAACAAGCATTATTCCACCGAATGACCTACCCCTCCATGGTCATCAGCTTGCGGAATTTGCTATATGAGCTTAAGTGTGTGGTTAATGGCCCTCCTCAACCATTCTTTGTATGTTGCTGCAGCAGCTGTGCAGACTGGCGTTCATCCTGTGAGCTTGATAGTCAACACAGCATGCTTCAGTGAACAAAATAATAAGCTGCCTACACTGATAGGTTAAATAGTGCCATTAAACATATCTATGGTCTCTTGGACGGGGCTTGGGCAGTCCATTGTGCCTTTCTGTCATTTCCTGGTGAGTTACAGGCTACGGGTCAGCTTTAAGAGCTCCATGGGCTGCCATGGCCCAACCATACACCCATTTCCCCATTCCATATTACATGCTGATAATACGTCTTGCAATGTATTAGTCAAAAAAGCAGAGAGCACATTTTTAGCTTAGAGTAACACTTCTGTCATCCACAAATGGCTGCTTTTTGTGAACTGATTTCTTTCATTTTTTATGTCTGATGCTTGCAGGATGTCCTACTCATAAATGCCTTGGCAGGTATGTGTATGTGTTCCATTCAGTGACTATTGGCACCAGTAAGACTCCTCACCAGCAAAAAAAATGCATAGTGCTGATGAAAAAGTGCCATGACTTTGAATGTTAGGAAAATAATGGATATGGAACTTTATCCTCACACATCCAGCAGGACATTATGTGGTTTGACCGAGATATTGAAAAGCATGGAGATAGATCAGGCCACATTCCAGTCCATTGTTTTTCGCCCATGATGCCACGCTGAACAAAGGCACATTATCCAAATATTCATTATCCTACTCTGAAGGAGTAGGTTCAAGAAAAATTTGCATATAGCTGGGTCCAAACTGAGATGGCATGGTGGGTGAAAGATGATGGAATGGAATGCAGCCTGAGCAATTGCCAGTGGCTAAGATTATTCCAAGCATTCCATCCATCACCTTGCTGTTATTGCAGTTTATACCCTGACGTGGCTTCTGTGAACACTGTGCCATAGGACTCAAACTACACCTCATTGATGAGACCGCAGCAGGTCGAAATTGGTCTGGGGTTGCTTGTGGTCCCTTTTGGAGGTGGCTTTTCCTGGCAGTTCAGGATGGGCTGCTCCCAGTAGGAACATTATCAGTATTGATTTGCATAACGCAGGCCTTTGGCATGGTGGGTGAAATACAATGCACTAGAATGCAGCCCAGAGTGTTTGGCAGTGGCTGAGATTAATTTAAGCAGTCTGTCCATCCCCTTGTTGTTGCTGCAGTAAAGTCTTATCCTCAGCCAGGCAGTCACAAATACTTTAGCGGATACCAAGAAACTCTACCAAAACCTCTACCTACCTAGCGCACCTCCTCACCAAGCGTCTCTAGGGGTAACACTGCCCTCTCTAATAAGATTTGGTACTCAAATGTAGTGTCTTTTAAAATGGTGCCAACAGTAACCTTTGTCTCCTACTTGTGTTATGGAGCATATTATCGGTTGCCAAGACCTGTATCAAGTGCTCTCCAAAATTCACGAAGAAGTCAGTCTATAATTTCTGCTGGTGGTTGCAGGTAGTGGGCACTGGGATTCATATTTTGGGTACAGGACTTAGGTTCCATCATCAGACTATGACAAGGAGCAAGAGATAAAAAGTCAGGACAAGGAGAACGATGAAGAAAAACACAGGGAAAATGTGGAAAAGAGAGAAAGCGGGCATTAAAATAAACCTACATGAGTGAGAGGAGGATAGTAGAAACATAGGCTGATAGAAGAAAAGGGCAAGAGTTGAACTACTCAAGACCAGCGGCGTTAGTATTTGGCAACACTGACATTCAGCGGTACCAGCGGTGGGCATCTATCTATCTATCTATCTATCTATCTATCTATCTATCTATCTATCTATCTATCTATCTATCTATCTATCTATCTATCTATCTATCTATCTATCTATCTATCTATCTATCTATCTATCTATCTATCTATCTATCTATCTATCTATCTATCTATCATTCCAAACGCGTTCACATTCTGCCTGTTCGGGAGCAGCACATCAAACAAATACAAAAAAGAAATACGGGAAAGGTTTGGGTACATTCTACGCCCAGAATGACACATAACGTTTAATAAGCATTACCCTCACTCCAATTGTTACTCACATGAGGAGGGTCCGTCTCCTCTTGTGAGTAATGACAGGAGCGAAGAATGGAGTAAAAGTAACTAAATCACCGCTACGTCATAAAAACATTAACAGCAGTTTCCAGTTTGGTGTCTTATTTTAGGTTTCTAGTGTATCTCAAAAAAGTGCAGCACAGAAACGCACACAGGCCGCCCTGCTTGGCTGCTTCTCCCTTCACTATCACACACACACACATACACATACAGTCTCTCACACACACACACACACACACACGCACACACATACACCTTAGATTTTAAAAATTAAATGAACAGATCTGCGAACAGCTGCGAAATGAAAATGTCTTTATCCCTCCATCTTTAAAGCAAAATGCTGTGAATATTAGCCCACAGATAAAGATTTAACGTTTTTCTTTAGCAGCACTGCATTATTTCTATAAGGACCACTATTTAGAAATGCTAATGTGAGTGAGTGCCACAATATTAACTGAATCATAAATTGCACTCTCGTCTGTGAACTAAAACTGATGTAACGTATTTCTGGCTACCTTCATTGTTTTAAGGGTTCATTCGTCATCCCTTCACTGCTTTTGATCATCCCTTGTCGTACAAAATGGCCTTTTCTGTTTGAAAATGGCCATCCATCTCTGGTGAAATACAATGCCCTGTCTAGCTGCCAGCCTATGCAACGTTTAGTGCTACCTTGGCACACCCACTGAGCATTCATTGCACATTAAGACATGCGTTCTCCTCCCTATGCACCTCCCCTTCAGATATTCAGAGGGAGGAGAGGCATATTTCTGGTACTACATCATACCCGTTGAAATGTGCGGGTCTCTGTGACACTGCTCACTTAAATGAAGCTGGCACCGCATTATCTAAGCTGTCACTAAGTTGCATGAACGTTTTCAAATTGTTAACCACTTCGCTGCCAGGCCTTTTCCCCCTCAGGTGGCAAGCCTTTTTTTTGGCTATTTGGAGCAGTTCGCGCTTAGGCCCTCATAACTTTTTGTCCACATAAGCTACCCACGCCAAATGTGCGTCCTTTTTTTTTTTACAACATCCTAGGGATTCTAGGGGTACCCAGATTTTGTGGGTTCCCCTGAAGGAGACCAAGAAATTTGCCAAATACAGCAAATATTTCGTTTTTTAAGAAAAAACTAAATGGGAAAAAGGGCTGCAGAAGAAGGCTTGTGTTTTTTCCCCTGAAAATGGCATCAACAAAGGGTTTGCGGTGCTAAAATCCCCATCTTCCCAGCTTTCAGGAAACTCCATTTTTCAACACAGTTTTGGCATTTTACTGAGACATACCCCAGTTATACTATTTTTTGTGCTTTCAGCCCCCTTACAGTTAGAGACAGAAATTGGTGGTGTGAAACCAATGCTGGATCCCAGAAAGCTAAACATTTCTGAAAAGTAGACAAAATTCTGAATTTAGCAAGGGGTAATTTGTGTAGATCTTACAAGGTTTTCCTACAGAAAATGACAGCTGAAATAAAAAAAAAATTGAAATTGAGGTGAAAAAAACAGCCACTTTTCTCTATGTTTTACTCTGTAACTTTTTCCTGCGATGTCAGATTTTTGAAAGCAATATACCGTTATGTCTGCTGGACTCTTCTGGTTGCAGGAATATTTAGCGCTTGTAGGTTCATCAAGAACCCTAGGTACCCAGAACCAATAAATGAGCTGCACCTTGTAATAGGTTTTCATTCCATACCGGGTATACAGAAATTCATTTGCTGAAATATAAAGAGTGAAAAATAGGTATCAAGAAAACCTTTGTATTTCCAAAATGGGCACCAGAAAAGGTGTTGAGAAGCAGTGGTTATATGCACATCTCGGAATTCCGGGTTGCCCATACTAGCATGTGAATTACAGGGCATTTCTCAAATAGATGTCTTTTTTACTCACTGTCTAACATTTGGATGGAAACATGTAGAGAAAGACAAGGGGCAATAACACTTGTTTTGCTATTGTGTGTTTCCCCAAGTCTCCCAATTAAAATGGTATCTCACTTGTGTGGGTAGGCCTAATGCTCATGACAGGAAATGCAACATGGACACGTTACATTTTTACATTGAAATCTGACGTGTTTTTTGCAAAGTCCCTAGCTGTGGAATTTGGCCTCTAGCTCAGCCGGCACCTAGTGAAACCTACCAAATCTGTGTATTTTTGAAAACTAGACACCTAGAGGAATCCAGGATGGGGTGACTTGTGGGGCTCTCACCATGTTCCCAGAATCCTTTGCAAACCTCACCATTTTGGCAAACATTTTGCCAAATTTGGCCAAAGGCACTTTTTCCTCACATTTTGGTGACAGAAAGTTCTAGAATCTGAGAGGAGCAACAAATGTCCTTTCACCCGGTGTTCCCCCAAGTCTCCCGATAAAAATGGTACTTCACTTGTGTGGGTAGGCCTAGCGCCTGAGACAGGAAATGCAACATGGACACATCACATTTTCCCAAAGAAAACAGAGCTGTTTTTTGCAAAGTGCCAAGCTGTGGATTTTGGCCTCTAGCTCAGCCAGCACCTAGGGAAACCTATCAAACTTGTGCATTTTTTAAAACTAGGCACCTAGGGGAATCCAGGATGGGGTGACTTGTGGGGCTCTCACCAGGTTCTGTTACCCAGAATCCTTTGCAAACCTCAAAATTGAGCCCAAAAAACTATTTTTCCTCACATTTTGGTGACAGAAAGTTCTGAAATGTGAGAGGAGCCACAAATTTCATTCCACCCAGCATTCCCCCAAGTCTCTCGATAAAAATTGTACCTCACTTGTGTGGGTAGGCCTAGTGCCCGTGGAAGGAAATGCCCCAAAACACTATCTGACCACATCAAAATTATCAAATACAAAACTTCCTGTTTTTGGGGGGGGACCTGGGTTTTTTGTCCTGGGCTCAGCAGCCATACAGGGAAACCTACCAAACCTAGACATTTCTGAAAACTAGACACCCCAGGGAGTGCAGGGAGGTGTGACTTGTGTGGATCCCCCAGTGTTTTCTGACCCAGAATCCTCAGCAAAGCTCAAATTTAGCTAAAAAAAATCACATTTTCCCACATATCTGTGTGGGATCACCGCACCGGGACAAATTTCATGCCACCCAACGTTCCGCTCAGTCTCCCAGTAAAAATGAGACTCACCTCACTTGTGTAGGTTGGCCAAGTGCCTGTGACAGGGAAGAGCCAAAAACATGTCAAAATTGAGGGGGAACCAAAGCGTGTCCAAAAGGGCAGTTTGAAAAAAAAAAAATTTTTAGGCTGACAAGTGGGGCAGAATTTTTATCTATCTGTATAGATGAGACAATGCTGGGTGGTAGGAATTTTGTCGATTCCTGCAGATTCCGAAAGTTTCCATCACAAAAATGTGGAAAAAATGTGTGATTTCCAGCATAGGTGGAGGTTTGCAAAGCATTGTGGGTAAGAAAATGATGCAGGTGCATATGAAGCACACCACCCTGGACTCACCCAGATGTTTAGTTTTTCAGATATGTCTAGGTCTTGTGGATTTTTCTACATGGCAGCGTCCCAAAGTCCAAAAAGTGCAGCCATCACCATTCCAAGTGGACCGATTTTGAGAGTTATCCAAGCTCTCATGGCCCAAATGTAAAACCAAAACCCAAAATAATGAAATGTCCTCTTGATTGCCATGGGATAAGATGTTTTAGTGTGCGGGGGAGAACTGAAAGACTATTACCCCTTCAGTTGGGATGGGGGCATAACCATGCCCATACTGGTTGGTAGCCACCACCACACTATTTTTTTGTTTGTTAATTACCTGGCATCTAGTAGGCTTTTTGCTTCCCCCCCGGGTGTGGATCAGGGGTAACTGCCCCATCAGCCCCCTGGTGGGCAGAACAACTTTGGCCCCATTTATTTGGGGTGGGGGTATGGCCATACCCCCACCCTCTTATTTTGAAAAAAAATCTTCCCTGGTCTCTGGTGGGCTTTCTGCCCCCTCCTGGGGGCAGATGGGCATTCCAAAAATAGGCCGATCTGCCCAAACGGGGGGCAGATATGGCCAGCAGTAATGTGGCACCATGGGGAGCGACCCTTGCCCAAGGGGCTGCCCCCAAACAAAACACACACACCAATCCCTGGTGCCTAAGTGGTTTCTGCCCCTCCCCCCGGGGTAGATCGGCCTAATAGAAAAAGGCTGATCTTCTCCCAAGGGGAGCAGAAATGGCCTAAAATAAATTTGCCCCTCAGGGGAGCGACCCTTGCCTAAGCGGTCGCTCCCCTGGTGTGAAATTGGCGCAAAAAAAAATCCCTAGTGCCTAGTGGTTTCTGCCCCCTTGGGACCAGAATGGCCTAATAAAAATAGGCCGATCTGCCCCCAAGGGGGGCAGAAATGGCCTAAAATAAATTTGCCCCCAGGGGAACGACCCTTGCCTAAGGGGTCACCGCCCTTGCGTGAAATTGACGCAAAAAAATAAAAATCCCTGGTGTCTAGTAGTTTCTGCCCCCCTTGGGAGCAGATTTGCCTAATAAAAATAGGCTGATCTGGCCCCAAGGGGGGCAGAAATGGCCTAAATACATTTTGCCCCCCAGGGGAGCGACCCTTGCCTAAGAGGTTGCTCCCCACATATAAAAAAAATAATAAATACAACAAAAAAAAATGATCCCTGGTGTCTAGCGGTTTCTGCCCCCCCGCCCCCCGGGGCAGATCAGCCTAATTAAAATAGGCCGATCTGCCCCTGGGGTGGGGCAGAAATGGCCTAAAATTACTTTGCCCCTCTGGGTAGCACCCCTTGCCCAAGGGGCCACCCCCCTCATTCAATAATATACAAAAAAACTCCCTGGTGTCTAGTGGGCAGTTCTGCTGCCCGATCGTGAAATGCTGAGAGACATGAAAGGAGAGGAAAGGCCTTTCCTCTCCTTTCATGCCCCTCTCGCCCCTCCCTGTCGTCAGAGGAGAAATACTTTTGCATTTCTCCTCCTATCCGTGCTGGAAGCTGAGCTTCCATCGCAGAGGGGTAGGCCTCTGATGAGGTGGTCCAAGGACGTAACGGTTACGTCCTTGGCGTATGAGCGCCGCAGCCAAGGATGTAACAGTTACGTCCTTGGCTGCCAAGGGGTTAATGAGGCCTGGCTATGATCAAAACGGTATTCCCACCCTCTCATGTGCGTGCCTTGTGAAACAATATCCAATTTCAGAGTTTGTCTTGAATGGCTTTTATTGCTGCACACAAAATGGTGCAGAAAGAAACTACTTCTGGAAGGTGATAACAACTGGAAATGTTTAGATAGAGCTCTTCCTATTACTTCCAGTGCGTAATTTGAAGAGGTTGTTGCCGGTAGGGGTCACTGGCGCTTATTTTTGGTGATCGGAGAGGGGAAAAACCAAAGTGGAAAGATGGAGGCAGACAAAGATGGAAAAACCATCATGCAAGGAGAAAGCAGAAGTGAGATGAGAGTGGAGGGAGTGTCTGGTAGTTGATTAAAGAGCCATGAGATGGATTGAAGATGACACAGCCTTGGTACTGGGAGTGCTGACATTTAATGGCGATGGGCACAGGCTTCTGAGCAGAGCTTTGAGCACCAGCACTCATTCTTTTACAAATAAATACAGATTACTTACATGTTAAACATAGTGACAAAGACAAGAGATCCGACTTTTAATTTATAGTAAAAGCTGTGTGGGACTCTCATTTCATCTGTTGTGGTAATCCTGTTTGGGCATAAACAGGGATATGCATCTGAATTGGAATCCTTCTATATTCAGTAATTGTTGCTACTTGAAACAAAAAACATAAATTCCCAGTTTGCCCACCGTGGAATGAGATTAAATCCACAGTTTTAATGCCTATTTTAAGGAGAAGAACAGATCTGATGCAGTAATATTTCGCCCAGCAAATACTACACCCTATGGAATGCATATGAACTAGGTGTGGTGTTATTGCAGAAAATAAGAGTCAAATCTTAGTGATGTACATAATTTATACATACATTTGCAAAACTGTATTCAGGACAAAGGATAATATTAATACTAATGCACTTACTCACACCCAACATTCACTCCACCCACACCGACAGCACCCAACACCCCACTCTCTCACATTCACACAGTTCTGCAAACATCCACACTACACTCGGCACTCACATGCATGCTGTTCAACACATAGTCGTTCACCAAACATATCACAGAGATCTGGCACCTGCTGCAAGACAACTCCCCAGATTAACTTCACCAACATCATCACAGACTTTGCTTCATCAAGATCCCTCAATGCTAGCAATTACATCCTGCTGGGAGACCTGAACTTCCACCTAGAAAACCATGCTGACCCCAACTCAAAAATCATTAATCGCTATGGAACGGAAGTCTAGACCTCATTTAACAGTAAAGGTACCTACCACATAATTAGACACCTCGTGGACCTCATTTTCACCACCTTCGCACAACATCTTGGCATGATTTGTCCAGTCTGCTGGACAGATCACACCCTTGTCAAGTTCAGCATCTAAGTCATGTTCCAACACACATGCACCACTGTGAGACCAACCCACCAAAACTGGAATTGCATAACTGACAAAGACTGGAACACAGCTCTCAGCACTTACCGACCTGAACACAGCAACAGCCTCCTTAAAGCCATCAAGAATTTCAGCAACTGGAATAGAGTTTGCGCCGACTCCCTAGCCACCTCAAACACAGCAATACAACCAGATCTAGACTAGGCCAGTTGGTACATGGAGAAACTACTCATACTGACAAAACCCCACTGCAAACAACTGAAGTACAAATGGAGAATGATCAAGGACAATACAAACAGGAGCACATTCAAATCTGCCTTGAGACACCATTGCAAAATGATCCATACAACCAAACGTGCCGCTCTGGTGGACTGCATCAACAAAAGCACCAACAGAATCTAAGAGATCTTTGCCATTGTTAAGTATTTCACGTCACCAGTGGTCGCCTCCAATTAGATCATCCCCTGGAAGGACCTTTGCAACAATCGCTCTCAATTCTTCAGCAACAAAATCACCACCAGTTACAGTAATTACAGCCTGTACTGGACACAACAGATCTCACCAAACACCTCTTGATCTGATCCAAAGAACCGATACTAACTACATGACCCAGTATCACCCATGAAGTCCATCCACTCAGGGGCACCATTGAACCCCTACCCCATCACACCTACTGCTGAGGACTGTAACCCATCAGCACCATGCTCAAACACATTCTGAATAACTCAACCTCTTCTACCACCTTCCAAGATGCTTGGAAATATGCAATTGTCCTCTAATTGCTGAAGAAACCCTCCACGGACCCTTCAATGTGCAATATCGACAAACAGATTTCCCTGCTATAATTCCCAGCCAAAGTCCTGGAGAAATTGTTAACTGATGCTTCATACAATGTTTTAGTGACCACCAACTCCTAGACATCACTCAGTGTGGCTTTAGATCCACTCACAGCACAAAAACTGCCCTGATCGCCACCACAGAGAACATCTGCACGACTCTTGATAGAGGAAACACTGTAGCCCTCATCCAACTGGATCTCTCTCAAGCATTTCACATAGTCTACCATCCCATCCTTATCCAACACCTACACAACATTGGAATCCATGGACACACACTCTGATGAATCTGCTCCATCCTGACTGGAAGGACCCAATCAGTCAGCTTGGTACCGTAGACCTTGGGTACTTATGGCCTAATTTATGGGGTTGTACAAGGATCCTCAGTAAGGCCAACAAAGCATGATCTCATTAACCAGCATCTTCTGCTCTCACACCATCTGTGCCAATGGCATGCAACTCATTCTGTCTCTCACGGATGAGACACAGTACTTCGAGCAAGTTCAATGCATGCATGGCTGACATCTCCCACTGAATGAAGACCCGCTATTTGAAGCTAATCACTGATGACACTGAAATCATGATCTTCAGGAAGAGCACTTCAGTGTGGGACTCTGCCTGGTGGCCGAGCTAGGACCGACACCCACCCATGCCAAGATTCTCAAGATCATCATCAACAGCAAACTCAACATGACCACTGTAAGAAATTGGGTTAGTGGTTGAGTGGTGTGAATCCTTACTCAGGCAGCAACCTCAATTTGTGTTAGAATGAAACACAAGCAAACCCCAAATTAACCTGTGCTTACCCCTCTGGTAGCTTGGCACAAAAGCAGTCAGGTTTAACTTTGAGGCAAAGTGTAAAGTATTTATGGAGCACCTCAAACAGTGATAAAGTGTAAACACCATACAAGACATATTCCCACACCAACTTAGAACAATAGAGTAAAATGTAATGAATTATTTGAGATCAAAATGCCGAAAATCCAATTGGTAGATCAGGAGATATGCAATTTCACGGATCTAAGTGAAAATAGTGCCTACAAGTACAAAGAGCCAACTGTGGTTATATGGTTGCACAGGATCACGGCAAAGTCACAGGTTGAGGCTGATCATGAGTGTGGACCAGGTGCAGTGACCAAGTTAGGCCCAGAGAACAGTGTACCTTAAATCCTGGTTTGTGGAGTGTTGCATGAACCTGTATCAAGGATGCGTTGCGCAGCTGCAGTTGCAGCAAAGCTGTAGTGCTGTGATGCTGAGTCCTGCATCACTATCAAGGATGCTGTCCATGAGCGACTTGTGATGCAGAGTACTGCATCAAGGATGAGATACACCGCCGCAGTTCCAAGGAGGCTATGGGCTGCAATCTGAGGTCCTTTATCAGGCATGTATCGCACTGCAGCGGTTCCAATGTGGCTGCGAGGAGATGCATCATACTGCATTGGTTCTACTCACAAGACCACAACTAGGCTGGTAGAATACCTTCAAGCCTACAGCCAAGGATCTAGGACTGGTGTAACACCACGTGGGGGCAAGGCTCACAGAAAGCGCAGTCCAAGTATTGGGTTCTAAGTGGTTGGAGCCTATTCTGTCCCTTAGGCTCTGATCAAGAGGCCATCCAACTAGCCCTTGGAGTCACTCTGGTGGTCCTAACTTGAAGATGCAGGTTCAGTCTTTATCACTCAGGCAGCAGGGCAGCAGGACAGCAGGGCAGAGTAGCAGCACACCTGTTTGTTAGAACTAGGGATTCTGGTTGTCAGAGTATACACTCTGTACAGGCACACACCACCAATTCTAGACAGGATAAGCTAGATACACACTTAGAGATGACCTGTGCTCAACCTCTGGTAGCTTGGCACAGAGCAGTCAGGCTTACCTAAAGAAGCAATGTGTAAAGTATTTGTGTAACACACACAGTAACACAATTAAAACCATACAGATACTCCATACAGGTTTTGAAAATGTATAATAATTTTTTGAGTAAAACAAGACCAAAGTGAGAAAAATTTAATCAGTAGAAGTCAAGATATGAATTTTTAAAGACAACCAAACATAGTGCTAAAAGGTTACTTGAGATCAAGCTAGATCGGGTTAAATGTAAAGTTCAAGCCAACCATGATGAAGGGCAGGCCAGCTACAGAACCCATGCAGGGTCCTCTGGTAAAGTACCTTGGATGGAAAAGGCATCAAGGTCAAGAACTCGATGTATGGCGCAGAGGAGGAGATGCGTTGCTGTCGATCATGGAGATGTAGGGAATTTGTCAGTTCTGAGCTCACAACATGTAGGCTGTGTCGAAGGTCAGGCAGTGTTGGGCAGCGAGGTGATGCATCATTGTCAAACCACTGGGATGGAGCAATTCTTCGGTATCGAGCCACGCAGGGTCGAAGATGCTTTGTAGTCCAGGGACGATGCGTCTCAAGGTAGGTTATGCGGTGTCTGTGGCTCAAGCTGCAGTGGGGATGCATCGGCATTGAGACAAAATGTGCCATTATGATTGGAGCAACATTGTTGATGCATTGGTTTTCTGAGTTACAGCACAAATACTCACTTCCTTGGGCCCAGGACTGGATTGGCACCATATGGCATTGCAGGACTCTCAGCAGACAGTGTCCAGGAGCTGGCTACAGGCAGTCTTTGATGTCCCTAAGCCTGCAGGAGAACAGGGGGCAAGCCAGCATGCCCTTGGAGTCGTCACTCTGAGTTCAGATGAGAAGGGTCCAGTCCTTCCTCAGAGGGCAGAGATCAGTAGACAGTGGGGTTATTCATCAAAGTAGAAAGCAGTCCTTCTTGGAGAGCAGTCCAGAAGAGTGGCAATCCTTGTAGCACAGCAGTCCTTACAACTGGCACAATTCTTCACAGTTCTAGTAGTGTACTGATTTGGTAGGGTCAGAGACCCAGTTCTTATACCCAAATGTGCCTTTGAAGTGGGGGTGACTTCAAAGAAGGGTCTTTGAAGTGCACAGAGGTACTTTCTTCCTCAGCCCTGGCTCCGGACTATCGGTAGGGGTAATCAGTCCTTGGTGTAGGGACAGGCACTCCCTTTTCAGGTGAAGTGTCAGATCACCTCTACCCTTCCTGCCCAGGAAGAGCCATCATAATGCAGATGAATGCAAATGAATGCTCAGACACACCTAACCTTCCTGTATTCATGGTTGTCTAGAGCGAATGCACAAAGTGTAGCTGTCACCCACCCCAGATGTGTATTTGAGACAGACTACAGGCACACAGAGCTAAAAGAGCAGAGAAATGCCTACTTTCTAATATTGATATTTCTAAAATGGTAAAGTTAAATCCGACTTTACCAGTAAATAAGATTTATCATTACCTTTCCAATGATATGAAGCATGATGCAACTACTCCTTTCCGATGAGAAATTACAGCTTAAAGTATATTGCGGAATTCCCTATACTTGCCTATGAGAGGAGTAAGCCTCACAGTAGTGAAACATGACTTTGGGAGTTGTTCACTACCAGGACATGTGGAATTTAAAAATGCATGTCCTGTCTTTTACTTACATAGCAACTTGTCCTATGGCTACATAGGGACTACCTTAGGAGTGACTTATATGTACTGAAAGGGGTATTTAAGGCTTTGCAAGGGGCTTGAAATGCAAGTTGAAGTGGCAGTGAAACTGCACACACAGGCCTGAGACATATTTAAAGGTCTACATACTTGGGTGGCACAATGAGTGCAGCAGGCCCACTAGTAGCATTCCTGTGTATATGGTATACCACTTTACAAGGATCCTTAAAGTAAATTAAATATGCCAATTGTGGATGCACCATAGTTCTCATGTTTAGGGGAGAGGCTCATGCACTTTAGCACTGGTCAGCATGCACTTTAGCACTGGTCAGCAATGGTAAAGCGCTCAGAGTCCTAAAGCCAACCAAAAGATGGTCAGAGAAAGAGTAGGAAGGCAACAAGTTAGTGGTGACCCTCCAGAGAGAACCATTTTTCAACATGTCCTTCTGAGTCTTCCACAGGTCTAGAGATGTACTGAAGAGTTGGGTCTTTGGGCATCATATTTATAACTGGTTCCCACTTGGAAGTACACAAAGGTTCTGGGGGTTTCTACCCTCCAAGGTGCTTGGAAATTCCTGCTTCCCTCCCCTTTATTCAACTTGTCTGGAAGCACAAACTACTAGTGCCAAACACTTTGTGAGTGTGCTCAGGCAGAAGCTCTGTGATGTGCAAGTGTGGTAGGAGATAGATCCTCCCCCTCATTAAGATTGCAAAAGTCCACCCCGCCAACATCTATTCCTCCTTTGTTTCACGGTCTGGGAGCACTACACAGTGACCAGGGGCCAGCTACACCTAGTCATGTGAGCCAGGATACAGACTGCAGAACCCAAGCGGTTGGGGTTAGAAAATGCTAACTCTCTAAAAGTGGCATGTGCAGAGTTGTAACTGAAAATCTGGCTTTACTGTTAAAAAGGGGTTTACATTGCAGTTGTGAAAAACAAAGGCAAAGTGTTTTTCACTACTAGAACATCTAAAACTTAGAAGTACATGCCCAACATTTTAAATACACTGTACTTACTCTAGGGGTAATTTATATGTATTAAAAAGGATGGTTTAGGCCTGGTAAAAGGTTTGTTTGCCAGTTTTAAATGCCAGTTTAAAAGTGCACTCATGGGCTGCAATGGCAGGCCTAAGACATGTTTAAAGGGTTATTTAAGTGGTGGCACAATAAGTGCTGAAGGGCCACTAGTAGTGTTTAATTTACAGGCCCTGGGTACATGTAGTACCTCTTTATTAGGAACTTATAAGTAAATTAAATGTGCTAATTTACAGGCCCTGGGTACATGTAGTACCTCTTTACTAGGAACTTATAAGTAAATTAAATGTGCTAATTCAATGTTAGCATTTTTAAAGGTGAGAGCACAAGTACTTTAGCACTTGTTAGCAATGGTAAAGAGCACAGAGTCCTAAAGTCAGCAAAAATAAAGTCAATAAAAAAAGAGGGTTTAAGGCAAAAAGTTGGAGGAAACCAATGCCAAAATGTCAGGCCCAAAAACTTCCTAAGTCAGTGATATCACCACCTCATGCTTCCATATGCTGAAGAAAATGTCCAAATGGCTCCTAATAAACACCCAGAAAACCGACTCACACTTCCTTGATGCAAATAAGCTGTGCCATAGGAACACCCTTCCTCTATGTCGGGATCACCCAAAAACTCACCAGAAGGCCAGAAGGCTGCAGGTCATTCAGAACGTAGCAGCTGGAATCACTCTCAACCTCCCATACCCCACTCTCATGACAAGGCACTACAACACTTGTCCAGCACACCTCAACAATCGCATCTGCTTTTACAACGCTTTCCGACACCTCCCCTCAGCCAGACTCCTACTTGCATACATCCCACACATAATGATCCAGTGGTCGATTCTTCTCCGATATTGCTCCTAAAGCACAGAACTACTTGCCATTAAACATATTAGTCTCCTCCTTACTTCTTGAATTCCACAGGCAGGTGAAGACTGGGCTTTTTGACCAGTCCCACTAGGTCCTAGGTTTGGCTGGACTCACACATGCCCAGTACCAGGATACCCGCTAAGGTGATAGTGAGGTCTGCAAATCTGCATAACATAAAAACTTACACCTGCTCTTCATTAGATTTTTGGGGTGAATCCTGGCTTTGCACTCTCTATGACTGATATTTAGTGAAAAAGGGTAGTACACTTGCTAGGATTGCGATTTTATTAGTTGGTAGTGTAACAGGTTTTGACAGTGGCTTTTTACTCTACATAAAAATGATCTAAACAAAACAGACACAACAGTGCAAATCAAAACTGTGTTTAAACATGCTCTTCAATGCTATTGCTTACAATTTTACATTTAATTCTATTGCTTACAATAGTACGTTTGAAGAAGTGGTGATTTTATACCGTTACTGAAAATTATCAGTGTATCGTTTCAAGAAATTGAACATTCTGCCAGAAGTAGTCAGATTCATTACACATCTTTTCTTTGCCAACTAAATAGCTTTCTTCACAATGCAGGCATGGGATGCATACATTAGGTACAGTGGTGCTGAATTCATATCCTTTAAGAAAATTTATTTTTTCTCCAGCTTGGCTTTAGGAAAAGCTGCAACCTAAAACGTAAGAAATGACCAACTAGTTCCAATCACAGTGCTTTACTTTCAAGGACTCAGCCCTGTAGTACAGAGTAAGGCACTTCAATGAATGGACTGATGGTTGCAACGGACAGAAGATAAGCTGTCAGCCTGGCATCTCACTCCTCAGAAGCCTGCAAAGTCATGTGCAGAGTGCCTCAAAGTTCATCGCTCAGCCCCACCCTCATAAACACATATATCATCCCTCTGGCCAACGTTATCCATGTACACAGCACCAACATCCTCTCCCATCCAACATCACTCAACGCATACTCTCCCTCTCGGACAAGAAACAAGTTCACTGCCTGCATGACTGAAGTCGCTAACTGGATGAAAGACAAGTATCTCAAGCTCAACACCAACAAGATAGAAGTAGTGATTTCTGGGAAGAAAACTTCACCAGGAGACTCCAACTGGTGGCTAGGTGAACTTTGACCCATACCTGGCACTCACATCAGGAACCATGGAATCATCACTGACAACAAACAGAACATGACCTCACAAGCAAAAACCGTAACTGCATCCTGTTTCCACATCCTGAAGATGCTGAGGAAGGTTTTCAAGCGCCATCAGAAAAACTGTCACTCACACCCTAGTCACCAGCAAGTTAGACTATCGGAACACCCACTAAGCTGGGATCACAAAGCAACTCACCACAGGACTACAAATCATGCAGAACTCAGCAGCCACACACCTGGGAGCTCCACAGGAACCTGATACACAAACAAAAACAAAATTACCCTGACCCCCACTCCTAAAACAAAACTACCCTGACCCCTGACCCTAAAAACAAAACTACCCCGATCCCCCACCCCTAAAAACAAAAGTACCCGGGTCCCCCTACCCCCACCCCTAAAAACAACTACCCAAATACCCCCCACCCACCCTGAGCCCTAAAGCCTTCCCTGATCGGCCCTAAAAACAACTGACCCCGCCCAAAAATAAAACTGCCCCGCCCCTAAAAACAAAAGTACCCCGACCCTGCAACCCTAACAACCAAACTACCCTGTCCCCCCACACCCTAAAAACAAAATTACCCCACCTCTAAAAAAAAACTACACTGAGCCCCATCCCACCTGCCTGCCCTAAAAACAAAACTACCCCAATCCCCCACCCGTAACAAACAAAACTACCCTGAACCCCACCCCTAAAAACCAGACTACCCCACCTCTGCTGGAGTGTGTCAACAGCAACCACTTAGCAAGTGTTAGCCCTCTGTGAAGGGGACAGGAACAGTTGGCAGCACAAAGTGGAGTCTTAGTAACTACTTTGTTGAAGAGGAGATCCGAAATGGGGGATCGCATATACTGAAACTAATAATGCTGAAAATCATCCTGGACATTTTCTCTGTGCCCTCGGTGGGCGGGAAAACAGTTCCAGCACTTTAAGAGGGGAGAACACCTCATATCCATAGTGTGGTTGAAGGAGAGGACAAGGCTTCTGAACAAGGGGGAAGGCTAGGGTCATCTTGATTGAGGAACTCTGGTAAGGTCTGTAGTAAACTGAGAAAGGAAGTACTGGAAAAGGAGGTTGGGTTTTGATTAGAAAGGTGCCAGTACAGGGTGCAGGAAATTACCTAATCTCAGACTAGTGTACAGAATAGGATCATCATCATTTCCTCTTACCATTAGTAGACCTGGGAAGAAACTAAAATAAAGAAGATACTGCTGGGGGAAGAAGATCCAGGGGCTTCTGACACCTGCTGACACCCATGGACAGGATCAGCTCTCCAAGCATCACAAGGTTGTCCTCCTGTTACGGGGAAAGAAAAGGCACTCACTGACTTGAAAGAGACGTAGCTGATCACTGTGTACTAAACTGTTATAAATCCTAACTAGGGATGGGCCTGGTGCCTAGAAGCTTGCCCTGAGAATGCGGGCCTTGTAGGAGTCACTCAGAGCAGGAGTTAAAAGGAAGCTTCTATTGCTTACAATGGACCTCTGGGTGCTTTGCAGGATTAGTGTCAGAATTTGTTTAACTAATCCTGCAAAGCACCGGACTAGCTTCAACAATTCAGATGGTCATAACCTAAATATGGCACCCACATGGTGGCATTAGGGGGACGCTAAGGAGTGCAAGAAAAGTGGTGAAGCACTGTGAGAAGCGCCACTTTTCTTAAATATGCCCCGTTGTATTTTCACAAAGCGATAAGCTCATATTTAGTTACAATGGTGTTTTGCAATCATTCCTTTGGTGTAAAAATAAATGTATCTATTGAAAACAAAAAGCTGGTGTTTTGGGCCAAAAATCATGTAAATTGATAAGTTGATATTTGGGGACACAATGGTTTACTTATTAAAATGAAAAGCTAATAATTTTTGTTCAATAATGAATAAATAATGTAATGACGAGCACACCTCATGTCGAGGGGACAACATTTGTCCATTTCTTAAATATTTTGAGGTTTAAATGAATGATAATAAATGCTAATGTGTTCTCTTGTGTGCAGGAAAAATGGAACGGCAGTACTTTTCCACCCTTGCCAGACTGATCTTTGGGCAGTTGGATTTCAAGCTGTGTGAAACAAGTGTCTAATACAGTTGGATCAGTGATGGTATTGAATGTAGTAGCCTCCATGGCCTGTGTTTTAAGGCTTGAGTTGCCTATAACCTAGTCAATATACTACTTGGGGTTTCTGTCTGCACTGTTCCAGACTCATTCCATGCATTATAATCTCCTGCAATGGCCACCATTTTTCCTGTAAGCTGCACAGCGTTTATACACCTTAAACCACGCAACCCAAGTTGGCCACAGAGAACATGTTAATTACTAATGTGCCTTTTAGCTTCACACACCCAAAGCACTGACAGGCCTGCCCAAGCAAGTTTGCTAAGTGTATTTGTGTTAATTAGTGCCTACTGTCAAAGTCTCAAGCAAGCTGTGCTACTTCACAACAAATCAGCCTGTCAACCCCCTCATCAAATGGTGCAGATCAGATAAAGCGTGAATCACCTGAATTTTCAAGCAGCTGGTGCCACAATATCAAATACAGTCTGGACCATCAAACCAAATGGTAGGCGTTCTTCACCCCAAAAACCATACTGTTCCTCAATATTAAATCAAGAGAGGGTGCTTGCTGTACTATCAAGGGCCTGGTGCAAAAACCTTAAGCAAGCTGTACTAGCTCATTCTAAGTAGGTCCATTTAACCCTCCTCTTTAGGTTGTGATCAGAACACGTGCAGATGAGATGTTGAATGACCTGTGTATTATTTGGATTGTTAAGTGTCTGCAGCAGACAATTTATGGCATGTGAGACGAAATGGGCCCGCTTATCTTTCCTGCATATGTACCACCCCTAAACTACATTATGAAACCAAATGCCCCCTATAGTATCAATCATCTGGTGCCACAATTGCAAAAAAGCTACATGATACCAAGTCATCCTCTAGATTTAAGGTCTAGTCCTCGTTGTATTATAAAGTTGTATGTGTCAAAACGACAAGCAAGACGGTGCCAAATCGTGACAGTTGGTATCAAACTGTCTCCTGGAAGGCAAAGGTCTGGCCTCTCATTCAAATCCAGCCAAAAGATTCCATCAAAATAATGTTCACCCTACTTCAGTACATGAAATAATTCATGGTTGCTCTGTTAATGCTATGTCTGAATGTTAGTTATAATTATCCTTATTAGTTTCTCTGCTTACTATATTCGAATTAACACCAATAGAATCCTCACTACTTCCAGAATACAAGAAAGCTGCAAATGTTTTTTATGGGTGGGCGAGATTTTAAAAAAGACTCCTAGCTTTCCATTTGAAGGAATTTTGCAGTAAACTATAGACAACCAACCATCTATTTTCCTGCCTTTGTTTATTTTTTTAAATATGAGTAAAAACAATAGAAATTAGGTTGAATTTTGAGACTTCTAATTGACAGGAATAAGAGGTAAAATTAGAGAAAGTTTCAGAATAAGGCTTAAATTGATGGGCACAAGAATGATATTAAAATGAACATTGTTTCATATGACTGTATTGATATATCATCTGTGGGTATTCATATGATGTAAAGATGTCAAGCATTCAATTATAAATTTATATTTTTGGGTAAAAAATGTGGACCTTTTCTAGATTCGGCTTAATATTTTCAGAAAACTCAAAATAAATATTCATAACTAGAGAAAAAAATAGCAAAATAAATATGGCTAAATACATGTGGAAATGTCAAACATATAAATACCACATAGAGCCCTAATTGGTCAATATTTTTCCAGCTCAGAATAGCATGACAATTCCGTGCCCATTGGAACTAATTCTGAGCAGTCATGCAGAAAGAACCCCCCAAAACACTATCAGTATATTTACGATCTCAAAAATCGATTAAAAAACGAATTCTGTATATATTAATCACACGAAAAGTTTTAAATGATAATGGCATTCCCTGCATGCCTAAAATATCTTGAAATTGGCTGGTTCTCCACTGCAATAAAAATATAAGTGCTAGTTCCATTTTGTATTGATTGTGAGCGTCTGATCACAGGCAAGAATTCAAGTGAACTACCAAGGCACAGCTGTTATTATCTGAGTAGTGGTTGTCGGTAATTCCATTGCCTGCTGAGCACCTAAGTGCATCACAGAAGTGTTGATGGCAGCGGTGAGAGAGTCAATCCTTGAAGTATGCCACAAATCAGTGGAAAGGCCTGTCACCTTGAGGATTTCATTTGCAGGAAATTTACTCTGATTTGCAGAAATGTGGCGCGCCATTTGAGTGCGGACCAATACCTCTGTACTAGAGGTTAATGTAAAGAAGGATTTCATTTTCAATACTTATAAGCTGATATATTATTTTCAGATGGGGAAATTCTCCTTGCACGAGAGAGCCATTGTGCAATTTTCAGAGTGATTTGGCAAGCGGACATAAAGAATCCTTTTATCCTGTTGGTTCAGGAATGCCATCACCCAAAAATAATAATTGTCGGATGGAAAGGTTGGTGTTTAGTAGTGTATCAGGATGAATTAGTTCGTAGGTTGATCAGGTCAGGATGTGTTGATATATACTTTAAGGTCTGTTTTAATCATTTTGAGATCGTTTCTGGTATGCTCTCTTTCTACTAACTACTGCGATAATACAGGAGGTCATTTGAAGTTAATGTGGGATTTGTGGTGTGGGCAGTTAATTGGTACAATGCTTTAGGATGGCAAAACAGGATCTTGCGTAGCGTGTAGTGATGTATCAGAAACTTTCGTGATGTCCCTCATGTCACAGAAGTCATGTATCTGTGACAGATTATGCATTATGTTAACCAAAGTACTAATGTCTTGAATGTAGAAAGATGCACTGTAAAGTCAATTTAGATGTGCATTTATTTAGACTAATGTTAGAAACCCTGCTGGTATCAAGGGTAAATTAAATGTTTGATGAATTAACCTGATGTCATTATGAAATTTAAACTTTAGATTAATAGTATGTATTGAAACACTATTGAATTTCTAGTGATTAACGAGTTAAATATGCATGCAAAACTAGAGCCATGTAGTTCCACGTTATACTGACTGAAATGTATTAATACAGTTATTTTGTTTAAAGTTATTGAAATCTAAATGTAATGAAGAATGAATAATTAAGAATTAACAGTTTTCAGATTAAAGTGTGTTTTATTTGATGTCCTATTGTGCTGTATTAATTCACTTGCATTAGTCTAAGAGAGGCCTGTTAGCCCTGCTCTTGTAGTTGTTCAGAAAATGCAAATTCATTTCCTTAACATTAACTTTTTATCAGACTTCGTTCCCATGAGAAGACTAGCTTTGGTAATAGACACCTAGGCCCATATTTATACTTTTTTAGCGCCACATTTGCATAATTTTTTACGCAAAAGCAGCGCAAACTCACAAAATATAATTGTATCTTGCAAGTTTACGCCGCTTTTGCGTCAAAAAATGACACAAATGCGGCGCTAAAAAAGTATAAATGTGGGCCCTATTGTCTTTCACATAGAGAGTGTGAAATTGGTTTAGTGATGTAAACAGCTTACAACACACTCGAATAACTTCTATAGTATCTCGGTTTAATCGTAGTCGCCCCAGCCATCGTCCTCTCCTCCAACCGTCTTCCACACCTTCCCCGTATTCCACATTCCATCTCCACTTCCTTCAGCCGAACCACTCTGTTCATATTCCAAATTCTACCACCAGAAGTTTTGACAGCGTTCTTAAATAATTTTATCACTTCAAGAGGTCTGGTGAATTTTGACCCCTCTGCACATCCAACGGGCGCTTTTACCTTTACCATATTTCCCACAGCTATGTTCATTTTACACACCTTCTTCCTTTCATCATATTCTTGCTTTCTTTTACGGATAAGCTTTTCCTCTCTAATCCGCCAATCATTGCTGACTAAGTTGAATCCATTCTTCATCCAATCCATCCATCCTGGACATAAATTGGTATTGGGTATCCTCTTCCTAAACAGTTCAAAAGGAGATTTCCCAGTGGTCGAATGAGGTGAAAAACGATAAGCTGTGATCCTCTTCATGAGTTCTGTACGCCAATTCAAATTGTTCGCTTTAGCAAGTTGAATGCTCTCTTTTATATACCTGTTAAATCTTTCCACTGCACCATTAGTCTCTGAATGATACACTGCTGACTTTTTATGAATTATTCCACACTCACCCATACATTTCTCAAAGACTGTTGAACAGAATTGTGGACCATTATCAGATAATAAAGATTTTGGAAATCCTTCTTTCCTAAAAATGTCTTCCAGGAAGCTTATCACACTACGAGAGGAGACCTCACATACATTTTTAACCTCTACCCACCTGGAATACAGGTCTATTAGCACAATCAAATATGGGGTAGAGTGTTCACCTGGCAAAGGACCAACAATGTCAATTGCTATTTCATCCCAAGGTTTGCATGGTAAACTCCTACAATGCATAGGTACATTACGGGTTTTTAATATTTTGTCACTTCGTGCACATGATATACACTCTCTAACCAGGCGCTCTGCTTCCAAATCCATTCCTGACCACCAAAAATTTGCTCTTAAATTCTCTTTAGTCTTGACTATACCAAGATGGCCCTCATGAGCTTGATTCATAATCTTGTTTCTTAACACTTTCGGTGGAACCAACCTTGTACCTCGCAACAATTTACGCTTATCCACTGCCAACTCATCCTTTACTAAACACCAAACCTTTCCTAGAGCACCAAAACTTCCACTTCCTAAAGCCCTACACACACCACTTATCTCAACATCATCTTTTAACGCTTCTTCCCATTCTTGCTCAGTTATAGCACCACTTGTAATTTCACATACATCGCTGATAATTTCACACACATTTTCCTCCAGCGCAGTAGTGTCTTCTTGTTCACCATCCTTCACATTTTCATCCACCAACCTGGACAGACAATCCCACACTGACATTCAATACGCCTGGTAGATATCCTACTTTAAATTTGAAATCTTGCAAACCAATGATCCACCTTCTTATTCTTGCAGAAATGCAATTAAGACCCTTACTGCCAAACACTTCTACTAAAGGCTTGTGATCAGTTAGCACCTCAAAGTCCGTACCCCAGACAAAATGTCTAAACTTCTTCAGTGCCCAATATATTGCCAATGATTCCCTTTCAATTACAGAATAATTCTTTTCCACTCCACTCAAAGATTTTGATGCACAAGCAATCATCCTTTTCTTACCACTGTCATCCTGCATCAGAACCGCCCCCAACCCTTTCGCACTAGCATCAGTGACAATAGCAGTAGCCCTGCCCGGTTTAAAGGCTTGAAAACAAGGGGCATGTTCCAACTCTTCTTTAATTTTGACAAACTCCTCTTCACATACAGCATCCCACTTGAACTCACTTCCTTTCTTTAATAAAACTCTCATATTCACAGTTTTTTCTGCCAAATTCCTGATGTACCTTCCATAATATTCAACCATCCCCCAAAACGAACTCACTTCCTCTTTAGTTTGGGGAGAAACCAACTTTTTAATCGTCATAACCAAATCCGGTTTGGGTCTTACCCCATCCCCTGTAATCAAATGGCCCAGGTATTCAACCTCAGCCAGGCCAAAATGACATTTCTTTCTTTTGAGAGTAAGACCAGCTTGGCTTAAACATCTCAACACCAATCTCACTCTTTCCCAATGTTCCACCGCTGTATCTGCAAAAATTAGTACATCATCTTGGTAACACTTCACACCCTTCACATCTTTCAGGACTTTGTTCATAATACGTTGAAATACAGAAGCAGCCGACACAAGTCCAAAAGGCATTCTCTTGAATTTAAAAGCCCCAAACGGTGTAATAAATGCAGTCAAATCCTGTGAAGTCTCTTCTAGTTCCACCTGGTGGTATGCTGATGTTAAATCCAAAGTGGAGAAGTGTTTTGCTCCACCAATCATAGAGACAATTTCCTCAATATTTGGAAGCGGAAATTTATCAACTACCACCTCTCTGTTTAGAGCTCTAAGGTCCACACATAATCTGATGTTACCATCACTCTTCCTTGCCACTACAATGGGAGCCAACCATTCAGTTGCTTCTACTTCCTCAATTATACCTAACTACTGTAATTTTTTGAGTTCGGCTACTACAAGCTCTTGCAAGGCCAAAGGAATATTTCTCATTTTCGCAACCACCGGAATAGCACCCTTCTTCAATTTAATTTTATGTTTATAACCCTTAAGACATCATAACTTTTCTGAAAACACCTCAGGAAATTAACAGACCAACTCACTCTCTTCACCATCCACACATTGCACTTGTACCTGTGGTTGTGCATTCGGATTTAACACAACACCCAACAGTTTTTGATGTGTCCAACTTAAAAGATTATCACCCTGTTTGGACACATAAATTTTCCCTAAAAGATGTCTATTTTTCAGTTCAAGATGACCTTCAAAATACCCTAACATTTTATAGGTTGCCCACCATAACCGCCAGGACACACATCAATTTTCCTTAATTTTCTATCTTTACCAATTAACATGTCAAAACTTTTCTTAGAAATTATCGTCAAATGTGAACATGAATCAAAACGCATCAATAAATCAACACCATCTACTCTCACCACTTCACTGGGATGTTCCCCACACCTTACCTGTGCTTCTTTTTTCTTTCTATTACGACAACATTTGTAGTAGTGACCTTTCCTTCCGCACCCATTGCACACAACATTTAATGCTGGACAATTACTTGCATTAGCTTTGTGCCCACTTTTGCCACATCTGAAACATTCTCCTTTAAACTTCAACACATCCTCACACTTTTTTTCCCCACTCTCCTTGCACTTTACTTCACAAACTATTTCCTCTACCTTTACACCTTCTCCACTTGGAACTTTGTTTCCACTCAATTCCAACACGCACTTCAACATATGTTCCACCCTTTTTGCCACCATAATCACTTCTTCCAAAGGTGGTTCATCTTTTAACCATAACTCCTCCCTAATTTTATCACTACTGCATTTTAACACAAATTGATCCCTAATTCTTTCAAACTAGTGGTCCAAATTTACATGACGCTGCCAGTTTCCTCAAACTGGTTATGAATTCCTCCACCAACTCATCTTTACCTTGCTCCCTTTTTCCAAAATAATACCTTTCCATTATCGTACTCACCCTTGGTAAGTAATGTTTGTCCAGTTTCATAACACATGTCTCATATTCATTCAAACTTCTAGCCTCCTCAATATTCAAATCAGGCAAATTTTCTAGTACCTCTTGTCCCTCACCCCCAAGACAGTGCATTAACAATGCATGTTTCCTTTCAGCACTCAGTGTCGGGCCACACACCCTAGCATAGTGAACAAACATTTTCTTCCATTTGTTCCATGGATATATCGGATCTCCAGGACTACTAAAAAAAAACGGAGGGGTGTTACGTTCTGCATAACTCAGCTGTGTGTGTCCGACCCCCAAATGACTGCTGAGTGATTGTCACACTGTCCCAAATCACAAGTAGTTTATCAAACACGTGTTTTCAATCCTTAAAATGTGTCTGTCAGAATGTACTCCTTCTATCCTCTAGAGAGTGGTAACAATTGTGCCTGTCACCGTATGTCTCACACAACAGGCAAAAATGTTTTTATTTGTTAACACAATTAATTTGAAAATGCCTGAAATAAAGATGACCAAAAAAAATTAAAAAAAAGAAACTCACAAAAATGAGACAGTTCCCTTTTTAAGATCTCGAAACGATTGTCCCTTTAAGGAAAACCTCGTTCTGAGATGAAGATGCAAAACAATCTCACCAACACGAGGCACTTCCCCTTTAAGAGTTTGACACGATCATCCCTTTAAGAACAACCTCGTCCTGGGACTTGTCTCTAGAACGGAAATAACACAAACTGCTTCGTTCTGCTTTCTCCTCATTGCTGACAATTCCCCGCTGCGAGACCGAACAAACTCCACTGTGTTTTGTTGCTCCGCAGTGAGATCGGAGTAGCCGCAGGCTTCTTAAAGCGGCTCCAACTCCTAAATTATTCCAAATAAACCCGACGCCGTGAACGTTAAGCAGCGTTCATCTCCGATCCAACTTTGCAAACACTTACACGCCGAAACCACCAGAATCCAGTTCCCGTCTCCATCACGCCACAGTGAGTACTGCTAGCTTACACTTTAATTGGATGTTGAGGCAACCGCCACCCTCGTCACCAAATGTGAAATTGGTTTAGTGATGTAAACAGCTTACAACACACTCAAATAACTTCTATAGTATCTCGGTTTAATCGTAGTCGCCCCAGCCATCGTCCTCTCCTCCAACCGTCTTCCACACCTTCCCCGCATTCCACATTCCATCACCATGGGGATCGCGTGATCCCAGTATTAACAATACATCACAGAGAGTTATACAATTCAACCTTGAATGTGGAACATCCTGGACTGTGGACTAGCAATTTAAACATTTGTTTCAAACTCGTGTGGAGCTACATGGATGGATGATGCTCCCATGACAGACCTAGGAAGAAGAACTAATGTTGCAGTTTGGAGTCATGTGATTGATTTCTTTTTGGATGATGTCCCTTCAATGTAAAATAAAAAGTTGCCCTTGATGAATCAAATTTCTGTATAAACTTTGAGATGTCATTAACCACTTGGAGTTTGGTCATATCCCATAGAGACTCATTGCATATTCTCCTTGGTCGGAACCTTCCTTTGGAGAGACCCCTCCCTTATGCAGATGAAGAACCCTGCATGCTGGGCCCCTTGGAGAGGTATCTTCCTCTCTGCTTTGCCCTTTTGAAATGTCTTGCTGAGCCTTAGAGATTTTCTTCCTATGCCATGTAGAAGATTCTTGATCAAGCTTCTGACATGCTGCTGTTTTCCCTTTTTACCTATCTTTTGCCCACCTTAGCTAGTAGCTTGTTGCCCAAGATTGCTTTTTTCCCGGTTCTTTTTGCCCTTTTTGTTCTTTTTGTCTTTCACCCACATGTGTACTGCCCCACACATTTTTCCCTGATTTGTCCAAATGGAGGGTTTCCCTGAGCCCAGTTAAACTGAACTCTAGTGATTTTAAATTTACCTACTGCTTATCAAAACTGAGCAATGCTTGATTTCTGCATCTCAGATATTCTTGTTGATATTTTGCATTATTCTTCTTGAACGTTTAGTTTTGTTAATGCTAGTTTGTCTGAACTTAGTTTGTCGTCTTCGCCAACGCTTAGTGTTCCTGTATCTTTATAACTTTGTTTTGCGAATTGTCTACATGAATTTGAGCTTGAGTTTGTATTAACCCCCTAAACTTTATTCCTGACTAGAGTTTTCCTTGATGGCCACATTGGTCATACTTTGTAATTTAATTGGTTTGTATTGAAATTGTGTTAATGGTTCTAACATATCCCATGCAGGGTCCAAAGGTCCATAGGCCTTGATGAGCATTGATTCCTGCAAATGATGAAAATGCTCCAGCAGTAGCTTTGGAAACCTCATGTTTGAAGTAAAGAACTTTAGTTTATGGAATCAGGTTTTTAAAAGTGTTCTTATGGCACACTCCTCTCTTGTTCTTTCTTCTCCAGTTGCTGCACCTCTCCATTCTTCCTCATTTTTCTGCCTGGGTCTGAGGTGGACATCTTGTCCATCACTTCTAAGCCAGCCATTGGTGCGCCGCTGGACATTTCATTGCTTTTTAGACACCGGCACAATGAGAAAAATTTGACTTAGATAACATCAGCAAGTGGGAGAGATAGGCAGAGAAAAGAGGAGTGAGATTGCTAGTAAGTAATGAGAAGTTGAGAATGAGAAAGTAGTGGAGGCACAATTTGAGCGAAAACAATGGACGTGGAGTGATAATGTTTAAAGAGGGGAACAGGTATGAGTGTTGAATGTGACCAAGAAGCTATTGGTATGATGAGAGTGAACATGAGGTCGTGAGAGTTGAGACCTGGAAAAAGCTTGGTGGTAAAATGAATGCTGAGCATGGAAAAGGAAGAGATTAAAGGCATTCTCCCTTAAACAGAAAATTAATAGTCCCCAAGAAGAAAGGATTTTGGTATTGCTGTATGGGGGAAAGTGAAGAGAAACAACAGGATGGGAAACGTGGAGTGGAATGAAGACAACAGTGGAAAGAAAGCAATAAGTGGGATAGATTAATTGTGGGTTGCCCGGGAGCGGATGAGAAATCTTTAAAGTGTAGACTAAGGGACCTACATGCTACAGAACCAGTAAAGGAGGGTTTTTAAAAGACTGGATGGTTGAAGAGTTGATGTACCTCATTTAGAGGTGAGAAGTAAAAGACTTGTGCCAAACTTGATGGATAGAGTCATCATATCCCCTGCCTAATTTGAATTAGTGGATGGCAGCTGAGCAGCTGGATGGGAAATCAGGCCTGTTTTTGTAGGAAAGTTTCTACTATAGATCAGGTGTTCCAGAGTTTTCTGCTATATGGAAAAATAGTTAACATTGGCTAAGCTAACCTTTATGTAGCTTTTGTGGATCTAAAGACAGCTTTTGACTTAGTGCCTGGAGCTGGACTATGGAAGGTTCTCTCAGACATGGCAATGCCCCCTCATATTCTCTCATTACTAGTATGATTACACGAGAACTATGTGCATGTTAGATGGGGAGACCAAGGTCAGATGACAGATAAGATACCTGTACTAAGGGGAAGGGTATACCAAGGTTGTGTATTGGCACCCAATCTATTTTCATTGATTATCAATTACATAGTTTCTTTCTTGACCCAGGTAGAGACGGACATTTCTATTTTGGAGAAAAGCAAAATTCCAATCCTCTTATTAGTGAATGATACGTTGTTGATCTCCAAAACACCAAGCGGATTACAGAAACTTTTAACACATGTTAATGATTTTTGTTCTGCTGTGATTTGGAGATCAACACAACAAAAATTAAGTTGATGTTGTTCAATCATCACAAGTCTTTTAAAGAGACATTACATTGGGTGGAAACCCTCTTGAACTGGTAAATTCCTTTACTTACCTATGAATAATGATTGCAAGGAGCATGACCTCGAAGACACACATCACCAAGACAGAACATGCAGCCTCACATATGAAATCTATACGACCAGCTCTTCAGATCTATGACGATAAAGCCATTGGTTGAGCTCTTTATACCTATAAGACTAGCTCTTCAGAACTAGGAGAATAAAGCCATTGGTTGAGCTCTTTATGGTGCAGAACTGTGGGGGTTTTCCAATATTGAGAAGCTGGCCAATTCAGAAAACAAATTTGTGAAGAACTTAGTTTCCCTCCCAGTAAGCACCCCACTGTTCCCATTATTTATGGAGCTGGGGATTAGGAGGCTGGAGGGCAAAGTAATATTGCATCCTTTTCTGTTTTAGAGGTGACTATGGACTGCTTCGAGCTAGCCCATTATGTAGGAGTTCTTCATGCTGTCCCCAAAGTTGATCGTTTTAGTAAAGTACCTCGGTTTAGGAATATTAAGGAAATGTTCTATTCCTAGGGTATATTTGAACTGTGGGATTGCCCAAAGTCTGCTAATTTTCCATCAAAGGATGGCTTAAAAAAGAGTGCCACGGGTGAATTGCTGGTGGCTGCCCTTTCGAAACTATTGTGCGATTTAATTGCCTTTAAAAGTGAGAGCAGACATGAGGCGTTCTGGGATTATATTCTGGCTCCCATCGACAGGAAGCTTTACTTTCAGTTCCATGTAAGTGCTCTACCCCTAAGGTCATTTACTTCTAATTGTTCGAATGGAGGTGATACCGTGTGTCCAGCCTGTAACATTAAGGATGAGAGCCTACCCCATGTCCTATTCTCTTGCCCAGCATAAATATCGCTGCGCTGAAGGTTCCAGCATGTAGACTTCTAGGTGTCTGCAGTCACTTAACTGCCCTTCTCATTCTTAGGACAGATCCGCAACAGATTTTAGCCATTTCTGTTGCGAAGTATCTTAGCGCTGTGTGGCTTATTAGGAGGAATAGTAAGTATCCTCATACAAGATAGAGTTTAAAGTCGCTGGGTAGCTTATTGCTGTTCCTTGGTTGATTTTTACATTTCCAGTATTTATTGTTCTAATTCACAATTTTGTTTGTATCACTATTTGGATGAAGTGCATTAACGCTGCAGGATTTATATCTGTTTTATAATTATGCATGTTTTATTCTTTTTTAAACTGAAGCACATGTTTATTTTCATCTTTTCGTATTGTTTAGGGATGTTTGTGCTTTGATGGCCCTGGTGGCTGAAATAAAGCTTAAATGAAATGAAAATGAATGAGAGAGCCACCACTATCTGACCAACTGGGAAAATAATCTTGATGGAAACATCGTGGGAGATGACACTCTATATGGGGCTGTCTCCCCCAATCTATGACCAATATATATTTTCAGTTTTTGGGAATGTCACTGCCATCCTAGCATTTGAATATTTCTTTCTGTTTCTGCAGACAGACGAGCTTTTATTCAAGTTGTGTTAATTACTGCTAACTACATGTACACTGCACTTAAGCACATGGTAGTCACACCTGAGCAGTGTTGAATACAAGTTGAGCTTGTTAACAAACAACTTTTGAGACTTTGCTAATTATATATTTTGAAAATAGAACAGATCGCTAAAAAGGGTTCTAGGCAATCTTTCAGTTCTATATGCCAGTGTTTAAAACATGACGTTAATTCCCCTTTTCAGAAGGAACATGCATTTTACATTTGGAAACATTTTTGATAATTTGGTACATCATTTATATAATTCCATTGTGATTTTATGGGCTGACGCTCCTCATTAAAAAATATCAATAGTACGGTGATGGCTTAATCTCAATTTATTTTTTAATGAAGCCATTTTCATTCAAATGAATATCATTTTGAATGTGTTAAATCAAAAGGCAGCTCACTGCCTCCTGCCCAAAATACAGCTCACTGTGTCAGTTATAGTTACCGCCACCTCACCAGGGCTACAAATTAAAAATTAAGCAGGGGTGCATCATGGACGCCAAGCCCTGAGGACCACCACCTCCCCAGGACAAACTTAAAATGTGAAGGGGGCCCGCAGTCCACCTCATGGAGCCATACATGGCCCTGAGGACTACCATCCTTCAGGGCCAGCTCCTGCTACCTCCCTAGGTGCTCATCCTCGAAGGTAGCTGTTTGGTTTCGCTTGGCAGGAGCTGACAGCCCTGCCAAGCAAAATCAAACACTACGCTTTCAGCAAGTGGGAGCTTTAATAATGCTCCCGCTTACTGAAAGCTGAGTTTTCATCTCTTTCCCTGCCCGCTAACATGTGGGCAGGGAAAGAGATGAGAACATTGCTTCAGCACGCAGGGAGCTGCTATTTAAAGCAGCTTCCTGCTTGCAGGAACAATACCGGCTCACTCAGGAGATGGGAGCCGATGGGACAGTGGGGGCCTTGAGGCCCCCCCCACAGTCCCCTTAGGTTTTACTGGGTGCCCTCTGCAGCCTTGAATATATGGATAGGCTTTGGAAGATGGGTCACTGGAACCAAAATCGGCCTATGAAGGGGGGGGGGCACATCACCCCCTTCCCTTTTGAAAAAAAGTATTTAGCCCTGGGGAGGTGATGGTCCCCGGGGCCCAGGGTATCCTTGCACCCCTCTATAAATATTTTTGAATAGCCCCACGGAGGTGAGGTTCCCATGGGCCTGGGGAGTTTTTTTTAGTATGAAGCCTCAGGGAGGAGGTGTTTCCCGGGGATCCGTGCAGCTTCCCATATATTCTTTTAGTGTTGTCCCTGGGAGTTGGTGGTTCTCGGGACTGGGGAGGTATCTGTGCAGCCCGTCTAGGATTTTTTATTATGTACCCCCATGGAGGTGGTGGTCCCTGGAGGAGTACGCACGGCCCTTCCATATAATAATAAAATGTAGCCCCAGGGAGGTGGTAGTCCTGGGGCCACGGGGTCTGCCCAGCACCCCCAATACTTTAAATCATGTACCCCTCAGGAAGGTGGAAATCCCTGGGTCCGGGGGTCTATGTGGCCCAGCTGCATATTTTTTTAAATATAGCCACAGGGAGGTGGTGGCCCCTATGCACCCCCTTCGTTATTAATTAAATTGGCCATGACCACAGGAAGTGGCCCACCCGGGGGCAACATTAATGAGAAGCACAGGAGACTGCCCTTCTATACATATTTTAAATTTTTGTCAAAGTCCATGGATCCACATGCATATTTTGCCAAAATTTTTAAAAAATACAACTTTTTAACCTTGACGAGGGACCTGCGGAAGTCAGATGGGGACCCTAGGACCAAAGCAAATGTGTTACGGTATAGGTACTCAGACCCCATTTTTTATGGTGTGTCACAAAGACTGTGTGTGGCTTGGGGTTGGGTGGGTATAGACAATGGCCAGAGGGCCTGGACTGCACGCAAGCCCTGCAACAAAGATCTATGGCCTACCCCTTTTGGCTGTTCGTGGCTTAGGTGGTTATAGGGGGCTGGTGATTGCCAGTAGGTGATTATAGTTAGGACCTAGTTTCTTTCTAAGATAGCTATAACTTACGCCCTTGCCATGCACTGCTAATTACTCCATATATTACATCACTCATAACATCATTCCTAATATCACTGCAACGTTTGCAGTAAAACTATTGATGAGAAAACTGTGCATGTCGAGGGCGCAAGTTATAGCTACCTTATGGCACAAGTTATAATTATTTGAAATACCTCTTACTATTACAGCTGAATTTCTATGGTTTTGTATGTCTGAAATATGAACTTAGCTATAACGTCCCTGTAAGGTTGAGTTTTTTAAGTGAATTTATATGTTCTTCTTAATTCTACTTCCTAACTATAATGTCCCTGTAAGCTTTTTATTACAACTGGCAAGCTGAAATATCACAATCGGGTCAGTCTGATGAACTTAAGATATAAACCAATCACAATCACAGCAATACAGATACTGACAATTAGAACTAGATGTTCCATAAAAAAAAAAAAACGCTCTCTCCTAAACATGAAATGATTCTAAAATCATCTAGTCAGAATTCTAAATCAGGAATAAGGGTGGTTGGAATAGAATATTAGAGAAATTCGGAAATGTGAGAATGTGTCAGCATAATGAAGTCTTCAGTAGAAGTCCCCCAGGAATAAGTGTTTAGAATGATGCTTCACACTTGCAAGAATAAAGGAAGCAGAGAGGTTTGTACCCCTCAAAGTCTATAGGAAATCTGCCTTAGATCCTAACAACATAGGCATAAAATAAAATAAACAGAAACTTAATTATCAATGTTATCTTCTTCCTCCCCTCCAAGAACCAATCTGCTCCTGATCTGTCATTGGCATTCGCACTACCACCTGAATTTCTTATCCCATAGAACTCGGACAGTTACTGTGACCTTGAATATCCCCTGTTCCTGGTCTGCGAAGAATAGGAGACTTCTGCTGCTCATTAGATCATCATGTCTTTTGCCAAAATGTATCTTCTCAAACCTCACTATCAGCAGACTAGTGCATAGAACTATACTTCTTTTCTCTACCTAACAAAGCCTTGAAATGCACCTGCAAATTAAGATCACACTAACCAAGCAAAATACATTTTAAAATGAATACCTTTAGTCTGGCTAACTTCAACCAACACTGAATATGCATTTCAAACACATAGTTATAGATGCATGCACCTATACTTGTCCAATAAATGCTGAACACGAGTTAAGAAATGTATGTTTACTGCTACAAATACAACTTATAATGTGAATATAAAACTTAAATAATGAATACATGTAAACATTTTAAGTGAACTTTATTGTGCAGGATTATAAAGCTTCAGTCTTTCAGTAATTACATTTCATTAATGCATTTACATACTCACACATGTTAATTTTATTAAGGCACACAGTAAATATAATATCAAGTGTAAATGTGTATTATGTGCAATGATGATGTGTAAAGTATGAAGTCTAAATTGCGCTACTCCACCTTTTACAGAATTTGTCTTTCAAATCACAGCTTGTAAAGTGTTATTGATAAAAAGCTAATTTTTAAATTTGAACAAATAAATATTTGGGTCATTTGTTAATGGCCCATACTGTATTTCTATGATGTCATTAGAAATGGCACAAACAGCAACTTGCAGGTGCTCCCCATTCTTAGAAAAGCGCCTCCAGGTACTTGAGTTGTTCCCCATGCTTAGAAAGCTGTCCCGAGGCACCAGGTTTGTTCCTCATGCTTAGTCAAGTGCCACCAGGCTCAGTACACCAGCAGGTCAATGGTGCAGTAGACATGCCAGACCTACCTGGGCACATATTAAAAGTCAGTGTAATGGAAGCTTTGATAGAATAAACATAGCTTTTTCCAGCGTAACAGTTTGATCAGGTAATACTTTAGATTCTTTACTGGCAATAAGACTTATTAGGAACTCAGCAGGGAAAGGGGGAATTCAAATTAGATTTTGGTAATTATGCTTCATTGTGGAACAAACAGAGCGTAAAAAACGCTTATCGGGCTCTTGATTGGAAAGGTGGAAGTTACCCAGAATTATCTTTATTCAAGAGCAGTGGACTGGTGAAAGAGTCATATTTTTGGATGAGACAAGAGTAGATTATTATTTACCTGACTCACACATTGACAAGTTTAACATTTTGAAAACAAGTTTAAAATGTATGCCTTCGGTGACACAGGAACTCATGATGTTTAAATGGATATTTAGAAATGGCTTGCATGTAAAATCTTTTACTATGTATTAAAACTGCTGGGTATTCCAGGCTCAAGGTTGATATTAGAAAAAATGGAATTTAATGAGGTCAGGAGATTGTCATAGAGGTTCTGGAATGGTTATAGAGCATTATGCTTCAGATGTGCTGAGAATTGGGTCTGACCTTCAATTAAGGCTGTCCCACCAAAACACTAGGGAGAATGTATGTGACCCAAATACATTTAGCTAAATTTACAAGAGCCTGTTAATCCTTGGAGAGACAGGAGGGAGCATGCAAATTTACTTCATCTCTTTATGTTCTGCAATCTTGTAAAATGCTAATGGGATGGCATCTAAGGCAGATTTGGTTCATCCTTTATTTTTTTACTATGTCAGTATGTTATGATTCATACAGAGTAGAAGAGACGATTCTCGCAATGTTTCTTGATAGACAACCACAAGCAAACCCCAGAACCTAATCACCCACCCACCCCATAGCTTAGCTATGGAACTTGCATGTTCCTCAATGGCAGTTAGGTGCAGCACATAACACAATTTGTGAAAAACACAGCAATTCTACAACACTGCTTCTCTAACAGATCATCCACAAATGGAGCTTGGGTGTCTCTGGTTCATGTAGTCTGCGGAATTTCTTTCTGGTAATCGTCCTCCAGTTCACGGCATCTAGTGAGCTCAACAACTAATCCTTTATAATGAGCTTGCATTTCCTACCCAGGCAGAGAGCAATGCTACGTATCACTATCAGAAAGGCAAGTGACACTATCCTCCTGTGGAGTTTGCAGATTACACACAAATTGTAAGCATATGCTCGGCTACAACGTTTGAGGCCAGTTTCCTTTGCCGCTCATTCTTCACACCACAAAGCTGATCAACACTGAGCACGATGGGCCAACAAAGCCACTGAGTGCCTAGGATCCAGTGGCTGATGGCTCCCGCATTGTGATCTTGGCATAGCATTCCTCTTGATTTTTTTTAAGATGGCCTGTAGCCACATCTATGACCTTGGTTAGGTTCTCCATGCCTGAAATGATGTATGGCCAGTGATGTAAAGTTTTCCAGCCAGCACCCCATATGCATCAGGTTGGAGAAATAAAACTCAGCACGATTGGCAGTGATCTTTAGAGTTTTTGGGTAATGAAGACACAGCTCAGAAAAGGCCATAAGACATGTTGTTCAGATTGAACCAAGTGTTTAGCACAACTGTCATATTAACCAAGGATATTCAAGGGGTTTCTTCTTCTCAAGCCTCCTAGAAAAATTGTGCTTCAGCCTGGTGATGTATTGCTTGCATTTGAAGCCATGCTGATGCCTTCATCTGATAGTATTCTATTGCATATTTTGACGTATGAAGTTGTGTGCGTTCCCTGTGAAGATCAGGGGATTTAGGGTCTCTGTTTACTTAGAGATTTTACTAAAAGCTTTGGTATTTACAGGTGTGCCACATTTTTTGCCTAAGATTTTATTATCTCTTTATATAGAATAAAGAGCTGATTCTCCCTCCGCTTGTGGGGATGGTTGAGTCTAATTCATCTTAGGGACTTAATGTTATAAGGGCTGCTTTGAATTATTTCTAGCATACTTCTGCATTTAGAATTTCTCAAATAAATTTTTTTAATTTTGGGATCTGTCCATCATGACTTAAAGGCTGTTATGGCTACTCTCAGAGCTTGAAAGGGCCCTAATGTCCAGAGTGTGGTTCAAGGGCAAACTATCAAGGGAGTAGCGTTTCCTGCGGTTCAGTGCCTGGATAACTTTGGTGGATTTTCTCATTTATTGTTCATTATTGATTCTAAGTTTTAAAAGGGTCAGCCTTAAGACCAGGCAGAGTTTCTTTCTTCTAAACATTACAATACAATTCTCAAGCTTTATGCACGTTTCATGCTGAGGTAATTTTTATTTCTGTCTCATGGTTCAGTGTATTACATTTGCTTGGGCACATCCTAAGTTAAGAAGCAACTTGGAAAGATAGAGATGTGGAGGTAATATTTTAATTCAGTGGTTCCCAACCTGTGGCCCTGGGACCTTTAGAGGTCAACAAAGCCTTCTCAGGGGGTCTGTGATTGCTTAGAAAATTAAAAAATATTAACAGATTAGGGGGGTCATTCTGACCCTGGCGGCCGGTGACCGCCAGGGTCACCGACCACGGGAGCACCGCCAACAGGCTGGCGGTGCTCCCGAGGGCATTCTGACCGCGGCGGTTCAGCCGCGGCCAGAAAGGGTAAACCGGCGGTCTCCCGCCGGTTTACCACTGCCCTTGTGAATCCTCCATGGCTGCGGAGCGCGCTCCGCAGCCATGGGGATTCTGACACCCCCTACCGCCATCCTGTTCCTGGCGGGTCTCCCGCCAGGAACAGGATGGCGGTAGGGGGTGCCGCGGGGCCCCCGTAAGAGGGCCCCGCAAAGTATTTCAGTGTCTGCTAAGCAGACACTGAAATACGCGACGGGTGCAACTGCACCCGTTGCACCCCTGCAACTACGCCGGCTCAATTCTGAGCCGGCGTCCTCGTTGCAGGGGCATTTCCTCTGGGCCGGCGGGCGCTCTTTTGGAGAGCGCCCGCCGGCCCAGAGGAAATGTCTGAATGGCCGCCGCGGTCTTTTGACCGCGGTGCGGTCATTCAGCGGCGGTACCTTGGCGGACGGCCTCCGCCGTCCGCCAAGGTCAAAATGACCCCCTAGGTCCCCAGCTCTCAATAATTACTGAGAAGGGGGGTGCACGGATTCCAATAATGATTCAGAGAGGGTCCACAAAAGTGAAAAGGTTGAGGACCACTGTTTTAATTAATTGAGATAATCCTCATTACCACTAATTCACTATCACTCATTCCCTTCCTGTTTTGGTGTTTGTGTCATTCTTTTCCTGGAGATGTACAGTACCTTTTATTTTGAAGAATAGGGAGATTTGCTCAAACAAATGAATACAATTAAAGATGCCATAGATGTATTAAGTGTGTGTAGAAATATTCCACCTGAACAAGGATTGGAAGCAGTTGAATAACTTCTGTTCGAGGATCAGGAAACTGAAGCGAACATGATTTCTGCATTGAACTTAATGAAAGCTGTTCTACACAACCACTATTATAGATATAATGCAGAATATTATGAAGAAATAAATGGGACCAGGGTGGTTCAAACACAGCTTCAATGTATGCTAATGTATTTATGCATTGTTTTGAATCTTGTTATGTAATACATTCATAAACACCCCACTCAAAGGATGGTGGAACATGTGGAAAAGATATACAGAAGATCTGATAGACATTTGGAAAAGAATAGAAGAGGCTTGTTTGACCTGTCACCCTTAGAATGGTCTTCCTCCAGACTTTTTTCCTCTTCTTCTCCATTTTGCTGAGCATATTTTTGTTGGCCTTAGGAACCTGAGCTCTTTACCACTTCTAACCAGTGCTAAAGTACAGGTGCTCACTCCTTAAAACATGGTAATCTTGGCTTATTACTCAATTGCCATATTATTTTACGTATAAGTCCCTAGTAAAGTGTGCTACATGTGCTCAGGGCCTGTAAATTAAATGCTACTGTGGCCCTGCCGCACTGATTGTGCCACCTACTTAAGTAGCCTTTAAAACATATCTCAGGCCTCCCCCTGCAGAGCCTGTGTGCGCAGTTTAAAGTGCTTTATCAACCTGGCAAAATAAACCTTATTCTAGGCACAAACCTTTCTTTTCAATACATATGCCTCACCTAGGATAGGCCCTGGACAGCCCAGAAGGCAGGGTGAAATGTATTCAAAGAGTAGGACATGTACATTTTAATTTTACATGTCTTGATAGTGTCTCAAATTCATTCTACACTACTGAAAGACATATCTCTCCCATAGGATAACATTGGAGTTGCCTTATTACACATTATAAGTGTAGCTTTCTAATTGGAAGAGATGACCCCTTCATGTTTGATGTCTCTGGAATCCCAATTTAAAATCATAACTCATGGTGAAGTCTGGTTTTAAATTGCAATTCTGAAAATGCCACTTTTAGAGTGTTGGCATTTTCTTGCCTTAGCCATTTTGTTGCTTACAGCCTGTCTCTGGTCTCATGACTCGGTGTAATTGGCAGTTGGCCGTTGTGTATTCCTCCTAGAAAGCCACACACAGTGGAAGCTTAAGTGTGATTTAATAGTCCATCCTGTGCATGTTGTGAAGGAGGAGCTGAACAAAGCCTCAAGTACACCTGAATAGATGTGATCTGTCCACACACAAAGAGCTTAACAACCCTGTATGGTCACTCCTGCCAGCTTAGAGTTAGGACAGGGGAGGGAGGGGATTCCTTGAACTTCAAAGCCACTCTCTAGAAGCTTCTCCCACCTACCAGAACCAGGACATCAAAGTATAAACCCTATACTCCAGACACCACCAATTGAGGTAACTTCCGGACCTGTGGATACTCTGCCAGGAAGAAGGACTGCTGTGCAGCTGAAGACCTGTCACTCTGCTGGACTGCTGTTTTGCTGGACTCCTGCTTTGCTGTGCTGATCTCTTGCCTGGGAATAAGAAGGGCTAAACCTGCATCTCTCCACCCCAGAACCCAGAGTGACTGCAAGAGCTATTTAGCTGGGCTCTTGATCTGAAGTCTCAGTGCCGTAAAAGACTTCCAACTACCCTGCCTCTGCAACTGGACTCAGCCATCTATGTGTCTGTCTTACCACATGGTGCCATTGTAGTCCTGGGCCCTTGGAAGTAGACCTGAGGTGTTTTTTTCCAGTGGAACCAACGCTTCCTCTGCTGTGGGAGAAGAACTGATGCATCACAGCTGTTGTGTGAATCAGAACCGGTGCATTATCTACTGGGTCGAAACCAATGCAACAGACTCACATCACCAAATTTGGGGACCAGTGCATCGCCCTTGGAATCACCACTGCATGATGCTTACCTCTGTGCAAGCTACTCGCATCCCTCATTGATGGTAGCCTTGACAACAATGCCGAACCTCTGCATCACTGCCAATGCATGGATCAGAACTAACACACCATCTGAACTGAGACATGCATCCTTGATACCAGTCTTTGCATCACAAGCCCCATAGACAGGATCCTTGACTTTGACACATCAGGATCTCGCACCGAAAGCATCGCCCTGGCTGCACAACTCATCTGTGTTTCAGACCCACACAACGCTCCCCAACAGGATTTAAGGTACTTTGATTCAGTGGGACTAACTGGGTTCCTGTAGCTTGCCCATGCTTCATTGCAGTTGGCCTGAACTTTTGACTTTGTCCTGGTGCAGTGTGACCAGATATCCCTTGTTGGTACTTTCCGCATCTAAGTGCTGTTCAAAATTAAAATTCACTCTGCTGGACTGCTGTTTTGCTGGACTCCTGCTTTGCTGTGCTGATCTCTTGCCTGGGAATAAGAAGGGCTAAACCTGCATCTCTCCACCCCAGAACCCAGAGTGACTGCAAGAGCTATTTGGCTGGGCTCTTGATCTGAAGTCTCAGTGCCGTAAAAGACTTCCAACTACCCTGCCTCTGCATCTGGACTCAGCCATCTATGTGTCTGTCTTACCACATGGTGCCATCGTAGTCCTGGGCCCTTGGAAGTAGACCTGAGGTGTTTTTTTCCGGTGGAACCAACGCTTCCTCTGCTGTGGGAGAAGAACTGATGCATCACAGCTGTTGTGTGAATCAGAACCGGTGCATTATCTACTGGGTCGAAACCGATGCAACAGACTCACATCACCAAATTTGGGGACCAGTGCATCGCCCTTGGAATCACCACTGCATGATGCTTACCTCTGTGCAAGCTACTCGCATCCCTCATTGATGGTAGCCTTGACAACAATGCCGAACCTCTGCATCACTGCCAATGCATGGATCAGAACTAACAATCCATCTGAACTGAGACATGCATCCTTGATACCAGTCTTTGCATCACAAGCCCCATAGACAGGATCCTTGACTTTGACACATCAGGATCTCGCACCGAAAGCATCGCCCTGGCTGCACAACTCATCTGTGTTTCAGACCCACACAACGCTCCCCAACAGGATTTAAGGTACTTTGATTCAGTGGGACTAACTGGGTTCCTGTAGCTTGCCCATGCTTCATTGCAGTTGGCCTGAACTTTTGACTTTGTCCTGGTGCAGTGTGACCAGATATCCCTTGTTGGTACTTTCCGCATCTAAGTGCTGTTCAAAATTAAAATTCTACTTATTGAATTTTTGTGATTTTGGTCGTTCTAACCTGTGTGGGCATCAATGGCATTAGGGGTCATCAGGAGTCGCATTGGGGACCCCAGGCCTGCTCTTTGCTTCCCCTGACAGAGGTTTTGTGACCGGTGGCACAGTTATTTCAGCAGGATCACCCAACTGGATTTGCCAAGCAGAAGCAAAATACAGACCCTCTCAGTTCCCAAAGTACAGATATTGGAAGACTGCCTCCCAGCTTGAGGGACCACTCACTCACTTTTCCATGGTAGTTTCAGATCTGTCAGCAGGCTGCAGCCTGCCATGTCCTTGTGTGCAGAGAAAGCGAGGTTGGCACGGCTTTGCAGAAACAAAAGTAAGAAGAGATTATTACATTTTCTGCAACATTTTAGAGTGTTTTTTTCTCAGGAGGCCTGGTCAGGGTTGAAAGAGTCCTGGGTTGCTCCTATGAGGATTGGGTGTAAGCTCCTGCAGATAGGCTGGTTTGTTGGATTAATTTGGGCAGCCAGTGAGCTTGCCCCCTACCAATGCCACAGTGTTAGTATGCAGAAATGAGGAAGAGCAAGGGAGGCTGTGTTTACATTTTGTGTCCTACTCACTTTGTTGTGGTGAATTGAGCCTGAAGCAGCACTTCCCCAGGCAATCTGAGAGAATCTGAGAGGAAACCATTTCTTGTTTGTTACCACTGTGTTGTGCCCTCTGCTGCAAAATAAAGAGAGATCCTTGCTGCCGCTGGCATGAATAGATTACTTTAAGATGCTTGTAGGACATTGGGTGGCAGAAAACAGGAATGTATTGTCTGGGAAAATATGTGTTTTAGTTATCTGTTGGTTGTATTGTTCAAAAAACTAAAAACTAAGTAAAAAGCATTTAAAAAACAGGAATGTTGGTACCTAAATGTCCAAAAACTCACAGGGTAGGCAGTTGCCCCGGTCACAAAATTATTCTGAAGCCAGCTCACCTACAAATTATTATTGCAGTGTAGGTGCAGCAATTATCCATTAAAGCAGAAATATTGCCTGTGGAATCCCTTGCTAAAGACTTTGGCAGCTTGCAATTGTGGGCGGAGTGAGCAAAATTAAAATCATTCCTTTAGTCTGAGTCCATGACTTCATCTAAAAGAATGCACAAGTCTTACAGGCATTTGGTTTTGATGCAGACATCCTTCATGTGACTGAAAAATTGAAGGGTTTGCTGGAAGCTCATAGAACCATGCCTCATGCCACACACAAGCTAATGAGTTTAAAAAATACAGGCCCCTGACAGAAGTGGTATCTTCTTGACTTCACTACTCCATTGCATGACTGGTTAAAAAAATCATATCACTACTCAGCAAGATGCCCAAGAGCACAGTCACATTTACACTCTGTTGAGGCAGAAAACTCTTCAATTGAAGCTCAGCCCGGAGATTTTTTGGTCACTCTCCATCTAAACAGCTCTCGGATGGGAGTTCCAACATGGACTTTTTGGCAAATTGTACTAATTATTTTGAGAGAAAAATAATATCAACAGATTTTAGAAATGAAATGATACCTGTTCTTGGCATAGGAAAGTAGTGTGCATTAGCAATTTCATGCTAGGTTTACTGTGCTATCACAGCTACTGATTGTAGTAGTTACCGGAATTGTTATATTAACAGAAGTGTGCCTTCCAATGATCTGTGAATGTTGGCCTGTATGTTTATGTGCAGTGTGTCTCTTTTATTCCCATGTCTGTTTTTTCTCTTTTGCTCTCAGTTTCTATCTTATATTCTCTTTAGTCTGTCTCACTTTTCCTAACAAAATATTGTAAAAAAAACATTTCTCTACACAGGCTCAGCAAGATCCTGTTTCAAATCGTATTTTGAGCACAAATGTATGTTTGTGACAAATATGGAATTATGCTAGTAGAGAAATCATGAGTGTTTGCTCTTACGATTTGCAGTTTATAAAGACTTGCAAACATAGTGGGGGCAAATAGAGCAAAGCTGCCTTTGCACATGCTCTGATGAGGTGTAAAATGCATCATTGCCCATACTTGCATATTTGGATTCAAATTGGCACTCTCTAGTTTGAGAAACCCCCAAAATTGCATATTTTCAGGTGAGCAATTCGCACCTGTTTTTGGTGCTGCGATTAAGATCACGTTGTTAGCGATGGAGACAGAAATAATGGCGACAGACACAGATTAAGAGAATCTTTAAGACTACTAGAATTCACCTATACGTTTTAATATAGAAAAGCCCTCACTGCAGTGTTGCAGGTATATGAGGAGGCTCTATAGGGCTAGAAGGCATCTCAGAATCTAGGCATAAGGAGGAAACCAAAAATTAAAAGAAGATACATAGCATTTGAAACACTTCAAAGTCCTAACTGCACTGTAAAATGGGCAAAGTCCATCAACCAAAGCAAAATTCCACAATGCCCACAGTGCCTATAATTAGTGATTGTTAGCCATACATGACTGGGTAAAGTGAACAGGTTTTCCTCTACACTGGATATCTCCATTAAGAAAGAAGTTTACTCTTTGTAATGATAAATGCACCAGGATTAGTTCATTATATAGGGTTTTACCAAAGTAAATTGCAGAGAACTCCAAGGCTCTGCTGATACACCTCATTCATTACAAGTCCATCACACCACCATTTCTATAGGAGTGCTGAATTCCATGTATAGCCAGAGCATTGGATCATCTTTCCCATCAGCACCTTGCAACACCCTCTGCTTTTCCATGTAGCACCTCACTCTAACCAGCAACACCTTACTCTATCTTACTGGTGAGATTTTCATGAACCCTAACCGATATGACTAGGTTCTGACCATCAACATTCTTTAATATTCCACCCCTAGTGCGATCCAAATAAAGCTCTAAAGATGCACCTATGTCCTTGGAATTCAGCAACACCCATGGCATGCTGCTGGCCAGATAAAACAGCTTTACAAATGTGCCTCATTCCAAGCAAGCTGAATTTGCTAATCTTCCCTAGCAGAGACACAAATACAGGTACATTGATACTCCTCATGTACCCATTCTGGGACAGCAAAAGGTGCTTCAATTTGAGCTTAAATATGAGCAACTGTGCCCATGTCCATGGGTTCAGCACTGCAGCACTTCCAACTACTCAGTAGCTAAGCTCTAAAAAAAAGTTCTACCAATACATTTCATTGTATGCTGATGAGAAAGGCTCTCGAATATTACAGTTCCCTACTCAGTTCTGTAAGCAGTACAGATTACACATGTACCACTGGTATGATCAATTCCACCTTCTCCCATGGGTATGACTACCATTTTTACAGCAGAAGCAGTCACTCTAGGTGGATTGGTATGATGGGCCACTGCACCCTAATTATGGCTGATATTTACTACTCAACGAGAGCAGGGCGGCCCATTTTTCTTCATTTGTTGGGATTTGACTGTGTAGATGAGACTGACCTGTACAAATCTTCTTTAATGCCACCAAAGCATACGTAAATGATTACATATATTGTGACTCCCAGCATCAGAATAGGGATGTGCAGCATGCACGGAAATTGCATACAGGCTATGCTTACATTCTTATCACTGAAACTGGTATTTTAACCATTCGGTTACATATACTAAAAAAATACAATCCCTGTTAGAGATCTGTGTGCAAGTTTTAGCAGTAATAAAATGTTTTTCATTGGTTAATTGCGCTTTTTAAGAACCATCAAAAGTAAATGCATTTTGTGGTATCTTGGTACATAACTATTCAATATAATTTTAAAATATCCAGGTTTTATGTGTATAGTCCATAACAACACTGGTGCTAAACCTGTACCTATGGGCAGATAAAGAAGCAGGTGTTGCAGATAAAGAAACTGGAGCAAAGAAGAAGCAATTTGACCAACATCACACAAATTGTTAAGTATGAAGGCTCGGAAAGAGTGGATGGCATAGAATGCATACAAAGGCCTTTGGTACAGGAGGGTTAAGAGTCAATAATGTTTTGGCACAACAAATGATAAGTCAATTATTTTCTGTATGTTACATGGAAAGTATGTGGCAAAGAAACTTTGGAGGGCATACCTGCCGCCACTGGAACTTTAGGGGTCACACTGTCTTTGCCACCATATGTTTGCAGTCAGCGGTACAGTCATACAATAGTATTTAATTGATGTTGCTGTGCTTTAAAATGCATGCCCTCTAATATTAAATTCTGTGTCAGAATGTGTTCCTTACAGCTGCCTAACGGAATAATTTTCCTTGAAATTATAGCTATTATAATTTTGAAAGACAGTTATTGTTCAGTTATGTCACTTTGAGGGTTGTGTGAGATCACTTCCTGTGATGTCACAAGAGGGTGGGGCAATATGTGTGATGTAATTTCCATTACCCCTGACATTTTGGTGAATCGACATCCATGGGTGTGGGATCCTTTTTTGTCTGGTGTTTTACTGGTTTACTGCTTGAAGAATTGCACAAATACCTATCACATTGCCTCCAGGTTAGGCCTGAATGGTCTGTGCCTAGCTATAATTGGGCTGAGCACAGGATAATTTGGGGTTGGCTACCCTGACTACGATTGCGGTTGCTTCTTGACCAAGGCTCACAACCCAGTCAACCAACAACCCAATTTCTAATAGGGCTGTCTTGAAATTTCATGAATATTTAAATGGACATAATCAAGGAAGTACATTTACATTAATTATAGGAAAGACAGAAATTATTTTTAGATACGTTACTGTCAATAAGGGCTGAAGTTACAAACAAAACTTTTCAGTACTCCCACAGATACAAAATACGTACTTGTACTCAACTGGTTTATGTTCAAGATATCAAAACTCATTGAACCCCTTGTAATTAATAAGTAAGACATAAAAGAATAATTTCTGACCCAATCATGTATGCACAAGAGGAAAAGGGTTTACTTATAAAGTTCAAATCAAGAGGATATGAAGAAAATATCTTGCACCAAGCCTTGCTAGCTGTTATGAATCCTGAGAAGACCAAACTATTAACAAGAAAAGTGAAAATGAAAAATTCTGAAATTATAAAAAACATAAACCAATATTCAATTTTTTATAGAAATATCAGTAGATTGTAAACACACATTCTGATGTTTTGATAATGTACCAAAAATTGAAGAATATGTTTCCAGAAAAAGTACTTTAAGGGTGAAAGAGATGTTATGCGGCATTCATAAGAATGCTGTAACACACAATTTCAGTAGCAGAGCATAGGTAAGAGAGTCATTTGAAATGAAATCAAATGGAACTCGAGAAATAAATATTACAAACATGGACTGTCAGTTTAAATTGTTACTGTTTTAAGTTCTTAGATACACTAATACTTTATTGAACAATCTGTTGAAACATTCAATTACAAGTTAATGTTTACGGCCCGGCATATTAATAAAAAAAAAGCTAAATCACTGATATGTGTTGCCTTCATGAAATATGTATTGAAATATTTAAGTAGGACTAGCCATTATTATTTTTCAAGCTCAGTGTGATGCTAATGAAGGGAGTGGGTTCAGTTCGGAAACGTATTAGTTACATATTAGTAAAAAATAGTTGAATCTTAATTGTAATAACTTTCAAATGCAGTCCTAAGTCTGCAAAATCAAATGACACATATTAATGAGCAATTTAAAAAGACCTCTTATTGCACTTCATTTAATATCTATCCATAAAATTAGCTGAATTAAAATTTAGCTTGCTCTGGCTTTTGAATGGATAGTTATCAGCAGCAAACAGCTGGTGTTCATTGTCGATGCAAACCAGCATACAAGAAGCAATACCACAGGCAACATTGGTGCACAAATACTCGCACACATTATTCCACTCCTTAAAATCAAAATCATAATTATGTACACAAGGTTCTTAGAGCTAATGTTATTAGCTACAGTTATTCACACCTGTTATTACCCAATGGATCTAAATTATCTTGTTACATGGCAGAGATATGTCATCCTTTGTCTCTTATGGACTTTGTTGGGTAGTATTTGGCCACCAGAGCCTCAGTACACTTACATGATTCAAATTTAGCATCAGTCAAAAAGTGCCAAGGTTTGCCTCACTAGGAATGTCAAGACGAAGCTGACTAAAATAGGTAACTCTTTTTTTACCTTTTGGATGTTGATTAAGGGTTTCACGAATCTTACTTCACACTCACATTGTACCTGGAATTCACAGAACAGTGTTGATGTTTACTGCAGAAGCAATGAAGGAGTCATCCGTGCACCCGATTCTACAAGGGCACATGAAGCTATAAGTAGGGGCATCATAGCACATTGATCTACTTTTGAGAGTGTTTCCCCCAGGACTTTATCCATGTCCACCATCACATGAATAGAAATCATCAGCACTCTGCCATTGCTATTCTGTGCAATGACAAATCATACACTGCACTGGACCTACTGATGGAATTCAGTGGTGAGGTATTTAAAACTCTCCCATTAAAAGATATATCAGTGCCTTTGCTCAATGCCACAATGGGAGACACGAATACATGGTACAGAGGCATCTACTTCTCTAGCATATTGTTTGCACCACATTGTGTATACTTTCATCATAAATAAAAGGCTCCCACATACTAGCCTTATGTCACAAAATGTACTGACGTTTCAGCCAAAAATCTAAAACCTAAATATTTGAAACAAGCTATAAAGACATAAGGGCCTTCCCTTCCATGGTTTCACTCAAAATGTTTATACTAAAAGAAATCCCATTCTATAATTTCTATGGCTGTAAACAACAAAACACAATAAACATCAATATGCTGCAATAAAGGACTGTCTTTGACACCTTAGTATTAGAGGCTAATATTCCAGATTATTCATATTCATTGTGGTTTTGAGTATCCCATGCATCAGTGACAAAATGAGTTACCAGGAATCATGTCCTCACTCTGTTTATGTTTGCATGGCCAGATGGTGACAACAGAAACATGATTCCAGGAAGTTGAGAAATGTGAAGCTTTTGGTATAGCCAAGAAACTACTCAGTCAATCAAATGCCATGGCCAAAAATGGCATATTGAACTTCCAGAAGTATATTCCTGCCTTTGTATAGGGTTGATAAAGGATTCTTGATAAAGGTCTCTTATGTTCTGTCCCATTCACAGGATAACAAAGAAGTGAATCGTAGAAGCAATGCCTCTTCATGAGACAGGGTGCAATTTCAAGGGCAAGAAAGTAATAGTTCCTCTCATTCCTCCTCTGCACAGATCAGTATTTGTAGCAAGGGACCACGTTGCCAGTAAATTATAAGCACACAAGAAATCAATGTTTTTTTACAAACACCATAAGTGATTATAACAGCACAAGTGCAAGCTGGTCCTTTTTCTCACAGACAATAGGGACTCACTTAAATCTACAGGTTTAGCCGACAATTAACTCCCTTGTTTCAATATTTTCCAAATTTTGGAGTCTTGTCCCCATTGCAGTAAATTGTACTAATGTCAACAATATTATTCAGGCAAGTTGAGGTATTGCTGCCGTAGATTCCGGACCCGGACAATTTAACAAGAGAGTTGAAATAACCGTATATGCATACTAGGGGCACGCAGACATTGGTTTCATGAAACATGCATGAGACGCATGAGAGCTGGAAGACACAAGCAATGTAGCAGGTAATCCCAGGCACACAGGGTCAGGGGACCTCGTCACCGGGGTAGCAAACAGACAAGAGGTCAGGGAGACACAGGGGCTTTCATCCTTTAGGACACGTGGCTAAAGCTATCTTGATGCTATGAATCTTAGTATAAGCAGAGTATAAGAAGAGTGTGTTGCTTATGAAATCACTGATAAATAAATTAGCAATACTCTTCTCGTTAATTTAATAATTTCTACGTGAGTGAAGAAGACTTAATTAATTATGAATGTGACAAAGTTCACTTAATTTCAGAGTTACAAGGGTAAACAGAATCGCAAACTGGGTTTATAATTTTGAATTTACGTAGGTTAATGTTAAAAGGATCAACTTCTATGTTACGAAAGGATGAAAATCAACGTTCAGGTAGAATCAGTTATAAAATAAAAACAAGCATTTGCAATGCAAAGGGTCTCGCGTTTCCTCGAGCTAAAGCTATTATTGTTGTAAACTCCTAACCGGACTTTTCTTGCCACATTAACTAAAAATGAAAAGTAAAACACTTTCACATAAGCAAGCCGAAGGCCCCAATGAGCGCAAAGCAAACACACAAAAGGAAACAGAAGTTCGCTCGCAGTGAAACGTGTGGGCAAAAGTGCAATTATCCATGTAACCAGCAAAAGTGCAACTATACATGTAACAGGGTTGATTTCGTGCAAAGTACTCTGCTAATGCCCAGCAAGATCACGCTGCCTACGAAATAGGGAGAAAAATAGTGCAGAAACCATATGGAAAACATGGAGCCTCCTATGTTTTCAGTAGTTGGCAGGTGCGCTCAGGTGGGCTAAGCACTGGAAAAGGCATGACATATGTATGCCTTTCACTAATTAAATCAAGCTAATTTTAATAGGCAAGCCCACAAACCAACCAAACTGATGGACTTGACATGCGCGTTGTTAGACTTTTCATCCTTGTCGTGGTCTCCCCCTAACTTTTTGCCTCTGTTTTCCAGGTTGTTGATGGACTCTGTTTTTGCTGTTTTTATTACTATGGGCACATTACCACTGCTATCCAGTGCTAAAGTGCAAGTGCTCCTGTATAAAATGTGTATGCAATTGGCTTTCCATGATTGGCATATTTTATTTACTTGTAAGTCCCTAGTACAGTGCACTAGAGGTGACCAGGGCCTGTAAATCAAATGCTACTAGTGGGCCTGCAGCACTGGTTGTGCCACCCACATTAGTAGCCCTGTAAACATGGCCCAGACCTGCCAATGCAGTGTCTGTGTGTGCAGTTTTAAACTGCCAATTTGACTTGGAAAGTGCACCCACTTTCCAGGCCTATACCTTCCCTTTTCTTACATGTAAGACACCCCTAAGGAAGGTCCTAGGTAGCCCCATGGGCAGGGTGCAGTGTATGTTTAAGGTAGGACATATACTAATGTATTTTCTATGTCCTGACAGTACTGCCAAATTTGGTTTTCACTGTTGCAAGACCTATTTCTCTCATTGGTTAACATGGGGACTGCCTTTAAATATTATTAAAGCTTTGATTCCCTTTGGGAGTGGATATACATGTGGAGTTTGGGGTCCATGAACTCAGAATTCAAAAATACATCATTTAGTTAAGTTGGTTTTGAGATTGTGTGTTTGAAAATGCCACTTTTAGAAAGTGGTCATTTTCTTGCTTAAACCATTCTGTGACTCTGCCTGTTTGTGGATTCCCTGTCTCAGTCAGTTTGACAGTTGGGCTGTTTGCACCTCTCTCTAGACAGTGACGCAAAGGGAGCTGGGGTGTAGCCTGCATATCCTGATGAGCCATCTGTGCTACAAGGGAGGGGAGGAGTGGTCACTTACACCTCAAAGGGCTGTGCCTGCCCTCTCACAATGCAGTCTCCAAGCCCCTGGTGTGTGTCTGGAGCCTGGACTGGAAAAGGAAGGATTTCACAAACAAGAGAGACTTTCCTTTGAAGTAAGGCTACTTCAAAGGTTAAATGGGTATAAGAAGAGCACCCAAAACCACAAATTTTTGATCACTTCCTGACATTAAGAGGAAGCTGAAGAGCTGAGGAGAAGTGCTACCCTGCCTGTGACTATGCTTTGAGGAGCTATCCTGCAGTTGCTGCTTCTGCCTGGTAAAAGGGGACAAAGACTGGACTTTGTTGTGCATTCCTACTTGCAAAGAAATCTTCAAGGACTTGTTCTGAGCTTGCCTCTTGTTGTTGAAGTCTCAGGGCCATCAAAGACTTCAACTGCCAGCACCCGAACTCTCTGCTAAGACTCCTGCCCTGCCAAGTGGTGCCCTATTATGTTCCTGGGGCCTTGACAGGTGAAGCTGGCAGACCAAGCTTAAAAATTCTCGTGCAGACCGCCGTGCGTGAAAATTTCCGGCGTAACCTCCAAGAACGGCTGAAGAAACGACACACCGCTGGCTCCGCAGCTAAAATCGACACATCGCTTGCAGCGCGGCTGGAAGATCAACGCTCGCGGCTGGAGAAATGATGCGCTGCATCGCTGACGGAGGCTAGTAACGTCACAACCCACATTGCATGGTTTTGCTATCACCGTGCAGTAGGATTTTCGATGCAAAACCTTGCTGGGTGCAGAAAAACAATGCAACGCCTGCCCAGACCCGAGTGCTGCCTGGATCAACTCATCGCTCCCCTGTGGGGAGGAAAAATTATGCACACCGACCCAACCGGGGAAGCAGCAACGACTCACGGTCTAGCTTGTGGGTGAGAAATCCATGCCCCACTTACCTTTTTCGACACACACTCGCCTGTGCGTGTTATTTTGATGTGATGCTACCCAGGTACTTCTCAACGCTAACAGTGTTTTACCTGTTTACAAAAGGATTTAAGACTCTTTTGCTTTTAGAATTAATATCTTGACTTGTGTATGTTGGATTTTTGTCGTTTTGGTCTTGTTTTGTTTAGATATATATTTTCTATTTTTCTAAACCTGTGTTGTGTCATCTTGTAGTGTTTTCATTAAGTTTCTGTGTGTGTTGGTACAAATACTTTACACCTAGCACTCTGAAGCTAAGCCTGCCTGTTTGTGCCAAGCTACCAAGGGGGTGAGTGGGGGTTAGCTGAGGGTGATTCTCCTTTACCCTGACTAGAGTGAGGGTCCTTGCTTGGACAGGGGGTAGCCTGACTGCCAACCAAATACACCATTTCTAACATTGGTGGTCAGCGGATGGGATTGGACTTGTATTTGTACTTGACATACAGTGATTAAGTGTACACTACTGTTTCAGTGCAAACCATGACGTGACCGCATACAGTTTTTCTTTTTGTTCTCTGATATCCTCCTGGATACATTGTTGATATTTTGGTTGTGAAACCTTTGCAGAATGGAAGTCAACTTCTGGCACTTGGAGATCTATTCAAAGAGGGAGCTACAAGCTTTCTGCAAGGAAAAGGAGCTGGCTGTAAAGAGAAGGGCTCAAAGGTGGGTCCTTGAGACAGCCCTGTTTCAGTATGAGATGAAGCGCTGGGAAGCAACCATAACAGTTGAGTCTGAGGAGGAGGACTACTCTGAGGAGGAGGGCATTGGCCCTGAGAGGAAAACAGAAAGGAATGAATGGCTCTTAGCTCAAGAGCAGAGGCTGAGAGAGCTAGATGAAGAGCATGAGAGGGCTGAGGCAGAGAGAGCCTTGGCCCTGGTAATATAAATGTTTGCAGCTCCAGAGCTGAGCTGTGATGAGCTGAACCTGGAAGCGATGAGGGCTGAGTCCAGTTGAGATGTTGGCAGCAAAAGTCTTGTATCCACTGCAGATGCAGAAGTGCACATTCCCAGAGACTTGGTGCCCAACTGGAAGGAGGGTGTTGAGACATACCAGGAGGTTCAGGGGTATGAGATAGCTCCAGTGAAGCACAGGGTCCCTGAGGTGGATTGCGGAACTGGCATGGGGAGTCATATTCCTAGTGTTGGGAGGGACACTCTACTGACTCTAGGTGAGAGTGACAGGGAGAGGGGTTCCCCCCAGGTAGACGTCATCCCAAAGGAGTGTGGGTTAAGTGTCAGGGACAGTCAGGTACTGTCTCACCAGTCTCAGGAGGGTGATGGGGGGTACTTTTTTAAGGCTCAGTCACTGGGTGGCTGGGTGAAGGGTGATTTGGTTAATTATTGTGAGGGGCTGAGTGATGTAATTGCTGGAGAGCATATGTCTAGTCCTTATTTTCCAGAGCTGCGCCAATACCAGGTGGAGTGTGAGTTCTCTGACCCCAGGGAACTTACACTGGAGGCAGACCTCCGGGAGAGTACCAGAGAGCCTGAAGACGCATTTGGGGGTGCTCCTGTGGGGAGTGGTCTAGGTATTTCCCAACGAGGTGAGGTAGGGAAGGATTGTAGTGTCCCAGTTAGGTCCCAGTGTAGTGGGATGGGTGAGGGACCCCATGTCCGGTCTCAGAGGAGAGGGAATGGGGATGGGCTGAGGCCCAAGGTGCCTGAGATCCAGTCACAGGTCCTGGAGGGTTCCATGAGGGAACACCAGGAGGGGAGCCTAGCCTGTACCATAGGGCCATCTGCTGAGGGAGACCCCACAGTGTCAGGAGAACTTGGGGGGGGGGGGGCAGCTGTAGCCAGCGTCCCACCAGTTCTGGTGTCTGGCAGTACCACTCCTAGTGAGAGGGTGCAGGAGTCCAGACTGAGGGTTGAGAGGGGGAGAGGGGGTTGCAGACCCTAGTGGAGAACCTGGAGGGTCAGGGATGAGCTCTGAGAGCAGAGCCCCCCAGGAATGACCTTGGTGAGACCACTTTGGGGTTGGGGGGAATCCAGACCCTGCCAGATGGGCAGGGGTCAGGAGACCTGCGTCAGCCAGACTCTCGTGTGATCCTTGGGGAAGGTGTTTCCCTTGGGGGGGATAGGTGTGCTCCCCAGGAAGTCCTGGCATGCCAGGCAATGGTTCATCCACAGGGTGGTGACCCTGGGTTGAATGATCAGGTTCAGGGGTAAACTCTGACTTGATGGGGAGTAGGTGTGCTCCCAAGGAAGTCCTGGTGCACCAGGCAGTGGTTCAACCGCAGGGTGGTGACTCTGGGTTGGATGACCAGGTTCAGGGGTTAAACTCTGACCTGTTGGGGGGTAGGTGTGCCCCCCAGTAAGTCTTGGGTTGCCAGGCAGTGGTCCAGTCTGAGAGTACAGACCCTGGATTAGAGGATCAGGTGCAGGGGGTAAACCCTGACCTGAAAGGGGGGGCCGTTTTCCCAATCACACCCCCTGGTGAGATTTCTAGGGGTACTCTCCTGGGGTGGGTGCAGAACCCTGGATTGGAAGGTCAGGTTCAGGGTGTCCCCCCTGACCTGGAGGGAGGGGCTAATGCTAACAGTGCCCCTACCATGTTGTCTTCTAGGGGCTACTCCTAGTTGGGGAGTGCAGGACCGCAGAAGGGAGGGCAAGGGGAGGGAAGCCTCACCCCTGGCTCTGGTCCAACCTGAAGGTATGGACCCCAGGTTGGAAGACCAGTTGCAGGTTAACATCCTTGCACTGGAGGGAGAATTGTGCAGGACTGCTTCTACAAGCACCCTGACAATTTTGGACTCTGGGGGTGCCCCACCTGGAAGGAGGCCCCAGAGGGGATGACCAGGGTCAGGCTGTCATCCCTGACCTGGTGGAAGGGAGAGTGATCAAAGGGTGCCAGGCACCTGGGACTACTGCCCCCCACTCTCCACAGTCACAGTGGTTGGAGAGCCTTGAGAGGCCTGGGGCCTGGCTCTCATCCCTGACAGCTGTCAGTGACCATTGTGACTTGCTGTCCTGGTGGAGAGAGTTGCCCCGGGAGGGGGGGGGGAAACAAGAGTCACACCCCGGGGGTGGAGTGGACAACACCACTGTGTTGGCTCTGGTGGTACTATCTGCCCCCGGGATACATCTGTGAGCAAAGTAAAGTTAGGTGCTGCACAGATGCTATCTGCAGATGAGGAGAAGCGTTCCCCATGTGTTAGCTTAGTGGGCCCTGAGAGTATGGACAGAGGGATCCAACTGAAGTCAGGAACACGTAGAACTGGAACATGCCCCTGCTGTTGTGGGCCTGGGTCCCTGTTCTATTGCCCAAACCAGGGAAGTCCGTCAAGGTATTGATTGGTCTCTCCTGGCTTTAGGCTGGTAGGGGGTTGGGTTGGACTTTTTTCCTTATGCAGGGTCACCCCCAATGTTTTTGCCTCCTGCCTCCTATTTTCTTCTGACCTGTTGTTGTTGGCTTTTGACTCTGAGCACTTTACCACTGCTAAAGTGCATATGCTCTCTGTGTAACTTGTATTGTTGATTGGATTTCTATGATCAGCATATTTGATTTACTGGTAAGTCCCTAGTACAGTGCACTAGAGGTGCCCAGGGCCTGTAGATCAAATGCTACTAGTGGGCCTGCAGCACTGGTCGTGCCACCCACATTAGTAGGTCTGTAATCATGTCTCAGACCTGCCACTGCAGTGTCTGTGTGTGCAGTTTTAAACTGCCAATTCAACTTGGCATGTGAACCCACTTGCCAGGCCTATACCGTCCCTTTTCTTACATGTAAGACACCCCTAAGGTAGGCCCTAGGTAGCCCCATGGGTAGGGTGCAGTGTATGTTTAAGGTAGGACATAAACTAATGTGTTTTATATGTCCTAACAGTGAAATACTGCCAAATTCAGTTTTCACTGTTGCAAGGCCTAGCTCAAATGTTAACAAGGGGCCTGCCTGTAAAATTTTATTAAAGCTTCGATTACCTTTGGGAGTGGATGGACTTGTGGAGTTGGGGGCACCCTGAACTGACAATTCAAAAATACATAATTTAGTAAAGTTGGTTTTGAGATTGTGTGTTTGAAAATGCCACTTTTAGAAAGTGGTCATTTTTTTGCTAAAACCATTCTGTGACTCTACCTGTTTGTCGATTCCCTGTCTCGTCAGTTTGACAGTTGGGCTGTTTGCACCTCTCTCTAGACAATGACACAAAGGGAGCTGGGGTGTAGCCTGCATATCCTGATGAGCCATCTGTGCTACGATGGAGAGGAAGAGTGGTCACTCACACCTGAAAGGGCTGTGCCTGCCCTCACACAATGCAGTCTCCAACCCCCTGGTGTGTGTCTTGGGCCTGGCCTGGGCAAGGTAGGATTTCACAAACAAGAGAGACTTTCCTTTGAAGTAAGCCTATTTCAAAGATCAAAATGGGTTTAAGAAGAGCACCCAAAACAACAAATTTTTGATCACTTTCTGACATCAAGATGAACTTCTACCAGGAGAAGAGCTGAAGAGCTGAGATGAAGTGCTGCCCTGCCTGTGACTGTGCTTTGTGGAGCTATCCTGCAGTTGCTGCTTCTGCCTGGTGAAAGGGGACAAAGACTGGACTTTGTTGTGCATTCCTGCTTGCAAAGAAATCTTCAAGGACTTGTTCTGAGCTTGCCTCTTGTTGTTGAAGTCTCAGGGCCATCAAAGACTTCCTCTGCCAGCACCTGGACTATCTGCCGAGACTTCAGCCCTGCCAAGTGGTGCCCTATCCTGATCCTGGGGCTTTGATAGGTGAAGCTGGCAGACAAAGCTTGAAAATCCACACACAGACCATCGTGCAGGGAGATTTTCAACGCAACCTCCAAGAGCGGCTGAAGAAATGCCACGCTGCCGGCTGCGCTGCCGGTTCCGCAGCTGAAATCGATGCAGCGCTTGCAGCACGGCTGGAGAAACGACACGCCGCATCACTGATGGATGCTGGTAACGTCCCAACCCACATTGCGCGGTTTGGCTATCACCGTGCAGCAGGATTTGGACACAAAACTTTGCTGGGTGCGTAAAAACGACGCAATGCCTGCCCAGACCCGAATGCTGCCCGGATCGATGCATCGCTCCCAGCGCGGAGGAAAAACGATGCACACCGGCCCAACTGGAAAAGGAGAAATGACCCACGTCTCGCTTGCGGGTGAGGAATCAACGCACTGCTTACCTTTTTCGACGCACACTCGCCTATGCATGTTATTTCGATGCTACCCAGGTACTTCTCAATGCTAACAGTGTTTTACCTGTTTACAAAATAATTTAAGACTCTTTTGCTTTTAGAATTAATATCTTGACTTGTGTATATTGGATTTTTGTCATTTTGGTCGTCTTTTGTTTAGATAAATATTTTCTATTTTTCTAAGCCTGTGTTGTGTACTTTTGTAGTGTTTTCATTAAGATACTGTGTGTGTTGGTACAAAAACTTAACACCTAGCACTCTGAAGTTAAGCCTGCCTGCTTGTGCCAAGCTACCAAGGGGGTGAGCTGAAGGTGATTCTCCTTTACCCTGACTAGAGTGAGGGTGCTTGATTGGACAGGGGGTAACCTGACTGCCAACTAATGACACCATTTCTAACAGTATACCAAAGAAATCATCCTTTAAGGAACTATTATGTTAGGTCAATTCAATGTTATGCTCCTGTGGCTGAGCAAGGTAAAAACCTGTTACACAAGTTAAAGTATAATTTAGGCAGAGAAGGGAAAGGGGTATGAGGATACCCAATGCAACCAGCAAAATAGTTAACTAATCTTTTGGGCTGACCCTATTGGATGGATGGTGTCAATTGCTGTGATCTAGTTGCTTTTATTTTCTGCTGCACTGCTTTCCAAACTGAGGCTTTTTTATCTCTGTGTTTGATTGATTATAAGCAGTAACCCCAGTTATCCTGTGATAGACTCCAGTTTCCAGAACATTTTTTGCTAGCTACCGTGCTCTGTAGATCAAGAGTTATTATCATCGATATGATCTAACCATAGGGAAGTTTAAACTATCTTTTCCAATTCCTTTTCAGGAAAGAGGAATCTTTTTTGGGCTCATGGCTAAGGTGCCTCTATGGCACATGTCAGTGGAATTAGGGGGAAATCCATTTTTTGCAAACAAATCATTAAATAAGACATTACCTTCATCTAGCCAGTGTCAAAACACTCCTCCAAAGTCTCTTAGCTGCAGGGTATCGTGAGAGGCACCCCTAAGAGAAGATTCTGCGATTCATCTTCACATCCAAAGACTACAGAGCAGAAGATAAATTAAATGCACATTTTTTTCTGGAAAGACAAATGTGGTAAATGAAAAATTATGAAAGATGAGCACAGTCCTTGCAGTACTGGTGGTGTAACATTAAGCCCTTTTGTAGGTGTTATACCTGATGCAGACTCATGACAAAACCATACCCCAAATAGGAAAACTGGAAGAAGTACTCCCTAAAAATGATTGAAAAAGTCAATAAATCTACTGGTGTGGGTTTTCCAAAAAAAGGAAACTGACTTGAATCCTTACAGTGTAAAAGCAGATTAATCCCAGAATGAACATATCAGAAAGCAATCAAATTAAAAACTGTAACAACAACTTGAATACCCATCTGATATGCATATGTAAATGACATGATGGGAAGCAATCACTGAAAAAGCCTTCTGAAATTAAGTATAAAGCAAAAAACCAGGAGGCCTGAGAGATTAAAAAAATTAAGGCCCTCATTCATCCTGAGCTATTGAACTCTAGGGTGAAAAACGGTGAGCAGAGGGTCATATTCATACATGTGTTAAAATAAATATGCATTTCTTCCTTTACAGAAACAGTATGTGAATTTGTGAGTCAGTTGATGTGCCAATGTCTGCTGTGACGCAGTTAGGTGCCATGGCCTGTGCCCCCCTGAAATGGTGGCTGACTGACCTGTGAGGAGAGACAAGTGGAAATTAAGTAATTCCACTGGCGTTGTGCGCCGTTGCGGTCGGTGGTCGACTACCGCCGCGCAACTTCACATTGGTTATCATTGGGCCCTATGGGTTCCAGGAGCCAATGGCAATGTACGCCGGCGGTGACGATATGTACCGCCACGGACGTGACCGCCATTTTCCATCTGTTCACTCACTTGCTACCTGACCTTCAACAGGAGTGCACGTACACTGAAAGTGGTGCTGTGACCTGTGTCTGGAAGCAACAATGGCTCGAGTGTCTGGGGAAAGGGCCCCTTCCTTCACTTTGGAGGAGTTGGAGAGACTGGTGGATGGGGCCCTATCCCAGTACACTTTACTCTATGGTCCTCCAGCCAAACAGGTGAGTACACTGTGAGCATGATGCGTGGGCCATGAATGTATGGATTGCTGCGTGTGTAAGCCTCGTGTGGGGGGTCTGAGGGGTCCTGGGCAGAGTGCTGCATGTCTGGTGCTCACTGCCTGTGCGTAAGGGGACGGGAGGTATATGGTGGGCCATGAGTGTAACAGGCCAGACGGTATGACTCATGACTTTTTCTATGCATATTTTTCTGAAGATCAGTGCCCATCAGAAAAAGGGTATTTGGCGTGCCATCGCCAAGGAGATGTGGACCCTGGGGGTCTTTGACCGGCGGAGCACCCACTGCCGCAAACAGCTCTGGGCAAGGAAGACAGCAGAGGCCCAGCTGGGGCCGGCCTCCCAACGGTGAAAGGGGTGCCCGTCGTACCCTGACACCCCTGATGTTCTTCATCCTAGCAGTGGCCTATCCGGAGGTGGATGGGCGCTTGAAGGCATCACAGCAGCCACAAGGGGGTGAGTACAGATTCAGAATCATGACTTTGCATGCATTAAGATTTGACCTGGGTGGGGGATGTGGGCTGTGGGTGCCCCTAGGCCAGGGCAAACATGGCAGGGTAGGTCCCATGTTGGGCAGGCTCTGAAGCACTCCAACCCCAATAGTGTTAGTGGGCATCTACTACTGAGTAGGGTTCTGTGGGTTTCAGGTGTGCAGCTAATGGTGTTAGGCATTGTACCCCATTGGGTGGTGACTAGCATTGTAACTGGTAGTGCATGGCCTAGTGCATAGGGCTGATCCCTGTGTCTTATGTATGCCAACTGTAGTGTTGTTGCTGGCATTGACCAAGTGTATGCTCTGTCTCTCCCCCTCCCCTCTTGTTTTGTCACCCTGTCATTGTGTGCATTAGCATCATCTGGCGGAGGAGCAGAGGCACCGGAGATGGAGGGAGATGCATCCCACATGGGCATGGAGGCCGAATCCACCGAAGGTGAGGGCACCAGTGGGACAGAGGGCGAGGGGAGCACCACTCCTCCCAAAGTACACAAACCCAAGCACACACCCACCCAACAGGCATCTACCTCACAACAGCATCCAGCCCATGCACCTGCGCCCAAACACAGCAGAATGACACCTCCTACAACCACTCCCTCTTCCTCCACTCCCAAACCTTCACCCTCTTCCCACCCCAGTGTCCCTAAGAAGCTTTTCCTCGCCACCATTGACCTATTGCCTACCCCTCCCCCCATCCTTTACCTCGGGCCAGGGTGGCCAGAACCCAGCCCAGCACCTCAGCCACCCAGTCCACAGCCACTGTGGTTTCTGCAGCTGTGAGAGGCTCCAAGGAGGCACCCGTCAGCCTAGCCAGTGTGCCACCAACACCTGTCACGGCCAAGAAGGGTCCGCCACCTAGCAAGGGCAAGAAGGGGACAGCATCCAGCAAGGGGAAAGAGGCACAACCAGCCAGCAATGCCAGGTCAAAGACTCCCGCTGGCAGAAGCAAGGAGGCACCACCATCTGCCAAGAGCAGGAAGGGGCACAAAACACCAGCCATGGCACTTCAGCCATCCAAGGCTGCAGGTGAAGGCCTGGAGGCTACCACCACAACTTCCAGTGTCACCACCTGCACCGCGGCCAGCACCGCCACCTGCCCCGCCGCAAGCAGCACCACTGCCAGCAGCAGCAGCCCCAGTGGGCAGCCGTCCGAGGCTGCAGGTGAAGGCCTGGATTCTACCACCACAGCTGCCAGTATCACCACCTGCACCGCGGCCAGCACCGCTACCTGCCCGCTGCCAGCAGCACCACTGCCAGCAGCAGCAGCCACAGTGGGCAACCGCCCAAGGCTGCAGGTGAAGGCCTGGAGGCTACCACCACAACTGCCAGCACTGTCACCTGAAGCGCAACTGGCATACACTGAGCAGCCGTCACCACGGGAGAGCAGTGTGTAGTGGTGACTACATGGGCTGCAGTGCATCCTGGCCCGTGCAATAGCTGACACCCAGATGAGAGACTGTGACCTTGCACTCCAAAACATCTGCATCACAGGGTGCAATGCCCCCTCTAGAACCACTGGAAGAAGGCATACACTCAGCCCCTCCTTGCCAGGATGAAGCACACTGGGTACAAGGCCCCCTCCAGAACCAGTGGAAGAAGCCATCCACTCAGCCCCTCCTTGCAGGATGAAGCACACTGGGCACAAGGCCCCCTCTAGAACCAGGAGAGAAGCCATCCACTTGAAAGACTGTGGCCTTGCACTCCCCAGGACCAAGCAGTGGGCAAACCACCCACTTGAGAGACTGTGGCCTTGCACTCCCAGGACCAAGCAGTGGGCAAACCACCCACTAGAGAGACTGTGGCCTTGCACTCCCCAGGACCAAGCAGTGGGCAAACCACCCACTAGAGAGACTATGGCCTTGCACTCCCCAGGAGCAAGCAGTGGGCAAACCACCCACTGGAGAGACTGTGGCTTTGCACTCACCTGGACCAAGCAGTGGGCCTGGAGCCCCCTCCAGGAGCAGTGGTGTTGTACCATCTTCCGGCTGAGATGCCCCCCCATTCCCCTTCCCCCTGAGGTGCCTGTGTGATTTCGACCTGATGCCCCTGCAGTGTTCTCTCCGTATTGGGGCAGGAGTCAAGTGTGGCCTTGGCCTATGTGTTTTAGCCCAGTGGGCCACTGACAATTTTTGAGTGGGCATTGTCCTGCCTTTTGTATATTTTGTATATATTGCACATACTGTTTTTTCTTTATGAACGCATTTCTAAGTATTACTAATATTACACTCATTTTACTCCATTCATTTTGTCCTTGCGTTATTCCAGAGGATTTAGGGGTGTATATGTAATGTTGTTGCATGTGTTTGTGTGTATAGTGTTGGGAGTGAGGGTGGGGTTGGGGTGTTGCCTGTGTGTGTCACTCTCTTTTTCCTCCCCCCGTGTGCTAGGTGCAGTACTCACTGTGGTCGTTGTCGCTGGCGTTTATGTTCCTGGTGTATGAGAAGATGCACCAGCATAGGGAACCCCTGCAGCTCGGGCTCCATGGCGTCCTGGTTCTTCCTTGAGTGTCGAGAGGTGAGCCGTTTTCCTTCTGTCTTCTGTTTCTGTCGTGCTTTTGATGGCGTTGGTACCGCCCAGGAAAAGCTGGCGGATGGGCATGTTGTAATGAAGTGGGCAGTACATTGTCTTCCGCCTGGCTGTTGGTGGTTACCGCCACGGTGTTTGTTGCTACCGCCGTGGCGGTCACAGTGTTAAAGTGGCTGTGTGTGTTGGTGGTTTCCGCCGTGGTCATTATTCCATTTTTTTTACCGTCGGCCTGTTGGCGGTGTTGCCGCCGCTTTATCACCGACCGCCAGGGTTGTAATGAGGCCCTAAATGACTTCCCTGACACTGCTCTGGAAGAAACAGTGTGGAGTATTCACAAGGCCTTCTTCTTTTGAGGGTAGGACATAACTTGGGAAATCACTAGCAGGCGCGCATCAAGAACAATGAATGTTTGCTTTCCTCTAAAGATATCCACAATTTGAAGGTTTATCTTTTAAAAATAAAAAAACGCAGATCTTCCAACCCTGCCACCATGACATTGTGCATGTTTGCTAAAAGCATTCCTACTGTGTTGGTGGAATTGCTTTCTATAAAAATCTAAATAGCTGCTGGACTGTCGTAGGTGGTGCTTCCACTGTTCCTGCAGTTTAGCATTAGCACAAAAAGGGATAAACGGGGGATAAATGTTGTCTTTGCCCTTGTTGATTTAAGCACAAGGAAAGATAGTTTTATTTTCACCCATATACGATATTGAGGTGCTTCCAAAATATAAAAGGACCTAGAATGGGGACACAAAATATGTTGTGAGAGTATACTTTCGTTGCTCACTCGGTAACAGGTGTGAGGTGTTTTGTCACACCTTTCATCACAATGAAATTAAAAATTTAGTTCTGTCTAAAGAATGCGCCAGTACTAAAAATAATTAGTCACTGGTGATGCTAATTATTGTAGCTCTAATCCCACCATTAAAAATGTAGCAATTACATTAAATGAGACTGAAGCCTGGAAACCTACGTTTAACTGAAATGTATTGACATTACAGGTGATATTAAATTGTACATTAAAGTAGCACTTACTGCCCTGAATAGGCACTGAATGCTTTGTTGATAGGTAGGACGCTGCTCCGCGGAGCACAACAATAGTTTGTATTGTTAGTTGTCACTGTTGCAGTTTGTTGAATATTTTTCAACGTTATTCAGTCCCTAGCATAGAGAAGCAATAGTTGTTAATTGTTGGTAATAATGCAGATGCTTTAACTATAAAATGCTTTGCACTTCTAATTGCCTCTCTGAGATTAAAGGTAATTTATATTATTCTATTGTATGGATGGCTACAGTGTCACAGTCCCATTTTAACACTCTTTTTTGCTCCGCCATTGCGTCATTTTTGACGCAAAAGCGGCGCAAATTTACAAAATAGAATTACATTTTGTACGTTTGTGCTGCTTTTGCATCAAAAGTTGACGCAAAGGCGATGCAAAAAAGTATAAATATGGGCCACAGTGTTCTGGGGATGGCTCATATGCTGTATCTGTCCAAGGAAGACATTTCTATAGCTTTTTTTATTTATTACTACAGAGTCCTATTCTTTAGATGAAAGAAGCCACGCACATTTTAACAATGGTTCAAGTGTCACGGCAAGGAGCACAGGAAGATTTTTTTTATAGATTATTTTATCTGTAATTTTAGAATTTTATCCTTCAGATTTTGAGAGTACTGAAAGTTGACGGAGTTTCATTGGTCAGGTTCAGTTCTCTGTGGATGTGTGTGACTGATGCAGGTCTCCTTGCTCGTTTGCAGATATTAACTAATGTTCCATTTTTGTCAATGATGTGTGAGATGTTCTGAACTCTGTAATTTTTTGGTCATGGTCAATGGTATGTGTTCCTTTTAGTTTCTATGTGTGACACTACCTAGCCAGTTCCTGTTGATACTAAGGCCCATATTAAAAAAAAAATTGTGCTGCATTTTGCGTCATTTTTTGACGCAAAAGTGGTGCAAACTTAGAAAATACAATTATAATATGCAAGTTTGCGCCGCTTTTGCATAAAAGAAATACACAAATGCGGCACAAAGAAAGTGTAAATATGGGCCTAAGAGCCCTATTCTATTTCATAATCCATGGGTCAAGTGGGGAATAGCCACACTTTCAACATTCATCTAAAATCCAGGGTAAATACAGTAGCCAGGGAACCGAGGGGCATATTTATACTTTTTGATGCAAAACTGCACTAACGCAGTTTTGCTTCAAAGTTTTAGCAGCGGCTTGCACCAATGCCTGAATAGAGCAACCAGTGGAAAGGTTGGGCTAGCGTAAAAAAAAATGACGTTAGCCGGGTGGGGTTAGCGGTATAGGAGAAGGGGGTTGGCACCAAAAATTTACCAGCCTAGCGTCATTTTCTGACACAAAACCATCCATACCACATGACTCCTGTCTTGAAAAAGACAGGAGTCATGCCCAGCACCCCATTGGCCAGCACAGGGGACAAGAGTCCCCTGGCCATGGCCATTGCAACCTGTGCCATGCAGGGGGCCCCAAGTTGGGCCCTAGATGGCACTTCAATTAAACGAAATATAAATACCTACCTATACTTACATCCTCTGGTGTCCCTCTGGTGTGGATGGGGGTGTTCCTGGGGCTTGAGGAGGGCACCTGTGAATTCCATGGTGTTCAACCATGGAAGTGGGTCCACAAGTCCCCTAATGCCTGGTCTGACCCAAGAGTTAAATAATGGTGCCAAGCAAGCTTGGCACCATTATTTAGCCCCTCCTCCCATCTGTGCGTCATTTTAGCATGGGGGAATAAATATGAGGCTATGAGGTTAGCACCATTTTTTAGATGGAAACACCTACCTTCATCTTATTGACGCAAGGTAGCTTCACACATCGAAAAAAATGATACAAACTCCAATATGTTGACGTTAGATGGATCTAGCGTCAAAGTATAAATATGGAGTTAGCTTCGTGCTGAGTTTGTGTAAAAGCAAAAGACGCAAATTTGGCTCAAATGGGGTATAAATATGCACCAGGATGTCATACTTTGGGAGGTTGAACAGATAATGATGTTCCACCTGCAGTTTTTTCCCTTATATGGCAGAACAATTTGTTTTGAGTCAATCTGAAGAATACTTTCATTTTCTGAGAGTACTTCTAGGGTTTTGTCTCTAAAATCATTACTCCTTTTTTAGGGTCGAGCGCATAAGCGATCCATCCCTGTCGTAATCTCTCCTTGGGCTTTTAACCGTGCCCATGTCACGCCTGTCACTTTAGTTGGTTCGCCGGCTTGTCTTTTAAAATCCTCTTGATTTCATTAGCGAAAGGCATGCATACATCATGCCTTTTCCATTGTTTAGCCCTACTCGAGCGCACCTGCCAACTACTGAAAACATCCGAGGCTCCATGTTTTCAGCCTGGTTTCTGCACTACTTTGTCTTTTTAGTTTCACGCAGCGCTATTGCGCTGGGGTTTACATAGCGCGATCATGCTTGTTTTTTTGTTTTTCAATTTCAGCGTAATCGCGCTGGGTTTTACATAGCGCGATCGCGCTAGTTTTTTTCTATCCATTTATATGGCAAGAAAAGTCCGGTTAGGAGTTTACAATGCTAATAGCTCTTACCGAGCAAATGCGAGACCCATTGCATTACAAATGTTCGTGATTAATTGACTTGTGCTTTTTTCACAGCAGGTCCATTATAGCCGTGTGCACTAGGATCAGTAAATTCAAAGTACATTTTCTTCTAAAAGGGAGGCAGTGCAGGACCTTCACAGCCCTTAAGATCTGCCCCTGACTTTAAACATTGAGAAGTTATCTTGCCATTGCATTATGATTTCTTTGGAGTCATCTCATAGTAGATATTACTATTTGATGGAATACACCTGGCATAGTGCAGACGTGATAAGATGAGTGAGGTGTTTGACTGTATTTTCTGCTGGAACCAAGACGAAGGAAGATGCATCAAATTACCAACTTTTCAAATATTGCAAACCTTTCAGCTCCATCAAGAGATTTACAACAAGGCTAGGGTGACATCTGTAATCATAAATTAAAAGCACATTTCCTTTCTATTAATATTTATTGAGTGTAAAAATACTTACTCAGCCCTTTTAATACTGCAGAGATAACAGTGTTGGATTCTTAAAAGTGAAGTTCAAAGAATTATAACTATTTCATTAATCTTATTTCCTATAAGGAATAATGGGTAGTTGATTTGGAAACCCCTAACATTCATAGAATCATGCGGACAGCTGCTTGTTAAAACCACCACTGAAGATAAACACATTTAACGCACAATATGGATAGTCTGAGGTGTCACCCAGTATGTTTATTTAAGGATCAACTTTCAATGACACTTAACCTTATTAATCACGATTCTTAGTCATGGTCAAGATCTACTACAATAAGGAGCATATTTATTCTCTGTTTGCGCCGGATTTGCGTCATTTTTTTAAATGCAAATCCGGCACAAACTTAACTCCATATTTATATTTTGAGGCTAGACATTTCTAGTGCCAAAATATTGGAGTAAAGTTAATTTGTGGCTGTGGAAAACTACCTTGCATCAATGAGATGCAAGGTAGGTGTTCCCAGGCAAAAAATGGCTCAAAGGCCCTAGCGCATTATTAATCCTCCCGTGCAAAAATCACGTGCGGGAGGAGGAGAGCCTTAAATAATGGTGCTAAGCCTGCTTAGCACCATTATTTAAGACCTGTGTCAGGGCAGGTGTTAGGGGACCTGTGGGCCTTTTTCCATGGTCAGAGACCATGGAAACAGCCCACTGATGCCCTTCACTGCCCCCAGGGACACCCCCACCCACCCGCACCCACACCTGGAGGACACTTAAGGTTGGGGGGACCCATCCCAGGTAAGGCCAGGCAAGTATTTTTATTTTGTTTGCAAAGTGCCATAGTGGGGCCTAACCTAGGCCCCCCTACAGGGCACTGTGCCCAATGGCCATGCCCAGGGGACTAAAGTCCCCTGGGCATGGCCATTGGGCTGTGGGGCATGATTTCTGTCTTTATTTAGACAGGAGTCATGTCCATGGGGGTTGTGCGTGGAAATAGTGACGCTAATCGGAGTCATTTTTTTTTACTCCAACCTGATTAGCACCATTCTTTCAAGCACAACCTCTAGTTTCCCCTACACCTCCCCCAACCGGTTAGCGTCAATACTTTTGACGCTAACTGGGCCTTACCCCTGGCTAGCATCATAGCTGAAATATGATGCCCGGCTAGCATCCAGGAATGGCGCTAGCCAGCGGTATACTTTTTGACGCAACCCTGCACTAACACAGGTTTGCATCAAAAAGTATAAATCAGGGCCTCTATCTTTGTGGATTGTACAACTTTTTCCGTACTGGATTAGAAATACAGCTGGAACTCTTGTACCACACATTATTAATTGTCAGGTGTGACAAGGGCCAGGTTCTTCAATTAATAGTAATTTAGTTTCAAGGTGTCTGACTAGTCTAGTTAGCCATCATCATCAATTACAATACTTTGATTATTTTATCTAATAAGTGTAAAACCCAGTAAATAGCAGAGAAAAAGAAAGAAATAGAGATAGCTACTACTAATAACTGCTACACATGGCCTCTGAATACTCCTATGTTTGTCAGCCAATATATGTATAAAGGTGTGTGTGTATATATATATAGATGTATATATATATTCACTGAAAAAAACAAAGGTTACAGGGACGTTATAGTTAGGTTGACGTTTTGCCCATACAAAACCACATAGAAATTCAGCAGTTATAGTTATATGTATACTATGTTAAGAAACTATAACTTGTGGCCTAAAGTTACTTTCCGGCACAAGTTATAGTTTCTTCAGGTAAGTATAACTATAAATATAACTGCAACTGCTGAATTTCTATGGTTTTGTATGGGTAAAACATCAACCGAACTATAACATCCCTTTAACCTTTGTTTTTTTCAGTGAATTTCTATGTTTTATTTAACACACACTTTAATATTTGTGTCAGATTGTGGCAAGCCAATTAGGGCCTTGCTTTCCCCAGGATCTGAGGAGGATCCAAGAAGGATCCTCAAATCCATGGATCGGCCAAAAAAAAGGGAATTTTTTTGCCAATGAAGGGTCAGAGCCCTCCATGTGCCCTATGGGGTCAGGATACCTGTATCCTGAGCCCTTATATGTTTATTTATACTGTTTTTGTTTCCCACCCCCCCCAGGCAATGCGAGAAACAAAATGGCGGGCACAACTTTTTGTCAGGTTGCGGCCACCCAGCCAGGGCCTTGCTTTTCCTCCGAATACGTGGAGAATCCAAGGATGAACCAAGGAGGATCTGTGTTCCTATATAAAAAAATGGTTTTCAAAATCCCTGTGGAAAAATCAAATGGGAAAACATGTTTAGGGCCCCCCCTGTTTTTGGCCCCGCTCGACAGATCACCACAAAACTGTCCAGACAACAGCTGAAGTGACCAACGTTGGGTTTTGGAAAAGTTTGTGAAATTCATCAAACGGCACCAAAGATATTAGCAAAACAAAAAACGCTTCTCCTATAGCAAGTCCTAACTATAACTACCTAATGGCTACAGCTACTAAGTAATATATATATATATATATATATATATATATGTATATATATATATATGTGTGTGATCCGCCAAGTGGGGGCCGATCAAAAGTGGGGCTCTCAAAAAGTATTCTCCCCCTTCATTTTTCCATAGGGATAAAGAACGGCGATAGCGCGAAAACCACTGGATGCAATTACACCAAATTTGGCAGAAAGGTAGCTCTGGGTCCAGAAAAAGGCTATTTTGTTATTTGGTGTAAACCCGTTCATTAGTTTTTTAGTTACCAAATTTGTAGATATAGGGAAGTGGATCCTGCTTGAATCCTCCTTGGATTCTCTGCGGATCCTCTGCGGATTTGGAGGGAAACCAAGGCCCTGATTGGCTGGCCGCAACCTGACAGAAAAGTTGCAACAACCATTTTGTTTCTTGCACTGCCTGGGGGGCTGGGAAATAAACAGTGTAAAACATAAACGGGGTCAGGATACAGGTATCCTGACCCCATAGGACACATGGAGGGGTCCCTTCATGGGCCAAAAATTGACCTTTTTTCGGCTGATCTGCAGATTCAAAGATCCTCCTTGGATCCTGGGAAAACAAGGCCCTGATGGGCTTGCAGCAACCTGACACAAATATTAATGCAAAATGAAAAAAAAAGAAAGGTTACAGGGATGCTTTAGTTACGTTGACATTTTACCCATACAAAACCATAGAAATTCAGCAGTTATAGTTATACTTATCTGAAGACACTATAACTTGTGCCAGAAAGTAACTTTAGGCCACGAGTTATCGTTTTGTAACTTAAGTATAACTATAACTGCTGAATTTCTATGGTTTTGCATGGGTAAACGCCAACCAACTATAATATTCCGGTAATCTTTGGTTTCACATATATATATATATATATATATATATATATATATATATATATGCATACATATATCAAATTGGGCTATTGTTTGCGGGGGTTGGAATTCCCAGTCAGGCAATAACCACAGTCCTAGTCAGGGTGAACTACAAAAGTCACTAAATTAACATGCACTCATCCTTGTGATAGCTTGTCACAAAAGCAGCCATGCTTTACTTAGAGGCAATTAATAAATATGTATGCAACAGAGAAACAGTCATAAGTAAAAACATAACACAAGAAAAATCCCAAACCAATTTAGGAAAATAGGGAACATTTTAATAAATAAAACAACACTAAATCAAATCAAATCCTATAAGTAGAGACAGAGTTATGAATTTTTAGGTTTTTAGTGAAATTTCATGCCTAAAAGATCAAAGTGCCACCCGCAGGAATCTGATCGAGCTTGACAAGGGCAATAGCAAAAGTTAAGGCCAAAAGCGAAGGAGCGTAGGTTGGATAGAAGGGATGGATTGCGTCCGGTGTCAGCTCACTTTCCAACTTAGAAACATTTCTGAAGAAAAGTCAAGGAGAAAGTAGAGTTCAGCATGGCAAGGCAGCAGGCTGTGACCAAGGAGGAATTGTTGTCAGAGAGGGTGTGCTGGACAAAGTCTTGGTGAAGCTATAAACAATGGCAGGAAAACGTTCTAAGTGGGAAAAGTAAGATTTCCAGTCCAAAGTGGTCATCCTCTTGATGAGAAGCCGGTTGCCGTTGGGCCCAGTGAAGATTTTTACCTTCAAACATAGACAAATATTTAGAAGTTGAAAACCTCCGAGGGACAAAGCTGCAGGCTGTACCCAAAGAGGGTTCCAAGAGGCTAGAGAGCATCATTGAGATGTCCTTTGGAAAGGGATTTGCTCCTGCGAAGAAGGACAGAGTGGGAGTAACCATAAAGTAAGGCCGACCGGCAATGAACCTTGGGCAGATTGGCTGGCAGGTAGGTCTCGGTCTTCTGCTGGTTCTCCAGGAAGTTTTTGGTGAAAAATGTTAGGTCCCAAGTTTTAGGATTAGGCATGTGCAGTACCCCAGATCCACTTCCAAGGTTCCAGGACCTGAGGGGGCAATACTTGGGGGGGTTAGGAAATACTCCAGCAGAGGCCAGGTTCAGGGTTCAAAGACTCAAGAGCTTGTTATGTCTTTGTAGCTCGCACAGGAGGCCAGCAAACTAGACATTGAGGTCACTTTGGTGGTCCTGGGTTCAAGGAGGTGGTCCAGTTCTCCTTCAAGCAACAAGTCAGTCCTTCAAGCAGCAGGGCAGCCTTCTGGTAGCAGCAGGGTAGTCCTTTGATGGCAGGGCATTCCTTCAGAAGTCTTGAATAAGCCAGGAGTATACTGAAGAGTTGCTCAGAGGTTCCAATATTTGTACCTGGTGTCAGCCTTTGAAGTGTGCAGATTCCCTATACAACCTCCTCATCTGATTCTGGAAAGTTCTTCCCTTCTCCTATCAAGGCTCCAAGAAGCCTGGGGTGACAAACGGCTGGTGTCATGGTCCTTTGTGTGTGCTGGAGGCAAGCCCTTTGAAGTGTAAGTGGAGCAGGGAACAATTCCACACCCAGCAATCCTGGCAGGTTGGTCTATCGTACCCACACCCAGTCCCCTTTGCGCCACTGTCCAGAGCAATACATAAACCCCAGCAATAGAGCCATTCACAGTCATGTGACCCAGGACACTGGCAGAAGGCACAAATGGTTAGGGCAAGAAAATGTGAACTTTCTAAAAGTGTATTTTTCAAAACTGTGACTTAAAATCTGACTTTACCATTAGAGAGGATTTTCAATTACAATTGATTGAGTCTAAACATGACATCTTTACCTGCTTCCAATTCCAAACTAGCACCTAATAAATCTAATAAGGTAACCCCATGTTAATCAATAGGAGCGATAGGCCTTACAGTTGTGAAAAACAACTTTACTAGTGTTTTACTACCAGGACAAATTAATCTTAAACTTACCAGTCCTACATTTTTAAATACCATGCACCCTGCCAAATTAGCTTTTAGAGCCTACCGTAGGGGTGATTTATAAGTACTAAAAGGAAGATTTAGAACTGCCAAAAGGTTTATTTTATGAGGGAGAAATGTCAGTTTAAAACTGCACTACAAGCTTGTTGGATGGTGCATCATTAGTTGAGTGGCCTGCAAAAGTAATGGGTCTGCACACGGCCACCATTGGGAACCAAACACCCCATTGTAGCGCTTGACACTCATAGGGTAACGTTGCTGATCAGTCCAAGGTTTACTCAAGGGAGGTGGTATGGGCTAGTAGTCACCATTCATGAACACGCAAGCATGGCACTCAATAAATGATTGTCCAGTATGTGCTTTTTCTTTTGATAAATTAAAAGTACATTTATTACCCACACACACACTGTTCAGTACTATGCAATATTTTACAAACATACACATACTGATGGAATTACCCTTTGATGAAATTGTGTAATCTCTCATGTCTCCCCCTAGGGGAAATATAATCCAACAACCCACATGACAAAACAGTCCCTGGTATCCCAATGCAATATTTGCCTGTAATGTACAGTGAAAGCACCACAATCTGTCAAATGAGCATATTTACAATAGAAGAAATGGGTATCAGAATCATTACACAAATCAACATAATCAGAAACACATAGAAACATGTTTAAACAATAAAGATTGCATTTGGATTATTTTTAGATTACTCTGGTGTATATCATATTGTTGATTAACCTAGTGCAATACCATCCTACACCCCTACAAAATACAGTCATACAAACCAAGAACAAAAGCTCTAAAAGGCTGGTGCTTTCCATAGGGTTGTAACACTTGGGGGGTTATATTTCCTTTGTCCCACCCAACCTAGGGTGGGGGACATAAACGTGGCTTTAGGGGATGCTGCCCTGCTCCTGCAGCTCCCCCTGACAATGGGCACTTAGTTGGTGGTGGCCCCATCTTCCTAGGGCCACCACGAGCTGAGCACTGTGTCCTGGAAGACTTGGGCCTGCAAGGCCTTATGGGACATATGCATAGTTAGTGAGCGGCTCTCCTGCTGTGCCGGGGAGAGGCGTTCTGCTTCGTTTCATGCGGGGATCGATGGAGGGCAGCGCAGGGAGCCTACCCCCAGCTGTCCTCATGGTTGGGGGGGTGTCCAGTCCCACCCGACCCAAACACCCCCATCATGCTGGCTCCTTGGTGGAGGGCAGCGTTGGGAGCCCACCTCCCGCTGTCCTCAGGGTTGGGGGGTGTCCGGTACCACCCGGACACCCCTGTCAGATGAGTGGTGTTGAGGAGGGGCTCGGGGAGCCAACCCCGGCCTCTCCTGCTGGCTCCTCACACGGTCAGCATCTCCAGGTGCTGCCGTGTGAGCCAGCCTTTACTCTAGTGTCTACCCGCTTCTGCGGGCAGGCGCGTGCTGCTGGGGCAGCCATTGGGGCCACCAGGGGGAGAGCGAAGGCACTCCCCCCTCCTCTCTTCCCACAACTGGGCTCTGGGATGCAGTCCAGGGCCACCCTCACCACTCTGGGGAGCGTACCAGTGCTCCCCAGTCTTGACCTCTTCGCAGGGCCCCAGGATAGGGTCCAGGGCCCCTCTCGTCTAATTCACGGCAGGTGCGATGGCACCCCTCAACTTGGTCTTCTGGTGCGGCCCGAGAGAGGGTCCTGGGCCCCGGAGCCACCTTCACAGGGGGCCCGATGGTGCTCCCAAGCTTAGTCTTTGGCTGCCAGCTCTCCTTCAGCCGGCGGCCATCTTCGCCTGGGATGCAACATCATCCCCTGGCTTTTCTTCTTGGTGGGCCACGAGAAGGCGGTCTGGAGCCCCCTTCTGCCATTTTCACAGGGAACGCGATGGCGCTCCCCGTCTTCTTCAGTGGGGCCCCAGAATGGGGTCCAGGGCCCTTCAAGTTCATCTTTATGGGGGTCACATCGGTGGCCCCCAGCTTTGCTTTGTTTTGGGGGCAGCCCCCAGGCCCCGGCCCACACCGGGGGCATCGACCGGAGCAGCAGCAGAACCCCACGTGCTTCGCCACTCGGTCAGAAGTAGGTCAAATGTAACAGACCTTCTCCATAAACGTGGCATTGGGGGATGCTGCGCTCTTCCTAAAGCTCCCCCTGACAATGGGCACTTGGTTGGTGGTTGCCCCATCTTCCGAGGGCCACCACAAGCTGAGCACTGTGTTATGAAAGACTTGGGCCCTGAAAGGCCTTATGGGACATATGCATAGTTAACGAGTGGCTCTCCCACTTTGTTAGGAAGAGCTGCTCTGCTTCGTTTCATGTGGCCTTGTGCAAATGCTGGGATCGATGGAGGGCAGCGCGGGGATCCTACCCCCGGCTGCTCACATGGTTGGAAGGGTGTCGGGTTCCACCCAGACACCCCCGTCATGCTGGCTCCTTGGTGGAGGGCAGTAAGGGGAGCCCCACCCTGGCTGCTCTCAGGGTTGAGGGGTGTCCAGTCCCATCCGGACACCCCCGTCAGGTGAGTGGTGTTGGGGAGCGGCTCGGGGAGCTCCCACAGGCTCCCACAAGGCCAGCGCCTCCAGGCCAGCCAGCCTTTACTCTGGTGTCTGCCCGCTCCTGTGGGCAGAGGCATACTGCTGCGGCAGCTATCGGGGCGGTGGGGGAAGTGTGACGGCTCTCCCCCCTCCTTTTCTGCCACAACAGGGACCAGGGATGGGGTCCGGGCCCCCCTTACCATTCTGGGGAGTGCAATGGCACTCCCCGGTCTCAACGTCTTCGGGGGGCCCCAGGATGGGTTCTGGGGCCTCTATGTTCACATTCACAGGGGGGTGCAATGGCACCCCCCAGACTTGGTCTTCTGGTGGGGACCCAGGATGGGGTCTGGGGCCGCGGGGCCACGGAGCCACCTTCGCAGGGAGCGCGATGGCGCTTCCCGGCTTAGTCTTTGGCTGCTGGGTCTCCCTCAGCTGGCAGCCATCTTCGCTGGGGACGTGACAGCATCCCCTGGCTTTTCTTCTTGGCAGGGCCCCCTTCCACCATGTTCACAGGGAGCACGATGGCACTCCACATCTTCCTCTTCAGTGGGGCCCGGGAATGGGTCCTCGGGCCCTCAAAGTTCATCTTCACTGGGGTCACAACAGTTGCCCCCGGCTTTGCTTCCTTTTTTTGGGCAGCCCCTGGGCCATGGCCCACGCCGGGAGCATCGACCGGAGCGGCGTCAGAGCTCCACGTGCTTTGCCGCTCTCTAAGAAGTAGCTCAAAGGTCACAGACCTTCTCCTTTGGATATCTCGAGCTCCTAAGGGACGATTTGGATGGTTCTGGTGTAGTTTCTCTCCTGGTGACAAGCCCTTGCCACCAGGAGCACTCTACTTCAGCCTCCTGGCCTAGAAGGGTATAAGATTATAGGGAGCCAGTCCTTCCTCTGGTGCCCTCCTTTCCTTCTGGGCAGCGCGCTCTACTTGCGCCAGCCCAGTCTTTCCTCCAACTAGGCCTCGGGGGGAGTTAGGGGGCCAGCTTACCTGGCCCTGACTTGCGCCTTGCTGGGCCTGAAGTCCTTCAGGGGCAGAGTCCTTGTCCCAAGGGGAAGTCAGGGGGTTCTTCTTTCCAGCTGTCCATGACGCCCGTCTGACGTTTCAGTGTTCAGTAGTGAAGCACAACCAAGAGAGAGAGAGCGCTCCCGTTGCAGGACCTTTTAAGTGGGGGCAAAGTGTCCAGCAGACCTGCACCCCTGGCCAGTCCAGATGTGCCATATCACATCCTTGCCCCTGTCCCCTCCTTCCTGCACAGTCTTCTGGGATAGCTCAAAATAGTGTCATCCAGGAGCTTGGGACACATGTGCTCTGAAACTCAGCCACTCCTCCCTGACATTCCTTTCAGGGCTTCTTTTCCCATTTCCGAGTAGGGGCTGACAGCTGGCTGATTGAAGCAATGCCCTGCTCAGGCAGCTGGAAAGAGCAGTAATTAACCCTAATCCTGAGCTGAGCCAGCGAAAGATGACATTCCTGGCTGACCCATAAGTTGTACAACTATGCTTTTCTAACCTACTGCATCATTCTTTTCATACAGGTTACAATATACATTGGTGTGACTCTGGTCTCTGTGGGCCCTAGGGGACCTGAGTTATGCCCTAGGCCACTCTTTCCCATTGACATTGAATGGAGTGTCACTACACTGAAAAGACAGTAAGCACACTGATGTTGACAGGTACTGAGGTGTTCCTACAGTAAAAATACAGTAAGCACACTGACTATCCCTCCTTTGTGTAACCCATCTCATGAGGCCTAATCCAGGTCACCACCCACTCTGCATAGTTCCTTCTGCACCAGGCTCCCTAAGCGCAGTTCGTGGGCTGCGCATGCAAAAAACCGTCCCCACGCAGCCCAGATGGGGGCACAGTGTGTGCACACAGGATCAGGTGCAACCAGCCTGGGACATCTTACTCTTGTTGCACCACAGCAGCCTTTCCTTAGCAAGGTGGCACCAGTGGTCACACATGCAGTCCATTTTACAATGAGTTTACTGTGGAGGAATCCCTGACTAGGAGGCTTCCTCACAGTAAAAGGTCAAAAACCAGGTGGTCAAAAGGTGAAAAATCAGGGCAAACCAGATAGTCAGAACCATCCTCTGGTTGGCAGGCCTGAGACATGTTTTAAAGGGCTACTTAGGAAATGGCACAATGAGTGCTGCATGCTCACTAGTAGTATTTCATTTACAGGCCTTGGGTACATGTAGTACCATAAACTAGGGACTTTTAAGTAAATTAACTGTGCCAATCATGTGTAGGCCAATTTTATCATGTTTTAGGAGAGAGCACAAGCACTTTACCACTGACTAGCTGTGTTAAGTGAACAGAGTCCTAATGCCTGCAAAAACAAATTCAGAAAAACAAAAGGGGTGAAGGCAGAAACTCTGGGGAGCTACCACCCTAGGATGTGATCAGGAGACATGCTAGAATGGGGGTGAGCACTCTGATTGGCTGCCTGCAAAATGAAGAAACATGTTGCAGGCAGCCATTGCAGGACTCAGCGCCCTAGGCCCTTATACTGTGTTTATTTAAAAAATATATAAATAAACATTTAAAAAAGAAAAGGGTGCAGGGCTTGGATAACGTGGACCCCTAGGGACCAAAATAAATAAAAAAGGAAAGAAATACGAAATGCTCTTTCAATTATATTTAAATCAGACCTCCAGGGTGGGTCAGGGCCCAGGGTCTTTACTATATTTGTGGAGTGGGGAGAAGAGTAGGACCCCTCTCCTTGAGCTACTCAGGGTCACAAGGGCCCTATCACCTGGGCCCAGCTATAAGTTATGGGCCCTGACAAACTCATCCCTAAGGACCAAATGCACAAAGAAAAGGAGGGGGGAATGCAGCCGCAATTGTCTGTGCCTTAACTCGACCTGGGGGACCTCATCTTCCGGGGCTAAACCAGCAGGAAAAAGGTGAAGAGGCCTTTGTTCCCAACTTCAAGTGGTAGTAGTTGCCCCACGCACCTCAACACCAGGGGCGTGACACAACACAGAGTCCCAGGGAGCCCACTCCTAGAACACTGTGGTTCCTTGCCCAGGAGGGTGCTGTCATACCCTGCCCCTACTCTCTCAGGCAGGGAACTCTACTTTTCTTCCACTCAACCGAAGCAAAGAAAAAAATGTCCCAGCTCCCAACAGCACCCACTATGGTGCTGTCTGTGGATACGGCTGGGCTTGTGGGGCCCTGCGGCTCTTCCCACAGTCCGCAACATACTGGTTTCTTGGTGCCCTGGAAAGGCCCAGGCACCCTCTATGGTCCCTGGGGATAGGGTCCCCGTGGCCTTTAGGGTTCAGGGAGGGGGATTGCATGTTTCATCCTCTCAATTTCTAAAGAAAAAGCCCCCCGGAGGATCAGTTTCCCGGATCCCCCTCCACTTCTTAAAAAAATATAGCCCTGAGGGATGGGGTTCCTGGGTCCTGGAAATGCTCAGGGAGCTGGGCCATATGTCCTCCTCTCCTTTTAAAAATAATATATTGGTGTCCTGAGTGGGAACATCTACAGTACATTATTATTGTTTACTAATCCTTTGAAGGAGAGCCCCATAATGTCAGGCAAATGCTTTATTTTTTATATTTTTTGAGGTTGGGGTGTCCCTAGAATGGGGAGGGATACCTCAAAGCCATTCTTAATGTTGTTGGGGGCTTCAAGAAGTCCAGCAGTCCCAAAGCAGCAGTAAAAAAAAAGTGGGTCTACTGGGACAATAAATCCATGACACCAAGAGAGCTTACCACATTTTTTAAAACACTCCTACTTGTTGGTTCTTCAGCTAGAGGGCAAGGCCCTATTTTGGTTGTTTTTAGGATTACATTTTCTGGGCCATAAGATGTTAGAAGAAAGTTTCAGAAACATGTTTGTTTAAAACAAACTATGTTTCTGACTATTTTTTTGACATTTTCAACCACAAAATATAATATTAAAAACTAGGTAAATGGCAAGAGTAATAGACATGTTTTTATTAAAACTTTTATAATAGTTAATATTAATAACCATTGCAAAGTGTGAATTATTGAAGTATACTTTTGATTTAAAATAGTGATGATTTTTGGACAAAGATAATGGATCTGTTTTATGTATATTGACATGCTCACCCCTTGATAAAGTCAATGTGTTCACTTTTTATATTTTGTGTTTGCAAAAGGCCATGTGTGGCGGAGGGTTGGCTGCATGCGGTGGGTGGGCAGGGTTTGCCACAGAACAGGACCTGTGGCCAACCCCTAGATCTTTCTATCTAGCAGGCACTACTGGGTAATTATAGTTTGGTCAGCTGTTCCACAGGAAAATATTTTTTTTGAATTCCTATTAATAACTTTGGCCTTGTATGACAAATCTCCACAAACTTTCCAAAAACATGCTAGTTGTTGACTAGTTTGTGCATTGAAAGTATCAGCGTGATCCATCAAGCGGGGACTGAGAAAAAAGGGGGGACTGAAAACGCAAAATCTCCATGCAGATTCCACAGTCTTCCTTAGGAAGGGCTACAACAAAAACTGCTGAGCAGTATTACACCAAATTTGGCAGGAAGGTAGATCGTAGTCTGCAGAATGTGCTTCTTGTGATCTGGTGGATATCTGTTCAGTAGTTTTTAGAAATTATAGGTCAAAAATATTTGTATATCTGCACAGTTGGGTGCACAAGAGGCTCAAGAGCCACTTGTGGAGTTCCATTGTAAAGATAGAGCATTCTGACTGACCCAGGAAGCTTTATTTCCCATGGGCCAATTCGCTACCATGGGAGTGAGCGTTCTAATTGGCTGATAACAACATGAGAAAAATGTTGCTCGCAGCCATTACGGGCGTGATTACAACCTTGGTGTATGGGATACTCGTCAGAAACATGACTAATATCCCACCTTTTCTATTACAAGTTACATTATATCCTATGGAACTTGTAAAACGACAGGCAGGATATACGGCCCCCAGGGCAGGAGGTCTGCGAAGGACCCCCTTCAATATTTTATTTAGTGGCCATGGTCCCGGGGCCCAGGGGGTCCTCAGGGCCCTCCTTTATACTTATATTATTTTGCCCCAGGGAGGTGCTGGTCACTGGGGTGCGCAAGGGCACACAGCCTCCCACATAATATTTGCATTAAGCCCCAGGGTGGTAGCAGTTCCCAGGGCATAAAAAAGCCCTAAGAGCAGGACCTGTGCACCCCTCTCCAAATTTTACAAAAGCACAGCATTACCCGGGACCTGACCCACCCAGGGGCTCAATTGAAAACAAGCGCTGCAGAGGGCGCTTGTTTTTTGTTTAATTTCTGCTGAGAATTTCGTGAATTTTTTGCAAATTAATATAAAAAATGCTTTTTTGCCCTGCCGGGGTCCCTCTGATACCTCAAGAACAAGGCTTGGTGGTCAGTGTATTCCTACACTGCCCCCTTTTCTCTTTTAATTTTTTTTTGTTGTTGTGGGATTCGGATGAAGCTGAGACCCATGATGTCACCCAACACTTTCTGGTTGAAGTGTTGGCAGCCCTGCACAAGCTTGTTATTCTTCGCAAAGTCATCAGGGAGGATCTGCGGCACTTGATATACAAATTTGGATTTCCCTGAATTTCTCAACAACTACTGAACAGATTTATATAAAATAACAAAAGCATAATCTGCAGAACTAAATCTACCTTTCTGCGAATTTTGGTGTAATTCCATCCAGCGGTTCCGGCTGTAGTCGTGTTCAAAACTCCTATAGGAATAAAAATGGAAAATGCACTTTTTTGGACCCTCTCTTTTTCTTGTCTCCCGCTTGACAGATCACCCCGAAACTTTCCATGTAACAAGAATTACCGGCACACTTTCTTGGGAAACATTTGTGATGATCTGTCAAACGATGCCAAAGATATAGGCAAGTCAAAAATGTTTTTCCTATGGACACATGGTCTATAACTACCTACGACCAACATCCCCTAGCGGAAGTCACCACTAGACAGTTATAGTTAGGACCTAGTTTCCATACAAAAAAAGTGCTTTTTTACTTGCCTATATCTTTGGCGCTGCTTGATGAATCTTCACGAAATGTTCCCAAAACCATTTGCCAATCATGTTAGCTGTTGTCTGGAAAGTTTTGGGGTGGTCCGTCTAGGAAGGGACCAAGAAAAAGGGGGGGGTCCCAAAACACTTTTTCCGCATTCTTTTTTCCATAGGGATTTTGAACAGCGATAGAGCCGAAACTACTGGACAGAATTACACCAAATGTGACAGAAAGGTAGGTCCTGGTCCAGAAAGCAACCTTTTTTTGTTTTGGTGTAAATCTGTTTAGTAGTTTTTGAGAAATTAGGGGGAAAACACATTTGTAGATATAGGGTTGTGAAGGATTCGCAATCCCTCCCAATCTCGTGCTGAGATCTGCTTGGCTGCCAACACTTCAACTAGGAAGTGTTGGCAGCCATCTTAGGACTTGCCAGTTGAGTCCCAAAACAAAATGTAAAAATAAAGGAAAGGGGCCAGGGTAAAGACACCCTGACCCTTAGCTCTGGTGGTGGGGTGCAGAGGGAACCCCAGGGCTAAAAAACATTTTTTTTTTAGTTTTCACCGTGATTCATGGTGGACCGCAGATCCAATGACATTTTTCTTAAAAAGAAAACACAGGAGCTTTGTCTTTTTTAAGCTGCTGTGTGGGCCAGTTCAATGGGCATTTTTAAAATGAAGTGCACGGGGACCGTCTGGCTCCCCTGCAGCCCCGAAAACTGCCATCTCCCCGGCACAAAGCAGAAATTATGTGCAGGGGGGGGCAAATGGCCCCCCCGCGTGAGGATCACCACCTCCTCCAGACTAAGGGGGTCATTCTGACCCTGGCGGTAATTACCGCCATGGCGGAGGTTGGCGGTAGCACCGCCAACAGGCTGGCAGTGCTCCGCCGGGCATTCTGACCGCGGCAGTACAGCCGCGGCCAGAAGCGGAAAGCCGGTGGTGTACCGCCGACTTTCCGCTGCCCATGGGAATCCGCCATGGCGGCGCAGCTTGCTGCGCCGCCATGGGGATTCTGACAGCCCATACCGCCATCCTGTTCCTGGCGGTTCACCAGCCATGAACAGGATGGCGGTATGGGGTGTCGTGGGGCCCCTGGTGGCCCCTGCAGTGCCCATGCCAATGGCATGGGCACTGCAGGGGCCCCCGTAACAGGGCCCCACAAAGAATTTCAGTGTCTGCTTTGCAGACACTGAAATTCGTGACGGGTGCAACTGCACCCGTCGCACCTTCCCACTCCGCCGGCTCCATTCTGAGCCGGCTTCCTCGTGGGAAGGGTGTTTCCCGCTGGGCTGGCGGGCGGACTTTCGGCGGTCGCCCGCCAGCCCAGTGGGAAAGCCAGAATGACCGCCGCGGTCTTTTGACCGCGGAGCGGTCTTTCGGCGGGAACCGCTTGGCGGGCGGCGACCGCCGTCAGCCGCGGTCAGAATCACCCCCTAAATTCATTATTGGCATGGGGGAGCCCCATCAGCCTCCCCACAGCCCCGGAGACCACCACCTTCCCTTGGCTATAATAAAAAAGTGATGGAGGTCTGTATTAGACCCTCAGGCCTAGTGTACCACCACCTCCCTGGGGCTATTCTCGTTGGAGGGGGATGCACAGCCCCCTTCATGGAGCCACTGATGGCCCACTCAGACACTTCTGCACCTACTCACAGCCCCACTCTGTCCCTCAGGAACTCACTCGCAGTCCCACTCAGACAGTTATGCACCCTTTCACAGACCCACTCAGACTCTCACACACCAACTCACAGACCCACTGACACCCTCATGTACCCACTCACAGACCCATGCACACACTGATGCACCCACTAAAACACTGATGTAAGCACTCTCCTACTCCTGCTGCACACAGCCAAAGGGCTGTGCACACCATAGGGTCGGGTGGTTAGGGGGTTGGCCACAGGGTCTGGCTACAGGCCAGGTATTGTTGGAAACCTCCACTGTGCCTGGGCAAAGACTGTGCACAGTGCAAGGTTGGGTGCTTATAGGCGGTTGGCCTCCCTGTGGGCAACTGGCGCTGCACACGGCCGAAGGTGGTAGTGAGAGGTGGTGGTCCCTGGGCATGGGGGGTTCATGCGACCCCCTACGCTAATATTCATTAATCCTTGGGGGGTGGTCCTGGGCCTTCAAACGCCCCCAGATGGAGGGTCTGTTCAGCTCCCATCCATTAATTAAATAAAGGCCCAGGGAGGTAGTGTTCCCCAGAGTTCATTTGAGCCCATGGATTGGGGTCCGAGCAGGCCCCCTCCAAAATTATTATTAAGCCCCAAGGTGGTAGTCCTCGGGGCACTTAAGAGCTCTATTATGGGAGCCCTATGAACCCCTCTCCTTTTATTTGAAATATTTGGGTATGCCCCTGGAACCCGGCATAACTGGGTCTTTCTTTGAAAACAAGCTGTGGAGCCTGTGCTTTTTTGCGTCAAAATTCAAGAATATATAACAGGTAAATGTCAGTGATTTTGTATGTTTAAAATGTGAGCATAACGATAAAGTCATTGTAACCGTTTTTTTAAGTGAATTTCTGTGTTTTTTTAAATTCTATTTTCTAACTATAACGTACCTGTAAAGTTTTTTTTTTTCAGTGAATTTCTATAGTTTTATTAATGGGCAGTAATGTTAATTGCTATACATTAATTCAACCCCTGCTGTGCCTGGTGGGGGCAGGGCCAGGTCTGTGGCCCTGCAGCCAACCCTCTATAACCACCCAAACCCTGTGTCCTACACAGCCGCCAACCCCTTACAATCATCCAACCATGTGTATCACACAACCTTTTGCCATGCGCAGCAGGCGTTGGCCAAAGGGCCTGGCCTGTGGTCAGGCCCTGGAGCCATCCCCCTATGACAACACAAGCCTTTGGCAGTGCGTATCTGGGTTGGATCTCAGCAGCAGTTGACAAGAAAAACAAGAAAGAACATACTCATCACAGTCACTACATGAGATATTGAGCTAAAAAAATGCAAGGTTGCAAACATCTCCATCATGGATTACAGATAACTTTTCAAGGTGGAAATGCAGAGGAAACACACTTGCTTTGACTTTGGTATGTGCACAGAGCTAGGATGATCAGTACTTTCCAGAAGTGGAGCTTCAACAAGGATACCTGCTTTGATTATATATGTAGGTGCTTCCCTTTGCGATTTAATGTCAATGAGATAAGCCTCCTGTTGTGAGTATTTATCAAAGAGGAGACCACCATTTTGCACAAAATATCTACCCAAATGGAGTACTTTCTACTGGCTAATTAGTAAGTGCTACCTCGTAGGGTAACTGTATAGTGCATCTCTTGTACTACAGCTGCGTAAAGGACATGAAGGCAATATCTCTAGTGACCGTGTGTCTGCAACTTTGCCAATGTGCTCCTCAAGCGTCTTCAATAGATAATTTTCAAGGTGGGACTGCAAATCTGCAGTTCCATCATGATTTTTTTTTTTGGGGGGGAGAACTGCATGGAGCCTTAAGGCCCCTGCAGTCCCAGCCGTCTCCTATCTCCTACGGGAGCCAGCATTCCTCCTGCAAGCAGGGTGCTGCTTTAAATAGCAGCACCCTGCTTGCAGGAGCAATGTTTTCAACTGTTTCCCTGCACGCATATTTGCCTGCAGGGAAACAAATGAAAATTTGGGTTTCAGCAATCAGAGCTGTTGGACAGCTTTGCTTGCTGAAAGCGAAGTTATGTTTGCTGTCAGCTTCCATCAAGCAAAAGCAGACAGCTACCTCCTTAGTGTAGGTACCTCTGGAAGTAGCAAGAGCCGGCCATGGGGGGTGGCGTTCCCAAACACTCAAATGTTCATTTTAGCCCCAGGGAGGCGGTGGGCCCTGGGGCTCGGGGTCCGAAATGGACCCCCCTTCATTATTTTATTTGAGCCCTTGGGAGGTTGCAGTCCCTGGGGCCTGGGGGGGAGGGCACAAGGACCCCCATAAATTGTATGAATTACCCCAGGAAGGTGGAGGTTCTCAGGGTGGGTGGAGCCACATGACCCTCCATATATTATGCTGATTGCCCCGGGAAGTTGGTGGTCCCCAGGGATTCGGGGGGCTGTGCAGGCCAACCACATAGACAATAGTGGCTGGTGGATTTTAAAAGTGGCGGGTGGAAATTTTATACCTGAGTATAACAAGCAAGCCTGAACTACAAAGGTGGGTGCACTGGGGTTTCCAAAGCAAGCACACCCATCTATGAATGAAAAGAGGCTCTCAAAATGTGTAACCACTCTCTGCCTCTTTTCTGTATTGATCAATCAAGCCATCAAGGACCAGCCAGGTAGTAACATCATACATGGCAAACACTAAAACAATTTGATGGTGAACGGCTGTCGCACTTCTGCTACACCACTGCTAAAAATAATAAATAGAAAATGAAGGGATGGAATTAGCGTGTGGGTGATATAGGGAACCTCAATCTCTTTAGTTCAGTGGTGTCCATAAATATAAGGAGGAAACAATATGGCTATGCAACTGGTGCCTGAAGCAACCTTCGTGTGATGCTTCCGGAACAATGTGAAGCAAACTAATAGCAATAAAAGTGTAATCAAAATATTTTAGTGGCCTGAAGTTTTATGCAAAGCACTGCTTTCTTTTGGTCATTGTTTATAGTGCCCAAAAATAAATGAGACCTTTAAATATGAAAGGGCAGGCATTGGACACTGTGTTCACTCAGGACAGCAGCCATTTCAGTTTGCCTGAGCCCTCAGCACTGGTGACTGATGAGAGAAATACCCACATTCAAGGCCTGCTCTAGTGCTGTTGGTGCCAGGTTCCACAATATTTATTGGTGGCCTCCTCCCCCCAATGATCACCTTCTCCATGAATTCCCCCACTACCACCCTCCAAATGGGATCTTAATCTCTCCATAGTACCCCTCTCACAAACATTTAATTTCTTTTATAATGTTAAGCATCCCAATGTAGGGTGTCAGAGCGATTTACTACACCTACATTATAGAGAAGATTAATCCTTTAAGTGTGCATAGGATCAATGCATAGGAAATGTTGTGTAAGATTATGAAGACGGCAAGATGTAGAAGTCAAGGGTCATTCATACCAGTGGGCCTTACATGTTAGGAGTGCACAGTCTGGAGAAACACAAACTTGGGATTTAAAACACAGCACTGTGATTTAGGTTGTCTTTACTAATAAGAATGCATTACTATCCAAAAGCAAGGCTTTTTTTGCAAGATTACAAGATTGCAAGATTTTGCTGTTTACATACAGCTGTTTGGTGTCGTTGATAGATCACTGTGCTATTTTAGGATTGTAACTTTTGAACTGCTAGTAACAAAAGGATTCCTGTGATAAAAGTGGTACCCCACTGAGCTATCTACTTACTCTGTGATCTGCATGTTACACGTTGTGCTTTGCAGGAGGTACATTAACCTTCTACACTAGTTTACAATGAGTCAGAACTGTTGCTAAACAAAACTCAGATCTTTCTAGGGATACATTAATCACCAGTCTTACCTTGCCATTTGTATTGCTGACTAAGAATTGCTAGAAACACAAGGAACTCTGGAACAACAGATGTGTTTAACCCATTAAGCTGTTTCCCAACTTCAGCTCCCACCCTCCAGTTTGCTAAGTGGTTCAGAAAGCCGCCACTGGTTGTTATACCACAATGACTTTATTGGCACACTTAGGTCTTCTCAAATGGGAAACGTGTCTCCAAGATTTTATACTGCACAAATATTTTAGGATTACTAAACAACTTCACCCTTAAAACAAACAAAAAAAATTACTGCAGTGATTCCTATAAAGGGGCACAGGCCTCCCAGGCCCCTCCACACGCTAGGCGAAAGCAACATGTGATTGTGTACAGGGTAGAGAGAGAACTGTAGCAGTCCTCTTTCTAATTGAAGCTGAGCAAATGGCTGGGGGCTCTGGGCAACATAAATAAGTATTTTATTACATGATTCTAATACATGTTTTTAAAAAAATATGGACTATGTTAGCGTAAAATAGAGTACCGTAGTGCAGCGCTAATATAGGCAAACCCCAAACAGGCTTGGGTTTCAGCATGAAAACTCCAGGGAGGCGGAAGTGGAAATAAGATGTTACTTAGAGACTTTGGAAACATAGCGCCATGCAAAATTCACACCCAACTGAATTTAGTGTGTGTCCTAGAATAATTCATCCCAAGACTCTGAGTTTGTGGCTAGCTGTGAAGAGTATGGGGCTGTTGGTGAGAAAACATGGCACAAATTGAGTGTGGCACTACAAATCTGTCACAAACCTAGTGTGAGAAGGTAGCCTTTTTCTAGCATTGTTACCCACACTTTTGGCCTGTTTGTGAGTATATGTCAGTGTGTTTTTACTGTCTCACTGGGATCCTGCTAGCCAGGACCCCAGTGCTCATAGTGAAAACCCTATTTGTCAGTGTGTTTTGCCTGTCTCACTGGGATCCTGCTAGCCAGGTCCCCAGTGCTCATAGTTTGTGACCTGAATGTGTATACCTGTGTAGTGCCTAACTGTGTCACTGAGGCTCTGCTAATCAGAACCTCAGTGCTCATGCTCTCTCTGCCTTTAAATTGGTCACTATAGGCTAGTGACCACTTTCACCAATTTCAATTGGCACGCTGGAACATCCTTATAATTCCCTAGTATATGGTACCTAGGTACCCAGGGTATTGGGGTTCCAGGAGATCCCTATGGGCTGCAGCATTTCTTTTGCCACCCATAGGAAGCTCAGACAAACCTTTACACAGGACTGCCACTGCACCCTGAGTGAAATAACGCACACGTTATTTCACAGCCATTCTCACTGCACTTAATTAACTTATAAGTCACCTATATGTCTCACCTTCACTTGGTGAAGGTTAGGTGCAAAGTTACTAAGTGTGAGGGCAACCTTGCACTAGCAAAGGTGCCCCCACATAGTTCAGGGCCATTTCCCCGGACTTTGTGAGTGCGGGGACACCATTACATGTGTGCACTACATATAGGTAAATACCTGTATGTAGCTTCACAATGGTAACCTCTAATATGGCCATGTAACATGTCTCAGATCATGGAATTGTCCCCCCGTTCCAAATCTGGTATTGGGGAGCCAATTCCATGCATCCTGGAGCTCCACTATGGACCCCGGGTCCTGGCAAACAAGCTCTCTGGGGTTTTCTCTGCAGCTACCGCTGCTGCCAACCCACAGACAGGGTTCTGCCCTCCTGGGGTCTGGGCAGCCCAGTCCCAGGAAGGCAGACCAAAGCATTTCCTCTGAGACCAGGGTGTTGCACCCTCACTCTTTGGAAATAGGTGTTAAAGGCTGGGGAGGGGTAGCCTTTCCCAGCCTATGGAAATGCTTTGAAGGGCACAGATGGTGCCCCCCTAGCATAAGCCAGTCTACACTGGTTTAGAGAACCCCCAGTCCCTTCTCTGGTGCAAAACTGGACAAAGGAAAGGGAAGTGGCCACTCCCCTGAGGGAGTGGCCACTCCCCTGTCCATCACCACCCCAGGGGTGGTGCCCAGAGCTCCTTCAGTGTGTCCCAGACCTCTGCCATCTTGGATCCAGAGGTGTGAGGGCACTCTGGAGGCCTCTGAGTGGCCAGTGCCAGCAGGTGACGTCAGAGACCCCCCCCTGATAGGTGCTTACCTGACTAGGTGGCCAATCTTCCTCTGAGGGCTATTTGGGGTCTCTCCAGTGGGCTTTTCCTCAGATACCGACTTGCAAGAATTCACCAGAGTTACTCTGCACCTCTCTCTTCGACATCTGACAAGGATCGACCGCTGACTGCTCCAGGACTCCTGCAAAACTGTAACAAAGTAGCAAGAAGACTACCAGCGACATTGTACCATCTAATCCTGCCGGCTTTCTCAACTGTTTCCTGGTGGCGCATGCTTTAGGGGCTGCTTGCCTTCATCCTGCACTGTAAGCCATGAAGAAATCTCCCGTGGGTCGACGGAATCTTCCCCCTGCTGCAGCAGACACCAAACTTCAGAGTCACTGGTACTCTGGGACCCCTCTCATCTGACGAGCGTGGCCCCTGGAGCACAGGTGGTGGACACAAGTGACCCAGACTGTCCAGTGGTCCAACTGTCCAAATTTGGAGGAGGTAAGTCCTTGCCTCCCCTCTCCAGAGAGTAATCCTGTGCACCTCGTGAACTGCAGCTGCTAGGGCTTCTGTGCACATTTCCATAAAATTCTTCATGCACAGCCAAGCGTAGGTCCCCAGCACTCTGTCCTGCAATGCTCAGCTCCCTGAGTTGATCTCCGGCTTCGTGGGACCCCCTTTTGCAGGGTTGAGGTGACCGCCATGTTCAGACTTCTTGAACCTGTGTTCAAGTACTTCTGCGGGTGCTACCCTCTTGTGCATGAACTCTCTATATTGCTGAGAGCCCCCTCTGTCTCCTCTCCCAAGTGGCGACATCTGGTCCTTCCTGGGCCCGGGCCGCACCCTTTTTCTTTAACTGCAACTCTTGCAGCTAGCAAGGCTTGTTTGTGGTCTTTTGCCAGAAAAACAACTCTGCATCCTCCAGCACTCCGTGGGACATCTTCTGCATGAAGGAGAAGTTCCTAGCGTCTTCCATTGTTGCAGAATCTTCAGCTTCTTCCAGCCAGAGGCAGCCATTTTGCACCTTCATCCGGGGTTTAGTGGGCTGCCGCCCCCCCTGGACAGTTTCGCGACTCTTGGACTTGGTCCCCTTCCTTTGCAGGTCCTCAGGTCCAGGAATCCATCTTCAGTGCTTTGTCTGTTGTGGTCTTTGCAAAATCCTCTAGCACAACTCTAGTGTGTTTCTGGGGAAATAGCAGTACTTTACTCCTACTTTCCAGGGTCTTGGAGTGGGTTATCTTGGACACCCTTAGTGTTTTCTTACACTCCCAGTGACCCTCTACACACTACACTAACCTAGGGGTCCATTCGTTATTTGCATTCCATTTTCATAGTATATGGTTTGTGTTGCCCCTAGGCCTCTTGCATCCTACTGTATTCTACAGTGTTTGCACTATTTTCTAACTGTTTTACTTACCTGATTTTGGTTTGTGTGTATATTTTGTGTATTTTACTTACCTCCTAAGGTAGTATATCCTCTGAGATATTTTTTGGCACATTGTCACTAAAATAAAGTACCTTTATTTTTAGTAACTCTGAGTATTGTCTTTCTTATGATATAGTACCTATATGATATAAGTGGTATGGTAGGAGCTTTGTATGTCTCCTAGTTCAGCCTAAGCTGCTCTGCTATAGCTACCTCTATCAGCCTAAGGTGCTAGAACACTACTAATCTACTAATAAGGGATAACTGGACCTGGCACAAGGTGTAAAGAGCATCAGGTACCAACTATAAGCCAGGCCAGCCTCCTACACCTAGGGGCAAGGTTACTGGGTGCAGAGACCTTACAGAGCCAGAGTAGCTCGTAAATCCACTCACTTATACAAACACCTTGCTCTCTGCATCCAGAAACCCACACATTTGATGCCCTTGCTATAGTCCTTGCACCTAAATTAATTGGCATGTGCTCTGTGAAGCACTTCAAACAAGTGTGCAAAACGGATCTCTTTAGTTCTCTGAAGCTCTGGCCAGTTTAAAGTCTGTGTGTTAAAACCTCAGAAGACAGCAGGTAATTCTTTTCTTTTCATTTCGAGGTTATAGTATTTCTTTAAACATGTAACTGGCCCCATCACCCTCTCCCTGCTCTGCGCAACTTATGGCTAGCTTGGGCCAGAGTCGGTGAGGCCCCCCTCTTAACTAAGTGCTGTAGAGACCTGCCGAGTTCAAGATATTTTTATCAAAGAGACACCAGAAAATTAAACAGACACCAGAAGCCAGAGAATTCCCCAACTCATGTGAAAGAACAGATGAATGTGAACAGAGAGTGGGGAAAGCAGCGGCCGCCACATATGTCAAGGGAGGAGGTGGGGGTGACGAAGGGGATGGGAGAAACAAAAAGTAAAAAGAAAGCACTTACTGGCTCTCCTCGTCGTCGCAGCTGCATCATGCTGTCTCACTAGTTGTCCTCTTCGTCTGGTGTCCAAGCAATCACTGGGACAACAGCATAGGCTCCCCAGCATTCCTGGCGCTGCTTACATGCATGTAAGCAGCATCATGATTGGTCTGTGTGGCAGTGACAAGCCTGGGGTTTGTGCTGTTTCTCCAGCCTGGCTGTTAACCACAGCCAGGCTGGAGAAACCTAAGTTTGCATGTGTGTTTGGCTGGACTGAGACAAATGGCAAAACACACATGTGCACTTAGTGCACTCTCTCCTCCTCCCCTCTCCACCTCCCACGTGCCCAGCCCCGCCCCGCCCCTTCCTGCACTTGAAAAATGAAAAATAAGGCAATAGCAAGCTATTGTTTTATTTTTCATCTGCTGGCTCATCTAGGGGGGCGACACCCCTCCGCCACTGCAGAGGAGCTGCCCCTGATAGACAGTAGATGGTGGTCTCTGGGGCTGGGGATCTGCAACAGATCCCCTACATTATTTTATTAAAGCCCCGGAGAGGTGCTGGTCCCCAGGACTGTGGGGGTGGTGTGTGTGGGCCCCCCTTATTCATTTAAGAAGTTTTTCCCCAGAAAGGTGGCAGTCCCCAGGGCGAGATGGGCTGAACGGCCCTATCTGCATACTTAATTTATAGTGCACTGGGAAGGTGCATTCCCAGGACTAATAAAAGCCCTAGGAGGGGGGCCCTGTATGCGACCCTCCTTTTATGAGCTGGCAATGGCCCAGGGATCTGTACCTCCCAGGGGCAAAATAATTCAAGACCGCAGGAGACCATGCTTTTTTTTCATTTCAATCTTGGAAAAATCCACAGATTTATCTGAGGATTTTTCTGGGTTATATTTAAAAAAATATATATTTCTAGCTCTGTCTGGGTCCGTGAGGAACCCCTGTACCAAGGCTAAGGGTTCAGGATATCCTTTCCCTGGACCTTTTCTTTTTTTTTAACGTTTTTGGGAGGACTCAGCTGAAGCCGATTCACTTTCTTTTTGAAGTGCTGGCAGCCAATCAGTTATCAGCATGGGGACAGCTAGATCCACAGATCCTCCTGTCATAGTTGGACTCTTGCTATAGGCAAGACTGCTGGTTTAAGGATAATAGCACTTTTGTTTGTAGGCGACTAGTCCAATCCTACAACAAGTCGCAACTGTCAGCCCAACCCTACCGGCTCACAAGCAGTACCTCACCGAAAAACAAACAGTGAAAGGTGATTTCTGGCAGCCTTTACACATGGACTCAAGATTGCAACATCTCACGAGAGTCGTGGTTGAACAGAGATTATCTTTTTCGCACATGAGCAATAAGTCTCATTCATACACAGACAATGAAGGAGATGCAGTAAAGTTTTCAATAGGTTTTATTAACAAGACTGCAATCTACTGTAATATGCATGAGCTGCAATGATTAGGATAATAAACAATGCAAGAATCAGAATTGTAAAAATGAGAGTCGTGAATACAAAGACCCCCACCATTTTGCAATAACATGAAATCCCTAAAACCCTAGCATGGAGAACCAAATCTCTAACCTGAAGAGAGCTAGGTGTGTTGAACCTAATCTGTCAATACCATGTCCATGAAAATTACCCCAACCCTCGTTGACTTGGAATGAGGTCTCTAGATCAGACTCTGTGGGGGACACCAAGGCTGGGTCTGCATCAAGGCAACATGTAGCATAGATAGCGTTGATGGCATCTGGTAGGAATCCCTCTGATAACCTTGCCTGCATGAGATGTATTTATACAGATCAGGTAGGACCTCTGACACAGGTATTTTCCCAAACAATAGATGACACTGATGACAGTCTGGAAAATAGACAGGAATCCAGACCCAAGGCCCGTATTTATACTTTTTGACGCTAAACTGCGCTAACGCAGTTTAGCGTAAAACAATTTTGCGCCGGCTAACGTCATTCTGAAGCGCCATGCGGGTGCCGTATTTATTGAATGGCGTTAGCCGGCGCAAGCAGACCGGCGCTGCCTGGTGTGCATGGAAAAAAAACACGTACACCAGGCAGCACCGGCGTTGGGAAAAGTGGCGCTAGGGCGTCTTAAAAATGGTGCAAGTCAGGTTGACGCAAAAAATCGCCTCCACCCAATTTGCGCCATTTTTAACGACGCCCAGACGCCATTTACATGACTCCTGTCTTAGTAAAGACAGGAGTCATGCCCCCTTGCCCAATGGCCATGCCCAGGGGACTTATGTCCCCTGGGCATGGTCATTGGGCATAGTGGCATGTAGGGGGGCACAAATAAGGCCCCCCTATACCACCCAAAAAAAAAAAAAAAAAAAAAATTATACTTACCTGAACTTACCTGAATGTCCCTGGGATGGGTCCCTCCATCCTTGGGTGTCCTCCTGGGGTGGGCAAGGGTGGCAGGGGGGGTCCCTGGGGGCAGGGGAGGGCACCTGTGGGCTCATTTTGAGCCCACAGGCCCCTTAACGCCTACCCTGACCCAGGCGTTAAAAAGTGGCGCAAATGCGGGGTTTTTTGACCCGACCACTCCCGGGTGTGATTTTTGCCTGGGAGTATAAATACGACGCATTTGCGTCGCCGTCATTTTTTTAGACGGGAACGCCTTCCTTGCATCTCATTAACGCAAGGAAGGCGTTCACGCCAAAAAATGACGCTATTTGCCCATACTTTGGCGCTAGACGCGTCTAACGCCAAAGTATAAATATGGCGTTAGTTTTGCGCCGAATTTGCGTCGAAAAAAACGACGCACATTCGGCGCAAACGGAGTATAAATATGCCCCCAAGAGCCTTAAAGAAGTGCACAATCCCTGTAGTACTTGAAGCATTGAATATTATGGATACCAGCTCTCCAAAGTGCTTTGGGAAGTTGGTATTTATTAGGCATTGTATCTCGGCTTATGATCTTGCTATCTGGAGAGCATACATTTCTCTAGCCGATGTCAACACAACTTGTTTCTGGAACAGAAGCGCCTTCAGTCTGTTCAGCTTGTCATAATTTAAATTAGTGGTATCAATGTGAGGCCACACTTCTGCTACTCTTATTTCTTGTATGGGGGGGACTACAACATGTCTGCAACAAGTTACAATCTTGGTGACTGAAATTGCGTAGGCAATTCCTGGTCTCATACCACAACAGCTCTGTTCGTTCAGGGCCACATAACTTCCATTCAAAAGTATAAGAAATGCTGGAGGAATCAAAAGGACGGGAGTGCCCTTCAGAAAACAGGCCAAGTTCACGACCTCCGCATTGCAAAGGCCATGAAGTGACACATGTTTGAAAATCATAGACTGACTAACAGTAGTCTCACATTTGCTTCCACTGAGAAAGACCTCTGCTTTGCCATTCAGATATTTATATTCAAAAGGTAACTCCCACTCTTCTTTAATAAAGCTATCACCCAATCGCTCATATCTGCCCACAGCAAGGTGTTTCAAGCATTTCAAAAAACAAATGGTGGAAACGGGCAGATTTATAGTGCCATGTACGAGCCATACTGTTGATGGACTTTCAGCAATCGTGCAAGGCAACTTTTCTAACTCTTTTATATGAAGTATGGTGAAATTCCATTCCCCATTAGCCATTGTTTGTTGTTTCCTGGATAAATTAAAAACAGCTGTAGGAACCTGGCTCTGTATATACTATATCAAAATGAGATATAGGCCCTCATTACAACATTGGTGGTAAATCCCGCTTACCGCCGTGCAGAAGACCGCCAACACACCGCCACGGAAATCTGCTACAGCTATTACGACCCACAGCTCAGAATCCGCCAAAATCTAGACACCCACAGAAGTCCGCCACACCAAAGGTCAGTGATAATCTGGCGATAACAAACCTCCACGGTCACGCCAACGGGAATACGCCTACACTATCACGACCCACAAATCCATGCTGCGCTCTTTCAACCGCGGTATTCCATTGCGGTGCACACCGCTGCGCTCAAAATACACACACATTTACAAAACACTACCACATTAGACAATTCCAAATACACACACCTGATACACATACACACACCACTCCCACACACCCAATACAATATAAAATACACACCCACATTACCCAGAAACCCTTACAACCACAAATTTGCAAGAAGCAGAGAGACAGCAAAGCAAAGACTACACCAGCAGACAGAGGCACACAACACCATCACACATGCACATCCACGCACAAAACACTACACACCCCTAAACACCACCCCACACATCACAACACACACCACCTCACACATCACCCACACCACCCCATGGCACCGCAAAGACACCCCAGGTTTTCTGAGGAGGAGCTCAGGGTCATGGCGGAGGAAATCATCCGGGTAGAGCCACAGCTATTCGGATCACAGGTGCAGCACACCACCATAGCTAGGAAGATGGAGCTATGGCGCAGAATCGTGGACAGGGTCAACACAGTGGGACAGCACCCAAGAACACGGGATGACATCAGGAAGAGGTGGAATGACCTACGGGGGAAGGTGCGTTCCCGTGGTCTCAAGACACCACATTGCAGTTCAGAGGACTGGCGGCGGACCCCTACCTCCTCCCCCACAACTAACAACATGAGAGGAGCAGGTCTTGGCTATACTGCATCCTGAGGGCCTCGCAGGAGTAGCTGGAGGAATGGACTCTGGTAAGTGAAATCTTAAGTACTTCATGCCCCACCCTACCTGCATGCTATCACATACCCCCACCCTAGCCCTCACCCCCATCACTCAAACTCCTCACATATGTCCCACTATCACAAAACAACCCATCCCAACACCAAGCCCTACATGCAACAACAAAGCATGGACACCCATCACCAATGCATGTCCACTACACATACCCACACAGACCCCTAAACAATTAACACACAAGGTTGTACACAAGAATGTAAGCACTGGGGTACAGGGTCACCCACCCATTGCACAGCATGGCACACACAGATGCAATAATCATGCCTTTACACCCCTGCAGGACCCCTACCCAATGTCACCAGACAGGAGGTTCCACTCCACCCACAGAAGAGGCCCACAGTGATGACAGCAGCTCTGTCCAACTGGATCTAGATGACCAGCCTGGCCCATCTGGGACCTCGGGACAGTCCGTTCCCCTTACACAGTCACAGGCCACCACAGATCCTCCCCCCTCAGGAAACACCAGCACAGCACCCACCCAGCGGGCCCATCCCTCTGCCCCCAGGATGTGTCAAGCAGCAGTGTGTCCACCACTACAGGGAACCCAGGCTAACCCACCCCAGGAGGGCATTCATGCTGCCAGGCAGCCCAACAGTGAGCATTTCAGACTCTGGCCTCAGCTCTGATGGCAGCCATTGTCCCTGTGTCCAGCCTCCCTCCTCTAACTTCCTCCTCCCAGACCCAATCCCCAGTACCTCAGCCTATCCCAACCACACCATCAGACCAGCATGCACACACCTCAGCACACAAGGGTAGCTCTGGCAAACATAAGCACCACACATCCCACAGGCACTTACACAAGCATCATACCCATGCACACATACCAACATCCACTGCCTCCACAGTGTCCCCCTCCTCCACGTCTCCGTCTGCCCTCCCTGTCACGGACACCTCCTACAACCACTACTGCTTCCTCCACTCCCAAATCCCCTCCATCCACCCATCCCAGTGTGTCTAAAAAACTTTTCCTGTCAAACCTTGACCTCTTCCCTTCACCTCCCCCACCCCTTCCGTCCCCTAGAGCCCTCCTTTCCAGGTCCGAACCCAGCACCTCAGCAACCACATCACCAGGCACAATGGTGCCTGCTGTAACCAGCTTCTGGAGTGCGCCAAGCAGCAGGGCTGCCATTGTCCCAAGAAGCGAGGCCAAGGACATTCCCCCACTTCCAAAACAGAAGAAGTTGCCCACATCCCAGAGGGAGAAGGCCAAAACACCTGCCACCAAGGGATCAGCCAAGACAACAGTTGGGAGTGGCAAGACAGCTACGCCACCATCCAAGGTGGGGAAGGGCCTAAAAGGCGAGTGGCCGCCAACCTGCACGGCGGACAAGACCGCCACCGGCACCGCCACATGCACCGACGCCACGGCCACCGCCGCCAGCACCCAAGATACTGAGCCCTTCACCAGCACTGCAGTCACTGTGCCCTTCAGCAGCACCGAAGTCAGTGAGCCCGCCACAGCACTGCCGCCAGCACCGAGGTCAGTGAGCCTGCCACCAGCACCACCACTCATGACACCACCGCCAGCACCGAGGTCAGTGAGCCCCCCCCTCCAGCACCGCCGCTCATGACACCGCCACCAGCACCGAGGTCAGTGAGCCCGACACCAGCACCGCTGCCCAATGACCGCCGCAAGCAGCGCCGCTACTGAACCTGCCGCCAGCACCACCAGCGGCCATGCCACATCCTGAGATAGTGGCACCACCGCAGACATGGCTGCCATCCCCAGTGGTCATTCGTACGAGGCTGGTGGGCAGTTCCAGGGGCCTGGGCAGCTTCCATGTTGCCCCACCATCAGTGGAACATCACATCCGCTACCTCAGTCCTTGGCAGGATGAAGCACTCTGGGCACAAAGCCCCCTCCATAACCAGTGGAGAAAGGCATCCACTACCTCAGTCCTTGGCAGGATGAAGCACCCTGGGTACAAAGCCCCCTCCAGAACCATTGGAGTATCACATCCACTACCTCAGTCCTTGGCAGGATGAAGCACTCTGGGCACAAATCCCCCACCAGAACCAGTGGAGACTGTAATCCACTTGAGAGACTGTGGCTTTGCACTCCCCAGGATAAAGCGGTGGGCAAACCACCCACTGGTGAGACTTGAGAGACTGTGGCTTTGCACTCCCCAGGATAAAGCAGTGGGCAACCCACCCACTGGAGAGACTTGAGAGACTGTGGCTTTGCACTCCCCAGGATAAAGCAGTGGGCAAACCACCCACTGGAGAGACTTGAGAGACTGTGGCTTTGCACTCCCCAGGATACATCAATGGGCATGGAGCCCTCTCGTGGAGCTGGTGTCGTGCACTCATCCGGCTGAGGTGCCCCCCCTTCCCTTCCCCCTGAGGTGCCTGTTTTATTTCGATCTGATGCCCCTGCAGTGTTCTCTCCGTTTGGATCTGGTATCTTGTGTGGGCCTTGCCCATGCATTTTGGGCCCAGTGGTCCACGGAATATATAGGTGCAGTACCTGGACTTGAATTCTTGGTGTACATATTTGTTAATAGTGTATATACATTTTTGAGTAATGGATTTTTCTTGATTACATTCATTCAAATAATTTCCTTTTGTCCTTGCGTTCTTCCAGGGGGGGATTGGGAGGGGGAATGTAACGACTCAGCATGTATTTGTGTGCGTGTTGTTGTGGGTGAGGGTGTTGCTTGTGTGTGTCACTCTCTTTTCAATCCCCCCTCCCCTGTGTCGTAGGTGCAGTACTCACCGTGGTCGTCGCCGCCGTTGGTCGTGCTCCTGGTAGAGGAGCAGGAAGACAATCACAGGGAGGATTTGGAGTTCGGGCTCCATGGTGTCCTGGTTCCTCGTGGGGTGTGTAGAGGTGAGAGTTTTCCCTTCCAAGTCCTGTTTCCGCCGTGTTTTTGTTCACATTGAATCTGCCCCAGAAAAGGTGGTGGATTGGCCTGTCATAATAGTCTGGGCGGCACATTGTCTTCCGCCTGTCTGTTGTTTGTACCGCCGTGGTGGTCGGAGTATTAAAGTGGCTGTCTCTGTTGGCGGTTTCCGCCACGGTTGCGATTGCATTTGTTTTTCCGCCAGCCTGTTGGCGGTTTTACCGCCGCTTTACCACTGACCGCCAGGGTTGTAATGAGGGCCATAGTGTGCACAGAGTCGATGGTTCCCCAAGAATTGTGAAAGAGGCAATAATAGTTAATACTAATATTCTTTTTGTGGTAGTGTGGTCGAGCAGTTAGGCTTATCAGAGGGTAGTGTTCAGCATTTGTTGTACATACACAAGCAATAGAAGAAACACACACTCAACGACTTAACTCTAGACCAATAGGATTTTATATAGAAAAATATTCTTTCTTAATTTCTAGAACCACAAGATTCAATTAGCAGGTAAGTACATTAAATGAAATGTACTTTGCATAGTTATAATCAGTACTTTGAATGGAATCAACAATGTACACAGTTTTCTTTAAAATGGCAAAAAGCTGTTTTAAAAGTGGACACTGCAATTTTCAATAGTTCCTGGGGGAAGAAAGTACAGTACATTTTTGGAGGTAAGTAACTAACTTACAGATTCATTCTCCAGGGCATAGGTAGCCCACCATTGGGGGTTCAAGATAACCCCAAACATCCAGCACCAGCAACACAGGGCGGGTCAGGTGCAGCGGTCAAACAAGAGCCAAAATAACGTGTTCCCCTACGGAGACAGGGGATACCCTGGATCCGAGCTGCTTGCAGGTAAGTACCCGCGTTGTTGGAGGGCATACCAGGGGGGTTTAGAGGAGCACTGTGGGGGCCACAAGTAAGCACAAAACACGTCCCTCAGCAGCTCGGGGGCGGCCGGGTGCAGGGTGCAAACAGGGCGTCGGGTTCCCAATGGAACTCAATGGCAGGACCCCAGGGGTCACTTTGGCACTGCAGGCAAGGCACAGGGGGGGCTTCCCGGACAAGCCACTGAATGCACAGGGAGGAGGGCCGCCTGCTGGTCACTGCTTCATCGGTGGTTGGTTGCTCTCGAGCCTGGGGGCTGAAGGTGCAGTGCTTCTCCAGGCGTTGGAAATCTTCATGCCGGGCAGTCGCGGTCAGGGGTGTCCTCGGGATTCCCTCTGCAGGCGTCTTCATGGAGGTATGGAGATATCAGCCCAGGGTGGACACTAGGTTGGAATCGCCATGGGGTCCTCTCTGGCTAGTTGGGCCACCTGGTTACAGGCCGTGGGCGTTGGGTGCAGAGTGGTTTTTGACTCACGCTTCTGGAGTGAGGTGGGAGTACCTTGGAAGAAGTTTGTCCTCAGTGATGCAGGCAGTCCTTTGGAGGCTTTTCAGGGGTCACTGGTCCTGTAGAACACGTCGCTTTTCTTTTGCAGGGTCTTTGAAGCAGGAGACGGGCCGGTAGAGCTGGGGCCAAGTCAGTTGTTGTCTCTTTTTCTTCTCTGCTGGGTTTTCAGCTCAGCAGTCCTTCTTTTCTTGAGGTCATCATGAATCTAAATCTCTTGGTTCAGGGAGCCCTTAAATGCAAAATTTAGGGGCGTTTTAGGGTTACAGGGCAGTAGCCAATGGTTATTGTCCCTGGGGGTGGCTACACCCTCCTTGTGCACACTCCTTTTGGCGAGGGGGCACATTCCTATCTCTATTGGCCCTGATCCTCCAAACCAAGATGGAGGATTCTTCAGGGAGGGGGTCACCTCAGCTCTGGACACCTTAGGAGTGGTCCTTACTGAGGTGGTCACTCCCCCCTGTTTTCCCTAATTTTCCCGTCGGACATGCGGCCAAAAGTGGGGCTTTGTCCTGGGGGGTGGGCATCTCTACTAGCTGGAGTGACATAGGGGTCCTGTAATCCAAAGCTTGAGCCTTTGAGGCTCACCGCCAGGTGTTACAGTTCCTGCAGGGGGAGGTGTGAAGCACCTTCACCCAGGGCAGGCTTTGTTTCTGACCACAGAGTGCACAAAGGCACTCACCCCATGTGGTCAGAAACTTGTCTGGAAGTGGCAGGCTGACCCAGACTGGTCAGTCCTACACTATTAGGCTGGCTGACATACAGGGGTCATCTCTACGATGCCCTCAGTGTGCACTTTTCAATAAATCCCACACTGGCATCAGTGTGGGTTTATTGGGCTGAGAAGTTTGATACCAAACTTCCCAGTATTCAGTGTAGCCATTATTGTGTTGTGGAGTTCGTAATGACAAACCCTCAGACCATATACTCAATATGGTTACCCTGCACTTACAATGTCTAAGAATTGACTTAGACACTGTAGGGGCATATTGCTCATGCAGCTATGCCCTCACCTGTGGTATAGTGCTCCCTGCCTTAGGGCTGTAAGGCCGACTAGAGGGGTGACTTACCTATGCCGCAGGCAGTGATTTTGGGGGGCACAGCACCCTGAGAGGGGTGCCATGTCGACTTTGTCTTTTTCTCCTCACTAGCACACACAAGCTGCAAGGCAGTGTGCATGGGCTGAGTAAGGGGTCCCCCTGGGTGGTATAATACATGCTGCAACCCTTGGGGACCTTCCCTGGCCACAGGGCCCTTGGTACCATTGGAAACTTTTACAAGGGACTTAACTGTGTGCCAGGGCTGTGCCAATTGTGGAAACAAAGTTACAGTTTTAGGGAAAGAACACTGGTGCTGGGGCCTGGTTAACAGCATCTCAGCACACTTTCAATCAAAGTTTGCATCAACACTAGGCAAAAAGTGGGGGACAACCATGCCAACAGTGGCATTTTCCTACAGCAGCAAACAAGTCACTACTATTAATGTATTTCCATGGGATGCAACCATTTTTTAGAATCTGTAGTGTCCAACGCAACTGCATGATGGAACGCAGTTGACTTTGTCCATAGTGTAAAAAAGACATGTCATTCTGAATGATGTCTATCGCAGATGACACTATGGCCCTCATTACAACCCTGGCGGTCGGTGATAAAGAGGCGGTAATACCGCCAACAGACCGGCATTAAGAAATATGAAATTATGACATCGGTGGAAACTTCTCAGACAGACAGCCACTTAAACACACCGACCGCCAGGGCGAAATCAACAGGCACCACGGCGGTTACCGCCAACAGCCAGGCAGAAGACAAAGAACCGCCCACAGTAATGTGACCCACCTATCCACCACCTTTTCAGGGGTGGTACCAACAACATCTAAATCCTGGTGAAATACTGGACAGAAGGGAACCGACTCACCTCTGGACCCTCAAGGAAGAACCACGCCGCCATGGAGCCCGAGTTGCATGTATTCCCCATGCTCTTCTACCTTCTGCTCCACTATGAACATCAACGCTGGTGAAGACGACCACAGGGAGTACTGCCGCCTAGCACACTGGGGGGAAAGAGAGTGACACACACATGCAACACGCAACACACACACCCCCAACACCACACACACAACCAGATGCAATAACATTACATATTCACCCCGTACCCCTCAGGAATAATGCAAGGACAACCAAAATAGAGTAAAAAGAGTGTAATAAGATAAATATTGTAGTAATACGTGCATTCAAATAAAAAAGTATATACATATTTACAATGCAAGGGACACTGCTCAGTTCTCAATGTCCGTGGGCCAGAGGGCCACATCACAAAGTCCAAGGCCCAACCTCACTCCTGCAACAACACGGAGAGAACAATGCAGGGGCATCAGGTCTAAAATAGACAGGCACCTCAGGGGGACGGGGAATGGTGGGGCACCTCAGCCAGAAGATGGTACAATGCCACTGGTCCTGGAGGGGGCAACATACCCATCACTCTGTCCTGGGGGGTGCAAGGCCACAATCTCTCAAGTGGGTGACTTGCCCACATGCTCTGCAGGGGGCAAAACATGCCCTGTGCTTGGTCCTGGGGAGTGCAAGGCCACGGTCTCTCAGGTGGGTGACTTCCCCACTGCTTGTCCTGGGGAGTGCAAGGCCACAGTCTCTCTAGTGGATGATTTGCCAACTGCTTGGTCCTGGGGAGTGCAAGGCCACAGACTCTCAAGTAGATGATTTGCCCAATGCATGGTGCTGGGGAGTGCAAGGCCACAGTCTCTCAAGTGGGTGATTTGCCCACTGCTTGGTCCTGCGGAGTGCAAGGCCACAGTCTCTCTAGTAGGTGACTTGCCCACTGCTTGGTCCTGGGCACTGCAAGGCCACAGTCTCTCAAGTGGGTGATTTGCCCACTGCTTGGTCCAGGGGAGTGCAAGGCCACAGTCTCTCTAGTGGGTTGTTTACCCACTGCTTGATCCTGGGGAGTGCAAGGCCACAGTCTTTCTAGTGGATGGCTTCTCCACTGGTTCTGGAGGGGGCATTGTGCCCAGTTATCTTTATCCTGGGGAGGATATGGTGAGTGGATGGCTTATTCCACTGGGTCTGGAGGGGGCATTGTAGCTAGTGTGTTTCAGCCTGGGGAGGATGCGATGAGTGGATGACTTCTTCCACTGGTTCTGGAGGGGGCATTGTGCCCAGTGTGCTTCATCCTAGGGAGGATGTGATGAGTGGATGGCTTCTTCCACTGGTTCTAGAGGGGGTATTGTGCCCTGTGATGCAGATCTTTGGGAGTGCAAGGTCACAGTCTCTCACATGGGTGTGAGACCCACAGGATTTGCAGGGGCCAGGCCGCACAACAGCCCATGGATGCAGGACTACACACTGTCCGCTGTCGGTGACGGCTGCTCAGTGGTGGCAGTGGCAGTGGCGGTGCTGGTGTCGGTGCTGGCAGTAGTGTGGGTAGCCTCCAGCCCTTCCCCAGCAGCCTCAATGCTGTTGGCGGTGCTGGTGTTGGTGCTGGAAATGGTGGGGGGAGACTCTAGCCCTTACCCTGCAGCCTCGGGCAGCTGCCCACTCAGGCTGCTGCTGCTGGCAGTGGTGCTGGTGGCGATGCTGGTGGCAGTGGTGGAGGGAGGCCCCAGCACATCCCCTGCAACCTCGGACGGCTGCCCACTGGGGCTGCTGCTGCTGGAAGTGGTGCTGGTGGCGGTGCTGGTGGCGGCGCTGGTGGCGGTGCTAGCAGTGGTGGGGGGAGGCTCCACCCCATCACCTGCAGCCTCAGATGGCCGACCCTCCATGGTTGGTGGTGGGGACTCAGTCCAAGCACCAGGCCTCTTGTCCTTTTGCCTGCCGGTGCAGGCCCCTTGCCCTTCCTGCCAGCAGCTTGGGATGGCTCCTTGCTCCTCTTGTCAGCAGCTGGGGACTGCTCCTTGCCCTTCCTTTTACCAGCTGGGAGTGCCTCCTTGCCCTTCCTTTTACCAGCAGAGGGTGCCTCCTTGCCCTTCTTTGCATCAGCTGGGGGTGCCTCCTTGCCCTTCTTTGTATCAGCTGGGGTTGACTCCTTGCCCTTCCTTGCAGCACTTGGTGCAGGCACCCTATCAGTGCGGCTGCCTGGTGCCCGGGATCCTCTCGCACCTGGTGTAGTTGTGGATACTACTATGCCCCTGGGCTGGGTGGCTGAGGTCCTTGCCTGGGTCCTGACCAACGTGGCCTGACGTTAGGGATGGGGTGGGTGAGGGCTAAGGAAGAGGTCAATGTTGGCGAGGGAAAGCTTCTTAGGGACATTGGGGTGGGAGGAGGGAGATGGTCTGGGAGTGGAGGTATAGGGAGTGGTTGTAGGAGGTGTCTGTCTGCTGTGGTTGGGTGCAGGTGCATGGGCTGGATGCTGTTGTGACATGGATGGCTGATGGGTGTCTGAGTGCTTGCGTTTGTGTACTTTGGGAGGAGGGGACACAGACACAGTAGGAGAGGACACAGGGGACATGTGCATGGATGTGGGGGTGGTGACTGCCAGTGAGGGGCATGTGCTGATAGATGTGCTGGTGCTGGTGATATAGTGCATGCAGGAGGGAGTGGAGACGCAACTGGGAGGGAGGTGGACAATGAGGAGGAGGGGGCCACAGTGGAGGCAGTGGATGTTGGTATGTCTGCATCTGGGTGGTGTTTGTGTGAGTGCCTATGGATGAAGTGTGGTGCTTCTGTTTGCCATGTCCACTCTTGTGTGTTGTTCTGGGTGCATGCTCGTATGACTGTGTGCTTGGGATAGGGTGGGGTTGAGGGGAATGGGATTGGGTAGAGGAAGTTGGAGGGGGGAGGCTAGAAACAGGGACAATGGCTGCCATCAGAGAGGAGGCCAGAGCCCGGATGCCATCTTCCGTGCCCAGCGCCTCAGGTCCTCCCATCGTTTGTGACAATGGGTGCTCCGCCTGCCGTAGGCTCCCAGGGTCCGCAGGTCCATGGCGATGGCACGCCATATACCCTTTTTCTAATGGGCGCTGACCTGCAAGGAAACGGACACAGGGAATGATATTAGTCCGACCATCCTGCCTGTTACACTCATGGCCCACCATGCCCCTTCCCGTTCCCATTAGCACAGACATGGCCCACCATATATGCGGCATGCTGCCCAGGGCCCATCCACCAACACCCCCCCCCCCACATGAGGCCTTCACACACAGTACTCCATGCATTGACTATGCATGCATCTTACTCACGGTGTACTCACCTGTTGGTCTGGAGGCCCATACAGCATTCGGTACTGGGGTAGGACCCCATCCACCAGTCTCTCCAACCCTGCCGAGGTGAAGGCAGGGGCCCTTTCCCCAGTGACACGACATGGTCAGTTCCAGACACAGGTCACAGCAGCATTTGTAGTGTAGGTCCTCTCCTGTTGAAGGTCAGGGAGTAAGTGAGTGAACAAATAGAAAATGGCGGTGACGTCCGCAGCAGTGCATACTGCCGGTGTACATCACCATTGGCCACTGTAACCCATAGGGCCCAATATTAACCAATGAGGAGTTGCATGGCGGTTTTTGACCGCCTCTCGCAGCGGCTCACAACATCAGGGGAATTACCTCATTTCCACCAGTCCCTCCAAACAGGACAGGCGGACGCCATTTAAGGAGGGGAGGGGGCAAGCCATGGCTCCTAACTGTGTGACAGTAAACATATGCACAATTTGGACCTCTCCAAAAAATACTGTTACAACTACAACATGCATTGAAGTGTAGTGGTTGGAAATAAGAGACACTAACCAGCTCCTCTCCATTTTGCCCCATAGATTGCAACCACTGTGGATGAATAGGAGATGGAGACATACCCCCGTGTACAGACCCCTGGTGGACTTTGCAACAATGGAGGACAGGCACATTATCCTCACCTATAGACTGGACAGGGCCACAATCACAGTGCTGTGTGCCCAATTGCAGCCTGACCTGATATCTGCTATCCCTCACCCCACTTGGATCCCCCTTCTTGTGCAAGTGCCATCAGTGCTCCATTTCCTGGCAACTGGCTCCTTCCAAGTGACAGTGGGCTTGGCAGCAGGAATGTCTCACCCAATGTTCTCAATAGTACTGACAAGAGTGTTGTCTGCCCTGATTAAACACATGCGCAGCTACATCGTTTTCCCCAGGTGGAGGATTTGGCCACAGTGAAAGCTGACGTCTATGCAATGGGACACATCCCCAACATTATTGGGGCAATTGATGGTACACATATTGCATTTGTCCCTCCCGGCGAAATGAACAGGTGCTCAGAAATCGAAAGAGCTTTCACTCGATGAATGTTCAGGTGGTGTGCCTGGCGGACCAGTACATCTCCCACGTCAATGTGAAATATCCTGCGTATGTTCATGATGCCTTTGTCCTGAGGAATAGCGGCATCTCATATGTGATGGCTCAACTCCAGAGGCACAAGGTGTGGCTAATAAGTGATCCCTGGTTCCCATCCAGTGGGTGTTGGTGTATGGGTATGGTGTGGGCCCTAAGGGTTGGTGTGTGGCTAACAGTTCTCCCTCGATATTTGTAGGTGACTCTGGGTACCCCAACCTCTTATGGCTACTGACCCCTGTGAGGAATCCCAGAACAAGGGCAGAGGAATGTTACAATGAGGCACATGGGAAAACAAGAAGAATTATAGAGAGGACCTTCGGCCTCCTGAAGGCAAGGTTTTGTTGCCTCCATCTAACAGGTGGATCCCTGTACTACTCACCCAAGAAGGTGTGCCAGATCATCGTGGCATGCTGTATGTTGCACAACCTTGCCTTACGTCGCCAGGTGCCTTTTCTGCAGGAGTATGAGGCTGGAGATGGCCGTGTGGCCAGTGAAGATTAGGAGGCAGATGATGAGCCGCATGAGTTCCTGCAACTTGTCCAGTATCTGGCCCATTGTCTCCTGGGAATGTTGGTATGCTCCCAGGATTGCGGTGAGTGCCTCCTGGAGAGGCGGTTCCCTGGGCCTGTCCTCCCCCTGTCGCACAGCTGTCCTCCCAGCTTCCCTGTTGTCTTGTGCCTCTGTCCCCTGAACCGTGTGCCCACTGCCACTGACTCACGGTCCCTCATCGTCCTGTGTTTGTGGGGTGTCCTGGGGTCCCTGTAGTGGTAGACACACTGCTGATTGACGTGTCCTGGGGACAGAGGTATGGGCCTGCTGGTGGGTGCTGTGGTGGTGTTGCCTGAGGGGGGAGGGTGTGCCTGGGAAACCAACTGTGCAGAGATCCCTGATGGGCCAGGTTGGTCATCCAGATCGAGGCAAGCAGAGCTGCTGTCATCACTGTGGGCCTCTTTGGGGGGCGGGGACTGGATGTTGCTGGCATCTCTTCTCCGGTAACATTGGCTGCGGGACCTGTGGCATGTAAATTCAGTTTTATTGTTTCTGCGTGTGACATCATGTGCATGGGTGTGTTGCCCTCTATGGTTGTTGTTGCCCTGGCAGATTTGCCTTTGTGTGAGTTGCTATTTGTTGGGCTAGGTGATTCTCACCAGTGTACATGCAGTGGTGATAGGTGTCCATGCAGGTCTGAGAGGGGTGTCCATTCATTGGTATTACATGCAGGGCTTGGTATTGGCATGAGTGGGTTGTGATAGTGGGGTATGTGGGAGGTGGTGGTGTGATGGGAGTGAGGGTACGGATGGGGGTTTGTGATGGCATGCAGGTAGAGGGGTGATAGTAATAGAGATTTGACTTACTAGAGTCCAGTCCTCCTACTACTCCTGCCAAGCCCTCAGGATGCATGATTGCCAAGACTTGCTCCTCCAATGTTGTTAGTTGTGGGGGAGGAGGTGGGGGTCCACCGCCAGTCCTCTGTACAGCTAGTTGGTGTCTTGCTGCTGTGAAACATACCTTCTCCCGTAGGTCATTCCACCTCTTCCTGATGTCGTCCCTTGTTCTGGGGTGCTGTCTCACGGCGTTGATTCTGTCCACAATTCTCTGTCACAGCTCCATTTTCCAAGCAATGGATGTCTGCTGCACCTGTGCACCAAATAGCTGAGGCTCTACCCGGATGATTTCCTCCACCATGACCCTCAGCTCCTCCTCAGAGAATCTGGGGTGTCGTTGTGGTGCCATGGGTGTAGTGTGAGTGGTGAGGGTGAGGGTGAGGGTGTGTGGGGTGATGTGTTGGGGTGTGTGATGTAAAGTTAATGGATTGTTTATAGGTGATGATGTTATGTGGCTCTGGTTGTGTGAGTGCTCTTGCTGTCTCTCTCTGGTATCAATTCTTTTGAGTTGTAAATGGTTGTGGGTATTGTGGGTGGGTGTTTTATAGTGGTGTGGGTTTGGTGTGTGTATGTGTGTCAGGTGTGTGTAGTTTGAATTGTCCCATGTGGTGCTGTTTTGTTAGTGTGTGTGTATTTTGAGCTGAGCGGTATGTACCGCCAATGGTTTACCGCCATTGAATGCCCACCGCAGTGATTCGTGGGTCATAATGCTGTGGGTGTAGTTCTGTTGGCGTAACGGTGTGAGTTTGGATACCGCCAGTTTATCACTGACCTTTGGGCTGGCGGACCTGTGTGTGTGACTGTATAGTGACGGATTGGTATGTGTGTGTCATAATAATGTTGGCGGTTATCCGTGGCGGCGGCATTATGTTGGCAGCAGTCGGCATGGCGGTAAGTGGGGATTTACCTCCAATGTCACAATGAGGGCCAATGTTATTAAGGGAATATATTCTGTTAGACAGAGTATTCATGCCATTATCAACAACAGCTACATCCTTTTCAAAATTTGCCTTATCTATCTGCCTTAGACGTGCAGCTGCTTCCATTTGTAAAAGCTTCCAGATCTCATTGTTTACGGCATACAGGAATCGTTTAGAGCGTGGCTTTCTGGGACCTAACAAGAAATCTTGTAAGTCTATGTCTTCAGATGGCATATTAAGAAGTTCTTTAACTGCTGCTAAGATGTTAGTCTGTAACCATTGTTGGCACAGTTTACCCACACTGTATGTGGTAACTGTGCCCGAGTGTTGACCTGAGACAAAGAGAGGGTCCGTCCGGCTAATCTTGAAACCCCCTGAGGAATTGACAAAATGTGCCTGACGCTCACTTGCATCCATTGGCCACAATAACCACCCGCCGGGACTGGAAAGTGATGAATTATAGATACCAGCCTGAAACTTTGCATCTAATTCTTCCTTTGTGACGTTTAGGAAGGACTGCCAATTGGTGAATTTTGCCGGTGTGGGGATACTGAGTGTATTGATTTCCTTTATTTTTGCTAACCCTTGACAGGATGTCTGTTGAATTGTATCATTTAAAACGATCATTTAAACAGGAATAAGGCATGCTCTAAATAAAGCTTCCTTACCCTGAATTTGCCAATCTTGTGTTCCCCATACACTTTTTACATCAATAGTTTTCTTCCAGTTTTCATATCCTTCTAAACAAAGAAAACAAAGGAACCTTAATAGATCAGTTTAGTGTTTATTAACAAAATCTTTCTAATTTTAGAAGGTGGTAACTTGAAGTAGTATGATTCTGCATTTCTAATGTCATGGTCAGAAAAATATGCACATGTATCTGAATAATGCTTTGGTCTCCCCACAGGCGAAGTTGAACAGTATTCCTACAGAGTGTAATCAAACACTGATCTGTGTCTAGTTGCTCATGCAGGTAGGAATGTGCCCAATCATTATGACAGAACATTTCCCCATAATTCTTTGTGTTAGTGTACACATCATCACTTTCAAATACAGTATAATCCTGCAGCTCAGCAAGCACTGAATCAAGTGTTTGAACATCCCAGTCATCAGAGACAACACCAGGTGTAATTACATCAGTCATTGATATTTTAAAGACATATGGAATTTGAATGACCTCAGTAGGCCTGTATACAGAAAATGGAACTTTGTCCCACACAGTCCCATCTGGAATTGGTACTGCAGAAATGTTCACAAGGGACAAGTCTCTTTGGCCCTTGTGTGAGGAAAGATAAGGAATTAGAACTTCATCTACTGGTGCGACAGAAGAGCGTTCAGGAAAATAATCACCATTTATCAAGAGAAAGAAAACAGTCACAAAACCAATCCATAAGAGAAAGGCAAGCAATGTCAGAAATATCCACAGATAATTCCATAGATAAACTAAATAGTTATGTTCAATCCATATGTACAGCTTATGTCTCTTTGAAACAGTTTCAGTTGCAGGTGTGGATGAAGTCGAAGAAAAGTCATCAAGGGTCATAAAATAACCATAAGCAGTCTCTGCAAACACAGGGGCCAGTGAATTACTAGTGGATGGATCCACTTCGCGTGGCGTTTCATAGTAGATTATGCTGTCTGTTTGTATTGAGTTGGACTAGAAGACAGCCACATCTTGGACAGTTGTTGTTGAAGTGGTAACTGAAATGAGCAAAATCTCATTTTCCACCCTCCTCATGCTCGAGGAGGCATTCGTAGTATCGTTTTACATGCTGGTGTGGTCGGAAGAGTTGTTTTTTCTTCTTTGAAGAGGTATGCCCTGTTGGGTAGTTAGAGGGGACAGGCAACTACCCAAAGGACCTCTCGGTCTACTGTGCAGGATCGGCCACGTGGTGTAGTTTTATATTGTCAATGGAGACAAATCTGTTTGCTTTAGAGCCTGGCAGCGGTGGTAAGATGATTGTTCTGGTGCCTTGTTCTCCCAGGACCCGGACTAGTACTCTGTAGGATGGGCCAAATTCCTTCTTCATAGCAATCCTCTCATGAACCAGATCCCCGACTTTAGGAATCCAGCCTGTAGAAGTTGTTGGCAAATTGCTTATTCCTAAGGTGGCAGCACTAGTGGCAGAATTATCATCAAGAAATTGCTGAAGCTCCTGCAAGACAAGGAGACCTTCATTTATGTCAAAAGGTGTATGTGCTGCCACCAAACCAGCGCCATTTAGATCTTGGACATACATAGTTATCCCAAAGAGGACCTCGTAAGGAGTGCGTCCTCCTAAGGACCGTCTTGGCAGATTATTCAGTGCTCTCTGTACCCCACATAGGTGATGAAGCCAACTGCGTCCTGAACCTAGTACTCTAGCCTTTAAGGACTGCTTTAGATCTTGATTCCTCCTCTTCACAACCGAATTACCCTCAGGATTGTAGGGTGAGGTGTACTGGAGTTCAACACTCATCGTCCTCATGGTACCACTGAATGCCTTAGAGGTAAAGGAAGGGCCCTAGTCTGAATGGAGTGATGCAACCTCATATGTACCGATAAAGATCAGCAAATCTTTAATAATAGTTCAAGCGTCAGTCAACCGCTGTGGCCATACAATCAGGGAATCTAGAACAGAATCTGCAGCGACTAAGATGTATTTGTATGCACCATCAGGTTGTAAAGGACCACAATGGTCCAAGTACGCACATTGCAGTGGCCTACTGGACACTAAGAGGGTTATTACAACTTTGGAGGAGGTGTTAATTCGTCCCAAAAGTGACGGTAAAGTGACGAATATACCACCAGCCGTATTACGAGTTCCATAGGATATAATGGACTCGTAATACGGCTGGTGGTATATCCGTCACTTTACCGTCACTTTTGGGACGGATTAACACCTCCTCCAAAGTTGTAATAACCGCCTAAGAGGGTTGTCTGCGGTGGGGGTATGATATTTGAGCCCTTCATATGCTGGCAAATGTCACAGAAAAGAACATATTGCTTGGTCTGTTTGTATGGACCCGGCTAACAGAAGCATTTCTGTAAGAGTGCTACTTTGGGCGTGACACCAGCATGAGCGGATGCAAAACCCTTTGCTTTGATGAGATCTAATCTCTGGTCTTGGTTGGGGATCACTCCATCTCCAACCTCAGGAACTGTGGGAAAGGCAACATTCTGTGCACTGATGTGGTATGCATTTTTAGGGGGTATGCTTTTGGGAGAGGCTTCTCTTCAGCCGAAGCTTTCATGGCAGCAAATATTTCATTAGAAATATTCAAGGTATTTGTAATGCACTATGTTGTTAATTACTGCTGTGCTGTGTGGAGTTTGTATTGCATATGTGCGTGTGACTGTTTAAGTGTCTGTAATCTAAGACTATTCTATATGAATGGTTGGGTTTTGCAATGGGAAATAATGGGTTATTCATTGCAATGACACAGGGCTCAGTTATTCTGTGGTACTCAAGCTGAGTGAGGATCTCCCTCAATGGAGCTTTGGCTTTGTGTTTAACGGGATATTGGGGCTGAGTCTGGGGTGTAGACCTAATTGGTATTACATGGTAAGGAGAATCCTTATCCCAACCTACATGGTTGTGGGATAGCGCAGGTGCTTGCGCCAAAGCCCAGTCGACAGCTTAGACTTTTTTAACCACTTCCGGAACAAGATCTGGGAAAGAAGGCAAAATGACATCTTCCCCATGTGGGAGCTTATGGACATGTTCTGGAGGCAAGTCTCTTTGGCCAATAGGATATAACAACTAAGTACATCCCAGAATATTATACTAATGGTGCACTCTTTGCCTCCCTCAATTTGGATTTTTAAATCATAAACACTGTCTAGTAGGAGAAGGCACCCGTTCATAGTCTCAACTGCAATTAAGGGGGTGATTCTAAGTCTGGCGGGCGGCGGAGGCCGCCCGCCAGACTTCCCCCCTCCAGAATACCGCACCACGGTCGGAAGACCGCTGCGGCTATTCTGTGTTTTACACTGGGCTGGCGGGCGACCGCCAAAAGGCCGCCCGCCAGCCCAGTGTAAAACTACCTTCCCACGAGGACGCCGGCTCAGAATTGAGCCGGCGGAGTGGGAAGGTGCGACGGGTGCAGTTGCACCCGTCGCGAATTTCAGTGTCTGCAAAGCAGACACTGAAATTCTTTTTGGGGCCCTCTTACGGGGGCCCCTGCCACCCCATACCGCCATCCTGTTGGATGGCGGTATGGGGTGTCAGAATCCTCCATGGCGGCGCAGCTTGCTGCGCCACCATGGAGGATTCATTTGGGCAGCGGAAAACCGGCGGGAGACCGCCGGTTTTCCACTTCTGACCGCGGCCGAACCGCCGCGGTCAGAATGCCCAGCGGGGCACCGCCAGCCTGTTGGCGGTGCCCCCGTCATTTTAGCCCTGGTGGTCTTGGACCGCCAGGGTTAGAATGACCCCCTCTCTAGTTGCTGTCTCATCCAGATGATCTTTTAGACTCTGGTGACATATTGTGACTTCTGCTGCGCTGTCTAGCAGTGTCACTGCCCACATCTTGTTCTTCAGCAATGTTCTCAAGTTTGCTGGCATTTTTATTTGAAAGTGCTGACACCTTTAAATTGAGGCTTTTGTTGTGGGGACTTGTCTTCTTTCTTGCTTCTTTCTTGTATGAAGACCACTGTGAGTCTTTTTTTCTGTTTAACATAGTCAGGACCTTGCTCTACCGGCCCTCTCTCTCACTATATCTATCTGGTGAGTCCTGAAAGGAACGAGAGGGATGTGTATCAGTATATCTGTCAGGAGCTTTTATATTTTCTCTATTTCTCAGATTATGGTTGTCATTACAACCCTGGCGGTCGGTGTTAAAGCGGCGGTAAGACCGCCAACAGGCCGGCGGTAAAAATTTTGCAATTACGACCATGGCGGAAACCGCCAACATAGACAGCCACTTTAACACTCCGACCGCCACGGCGGTACAAACAAACAGCTCGGCGGTTACCACCAACAGACAGGCGGAGGACAAAGTACCGCCCACAGTATCACAACAGGCCAAACCGCCACCTTTTACAGGGTGGATTCACAGCGGATAAAAACACGGTGGAAACATGATTCTGAAGGGAAAACGCTCACCTCTACACACCCCACGAGGAACTAGGACACCATGGAGCCAGAACTCCAAATTCTCCCTGCGATAGTCTTCCTGCTCCTCTACCAGGAGCAAGAACGCCGGCGGCGAAGACCACAGTGAGTACTGCACCTACGACACAGGGGAAGGAGGTGGGAAAAAACAGGGACACACACACGCAACACCCCCACCCCCAACCTCACCCACCACAAAACACACTAATCCATATTGTCACATCACAGTTACAACCCACAAGCCCCCTGGAAGAATGTAAAGACAAAAGAAAATGAGTGTAACCATTGTAATCTATTAAAATCAAGTAGGCAAAAATATATATATATACACCATTAACAAAATATACATCAAGCATAGTAGTCCAGGTAGTGCTCCAATTGAGTCCATGGAATACTGGGCCCACACGGTATGGGCGAGGCCCACACTAGATCCCCGACCATGAAGGAGAGAACACAGCAGGGGCATCGGAGAGCAAGAAAACAGTCACCTCAGGGGGAGGGAAAGGGGGGCACCTCAGCCGGTTGAGTGCACGACGCCAAATCCACGAGGGGGCCACATGCCCACTGTTCAATCCTGGAGATTGCAAAGCCACAGTCTCTCAAGTCTCTACAGTGGGTGGGTTGCCCACTGTTCAATCCTAGGGAGTGCAAAGCCACAGTCTCTCAAGTCTCTACAGTGGGTGGGTTGTCCACTGCTATATCCTGGGGAGTGCAAAGCCACAGTCTTTCAAGTCTCTTCAGTGGGTAGGTTGCCCACTGTTCAATCCTGGGGAGTGCAAAGCCACAGTCTCTCAAGTCTCTACAGTGGGTGGGTTGCCCACTGTTCAATCCTGGGGAGTGCAAAGCCACAGTCTCTCAAGTCTCTACAGTAGGTGGGTTGCCCACTGTTATATCCTGGGGAGTGCAAAGCCAAATTCTCTCAAATGGATGACAGTCTCCACTGGTTTTAGAGGGGGCATGGTGCCCAGAGTGCTTCATCCTGCTAAGGACAGAGGTAGTGGATGGATCTCTCCACTGGTTCTGAAGGGGGCATGGTGCCCAGAGTGCTTCATCCTGCTAAGGACAGAGGTAGTGGATGGATCTCTCCACTGGTTCTGGAGGGGGCATGGTGCCCAGAGTGCTTCATTCTGCCTGTGACAGACTCAGTAGCGTCAGTGCCCTTGGTGCTCATGGGCCAGAGTTGTTTGAGACGGCGGTGCCCTGTTCAGCGGTGCTCAAAACGGCGGTGCCCTGTTCAGCGGTGCTTGGAGCAGCGGGCTCCTTTGCAGTGACTCAGCTGCTGGCGGTCCTTCATGGCCCAGCGGGGCTTGTGCTGATGGTCCTTCATGGCCCAGCGGGGCTTGTGCTGGCGGTCCTCACTAGCCCAGCGGGGCCTGTGCTGGCAGTCCTTCATGGCCCAGCGGGGCTTGTGCTGGCGGTCCTCTCTGTCCCAGCGGGGATGAGGGCTGTGGCCTCCTGGGCAGCAGGGCTGGTGCTGGCGGTGACCTCCTGGGCAGCAGGGCTGGTGCTGGCGGTGGCCTCCTGGGCAGCTGGGCTGGTGGTAGCCTCCTGGGCAGCTGGGCTGGTGCTGGCCTCCTGGGCAGCTGGGCTGGTGCTGGCGGTGGCCTCCTGGGCAGCGGGGATGATGGTGGTGGCATCCTGGGCAGCTGGGCTGGAGCTGGCGGTGGTGTCCTGGGCAGTTGGGCTGGTGCTGGCGATGGCCTCCTGGGCAGCTGGGCTGGTGCTGGCGGTGGCCTCCTGGGCAGTTGGGCTGGTGCTGGCCTCCTGGGCAGCAGGGCTGGTGGCAGTGGCCTCCTGGGCAGCTGGGCTGGTGCTGGCGGTGACCTCCTGGACAGCTGGGCTGGTGCATGGCGGTGGCCTCCTGGGCAGCTGGGCTGGTGCTGGCCATGGCCTCCTGGGCAGCGGGGATGATGGCGGTCTTCTCTGCCTTGCTGCTCTTCCAGACTTGCTGAGTTTCTTGTGCCCCTTCCCCACCTTGAAAGGTATCGCAGCTGACTCCACACTCCCACCTGTACCCCTGGGAGCGGCTTTGGTGGCTGGAGTCTTCCCCCTCTCCCACTGGGCACTGGCCAACTTCTGATGCTTGACAGGTGGGGGACTGTCTGTGCTGTGGCTCCGTGCCACACTGGCTGCCCTGGTGGCCGGTGCACTCCAGATTCCGGTGACTACAGGCACCACTGGTCCCGGAGATGTTGTGGCTGAGGTGCTAGTTCGGGACCTAGGAGACTGACGGGGTGGGGGAGGTGTGGGAAAGAGGTCAAGGTTGGACAGGAAATGTTTCTTGGAGACACTGGGACGGGTAGCTGGAGGGGGTTTGGGAGTGGAGGAAGAGGTTGTGGTTGTAGGAGGTGTTTGTTTGCTGACTTTGGGTGAAGGTGCATGCGCTGGAGGCTGTCGTGAGGTGGATGGCTGTTGGGTGGGTGTGTGCCTGCGTTTTTGTATCTTGGGAAGGGGTGTCACAGACACACTGGGAGAGGACACAGGGGACGTGTGAATGGTAGTGGGGGTGGAGACGGCACGTGAAGGGGTGTGGTGGAGGGTGTGATGGTGATGGTAGTAGTGGCTGTAGAGGTAGTGCATGCAGGTGTGAGTGTAGACGAGACTGAGAGGGAGGAGGGAGACGAGGAGGAGGGGGACACAGTGGAGGCACTGGATGTTGGTATGTCTGCATGTGTGTGATCCTTGCGTGAGTGCCTGTGGGATGTGTGGTACTTATGTTTGCCTGAGCTTCCCTTGTGTGTTGACGTGTGTGCATGCTGGTCTGAAGGTGTGCTTGGGATAGGCTGGGGTACAGGGGATTCGGTCTGGGTGGAGGAAGTTGGAGGGGGGAGGCTAGAGACAGGGACAATGGCTGCCATCAGTGCTGAGGCCAGAGTCTGAAAAGCTCGCTGAAGGGCCGCCTGACCAGAATGAATGCCCTCCAGGAATGCATTGGTTTGTTGCAACTGCCTTTCTACACCCTGGTTAGCATTCAAAATGGTAGACTGCCCAACAGTGAGGGACCTGAGGAGGTCAATGGCCTCCTCACTGAGGGCAGCAGGGGTGACTGGGGCAGAGCCTGAGGTGCCTGGGGCCAAGGTGATGCCCACACTCCCGGGTGAGCGGGCACGGGGCAAAGGCTGAGGGGCTGCTGGGAGGGCGGTGCTGGAAGGAGGGGTGGCAGAGGTACCTGTAGATGGGGGGGGCACAGATGTTGCCGCCACCACAAGGGAGCTCCCATCAAAGGACAAGTCTGTGTCACTGGTGTCAGCTCCTGTCCCCGCCATGGAGCTCCCCTCGCCACCCGTCCCACTGGTGAAGTCCTATTCCATAGTGTGGCCCTCCATGGCCATGTCGGATGCAGCCTCCTTGTGCGCCGGTGCCACTGCTCCTCCGCCTGATGATCCTAATGCACACAAGAACAGGGAGACCACAAAAAGGGGGGGGACGACAGAAGAAAGACATGTTGAGTGCATGCATTACCGCTACCGTTGGCAGACACAACAGACACAGAAGCGCCCTGCACTACGCCGCGCTCTTGGGCTCCACTGTTCAATTCCTGGGAAATGGCCTACTAGGCTATGGACAACATCTGCCCACATGGCTGACACAGGGGCATGACTAGGTGTAGTAGGCACTCTACAGAGGTGCGTGGGGGGCCACATGGCCTGCCTTACGGAGGGACCTTGCCTACGGAACTCGCCCTGGTTAGGGAAACCCACAGCCCACCTCCTCCACCCAGACCCCTCCACTGCGCACAAAATCAGCAGAATGAGAGTGTACTCACCCCCTTGTGGCTGCTGTGATGCCCTCAAGCGCCCATCCAACTCCGGGTACACCACCGCCAGGATCCTGAACATCAGGGGGGTCATGGTGCGACGGGCACCCCTCCCACGTTGGGAGGCCATCCCCAGCTGAGCCTCTGCCATCTTCTTGCTCCAGCGGCGAATGTCCTCCCATCTTTTCCGGCAGTGGGTGCTCCGTCTGTGGTAGACCCCCAGGGTCCGGACGTCCTTGGCGATAGCATGCCAAATATATTTTTTCTGGTGGGCGCTGACCTACATGATTTGTACAGGGGGAAGAGAAACTTATTACCAACTGCACCGTCACAGTCATTGGCCCCCATCCCTACCCTTGGCATGTGGCACATGCACTCACAGTCGTTTCATGCACGCCGCACTCTCCCCCTTCCTTCTTACATCCAGCTCTCTCCACACAGGCATAGCCCATACAGCATGCTCCCAGTGTACTTACCTTTTTGTCTGGAGGACCGTAGAGTAGCATGTACTGGGGAGGACCCCATCCACGAGTTTCTCCAACTCCTCCGATGTGAAGGGAGGGGCCCTTTCCCCAGACACTCGAGCCATTGTCTCTTCCAGACCGAGGTCACAGCAGCACTTGTAGTGTAGGGCCTCTCTTGTCGAAGATCAGGTATCGAGTGATTGAAGTGATAGAAAATGGCAGTCACGTCCGCGGCAGTGCGTACCGTCACCGCCGGCGTACATCGTCATTGGCTCCTGGGACCCATAGGGTCTAATGTTAACCAATGCAGCATTGCGCCGCGGTCTTCGACCGCCTACTGCGACGGTGTACAACACCAGCGCAGTTACCTCACATCCCATTGTCCCATTTTACAGGTCAGGCAGCCGCCATTTCAGGGGCCCACATGGCTTCATTTTCAACTCCGTCACACATACCTAGGCCTAGACTCAACACACATACAGGCCACTTTTTAGATTATGATTGATCTTCTGTGTAAGCTGGGGGTACGTACCTCTGAGTAGTTTGACTCTGTGCTCGCTGTTGTCCTTCATAGGCATCGTCCGCTGGGACATGTGAGGAGATGGAGGCATCCTCCGGTGTTCCGACCATTGGTGGACCTGTCGGCAATGGAGGAAAGACATGTGATCATCACATACAGGCTTGACCGTGCCACAATCCAGGAACTGTGTACCTAGTTGGAGCCAGACCTGATGTCAGCTATCCGCCATCCCACAGGAATCCCCCCTCAAGTGCAGGTGCTGTCAGTGCTCCATTTCCTTGCAAGTGGGTCATTTCAAACAACAGTGGCCATAGCATCTCGGAAGTCCCAGCCTATGTTTTCAAACGTGTTGTCCAGAGTGTTGTCTGCCCTGCTGAAACACATGCGGAGCTACAGCTACATCGTTTTCCCTCAGGTGGAGGATTTGCCTACAGTGAAAGGTGATTTCTATGCCCTGGGACATATCCCCAACATCATAGGTGCCATTGATGGGACACATTTGGCTTTGGTCCCCCCCCACAGGAGTGAACCGGTGTACAGAAACCGGAAGAGTTATCATTCGATGAATGTACAGATGGTATGTTTGGCCGACCAGTACATCTCCCATGTGAATGCCAAGTTCCCTGGCTCAGTGCATGACGCCTACATCTTATGGAATAGCAGCATCCCTTATGTGATGGGTCAACTCCAGAGGCACCGTGTATGGCTATTAGGTGAGCACCTGGAAGCTAGTCAGTGGGAATGGTTGTCTGGGTCTGGGGAAATCCCTCCAGGTTAGTGTGTGTCTGACAGTTGTCCCTCGCCATTTGCAGGTGACTCTGGTTACCCCAACCTGTCATGGCTACTGACCCCAGTGAGGAATCCCAGGACAAGGGCAGAGGAACGCTACAATGAGGCCCATGGGCGAACTAGGAGGGTGATCGAGCGGACCTTCGGTCTCCTGAAGGCCAGGTTCAAGTGCCTCCATATGACAGGTGGATCCCTATTCTACTCACCAAAGAAGGGTGCCAGATCATCGTGGCCTGCTGTATGCTTCACAATTTGGCTTTGCGATGACAGGTGCCTTTTCTGCAGGAGAATGGTCCAGATGGCGGTGTTGTTGCAGCTGTGGAGCCTGTGGACAGTGAAGACGAGGAAGCAGAAGAAGAAGACATGAACAACAGGGACTCAGTGATCCAGCAATATTTCCAGTGAAACACAGGGAAGAATACTAACCGGCCTACTACATGTACTTAAACACTACTACCTCTCTACTGTCTGTCGTTTTCACCCAGTGTATGGTCACTGAGTTGTCACTTTCCCTTACGATTTCATAGATGTGGGTCCCACTGTGTGACATCTGCTTTGATTCTTCATGGACTAGAGCTGTGTGACATAGGTATGTTGACATTACAAATGAAAGAGCTTTTTGCCACAGTAATTGCTAATACAGTATTCCGAAATCACAGACTGACTCCAGATTGTTTTGTGCTTTAAGGGTGTTTATTTTAGTGCTCAAAATTGGAGGGGGTAGCAAAATGGTGAGGGGTGATGGCGGAGGAATGTCCATGGCAGAGTCCAGTCTATTAGTCTCACAGGTGCATTGCCCAAATGGGCATTGGAAGTGGAGCTGGGGCAGTTTAAGGATGGACAGGATGACAAAGTGGGACAGTAGGATGACAATCAGGGTGGTCTCATTTCTTGGGGGGGGGTCGTGGCATCGTTCTCTGTCTTTGTACTGGATCTCAGGGACCGCTTGCGGGGTGGTTCTCCCTCTGCAGGGGGTGGGGTGCTGGTGTGGTGGTCCTGTGGCGGTGCCTCCTGTCCACTAGCGCCAGCGGAGGTGGTGGGCAGTTCATCGTCCAGGCTAGTGGCAGGGGCCCCTTGTAGTGCAACAGTGTCCCTCCTGGTGTTGAGTACTTCCTTCAGCGCCCCTACGATGGTGCCCAGGTTGGAATTGATGGCTCTGAGTTCCTCCCTGAAGCCCAAATACTGTTCCTCCTGCAGGCGCTGGGTCTCCTAAAACTTGGCCAGTACCGTTGCCATCGTCTCCTGGGAGTGGTGGTATGCTCCCATGATGTTGGAGAGGGCCTCGTGAAGAGTGGGTTCCCTGGGCATGTCCGCCCCCTGGACCGTGTGCCCACTACCACTGCCCCCAGATCCCTGTTGTTGTTGGGGTGGTGGGTTAGCCTGGGTTCCCTATAGTGGTGGACACACAGCTGATTGACGTGTCCTGGGGACGGAGGTATGGGCCCGCTGGGTGGGTGCTGTGCTGGTGTTTCCAGAGGGGGGAAGCTCTGTGGTGGTCTGTGACTGTGTGAGGGGAACCGACTGTCCCGAGGTCCCCGATGGGCTGGGCTGGTCATCTAGATCCAGTTGGAGAGAGGTGCTGTCATCACTGTGGGCCTCTTCTGTTGGTGGTGTGGACATGTGTGGACCCTCCTGTCCGGTGATGTTGGGTAGGGGTCCTGCAGGGGTATAAAATGATGTTTATTACATCTGTGTGTGCAATGGTGTGCAATGGGTGGGTGACCTTGTACCCCAGTGCTTGCATTCCTGTGTGGGACTTTGTGTGATGATGGTTTAGGGGGGTGTATGGATATGTGCAGTGGGCATGCTTTAGTGATGGGTGTCCATGCTTTGTTGTTGCATGCAGGGCTTGGGGTTAGGATGTGTGGTTTGTGATATTGGGACATTTGTGAGAAGTTAAAGTGATGGGGGTGAGGGTGAGGGTGGGGGTATGTGCTGGCATGCAGGTAGGGTGGGGGATGTAATAGTTAAGATTTGACTTACTAGAGTCCATTTCTCATCCTACTCCTGCGAGGCCCTCAGGATGCAGAGTCGCCAAGACCTGCCCCTCCCATGTTGTTAGTTGTGAAGGAGGAGGTGGGGGTCCGCCGCCAGTCCGCTGAACCGCCATGTGGTGTCTTGAGACCACGGAACGCACCTTCCCCCGTAGGTCGTTCCACCTCTTCCTGATGTCCTCCCGATTTCTTGGGTGCTGTCCCACTGCGTTGACCCTGTCCACTATTCTTCGCCATAGCTCCATCTTCCTTGCAATTGAGGTGTGCTGCACCTGTGATCCGAATAGCTGTGGCTCTACCTGGACGATTTCCTCCACCATGACACTGAGCTCCTCCTCCGAGAACCTGGGGTGTCTTTGCCGTGCCATGGGGTGGTGTAAGTGATGTGTGGGGTGGTGTGTGCGGTGATAAGTGTGCTGATATGTAGTGGTGTGTAGTGTGAGGTGTGTGGAAGTTATGTGGGTGATGGTGTTGTGTGCCTGTGAATTCTGGTATTGTTGATGATGGTGTCTCTCTCTGGCCTTCGTTCATGAATTTTGGTCGTAGGGGTTTTTGGGTGATGTGGGTGTGTGTTTTATATTGTATTGGGTGTGTGGGAGTGGTGTGTGTATGTGTATCAGGTGTGTGTATTTCGAATTGTCCAATGTGGTAGTGTTTTGTATATGTGTGTGTATTTTGAGCGCAGCGGTGTGTACCGCCAATGGAATACCGCGGTTGAAAGACCGCCGCATGGATTCGAGTGTCGTGATAGTGTGAGCATATTTCTGTTGGTGTCACGGTGGAGGTTTTCGCCAGTTTATCACTGACCTTTGGTGTGGCGGACTTGTGTGGGTGTCTGAATTTTGGCTGATTCCGTGCTGTGGGTCATAATAGCTGTGTTGGTTTTCCACGGCCGCGGCAGTGTGTTGGCGGTCTTCTGCACGGCGGTAAGCAGCTTTTACCGCCAATGTTGTAATGACCGCCCATATCTCCTTTTGGAGTTCTCCAAGAAAGTCAGCTTTCTGACTCAGTCTGACAGTTTTAATATTTTCTCTATTTCTGAGATTATATCTCCTTTTGGAGTTCTCTAGGAGAGTCTGCTCTCTGACTCCGTCTGTCAGTTTTGTTTTTGTTTATCCCAGTGCTTTTAACCTCTTAGCTGCTGGGCCTTTTCCCCACCCAGTGCTGAGCCCTTTTTGGCTATTTGGGGTAGTTCGCGCTTAGGCCTTCATAACTTTTTGTCCACATAAGATATCGACGCCAAATTTGTTTCCTTTTTTCCTAACATCCTAGGGATTCTAAAGGTACCCAGAGTTTCTGGGTTCCCCTGGAGGAGACCAAGAAATTAGCCAAAATATACATAAATGTTTGATTTTTTCAAAGAAATTGGAAAAAAGGGCTGCAGAAGAACGCTTGTGGTTTTTTCCCTGAAAATGGCATCAACAAAAGGTTTGTGGTGCTAAAATCACCACCTTCGCAGCTTTCAGGAACAGGCAGACTTGAATCAGGAAACCACATTTTTCAACACAATTTTGGCATTTTACTGGGACATACCCCATTTGTACTATTTTTGGTGCTTTCAGCCTCCTTCCAGTTAGTGACAGGAATGGGTGTGAAACCAATACTGGATCCTGGAAAGCTAAGCATTTCTGAAAAGTAGATAAAATTCTGAATTCAGCAAGGGGTCATTGTGTAGATCCTACAAGGTTTTCCTACAGAAAATAACAGCTGAAAAAAACCATATTGAAATTGGGCTGAAAAAAACAGCCATTTTTCTCAGCGTTTTACTGTAACTTTTTCCTACAATGTCAGATTTTTTTAAGCAATATACTGCTACGTGTGCTGTACTCTTCTGGTTGCAGGGATATATATGGCTTGTAGGTTCATCAAGATCCCTAGGTAACCAGAGCCAATAAATGAGCTTCACCTTGCAATGGGTTTTCATTCTATACCGGGTATACAGCAATTCATTTGCTAAAATATAAAGAGTGAAAAATAGGTATCAAGAAAACCTTTGTATTTCCAAAATGGGCATAAGATAAGGTATTGAGCAGCAGTGGTTATTTGCCCATCTCTGAATTCCGGGGTGCCCATACTAGCATGTGAATTACAGGCCATTTCTCAAATAGACGTCTTTTTTACACACTGTCTTACATTTGGAAGGAAAAAATGTAGAGAAAGACAAGGGGGTAGAGAAAGACAAGGGGCAATAACACTTGTTGTGCTATTCTGTGTTCCCCCAAGTCTCCCAATAAAAATGGTACCTCACTTGCGTGGGGAGGCCTAATGCACGCGACAGGAAAGGCAACATGGACACATCACATTTTTACATTGAAATCTGACTTGTTTTTTGCAAAGTGCCTAGCTGTAGATTTTGGCCTCTAGCTCAGCCGGCATCTAGAAAACCTACAAAACCATTTTTGAAAACTAGAGACCTAGGGGAATCCAAGATGGGGTGACTTGTGGGGCTCTGATCAGGTTCTGTTACCGAGAATCCTTTGCAAACCTCAACATATGGCCAAAAAAACACTTTTTCCTGACATTTCGGTGACAGAAAGTTCTGGAATCTAAGAGGAGCCACAAATTTCCTCCCACCCAGCGTTCCCCGAAGTCTCTCGATAAAAATGATACCTCACTTGTAGGGGTAGGCCTAGTGCCCGCGACAGGAAATTCCCCAAAACACAACATGGACACATCACATTTTGACAAAGAAAACAGAGCTGTTTTTTGCAAAGTGCCTAGCTGTGGATTTTGGCCTCTAGCTCAGCAGGCACCTAGGGAAACCTAGGTCTATATATATAGATCACTTTTATATGTGGGTCTGGTTTCCTGGGGGCCGATTGCAGCCCCCACATGCACTGACAAAAGTGATATATATATATATCTATAGATATATCCATGTAGATAGACATATCTATCTACATGGATTGATATATCTATATATATATATATATATATATATATATATATACATTCTTTTTTTGGGTAGTTGTAGGGTTTCCTTTGGGCCGAGATGGACCCAGGGAAACCCTACAACTACTAAAAAAAAATTGCCCCCACAGTGGGTCGCCCTGCCCAGGGGGCGCCAACATCAACAATGAAAAATATGGCCCCACAGGGGGTCGCCCTGCCTATGTGCTGCAATCGGGGGCCAGGAATCGCGTTCAGGAAGGCCTCATATGAAAGGGAAGAGTCTCCCCTTTCATACGAGGCCTTCACGAACGTGGGGAAGGCCGTTTGGGACTGTGTTCCCCATCGGACCAGGAAGCGGTCCTACGGCCGCTTCCTGCTCCGATGGGGAAAACAACAGTGGATAAAAAAAAATTTTTTTAAACCTCGGGTGCACCCGAGGATTTTCTAACTGCCTCCCCGGTGTCGGCTACTGGTCGTGACCCGCACCAGGGAGGTAGGGCAGGCGTCGGCCGCACTTAAGGGGTTAAGAACCCTCCTGTGCATGTTTGGTACCTTCCTTAGGGGTAGTACTCTAAATTTCAGGCTTTTTCTGCTTGGCTCCCAAACTATCCCATCCTATACTAGTACAGGTGTTGGGAATCATTTTCGGTAGCTGTTTCTCCTGTTCCAAATGTAGAATATCGTGGAGTATAGCCAATGCTACTGCATTCCCTTTAATATTAATGAGTATTATTGAGGAGACTGCATCAAAGCTACACATTAATTTTATTCCCAAGTCTAGTCTAGGGCTGGTGCAGCCCAGTCCTCATTTGGAATTTGTTTTGTTCTTTTGGTAAATTGGCCAGTGTTGGTATACCATGTGTGGTAGTGTATATTGCAGCAAAGACTGTGCCCCGTGTGGTGCAGTCCTACACTGAGGGGACCATTCTGAATGGCAAGCCCATGGGGAGAATTCTGTGTTTCTCCTGTGGTCCCGTATGGGGAAACAAGGCTTTCAGTTGATTAGTTTTCAGGGCTATCCAGAATGAGATTTTCTCTTGTTCCATGGCCACTTTGCCAATTATAGAATGCACTGTTTGTGGATTAATCTCAATAACAGCCAATTTGTACCCCGCGGGTACTGGTGGTGCTGGAGGGGCTGGTGTTGTGTTCAAAGTTCGCATTACGAACTGAACAAGTTTTCTATATAGTGTTAGTAGCTCATTGTAAAGATTGCGCAGATCAGCTGCCTACAAGTTTGGTACACTGGGATGTGGTGTATATGTGGCAAACATTGGTCACGTTGGTCCGTCATTACCTTAAGGACCTAATCTCACAGGTTGTATTACATGTGGTAGGGCACTATTAAACCAGTTCTGATGTTCTTGATAAGTAATCGGTATTTTAAGATACTGGTATGCTTGGTACCATTGCTTTTAAATTTGCAACTCTGTATGTGTGGAATGTGTATGTTGTATAGTATTCCTCAGGAAAGGTAACCAAGGAATAGAAAGATTCTGTTTGGTAAGCTTCAAAAGCTTCTACAATGAATGTTACATCCCCACCCTCATCTGTTCAGCTATGCCCTATTAGATGTAGTGGTAATGCATGTCTGACATACTCGGAAATGTCTATGGCGTAAAGAGATGGAACACCAAAATGGGGGGAAAAGTCCTTTTAAGAGTTCGAGCTAAAACAACCCACAGCCTACTTGGGTTGTCCCTGTTTAACTGAGGAGGATTATCCCCAAGTCCACGGACGTCTCCGTATAATGGTACTTAGGGTACCTGTTGTGTGTGAGACAGAGATACTCAAGGCATCTGTAAATTAGTGCCTAAACACCATCATTGCTGGTGTCATGTCGTAGTTGGACTCTTGCTCTAGGCAAGACTGCTGGTTTAGGGATGACAGCACTTTTGTTTACAGGCAACTAGTCCAATCCTACGACAAGTCGCAACTGTCGGCCCAACCCTCCTGGCTCACAAGCAGTAAGTACATCACCAAAAACACAAACAGTTAAAGGTGATTCATGGACTCAAGAGTGCGACATCTCAGGGGAGTCGTGGTTCAACGTAGATTATCCTTTTCTCACATGAGCAATAAGTCTCATTCACACAAAGGCAATGAAGGAGATACAGTGAAGTTTTCAATAGGTTTTATTAACAAGACTGCAATCTCCTGTAAGATGCATGAGCTGCAATGATTAGTATAATGAACAATGCAAGAATCAGAATTGTAAAAATGAAAGTCATGAATATAAAGACCCCCGCCATCCTGCAATAACATGAAATGTAAAAGATCCCAATAACCCTAGCATGGAGAACCTAATCTCTAACCTAAGGAGAGCTAGGTGTGTTAAACCTAATCTGCCAGTCCAATATCCATGAGAAGTGCCCCCCAACCCTTGTTACCTTGGAATGAGGTCTCTAGATCAGACTCCGTAGGGGCGCACGAAGGCTGGGTCTGCATTAAGGTGACGTGTAGCATAGATAGCGTTGATGGCATCTGTAAGAAATCCCTCTGATAACCTTGTCTGCGTGAGATGTATTTATACAGATCTTGTAGGACACCTGACGCAGGTATGTTCCCAAACAATAGATAAGAAGGCATACCTGGGGTGGCAATTATATAAACAATGCCCTCCAAAAGTATATTATGCTCCTGTCACTTGTAAGTAGTAAAGGGACATGATGTAAATACCTAGGTACATCACTTGTCTTTGATGCTAAAAGTGACACGTGACACCTTCACAGAGTGGCACTGATAACGTGAAATCAAAACATCCTCCTAACTATAAACATCGCAGTCATCTTTGAAGAAATAATTAAATAAATACACTAAAGCAGGCTAAGTAGGTTAAAAGTCATTAGGTGACAGGGCACAGGCCTGCAATCCAGAAGGCTAAGCGAACTCCTAATTCCCAATAAAACTAAATAGGATCCAATACACTCCGCATCCCTAGATATCTATTATTTTTACCTTGAATATCTCTGAAACTACAGAAAGGAATGGGAAAACCTTATTTTGGGACCCCCTTTTTCTTGGCCCCTGCTTGACGGATCACCCCGAAACTTTTTAGACAGCAGCTGAACCGAATGCCGTATTTGTTTTGAAAAATTTGTGACGATTCGTCAAGCGTGCCAGAGTTATTGGCAAAACAAAAAATGCTTAACCTTTGGAAACCGGCGATTGCCTCTAGGTAGTCAGAGTTAAGACCTAGCTTCTGTAGGATGAGCGTTTTTTGTTTTGTATATAACTTCGGCGCCGCTTGACAAATCTTTACAAAACTTTCAAAACATATACTTTGCTAATTTCAGCTTCTGTCTTGAAAGTTTTGGGGTGATCTATCAAGCAGAGGACGAGAAAAAGAGGGGGTCCCAAAATGCTCATTCCCCATTCATTTTTCCATAGGACCTTTAGACACACCTACAGCCCGAATCACTGAATTTCATTTTTACAGTTCTGATTCTTGCATTGTTCATTATACTAATCATTGCAGCTCATGTATCTTACAGGAGATTGCAGTCTTGTTAATAAAACCTATTGAAAACTTCACTGTATCTCCTTCATTGCCTGTGTGTGAATGAGACTTATTGCTCATGTGAGAAAAGGATAATCTCCATTGATTCTGTTACGTAGGTCACGTTTTTTGTGATTTGGTGCAAATCCGTTCAGTAGTTTCGGAGAACTTTGAGGCCAAAAAATATATAGGTATATAGAGACGCATATCCTCTGCGGATCCAACTGTCCCTGTGCTGATCTCCTCAGCTTCAGCTGAGTCAAAACAAAAAAGACAAAAAAAGAAAAGGGGCCATGGTAGAGTCACCCTGCCCCTCTAGCCCTGGAGCTGGGGTCCCTGAGGGACCCCGCCAGGTCTAAAAAACATATTTTTAAACAAGAACATCAGAAAAATCTGCAGATGGATCCGCAGATTTTTCTGAGATTTTAAAAAAATGTGGTCTCCTGTACTTTTCTTAATTTGCCCTGGACGGGCCAGGTCTCTGGGGAATCATAGAGGAGAAGGGCACATGGTGCCCCCCTCCTTGGGTTTTAATAAGACCCCGGGGACCACCACCTCCTCGGGACGAATGTGCAAATAAGAGCTGTGCTACAATTTCGCTTAGCACAAAGAAATTCACTATGTGGAATGCTCCACCTGAAATTTGGCAGATATTTGCTAGAAGAATGCAGAATGGAATTTCCAGCTGTTTTCTTCCTAAACAACTCAGTGGCCAGAATTCCCACACATCTAAATATTCCATAGAATCCATGTTATAGTTCAAGGTGAATTTCAAATTCAAACTATTGCCATTCAAGTCTCACAATTTCAATTAATTGCTGTTCGAACCATTCCATATACAAAAAACATCATCAATGTAGCGTAGCCATAACACAATTTCATCAGTCCACTGCTCCAAGACACAGCCCCAGAGTTGGTTCTACCAGCCAACCAACAAGTTGGCATAGCTGGGGGCAAAACAGGTGCCCATCGCCATACCCTGTACCTGTTTGAACAATTTGTTTTCAGACATAGAGATATTTTCAGAAAGGCACGTGCTACTCATAATTTAAACCCCTAGCACATAGAAAGTGTTTACAGGTCAGTAAACCTTTCTCATGTTTTATACTGGTGAAAAGGCTTTCCACATCTAAACACACCATAATGTAACTCTCTTCCTAAAGCAAATTATGAATTTTTGTGATGAAATACTTAATATCTTTGACAAAAGAAAGCAAGGTTTGTATGAAGGGAAACAAAATATGATTCACATTTATTGATGTATTTTCAAAAACACTATTTTTTTATATCACTATGGGCCGCCCGGGGGGATGCATTCCACTCTTATGGATTTTGGGCAATAGATACAATGTTGGAATACAAGGAACATTGTTCTTAAGAACTGCATCCCATCCCAGTTTAGCAGTTGGTTATTGTATCAATCTTTAAGACAATCATAATATCATGTCTGCAATTCCACAAGATATATTCTTTCTATTTCATGATAATATGTTCTATTATTGAGCTGTCTATATTCTTCAACCAACTAATTCTCCCACACCATAATAACAAAGGTCCCACCCTTATCAGAGGGTTTGATGACAATGGTATCATCTCTTTGTAAGGAACACACTGCTTCCCAATGCTGCTTGCTCAAATTAGATTTCTTAATATACTTTTTGCTCACTTTCAACAAATCTGCAGCAACAAGCTCACAAAATACATCAATATTATCTCACGGTAACTGGGGCACAAACTTAGATGATGGTCTAAAATAAGTCTCTTCTATCAGATTCATATGTATCCCAAATTCCTTTGAGATGTCATCAATTACTTTAGGGTCAAGAGGATCCAGGCCACTAATGATCTTTTCTACAGCTGTATCACTACTTAATTCATATAGTGAATATAGAACTTCATTATCTTCAATCAGAAGATTGGAGGACTTAACAGACCTACCTCCCCCAAAAGGTGTAATGTTACTCTTTTTCAATGCACATATTTAGTACAGTTTAAGTTTACGGGCAAATTTTAAAAGGTCAACCCGCATTTGTGCATAATCAGCTGACACGTCAGGGAAGAAAGACAATCCAAGACTTAAAACCTTCCGATCAATTTCAGTCAATGCTCTATAAGAGGGGTTAATTTCCTTCAATTACTGAGTCTCCTTTACTGTCACTTCTTGAGACCCCGGCCTTGTATTCCTCTCCCAGCACTGTTGTCTCTTCCTCAGTTGACGTCATTTCTGGTTTTGGTTTTTCCTCCTCTATTCCTTTCCGTGTTCCTATGTGACTGTTCGTTGTCCTGTTGGAGGAGCAGAACCTCCTCGGAAAAAGAAGGTGGATATAGGTTGAAGGCATGGGATCATCAATAGAACCAAGATCTGAGCTCACATCTGTGGTCAACCCTCCAGCTCTGAGATCCATCGTTTGCAAAGTCTCCTCCCTAGCTAATTGCACTCTAGCCTTATCATATTTTCTTGCAAAGGTCATAATGCGTCCAGACTCATAATCAATAAGATCATGCTGGAACTTATGTTGCTTGGGAGCAATCATCTCGTTCTTGTGTATCTTAACTTTCTCATCCTAAGCATTCAAAGAGGCCTCCACAGCCTTTTGGTCTGGATCCGGTTTCAAGTTTGCCAGCAATTTATTTATTTGTGTAGTTAATATATATATTATATATTACCTACTGGCTGTCTGCCAGTAGGTAGTTATAGTTAGGACCATGTTTCCATTATTGACTTCCTTAACTCTTTAGCAGCGCTTAATGATTCTTCACGAAATATTCCCAAAAAAGTGCACCAGTAATTTTTTGTTTGCATGGAAAGTTTGGGGGTGATCCGTCAAGCGTGGGCTGAGAAAAAGTGGGGGTAAAAAGAGTTGCGTTGTAATTGTCTGGTCACAACCTAATTTGCGCCCTAAGGTAACTATAACTCATGCCTTCGTCATACACAGCTCATCTTTGATATTATCACTGCAACATTTGCAGTAAAAAGTTTGGTGAGAAAACTGTGCATGGTGAAGGCGCGAGTTATAGTTACCTTAGGGCACAAGTTATAGTTACTCTAACTCTAACTTCTGAATTTCTATGGTTTTGTACGAGTAAATTCAGACCCTAACTATAATGTCCCTGTAACCTTTGTTTTTTTCAGTGAATATCTATCTATCTATCTAGCTATCTACCTATATATATATATATATATATGTACATATGGGTTTATATATACCTTGGGGGAGTGGGGTCCGCAGAGCCAAAACAGGCATGGGGAATGGGGCCATATGCCCCCTCCCTTTTTAAAATACTTAGGGTCCTGGGAGTTAGGGTATCCAGGGTCTAATGAGGCTATGAGAGGGGGATGCATGCCCCCTTTAAAAAAACATAGCCATGAGAGAGGGGGTCCCCAGGCCCGTTTTAAGGCTCAGGGTGGGGCTGTGTGGCTCCCATCCCCTTTAAAATACACAGGGCTGTCCAGGTCCTAATGAGTCTTGAGGAGGGTTTCAAGTGCCCTATCCCCTTTAAAAAAAAAAGCTCTGGGAGATGGAGTTCGTGCGGCCTAATAAAGCTGTTGTAGGCAGCTTCTCTGGCCTCCTTCGCAATACAATGGCCAAGGGAGATGGGGTCCCCAAGGCCTAATGTGGCATGGGAAGGGGGGCCACGCTGTCCTCTCCCCTTTAAAAAAAAAAAAGGGCCTGTGGGATGAAGCCCCATCCCCTTTTTTATTGTTATCGCCCAGGGATGAGATTCCCTGGGCCTAATAAGGCTCAGGGATGGGGACCACGCACACCCCCTCCCCTTTTTTCTTGTATTTTGTGCTGGGTGGGGGTCCTTGGGGCCTGAAAGCCAACATTATGCTGCGCTTCGCTAACTATAACTGGGGAATTTGTCTGTTTTTTCGGTTCAAAACATTAATGTTGTCACTGACAGTCATTAACTATAACATTACATTACCCCTTTAACCTTTATTTTTCAGAATAGAGAGATAGATAGATAGATAGATAGATAGATAGATAGATAGATAGATAGATAGATAGATAGATAGACAGATAGACACATATATAGGACCTAATTACCATTGAAAAAGCATGTTTTGACATGCGTATATTTTTGTGTTGTTTGACAAATTTCCATGAAATTTTCCGAAAAAAGTGCTCGCTAGAAGCTTGTTGTGCATAGAAAGCTTTGAGTGATCCATCAAGGTGAGTCAGAGAGAAAGGGGCGGAGTTAAAAAAGTGCATTTCCCATTTTAGTTCCCATAGAGATTTTATACATGACTACAGCTTCAACTGCTGGACAGAATTGTACAAAATTGAGCAGAAAAGCAGTTCTTGGTCCAGAAAGAGTGCATTTTGTTATTTGGTGAAAATCCATGTGTTTGTTTTGTAGATATTAAATGAAATCCAAATTTGTAAATTTAGAGTCACAAGGAATTCGCTAATACTGCCGATCTCGTGCAGAGATCTAATTGGCAGCCAACACTTCAACCAGGACTCGCGCCCTATGGTAACTAGAACTCGCACCCTCGCCATGCACTGTTAATACCCCAAATATTACAACACTCATGACAACTTTTATAACGTTATTAAAAATATCGATGACACATTAGCAGACACATTATTGAAGAGAAAACTGTGCAAGGTGGGGGCGTGAGTTATAGTGACCTTAGGGTGCGAATTGGACTACATAATGGGGCAGCAGAACAGAACCAAACAATAAACAGAACAAAAGCTTATTGTGGTAAAATAATTAAGAACTTGTGACGCAGTTGTAAATAGTATTGCCAAACTATAAAATTAAACATTTTTTTTAAATGCAGGAGCACTAGTGTAAAACTTTATAAACCCCTAACTAGCACAGTAGACTTCTAACAAACGTGTGTACCAATTTTTATCATCGCATTAAATGCCAGCACACTTTTAATGTGTTTCAAGGCAGGGATATACATAAATAGACGGCAAGCTTGCTCAGTGTATGCTAAACACAGTTTGGCTCCTAGTCATTCATCTAACAAATCAGTATGTACTGAGATTTGTAAAGTTATTTGGCTTCCACTAACTAACGTAGTTGAGAGCATTGATTCATAAAGGGGACATCTCAGATTGAATACTCAGTATCTGATGATGATTGAGGCATCTGTCAAACCTATAGTGTATGATACATTTAATTATATTAAAGCAATGAAGATACTGAATATCGGTGCTTCAGATATACATATGTGTACGTGCATGTGTATTTGTTTTTCTGTTAGTCTTTGTGCGTGGGAGGCTTTAGGATCCTGGTCTCTTTGGGCAGGTCTATCCACTGCTCTCGCCATATTTGTATGTATGTGTCATCTATGCCAATGTGAGTATGTGGATATTGTGGGTCAGTGTTCATGCACTAAAAAAGACAATGCTGATTTATTTTGTAACTACCAAACTGCATTATTTCGAAAACGAATGCCTCTAGCGTGTGACAACTAGTACGCCTCTACATTTGCCTGCAACTACAAACTTGTTTGAGAGTTTTTGCAGGTGATTAAAACAAGGAGAGTGGTCAATATTTGCCAATCAAAACAGGTAGTGCAACTAAAATTTATTCTGCCATCCTGATCTTCCTTTTCACTCCACACGCAAAAAAAAATGAACACTGCCTACATTATTTTAATTAAAAGTCACTTCTCACTGACTCCTTCTTCGACACTGCCCCTCCCATTGTATGGCTGGTTCCCTGAGACGCCACGCGCACCTGCTGGCAGCCACATCTTTATAAATCTTCATATTTTTACTCTGAGAAAAGAAGATTCTATCACCTCTCAGGGCAGTAAAGCAAGCTAAAGGTGATGGGAAAACCCTGACTCGCAGCTCTACTTACCTTTCATCTTCCAGATTTCCTGGAGAGATATGTCTTGCCTCTGACATGTGGCGGTAATTCAAACCATGCTTATGCCATGCGCAGCAGAGCAGGAACATGCAACAGTGGCCCCTGCTACAATCCCAGGCACACTGCCCTAATGTAGAAACGCAACAACGAGGGCAGAAAAGAAACTGCCACAGGGGTGGTCGCTCGCTGAGTTACCATGAGGGCCAAGAAACCTTTAACTAACAGTTAGAGAATGCAAAGCGCGCCCGTTTCCGTTGCTGAAGTGAATAGAAGCGACGCCGAGTCGGTTAGATTAACGTGATGATTCACGCCACATGTTTGCGGCAAAGGTCCTCTCTCCTTCCTCCGCGACTGAGGCATTTGTCTTCTTACCAACAGGGTGGCAGCTCGTTGCGGTACGTGTGGAGGCACTGTGATTGGCACTCCGAACGTGACTAAGCCTGGAGGGCAGGAACCGCACGCGCCCCCGTAATTAAACCTTTCCCACATCTTCCCACTCGCGAATATTTGGCATACATTTCTTTCACTGCACACAGTAAGGATGGACAAATGAAGCCGTAGAGCGAGCGAAAGGAACATTTAACTACAACATATTTTTAAGAAAGCGTCACTCACGTAAGAGAAGTGAGTGACATCCTGGTGAGAATTTACATAAAGTGCTCGAGTTACTATTCTTTTTATCCATAAACTCTAGTCTAAGTTTCTTCTAGCTTAATATGTGAAAAGTATTTTACTAAGATTTTATCTGTCTCTGCATCATAAAACAAAACAAAAAATCCTTTGCGTGTGGTGTAGGATACGAGGTAATAAGGGAAACGTAGGGGTAATTTGGGAACACCTTTACTCTCTCTCCAGAGACTGGGGTGTAGCTACAATTGATGCTGCAGGTGCATTGGCACCTGAAGCCTGAACAATGAGGGGTACATTGAACCCTGATAATTGCTGTATTTTACTACACTAACAACAGTGAAAGGGGTTGTTTTCCTAGCTTGCAACATGGCCCATGCCATCATAGCTACCCTACTGTCCAATGTGTTTGTATAATGGAAATAAGAATGTACCATTCTGAATACTTACTCAGACTACTCGTACAGAACGAATGAGAGTGTGATAATCGGATTGGTTGAATAAAAATCGTATTGCTTGATAATTAAAATCATTACAACACAATATTGGAAAAACCTTCAGTGTATTTATCTTAAGAGTACAATTTATCTTAAATAGTCTGCAGCAACATTTAAAAACAGGGACAGAAAACACGATATATGACATCCTCTCCAGAGAGGAAACACATTACATCTTTAACAAGCATTGGCAAAGCCAATAGGTCGCGCCTATTCAAGAACTATTGTTTTGCCAATGTGTTTATGCCTTTTTGTACACCAGTATGGGTGCTGTTCAGCATGGCTAGAAGTGTGTGGCGTGGAGTGTCCTAAAGTGGAATCAGGGAGTAGAGAGTCGCAGACTGGATTTGTTGGAGTAGAGTGTCATACTGTGGAGTAGGCAGAGTAGAGTGCTGTAAAGTTAAGTAGAGCAGAGTAAAGCTCAGTGGTTCAGTGGCAGAGAGTGTTGTAGAGTGCAGTCATAGAGTGGAGTGATGTGGAGTGGTGTGGAGAAGATTGGGGATGAATTGGATTGGGGTAGAGTGTGTTGGATTGAGTGGGGTGGGTTGGAGTGGGTGGACTGGATGGGGTGGATTGAATTGGAGTGGGGTAGATTGAAATAGGGTGAGATGGATTTGCTTGGGGTGGGTTGGAGTGGGGCGGATTGGAGTGGATTAGATTTGTTTGGGTGAATTGGATTGGAGTGATAAGACTGGGGTGGGGTAGGGTGGATTAGAGTAAGGTGGTTTGGAGTGGGTGAATTAGAGTGGAGTGGGGTAGAATAGGCTGGACTGGAGAGGGGTGGATTGGACCAGATCAGAGGGGGTTGGATTGGAATAGGGTGGGGTTGATTGGACTGTGGTGGGCTGAATGGATTGGATTGAGAGGGGTGGACTGAATGAGGGTGGGGTGGATTTGATTAGAATAGAATGGGGTGGATTGTAATAGAGGGGAAGAGATTGACTGTAGGTAAATTGGGTGGATTGCCGGGGGCTGTATTGGAGTGGGGTGGATTAGATTGGAGTGTGGTGGATTGAAATGGAGTGGGGAGGAGTGCGATGCATTGGATTAGATTGGGTGGGGTGGACTGTAATGCATTGGGGTGGATCGGATTGGGGTGGAGTGGATTGGATGGGGTGGATTGCATTGGGGTGGGGTGGACTGGAGTGGGGCGGAATGGAGTGGGGTGAATTGGAGTGGAGTGAGGTGGATTGGATTGGAGTGAGGTGGACTGGATTGAGTGGGGTAGATTGGACTGAGGTGGGTTGAATTGGGGTGGATTGGATTGAGTGGGGTGAACTGAATTGGATGGGTGGATTGGTTTGGGGTGGGGTGGGTTGGAATAGGGTAGATTGGATGTGCCTGGATTGGTGTGGGGTTGATTTGATTGGAGTGGGGTAGATTGGACTGAATGAGGTGGATTGGATTGGAGTGGGGCGGATTGTTATGGATTGGAGTGGGGCAGATTGTCTTGGATTTGAGTAGGTCAAATTGGACTGCAGTGGATTGTTTTGCATTGAGGGGGCAGTTTGTTTTGAATTTGAGTGGGTAAGATTGTTTTGGATTGGTGTGGGGCAGATTATTTTGGATTGTAGTGGATTGGAGTTGTATGGATTGGGGTGAGGTGGATTGTATTGGAGCAGTGTAGATTGGATTAGTGTGGGATGGATTGAAGTGGGGTGAATTGGAGTGGAGTGAATTGGGATGAGTGTGTGCAATGGGGTGAGGTGGATTGGATTGGAGTAGGGTGGATTGGTGTGGGGCAGGGGGCAGATTGTTTTGGACTGAGTGAGGAAGATTGGAGTGGGGTGGATTGGAGTGGGCAGATTGTTTTGGATTGGAGTGTGAAAGATTGGAGTGAGATGGATTGGAGGGGGGCAGATTGTTTTGTATTGAAGTGGGACAGATTGGAGTGGGGCAAATTGTTTTGGACTGGAGTTGACCAGAATGGAGTGGGGAAGATTGGAGTGAACAGATTGTTTTGGTTTGGAGTGGGGCAGAGTGTTTTGATTTGGAGTAGGACAGAATGGAGTCGGATGAATTGGACTGGGGCAGATGGTTTTGGATTGGAGTGTGACAGAATAGAGTGTGGCGGAAGGGAGTGGGGCAGAATGATTGGATTGGGTTGTAGTGAGGCAGATTGTTTTGGATTAGAGTGGGGCAGATTGTTTTGACTTGGAGTGGGGCAGATTGTTTTGGAATGGAGTGGGGCATATTGCTTTGGGTTGGAGTAGGGCAGATTGGAGTGGGATGAATTGGACTGGGGCAGATTGTTTTTTTTTTTTTAAACCAGATTTTATTAGGAGTTTAACATAGTCGATTCTTCTCATACATATGTTCCCTCTACGGTACAATTCTCGTTTATGTTTTATCTGTATAGCAATGTTATCAATCAATCTGGCTTGGTAATATCTAAATGTTTAAGCAAAATTAATACTAACAACAATAATACCAATCCCCCCTCCTGGTCCCTCCCTAACCCCTTCATCCGAGAACCATGTTCAAACGTTGGTATTGTTCTCAAAGTGTCTCATGTAATGTTCTAAATGTAATTAGATATATTTAGGTAGAGTTTGGTCTACTATTCCATCGTCTTAGTTTTGGGTATATATTCCGAAATCTGATTAATGGCTGAGAGCCATGTCCCCTTTCATCGTGTATTATCCCGCCAGTGATGTTACCAACCGAGGGAACCTTAGGGTGCGGTGTATCCATTATTACTTCCCACCCCTCTGCCATTTCAGGAAGTCTAATCCCTCTCCTGGATTCACGCTGGAGAAGCATTCCCTCCACGTTTGCCCATTTAAGTAGTTCGCTCTTCCATGCTGGTACTCAGGGGCCCCTGGGATTTTTCCAATTAGATGCAATCTCCCTCTTAGCCAGTGTTAAAGCTAAGTCCTGTAATCTATCTGTGATTTAGTGTTTGGCTGAGAGAGTAAAGGCGTGTAAGAGACAGTTAGCCATGTAGCAGGTCACTTCCCTACTCAGGAGGTGCACCAGTGTCCGGCATACCTCTGACCAAAAGGGTTCCAGGGTGGGGCATTCCCAGAACATGTGGCGGAACTCAGAGCCGATCAACCTGCATCTCGGGCAACACTCTGTAACTTTACCAAAGTATTTATTTATGCGGGCTGGGGTCAGGTAGGCTTGGTGCAGCACGTAAATGTTTATTAGTTTAAATCTAGCGTTTTGAGTCGCTTTGGGAAGGCTCCTCAAGATGTGTCCCCATTCTTCTTCTGAGATATCCCGGCTGAGATCTTTTTCCCACTTTTGTTTGAGAGAGATCAAGGGTGTTATACTGTCCGCTCTCATCAGCCCGTAGAGTATTGAAACTACCTTAGATTTGTCATTTGGGGATGTTAGATATGTACAGATCGCTTGTGAAGGGGGTTCTGCGTCCTTCTTTTGCCAGTGCTTACATGTGTTGGCCTTTAATGCCCCATACATTAAGAAGTTTCTCGCTGGAATGTCATGTTCCGTCCTAAGGGTCTTGAAAGCCATCAGTTTGTTATCCCTAAAGAGCATGCCCACCGTGTTAATCCCAGCTTCCATCCAATCCCCAAATGCAATCCTAGTGCCCCCCTGCGTTATTGCCTGCAAGAATATATGGGGAAGCTCCGCAGAGTAGGGAGTCTCCACCTTGTTCCGGCGTAAAAAGGTCTTCGAGCACTGATTTAGGATTTTTAATTCTGGAGAATCTTGTTTCCCATCTCCAGGGGTCCTTAAGAGTATCTCAAACAGCCTAGCCTCCTGTGGGGTGGATACCCTCACATTCGTTTTTGCAAGTAATCTGTCTGAGATCCAGTGCGCCAACCACTGTAGTTGTGCCGCCAGATAGTAGGTCTAGAAGTCAGGGGCTGCCATGCCTCCATCTGTTGATTGCCTTTGGAGTTTTGTCAGGGCAACTCTCCTCCTACCCTTTCCCCAAATAAATAAAATCACCATGGTATCCAGTTCCTTAAAAATGGTCCTAGGAATCCAGATCGGAAGCACTGAGAAATGGTATAGCAACCTCGGCAGCACAATCATTTTGAGGATCGCAATTCGCCCAGCTACTGATAGTGGCAGAGTCTGCCAGAATGCCATACAGGTTTTTATGGAATGGATTGTGCCACCGATATTACCATATAGAATATCCCGGGAGTCATGGAAAACTTTCACTCCCAAATACGGGAGACCGTTCGGTACCCATCTAACCAAACCTAAGTTCAGAGGTGGTGACTGCTGTTCTTTAAGGGGAAACAATCCTGTTTTATTCCAATTCACTTTTAATCCCGAGTGACCCTCAAAGCGGGAAAGCATTAGATGTACTAGTGGTAGATCTCTTTGGATATCTTCCAGGAATACTAAAAGATCGTCTGCATAGAGGGCTATATGGTGTCTCTAGCCCATAGCTAGTAAACCCGGGCCCCCCCTCCCGCCCTAGCCGCAGCAGCCAGTGGTTCCATTACCAGGCCAAACAATAGAGAAGAAAGAGGGCAACCCTGTCTCGTTCCGCGCTCAACTCTATACTTGTTGGATATTGTGTGTCCTGTGCGGACTCTGGCCGAGGGGTCAGTATAGAGTAATTTCACCCAGGAGATGTATTCGGGTCCAAGTCCGAGTTTGGATATAACTGTGTAGAGGAAATCCCAATCCAGGCTATCAAAAGCTTTTTCTATATCTACTGCTAAAATACCCGAAGTCGTGGCGTTGGTAGCCAGGTCTCTCATGATGGCTATTAGTCTACGGATATTCCCTGCTGTACTGCGCCCCGGTATGAATCCTGCCTGATCGGGGTGTATCAGGGAGGGCATCAGTGGGAGGAGTCTGGTTGCCAGGATCTTGCTAAGGATTTTATAGTCAAGGTTCAACATGGAGAGAGGTCTATAAGCTCCCACCTTTGTTGGGTCCTTGCCTGGTTGAAAAAGGGGAACTATGACTGCCTCGCGGGAGGATTCCAGCAATAGGCCCTGGTCCCTAGCGATTTTATATATATTTTCTAACCTCTGGGAAAGTATATCCGCAAAGGTAGCATAAAATTCGATAGGGAATCAGTCTGTGCCAGGCGATTTTCCTCTGGCCATTCCTTTCATGGCCTCATTAATTTCAGCTAGTGTGACGTTCCCTTCTAATGGTTCTGTAAGTTCAGGTTCCAATGATTTTAAATGTAGTTCCATTAAATAGTCTTCAGTTTGTTCTCTATTAAGATTGAGTCTTTTTTTATATAAGCCCTCATAAAATACCATAAACTGGGAATTAATCTGTTCTGGTTCGTATAAGTGGGTCCCCAGATCCGTGGTCAAGTCCATAATGGGGGGAGATCTAACAGACTGTGAAACCACCCATGCAAGGAGTCGGCCTGCCCTATCCCTCTCTCCGTGTGCCCGGGTGAGGTAATTTTTGTAATCAAAGCATCTAAGATGTTCAATGCAATGAGCTACCTCGGTCCTAAGGTCGTGCACTGTGTTTTGTAGTTGAGGATTCCCAGGTCTATCTTTCTCTGCCTCCCGTAGTTTGTTCTCAGCCTGTTCCGTGTCACCCAGTCATGTCCTGCGTACTCCCACTGTCTCTGCTATACACTTCCCGTGCATTACCACCTTAAAGGCATCCCATTCTACCAGTAGATTAGCAGTGGTTGCGTCATTGTCCTCAAAATACTGCACCACGCTTTGGCGAAGCTCAGAACGAAAGGCGACATCTTCTTTAATAGTTCGGGCTTGAGCCTCCACGTGGGAATACGGGGAACAATGGTCCCCAATTTCAGCGTTAATAAAAGACGGTTGTGATCTGAAATTGTGCGGGACAGATATTCTGTGTCTGGAATTTGTGAGTATACATCAGGTGAGCAGAGGAAAGCATCTAATCTAACATGTAGTTCATGAAGATGTGAGAAAAAAGAGTAATCTCTAATAGTGGGGTGCAATCTACGCCAGGCATCAACTAGGTCCCAATTAGTTTGCCAGGTGGTGAATTATGGAGCTATTCTCACAAGGGGGGAGTTGGGCAGGGGAGGGTGTGATTTGTCCACATTAGGGTCTCCCACGCAGTTAAAATTTCCTCCCAGTATCACTGAGGATTGTAGGTATGGTGCTAGTAAATTAGTTAGTCCTGTAAGAAATTCTCCCTGATCAGTGTTGGGTGCATACACATTAATCAAGGCCAATTCGCTGCCCTCTAATCTGCCTTTGACTGCCACAAATCGCCCTTCAGGATCTATAAAGTTGTCTGTCATTTGGAAGGGAACTCCCAGTCGGATCCAAATCAGAGCGCCCCTCGAGAATGCGGAATAGGAGTTATAGTATGCATGACCTCTCCATCTTTTCTGGAGGGCTTTACCCTCTGTCTGTGTTAAGTGGGTTTCTTGGAACATGGCTATTTGAATTCCCCTCCTCTGTAGGTATGAAGAGACCTTATAACTCTTAACCATTGAGGGCATGCCCCTGATGTTCCACGTAAGGAACTTGTAGGATTTTGGCATTGTCATGTTGAAAATTTTCCCCCCTGGTTCGGGCGAGCCCCAGGGGGTAGAGGCTCGCATATCTCTCTTTCATGGTATTGGTATCCATGGGTAACTCCTTCGTTTTTGTAAGGGTTCTCGGAAACTTATCTAAACCCATAGTAAACCCCAAAACTGTGGTTACCCAACTCCCCAGAACAAAAGTAGAAACCTCTCTCCCCCAAACTAGTGAAAAAACTTTAACCAGTCCATCAATATGAGGGGTGCTCTGAGGTGGAGTCGAGAGCATGGCAAGGCGTCCTCTCCCCGACCCTCAGGAGGCTATCACACGGGGATTTTGTATCCCCCAATCTGTGTTCTGTTCAATTGTTTGCAGCCTGGTGTGTTACGCCGCAGGGTTGTCAGTGTTCATTGATTTGGATACGGGTGTAGCATGCTTTTTTCTCCTCAGGATTACGTATCTCCGCCATTGTGATTTCCTGATTTTCCATCAGATGATGATGTCTGAGGTCCCCGGAGTCTCATCTGGACCCTGTTTATCGGATGTGAGCGAGAGTTCCAATTCTTGCTCCGATTCAGATTGTTCTATGTTGTCTTGGGATTGTTTGGGGGATCCTGTGATCTGAGCCACTGAGGGAAGCAGCTGCCTCCATAGCTTTTTGTCTTTCTTTCAGAATTTCTAGTGGGGATGGGCTATTCCGTCTACTGGAATTATTTTGCTTGTGTTTCCCTTTGCGGTCCGAGTAACGATTTTCAGGACTGTGGTTCTTGTCTCCGGTCGTTTGTTCATCGATCCAGCTCCAGGTCTCCTCCGCCGTGCTAAAGAATTGCTCACCAGATGTGGTTACTATTCTTAATCTGGCCAGGAACAACATCCCATATTGGACCCCCATTTTACGGAGTTTTTGTTTGGCTTCCCTAAAGGATGCTCTGTTTCTGCACTTCTTTAGAGAAATCAGGGAAGATACGGATCACATGGTTGTCAAGCATGCAGTCTCCTTTCTTCCTGCTTTGACTTAGTAGGTAATCCCTATCTCTGTAATGGAGCAATCTGGCTATTACTGGTCTAGGGGGAGCTCCTGGTGGGGGGGAGCGTGTTGGGACCCTGTGAGCTCTTTCTATAGCAAAGAACTGGGATAAGCCATTGTCTGCCACCTTTTCCTTAAGCCAATTTTCAAGAAATTCTACCAGGCTGGACCCTTCAGTTCGTTCAGGTAATCCTATGACTCGGATATTGTTTCGCTGTGATCTATTTTCTATGTCCTCAGCCCTTAGTTCAAATTCTCTGATTCGTTTCTCCATTTGATGTGTTAGTTTGGAATTGTCTTTTATTTCGGGCCGCAGTTCCTCCAATTGCTTATCCGCGGTATTCACTTTTTCTGCAAGGCAGAGATGGTCATCCCTGAGCACTGTTAAGTCAGTTGTCAATGCGTCTGTTTTCCCTTCTAGAGCAACTCTGGAGGCTGTTATGGCTTGCAGCACGTCTTGGAGGGTAGGATCTTCTTTTTCTTTCTCTTCTCCTGGGGCAAGATTCATTGGGTTCTCTTGTTCCGACATCGCCTTGGCGGGATGGCCAGTATTGCAGTCTGTGTTGCGGCGTCTGTCCGTTTTGCCCATTTTACAGAACTGTAGATGCGCTCAATGTGAGTGGTTTTCCTGCAGACCGCTGTTATTTGACTAAGAGAGGAGGCAGAGTCTGGAGTTGTCTTCAAAACCCACAAGCTCCTGTTGGGGTTAAAAATGATCTGGGTGGGTCGCTTTTAGTTCTTATGTGGGCCCGGTGCCCCCCTCTTGTGTTGAGCTTTGGAGGTAATCTTCTCTGGGATTTGGATCACTGTTTTCCCCCTAGGTGATTGTCAATATTGGGGGTGTATCACGTTATTATCAGTGGCTTCACACTGGTAACACGTTTGAATTGTCTGATTTTTATGTGCCCCGAATGGTGTACTGTTGGGTCTATGGGAGGGGGACCTCAGAATCTATTTTCCAGGGGTTCCTGGCAGGGGGCCCCGATAACTTCGTTCCCGGCCCCCCGAACTGGACACCAGTGCTCTGCTTTTCTTTTTCCCACGGGGTTCTAGAGGTGCGCGCAACTCTCCCCGGTGCGGCGGGATTTACCGTCTCCGGGCCTCTTCCGGGGTCTCCCACTCTGTGCAAGGTCTTGGAATTCAACCCCGCTGGGGTCCGGATCATCTTGTGTCCTCTGGGTAGTTTTCAGCGCTGGGGGTGCATCACTTTGCTATCTGGGGCCTCCCTCCGGCATCCTGGTTGCAAGGCCTTACTTTCAAGGGCCCCCGGTGGCACTCGGCCGGGATTGCAGGTGCGGACCTTCTGAGTTTGTTTACCAAGGGCCCCAAGCCGGTGGCCCCATATACTGTGCTCCCGGTTTTTCATTTATTAGCGGTGCTCTGCTCTCTCGCGCTCTGTATGAGGCCGAGGATATGCGCTGCTCACCTCGATATGGTCGGGCCTGCTGGGACCAGTCTTCTCTGGAGGTCCGCCTCCTTTACGGGTTTTGCTGTGTACGGGTGCCGTCTCCGGCGCAGCAGACTGGAGATGTGTCGGAGAATTAGCAGCGAGCACGGTGAGGGTCGCCTCTTTCCCCCGTTCTAGGCTTGCGGCGGGGTTGCGAAGGATATGGCGGCCTCCATCTTCTGTCCTGCCACGGAATCCCCTCGACTCGTTGCGGAGCTCAGAAATGAGATTCCCGATCTCCAAATCTCATTTTGAAGCGACCAGGGGTCACCACACCTTCCGCTCTTCGTTTTTACAGTTTAGGGCGAATTTTACTGTTGTGATTCCGAGGGTGAGGAGAGTGGAGCGGGAGCCTCACGAAGAGGCTGCGACCGCCATGGCATCAGGCCACGCCCCCCCCGGACTGGAGCAGATTGTTTTGGACTGTGGCAGAATGGAGTGTGGCAGAATAGAGTGGGGCAGAATCGAGGGGGGCAGAATGGATGGGGCAGACTGGAGGGGCAGATTGTTTTGGGTTGGAGTAGGGCAGATTGTTTTGGATTGGAGTGGGGCATATTCTTTTGAACTGGAGTGAGGCAGATTGTTTTAAAGTAGGGCAGATAGTTTTGTATTGAAGTGAGGTGGATTTTTTGCATTGGAGTGGGGCAGATTGTTTTGTATTGGAGTGGGGCAGATTGTTTTGTATTGGAGCGGGGCAGATTGTTGTGGATTGGGGTGGGGAAGATTGGAGTGTGGCAGATTGTTTTATATTGGAGTGGGGCAGATTGTTTTGGATTAGATTAGGTCAGATTGTTTTGGATTAGAGTGGGCAGATTGTTTTATATTGGAGTGGGGAAGATTGTTTTGGATTAGATTAGGGCAGATTGGAGCACGGCAGATTGTTTTGGATTGGAGTGGGCAGATAGTTTTAAATTGGAGTGGAAGGGTTGAGAGGTTTGGAGTCTAGTGGATTGGAGTGGATTGAAGTGAGTGGTTTGGATTGGAGTGTGGTGGACTGGCTTGGTCTGAGGTGGATTGGATTGAGTGGTGCGCATTGGAGTGAAGTGGACTGGTGTGGACTGCACAATTATGTTTTAAAGCATAATTTCAGAAGGAAGAAACAATGTCACTTTGCAATATTTAGATCAAAATAATGGTTATGTCTTAAGAACAGCGCCCAAAGAAAAGCAAAAGAAAACATGAGTGCAAACTGAGAAAAGAAGACTTGGCAAAAAAAAAGAAAGTTAACAATAGAGTAAGAATCTTTGCAATTTTGTTTATCCTGCTGGGCGAGTTTTTGCCAGTCATACTTCTTCTCTTTACATGGCACTGAAAGTTTAAAAGTACAAAATAGTCACTCAATCACTTAGGGAGCAATGGACGGGCACTAATTAAGTTGAATCCATCAGTGCTTGGTCCCTGCTCCACAGAAAGGCTCAGAAATGATGCATGGCCTGCAGTGATGAACTACAAGGCTGTACAGAAGAGTGCCACAAAGCCAACAAATGATAGGCAACAGGCAGGTTCCAAACCCTTATTGTTAACTACAGAGTCTCACAAGCCAGACTCGCACGCTAATGCATGCTCTCACAGGCTCAACCCTAAAAAGGGACAATTGTGTGCAAGATCTGCCACCGGACTAAGGCTTGTTTCCCAGTGTTGCAAGCCAAAGGACTTTGAGCATTCAATCAGATTTTCCTTAATGCTTCGACCTCTGTAGATAGCCTTTGGGCCTGCAGAGCTGTGAACACAGGGGTCTGACTGTCCCATCCATGGACTACATCACGGGGGCAGCTCCAGACCTGCCAGAGACTCTAGCAGGGTAATTTTTTATGTTGGCCACCACAACCCTACTTGGTTCTGAGAAATCAAAGAATGAAACCGTGGTGTAGAGTTATACATCTTTATTATAAATAGAGTGTAAGGAAGAATTAGAATTATCATGATAATAATTAACACATTAGCTCAGGTAAATATTAAGAAACTAAATCCAAATAGATACTAAGAATATATAAAAGAGCTAACAGAATTCTGCATGGTGTTTTCTGGCCGTTTGTAAAAATGTGCACAGATTGCTGCACACTTTTTATATAGCTTGTCAGGAACTAGCACAACTTTTTTTCTGTCCATTATCCAACGCATTGGCCACGTCACATGTATCTTCGAGAGCCTTCTAGCATAGAATAATCCTCTTTACCTTATAACTCAAACATGTGCTTCAATAGTCTTTCAGTGAATGAGAATGTATGAACCCAAACTTTTCATGGGAATGTAGAATGAGCAATATATACAAATGAGATAGTGACAACATAGCTTATGATTTTCCGCATTTTGTAGGTCACAATGCAGGCTTTTGCACATAGTTGCATAATAGAAATCCTCAGCATTAACAAGTATGTAATCTGTGCAACCGTAAAAACATCAAGAACCATCAAGAAATTCATAACATAGAGGACAATGAAACCATACTGTTACCCAAGACGGGGCAAGGGTGAAAGGTAATAGATCTATGATAATAATCCGTTGTACCAAGCATTTTGTACTTAAGGTGGTACCCTACAAATTATCAAAGTGTGTTAAGTTCTTGTTTAATTTGTATCTGTTTAATATAGCGGACCTACACTCCAAGGGCTATCATGGCATTTGAAATAGGACCAACAATAAATAGCACATCGAATATATGGAAAAACATTGTGGGAAATAGCTGTGGACAATGTCTGAAGCAAGTATGGGATTAGTGATAAAAAGCTGATTAAATTAGAACAATGTGGTAAAAAGTTGAGTTTACAAATTTTTGGTAAAGAATAAAAAGCTGGATTAAAACTGCAGCTGTGTAGGTAGTAAGTTGAAGGAGGAAGCTGCCATACCTCTAAAAAGGGAGTTTTAAACTTGGGAGGTTTTAAGTTGTTGAGTGGGTTTGGAGGTTTAGAATTGTTTACTGTCAGACTTCACTTCTGCCAATGGTACAAATACTAAAGAAGCCCCTTTCTCACCATCTAGCACGAGCAAGAGAAATTGGTAGGTTGGCAAGCGCAAACAAGATTTCTGAACGAAGGCGGTTGAGGAAGGTCGCTACCCCTTGCATTGAGAAAGCTGCCACTCGCATTGAGGAATCTACTGCTTGAGTAGAAAATCTACTCTAGTGGCAGAAAGAAGTAAGGACCCTCTGGTGCTCTGCGTCATGCTATTTGTGCTAATTTTACAGCACAGGAGAAACTCCTCGGACTGAAAATCAGCGTGAGCAGCATGACTTACCCAAACTTCACAGCTTGTGGAACTCTTTGTAGTGCGGTGGAGTTTTTTCAGCACTTCGCGGAGTTCCGTGTAGTAGAACTCCACGAGCTCGGTCCAGGCCTTAAGAACTTCAAATGCATTCAAGAGTTTGTCCTATACTCTTTAACTGGCTGGATTAAGATTCATGTATATGTTGAAGAAGGTTAACATTTTCATTTTTTAAGTTATATTTGGTACACTTTTTGTGTTAGAGATCGGATTTTACTAATACATTAGTGGCAAAGAAGTTAGCATTTGGTAATTTACAAGTTTCTTTTAAACGCCTAATTGAAAGATTAACATGAGATGTAAAATTGTGCATGTTTGAATTATGTTGGACATTGGGATCTCCACTTCTTTTCGACATCATGTTTTACTACAAAAAATGTTATGCATTTATATTTTAATGAATTGGTATTAAAAGTGTTATTTTTAGAGAAACAGTACGATGAGAAGTACATTAGGAGTATTAAGTGAACATGAATTAATTTTGCTTATTTTGAATTAAGTGAATTTATTATCATGAGTTACACGTGTGCAGAAAAATAAATGCATATTTGAACTGTTTAAATTGAAATACATAACAATGATTGCAATTAAATGAATTGTTTTGCATATTTGCTTCAAAATGGTAAAATGTGCCATAGGTTTATAGGTATTGATTTTATTAATATGTATTTAGGCTTTCTTAGCCAGACTAGGCCTGAATATTCATTTTACAGCAGTAATTGAAAACTACTAATTCATTCTCTTTTCTTTGACATGAATATTTTTCCTAGGTTGCTGATGTGTTAATGAATGTCCTATTGCATTGAAGACAGAGAAAGTTTTTGGTTAATAATAAATGTAACAATATTTGTTCTAACTGTCGAACAGGACAGGAAGCAATGTTGTAGTAACATGAGAATTGTTACAATCATCCTGTAGAAACTTGAGAAAGATGTTCCATGTTTCCAAAATGTCATAATTGTTTTATGTTGGCGGAACTGTATGAACTCATCAAGATGACATCGCACCATCTCTGAGAAAATAGAATAGTTGCAAACCAGAGGGGCGTCTACATTTCCATTTGGATATCAATGCATTTGTGCACGATGAGTCCACCCTGGGGTTCAATCAGGAGTCTTCGTACATTTCTAGTTAGTAAGAGACTTTTGGAATTTTTAGTTAGTCTGCCCTCTGACACTTTGGAAGAAAGTCTGCTGATGACTGTCCTGAGATCAGTTCTACTCTTTGTCTCCCTCTCTGGACCACCCTCTAATTTTGTCTGCTTTTGTGAAGTTCAGAGATACTCCTCACAAACTATCCTCCATGTTAAGCCTTCATCACCTATCCTAGCTGCCCCTATATTATTGCCGTTCAGAACTTTTTGACCACTTTATGCTGAACTGTTGACCTGTCCTACGTGCAGCTTGTGTTCTGGACTGCCCTTGATGCTGCTGTCTTCTGATGCTGCTACACTGTGATTGCTCTGATCGACAAATCCTTCCTGTCTACTGTACCATGAGGAGAGGTATTTTTTTCCATGTTGTTTTCTTGTTTTCTTTTCAGCTTAGAGAATTACAACATTGGAATTTTATAGTTAGTTACCCTAGTTAGGTGATTTTCCAAATTATTTTTGAGCCTTCTTTTGTTTTTGCCTGCATGTGTTGTAACCATCATCTGCTTTGAAAACTGATTTTGATGTGTATATTATTGTTCTGTTGGTTTGTGTTATTCTTTTGGAGTGTTTAATAGCACTGATCTTTAGTAGGCTCAATCTCTTTATATGTTTGGGGGCCACTAGAGAACCCACGGCAAGATGGCCGCACTGTAGTGCAGCTCCACTGGCCGTGAGCCATCAGTCTGGCATAATCCTGAACCCTGGTGCATAAAAAGTGGTGGAATGCAGGGCAGGCAGTAGCAACACAACCCCACACCCGCTTCCTGAGACTCAGCAATACGGGGAGCTGTGAAAGTTGCGAAGAAAGAAGCTGGACTGGGCTTTGCAATCCAACATGGCAGGCGGAACGGCGTGCTGATGGGAGCCACGGTCGGGTCCTGGCGAGCCTGTTTGAACCAGCTGAGACTGAGCACGACCGGGCTGTTGCTCCCCAGACTGCAACTGCCACAAAAGGAAATCTCCCAAGAGCCACAAACACGTTCTTCTCAGAAAAGGCAACGCCAAACATGTCCGATGGGACTGGGGGAAGGCGATGCATCCCTTCAAGGTCATAGCTGCTTCTTAGCAGAGGGTTGGAGAGGAACGGCTGCATCGAGAAGCCAAGGGAGGACTAAGAGATGATGCGAGGCAGTGCCGCTGCAGGGGTAAGTGAGGAGTGTGGTGTGGGTGGTGCGTTGTGCTTTGGGGTCTGCTAAGAGTGGTGGTGTGGGCCGCGGCGGGGCCTGAGGCATGTCTGGCCTACCTCGTCCTGCCTCTCCTGCTTCCTTGCTCCTGTGTCGGCTGGCCTGCCCGGCACAAGCAGCGGTCTGGCTGGGAGCTGTCAGGCCGGATGGAGCCCAGAAAATGACATAACTACATCGAAGCCCGGATGTGCTGCAAACACAGGAAGACAAATACACCCAAGCAGTGATGGACAGGCACGGAGTGAGCCTGTAAGCCTGAACAGTTTCTCCACAGGAGGCCGAGTGGATACCCGGGGGGTCCAGAACACGTTGCAAGATGGCAAACATCTATAGCACATTGAGTGGAACATCAAGAAATTTGCCAGCGCTGGTGGTGGGGTGCTCAGGGGAGTACTGTTGCTGGGCCATCCCTCCATTACTTTACTGTGTTAGGACCCCGGGCTGGAAAGTCGCTGAATGCTTGTATGCCAGTAATATGGGAAAAACAGACAAAACACAAGCTTGGTTCACTTTCAAAGCCAAAAAGAGTTCTTGTGAGCTGCCGGAAGCCACGTCAGAGAAAAGGGTGGTGAACCAAGGGGTGGGCTCCCTGGAAAGTCTGCTACTGGCAATGCAACAAAGCCTCCAAACCATGGACAGTAAGATTGACAAGCTAAACCTCTGCATCGATTATATCTCTTCCAAGCTGGATCAGCATGCAAAGAGATTAACAAAAGCAGAGCAAAGAATCTCCACTGCAGAGGATGGAATCCAAACCATGTCTAGCAAAATGCTGAATATGGAAAAGGTCCTAGCAGTCATCAAAGCACAGAATGAGGACTTAGAGGTGGGCTCCAGGTGCAACGGATGCTGGTGGTGGAGCCCACCCACAGGTCATTGGTACCGTACCCCCCCTCTGGTCACCCCACTGCAACCCATTCTGGCTCGACTAATCAACTAAATGAATGGGGACACAGTACTGCGATTGGCTAAGGATAAAGGGGAAATCAAGGAAATAACCTGTATTTCATCCAGCAAAGTTGCAGATTACACATCAGGGTAAAACAAAAGTTTTTAATTCACTGCATTTTGCAATGGAAGCTGTCTACAAACTGCTCTAGAAGCCATGAGGGCGTCGTCCGTCGGCTACTAACGAATCTGCAGATTCTGCCTAAGGATGACAAAGCCCGGGCTACACGTTACCAATAAACCACATGGATCAAAGAAGTACCCAATCTTGGCTTCAGGAAAAGATAGCCAATGTCCTAAGAACTGTTGTACCGAGGCGGCATCAATATACAGATAAGATCAGAGGTTTGGCTGGGGAAGCCAGAGAGAGCAGCAAGTGATCGGGTTTGAGACTGAACTTGAAGTGGACATCGAGATCTTCCCCAGTTGCAATATATCACTTGGCCTTGGTTAAAAGTTCCACATTAGTCATAGATAATATCACAGCCACCTCGTACACAGGGGTACAATGGGACTCAAGATGCCCTCCTGAGAGTGCATCCTGAGCTGAATTGTAATCAGCTTATCATTAAAGATGTTACCTTATACCGGGGTGAATGTGATGATGACTACTAATTGCACTGTTCAAGGGGTATTCCTTTAGCATAGTTGGGATGCTGAAGTGGGTGGGTGGGGAGTTCATGTTGTATTAAGTCATCCCCACAGCTACACCGCACATCAACATGACATTGCATGCTATACTGTGCCCAATGACCAACCAATTTTGCACCGGGATGCACCAATCACATGGAGCTACAACAATATCGGTGCTGACTTGGAACGTGAGGGCCTTAACAATCCCTGCAAAACACATCAGGTCCTTGCATTCCTTGACAGACACCACATACAGATTGCCTTCCTGCAGGAAACCCACCTGACACACTGCTCAGAGCAGGCGATAGGAGCTTGCTGGATCGAAGTAAGGGCAGCAGCGTCATATTACTCATACTCTAGGGTGGTGATGAAACTGATAAAAAAGGGCTAGTCCTTCATCCCCACTCATTCCATAGCAAATGAGCAGGGTCGCTATGTCATTCTGCAGGGCATGTTGTGGGGTACACCGGTAACTATGGTGAATGTGTATGGCCCAAACTCTGACGATCCTGCGTTCTATACAAAACTTTGGAATGCTCTACGACAATTGCCATCAGCAGACATCCTATGGGGGGGGCCTAAATATAACCCTTGATGTTACACAAGATAGATCAACAGGACTGTCAAGTCATGACCAGCACTCTGCTAGGGTACTACGTGAATGTATGGATGAATTCCAGATGGTGGACATCTGGAGATGACGCAATGTGGCAGCACGGAAGGGCATTTTCACATAATATGTGCATGCCACCTGGGCCTGCCTGGTTTACTCGTTGGTGTCTGGGGAGGTAAGTACATGGGTCACAGTCATCCAACATATGGCCCGCACACTGTTGGACCACAAACCAGTTAGATTGGACATTGTTATCTCCACACTCCCCTTCAAACCTTTCAAACCTTTCACCTGGCACTTTCAGAGCACGGTCCTACTAGCTCAGGTTTACAAATACAAGGGTGGCCAAGCTATAAGCAACTATTTTGAAACTAATAAAGACTCAGTGGCAGAGGCTAGCACGCTATGGGAGGCCTTTAAGGCTATTATAAGAGGAGTGTGTATTAGCACGAAAGTGGGGATTCTTAGAGATATGCGAATCCTGATAGGCAAAGTGGAGCAAGAAATACAACAATTAGAACAGGAATACAAAAAAGTACAAAATACCCAAATGTGCTAGCCCACATCAGAACCCATATCACCAATTATCAGGAATTGGCAGATACAGAGATGCACTATATATCATACCGGTATGTAGCTCGAGCATATAGGGAGGGTGGTCGCCCGGGCAGATCTTTGGCAGCAAAGATCCGACCTGCAAGAAGTACCCACCAAGTAATCCACATCATAGACCAGGCTGGTAGAGACTGCTGGGATGTGTTCAGAATTTGAAATGCTTTTACCCACTATTACAGCGCTCTATACACCTCATTGGTACCGGCAGAGCCACAGAGAATAGAATATTACCTTGAAGACATAGTGCTATCATGGCTGTCTGCCGCACAGAGAGACTATCTCTCCAGGCCGATATAAGTGGAAGAAGTGCGAGAGGTGATACCGGCTCTCCCCTATGGAAAAGCCCCAGGTCCAGACGGGCTGACGGGTGAATTTTATAAGACAAATGCGGCACAACTTACACCACACTTACACACTTATACACATGGAAGCACATGCAAAGTGGAAATTGCCAGAGTCTCTGAGAGAAGCCCTTCTGAAAAAAGATAAAGCACCAGATCAATGTGAATCATACTACCCATTATCACTCATAAACAACGATGCTAAGATGTTAGCTAAGATGCTGGCAAATCACCTGCAGCTCCTAATGCCAAATTTGGTGCTCCCTGACCAGTCCAGCTTCATTTAAGATCGCTCCACCTCGTACAATCTCTGTATGATCTTTGCCCTATTGCAGCACCTAAATCCCCAGCTGGAAGCGATGGTGGTGCTACTAGATGCCGCTAAAGCCTTTGATTCTATTGAAACGTCTTGGAGCGTATGGGAGTGCCTGGGGCTAACCTGAGCTGGATAAAGCTCTTATATAACAGTCCAACAGCGTGCATCTGGTGAATGGGTACACATTGGAACCAATGTGCCTTTATCTGGGGAATGAGACAGGGATGCCCCCTGTCCCTGCTCCTTTTCACACTGGCACTGGAACACCTAGCATGTATCATCTGGCAGAGACAGGCGGAAGGGGCATTAATATTGAGACAGCGCCTGATAGGAGTGTTGTTATATGCAGATGATATGATGATCTATGTCTAGAACCCCTCTACCCACCTTGTGCCACTGCTCTGAGAATAATTATGATTTGAGAGCCACTCAGGGCTCAGCATAAACTGGGAAAAGTCGGTGATCCTCCCTTTTCACTATAGTACCCGTTGGAGTGGATTTCTGAGCCCAGGAAATACTTAGGGATATGGGTTCATAAAGACCCCCCTGAGGTACTGCCTGCTAACTATGGCACCGCTATATCGAAACTAGAAGAAATGATAGAGATGGATCAAAATGCAATGGTCACTCGCAGTGGCAATAATCAAGATGACGATGCTGCCACAGTTCCTCTATTTATTCAATAACATTCTAATTCCTCTTCCCGGCAGACTCTTCACAGTTTTCAGAACATACCTGATCAAGCTAGTATGGGCGGGCAAGCAACCCAAATTGAGGTGGCAACAGCTGACCCAGCCATAAGAGAAAGGAGGCTTTGCAGCCCCCAATCTCCAGATCTATTATCTATGTGCACAGGCACAGCATGCATACTACTGGTATAAGCCACATAACTACATACCACACTAGGAAACCAAAGCTGATGATGTGCTCCAGATACTGATATGCCACATTTGACCTTACAAACACCAGCACACACCAGCAATATTCCAGGCACATACAGACCAATAAACTTAAACATAGACCAACCAACGCAGATTTAAGTGAACAGAAGCCAACAGATACACATGCAAACGTGCGTTCTTATTATTAAGACCAATAGACTTACAAGCACACTCACCCCAATGTACCCATGCACACATAGCCAAATACACTTGCAGACACCCATGGACATGAACCAACAGACATACGGGCACACAAAGACAAACAGACATGCAGGCATTTATAAAAACTAACCAACAAAAACATACGGTTACACATACTAAAACAACTACAAACGAACACAAATGCGAGCAACCATGTGTACAAAAAATATAGAAAATGCCTAAGGACAGATATATACAGAAGAAACACAGATACAGTTATACACAACACACACATACACAGAGAACACCCATATAGACAAAGATGGATGAAATGCTGGGTCTCGTGGTTCAGTAGAATAATGCATCTCCTGCCAAAGTATGTTTAGCCACATGGACAGGTTCAGATACCAACAAGTCAACTCAGCCTTTCATCCTGTCTAGCTTGACAATAGGTGTACCACTGAGTTGGAAATCTATACACCGGCATTATTTATCACCAAGGGTTCAACCTGTGTTTTACAATCAAACATGTTCTTATTTGTTCAGTTCAACAAGATGCATCGATGTACCCAAAGATAAATACATTTATAGACACGCCTGAACATTCAACAACAGGAAATCTGAAGCCAGAATATCAAGGTCACAAATATCGCCCTACAAAATATTCACTTCAGAATGTAGACTACTGCTATCACAGGGTATGTATATGTGTAAATGTACATTTGCCATCTTAACTCCAAATCCATGTGCCATGCAGATCGATGTGAAAAACTCAATAGTCTGGTTATTCACCAACAGACCTAGGAAAACCCAGGCACACAAATTAATAAACTTGCAGGTACAATGTGCACAGGCTAAAGGATATACTAGCACAAAGGAAAATGCACATTTTATTTTAGTTTTTTTTTTAATTGGAAAATTATTTATTTCTGTAAAGAAGCACTTTTCTCTACATAATCATTGACTTTGGGTCTGAACTGGATTTTGGTGGACAAGTTACTCTTTCACAAACATTGTGGATATCCTGACCGTCGTCTTCTAGTGTATTCTATTGTATGGAATTTGTAGTACAGTGGACAAAATATCCATCATGCTCGTGATGAAACTTCCCACATACCCAACTCTAAATCAGGGACTATCTTTCTTCCTCAATCCCATCCTTGACAGAAGTACATTTTTCAATGTTTTTAAAGAGGTAAATTAAGTGAGTGAATGCCCACAAACCTTCCAGTTGTGGGTCCTATCAGCTTTTGCTGGAGGTCCACGTAGGCACGCCCACAGACCTGCAGCGGGGAAACAATTTGCTCATATGGAAAATCAACAAGAGTGAATTATTTTTTTCATGTTCAAAGGCAACATTCCACCAGGATTGGGAATGTAACCTAGCAAAATCAGTTATTTCACACCTATATTGCAACAAGGTGCATATATAGCTTTCAGAATGGGTCATATGAAGCCACAGAAAGCACACATGCCACAGACAAATTCATAGAAGATTTGAGTGGGTATGGCAGAAGCAGCCTTACATATTTGCTTGCTCATTCTAGAGTCAACATACATGACAATGCTTGTTGCGCTCTATGGATTATCTGCTATGCTAGCGCTTTAGCAGGACACCTATAATTTTCTGTTTACTCTGCAGCTTTGTTTGGGGAGCTGCTGAGCATGGGATTGTGCACAAGCCAGTAGATGTTTAGTTCCGACTTACTCCTTTCACATCTTTGGGAGCTGCTGGAGCCCTTACTTGAAACTGGATTCAGAAAGTAGGGCTGCAAATTTAATGAGTATTGTGAGGGGTCATATTGTTCTCTGCTTGAGGAAGAAGGGGTTCACTTTGGCTACTTCATTGTGTCACTTTATGTCCAGCAAGTGGTAAGTTTAGTCTTACTGTGCCAGAAATGTGCCTCATGCATTCACTTTATTTACATTGGTAATCTGGTTACATTTCAGGTATAGCTGAGGATGCTAGGTCATGTTACGTCTAGTTTCCCTCACTTTGTGGGTTTTTGAGGCGGCCCAGACAAACAAATAGACTAGTGGTTGGTGAAGTGCTGATGAGGTTTTGTGGCCTAGCTTTCCTGCGTCAACTTTCTGTTTGCTCTTGTTAAGATTATTACCAGTCCTCCAATCCACACCTGCGCAGTATACTCCCTTCATAGGTGTGTCCTTGGTTTACATCGTCCAGATCATTATGAGAAAACAGGGATTTGGGAGCACTGTCAAGAAGCCCAAGTATTCAAAGGCACATTGCCTATCCAATAGGCAGACCCTTTAGTATCCCGAGGGTGTGTAACACGTCCACAGAGGAAACATTTAATTCCAGAGATGTTTCTAAACTCACAACTGGAAATGGAGAGGCTCACCAGAACATTATTTCCCTCCATTATTTGCTGCTTGTGTTCAGTATAACAACTAGCACAAGTCAGGAAACCCATTGGAGCATTTATCACATAGGGGGTCATTCTAACCCTGGCGGTAAAATGACGGAAGCACCGCCAACAGGCTGGCGGTGCTTCCTTGGCCATTCTGACCGTGGCGGTCACACCCCTTCGACTCCGCCGGCTCCATTCGGAGCCGGCATCCTCGTAGAAGGGGGTTTCCCGCTGGGCCGGCGGGCGGCCTTCTGGCGGTCGCCCGCCGGCCCAGCGGGAAAGCCAGAATGGCCGCCGCGGTCTTTTGACCGCGGTGCGGTCATTCGGCGGTTCCCGCTTGGCGGGCGGCGACCACCGCCCGCCAATGTAGGAATGACCCCCATAGTGCCACACTATAAGCGCAAGCCTGTTCGCCATTAGTTATGAAACTGATGGGTGTATTTATTAACCGGCTTTAACATTTTCAAACCCTCTGATTTAGTAAATCAAAGGGGTTGCAATTGCCTAAATTATTTGTACCTGAGGCCATATGTTCCTAAAGTGATAGGTTCTCCTAGCTAAGATCCCCAGATCAACCTGACATATGCAGGATGCCATACAGGAGAAACAGCATCTTAATTCCCAGTGATGCAATTAGAGTCTCTTCAATGCTGGTGACCATGAAATACATTTCAGCCCACACACATAAGGACTTCCTTGCAGACTTTAAAAATATAGGGCCAGGTTTAAGAAAAGTGGGCCTGCACCCAGGGCAGTGCCACTTTTCTTGCGCCCCTGAGTGCCCCCCTGACGCCACCATGTGTGCGCCGTATCTAAGATACGGTGCACCATGACAGCAGTTAGGGAACTTGCATCAAATTTTGGACACTAGTTCAGAGCTTTGGAGGATTAGCATCAAAAAGGTTTACGCTAATCCTGCAAAACCCATTGAGGCCCATTATGAATAATGGTGTGGCTCCTTTTAATGGCTGCTCTGAAGAGGCTTTAAAGGTGTCAAAAATTTATGCTAATGTGTTGTTAGATGGCACAAGGGACTATTAAATCTGCCTGATGGACATATGTAATACTTTTCCTGCATGTGAATAAATTGTGGTATAATGCTCTGAAGAGAAAGATGTGGTGTTGTGTATAACATCATTTCATAAAGGGAACCAATATTAACTACGAGTGCCACTTTCTTAATCTGTCTTTGAAGTTAACAACTTTTTGCCAAGAATCTTCTGCAAGAAAATTAGTGCTTTTTAACCTGGCCTGGTTTTACTATCCCTCGCTCGCTCAAATATATATGTAGCCTGATTATGAGTGAAAACGCTATTTATCACACCTCATAAATAATGATACGCCATGGTAGCTTGTTTATCAGGTGTGATAAATAGTACCTAATATGAGTTTTCAGGGAACAACAAGAGGATTTTGGCATTTAACTCAACAAATTCCACGTTGTATGGTAAATACTGAACACATTTTCCCTGTTAAATATCGGCAGGCTTGACCTGATGAAATTTTAGAAGGTAGAGGTATTTAACACATCCTGTAATTATTGGGTGCGTCAATACAACCAAACTTGTAATTCTGACTTGTGCACAAACAGGGGTTATGCAGGGGCCAGAAAACAATAAAACACTCAAATCAGGCCCATAGACCGATTTCCATCAATGTCTACTAGGTGGGACTTGGTTAGTTCATGTTGTGCATGGTTCTCCTAATATCCTACACTTTTCCCTTTCTAGGTATGTCCTTAAAATGCAGCCACCACCATTATGTGGGCTTAACATTTCATTCTTCCACCTTCCTTAAACTAAAATGCATTTTTGAACTCCCATTAAGGTATGCTCACTCTGGCTACTTTTGAGATCACCTGGTCCTTTATTTCTTGTGGTTTAAATTGTAGGACTTTTCGATGTTGTAATGCTCTACGCATGGATGTTCTAGGTGTTCTTCAAGATCACCTATCCTCGTCAACTGTACAAAAATGGATCATAAACTACAAACAAACTCTACTGACATTTCTCAAAAAGCTGATCACTATTTCTGCTCCCCCCAGTATGACAAAACAGCCTTATTTTATTCAAATGACATCGCACAATGATAACATATTTTCCTCAGGTCCTTCCTAGCTGCCCACAAAACCGAAATTCCATATGGAAATAAAATAATGTTCTCATCCATCTCTTGTCTTCCAAGGCTGAAGTAGCCATCTTCCTATTTAATATTGGGAAAGCTATAATCGAAGCTTCAGGCGCCAAGCTTATACCATACGTATTCAAACTTCTCAACTCTACTTGATACCTAGAACTCAAAGAACCCAACCTATGCCACTGTTCCTGACTTTGATTCTGCAACTACCTCCACTAGCAACTCTTCTCAATCCCAGCCTCCTCTCTTTCTTTCTGACCTCTTACTACATTCATAGAAAAATCTAGTTCCCCTGAAACAATAGATACTACTTATCTCTAATGACTTGTTCGGCAAAACCCAAAATCAAGCGACCAAATTCCCAAATCTGAACAGATCGTCCACCACTCTCCAAAGATGACAATGCACTGTGTGCATTTATACAAATATCTGGAGAGAGCAAAAGATGCATCTGAACTTACAATTGACCCAACAAAAAATGTGCTGCCTCTGAGCTCAAAACACACTTTTTAAAGGCTTCATATCGTTCCTGGTTCTCACTCAATGTAGATGATATTCTTTCAGACCTAAAGGCGGTCATAACGAACCTGGCGGTTCGGCCAGCCATGCCGGCAGTGGCGGCTGAAGTTGCCAGCCGGCATGGCGGGACGAACCGTCACATAATGAAATGGTTGACGGCCACCAGCGGCAGCCGTCACCCACGCCATGCTCCCGCCACCAGGCAGCCTGGCGGCGGGATGAAACCCCATCCGCCAGGGTAGCTGCGCTACCCTGTGGATAATGTTTCATATGCCGCCAGCCTTTTCCTTGCGGGATATCCCACCAGGAAGAGGCTGGCGGAGGGGCTGCCCCGGGGCACCCCTGGGGGCCCCTGCACTGTCCATGCAGTTTGCATGGGCAGTGCAGGGGCCCCCGTGCAGGCCCCCGTCGCGCATGCCACTGCCCAATTTACGGGCGGTGACATGCACGACGGGTGCTGCTGCACCTGCCGCACACCAACATTGGCGGTGGCTCCCAATGGAGCCGCCCTCAATGTTGCGGCCGTGTTCCCCGCCAGGCCGGCGGGGAAAACATTATACAACCACCGAGTTTTCCAGGAGGCTGGCGGTCAATGAAAAGACCGCCAGCCTGAACACGGCGGGAAATCCCGCTGTGTTCAAAATGAGGGCCAAAGTGTCTCAGCTCTGATTTGCAGCACACTCATATCCTCATGACCGCACTAGAAAAATGTATAAAATCTCATTGGTTTTCTGTATTTTTTCAGTTTTGTCACAAGAGTACACTTTACTGCAAATGGTGCAACAATAATTTGTCACACTGTAAAATATGTGGATCCACAAAATGCCCTTATATGCATCAACACAGGTATTAGAGGTCTTGATGCTCGAGCCATAAGAAATAACCCTCATATTGACAACACCATTGAGATATCGACCACTTCAGCCCTAACTATTAACATTATCTGTTCATCTTCAAATGTATGCTGCAAAAAAGCATTAGCTTTACAAGGAGAAACAATTTTGATCTCAGCCTGTTTCTATTAAAGAAACTGGTGCTGCTTTTAAAACATGTTTTCCCTTTTAGAAAGTCACTTGATGTATTGCCTGTTTTGACCGAGGCCGCCGACATGATTCCCAAAAGGGAAGATGACCCACAGGCAGTGCTTAGTTTGTGCTTTTTGTTTCCGGTGCTGAGCACCAGCACTTATTGTTGAGGGCCAGGGCTTATTCTTCTGCCTCAAGCATTTTCTGCGAGCAAAAGACACATATGGGAAAGACGGAGGAAGGGAAAAATGAAAAAGCGTCACAAAGGGAGAAAGTAGAAAGCTGCAAGAGTGAGCTGAAGGGGCAGAGAGTGGCTTTATATGGATTGAAAAGGCCCGAGATGGCTTCAAGATTACGCCGCCTCAGTATTCTGTGTTCATGCATTTAATTTCTGTAGCAGCATGTTTAAAAGGTGGACGTTGGGCACCAGCACCTTTTTATTTACAAATTAAGCACTGCCCACAGGGACAGCTTCCCTTTTGTAAATAGGATTCCAACCCCTTTGAGCAGGGGGTATCTGATCAGTGGTTTGTGACAGCAGTTCCGGTCACAAGCCAATGATAAATCAATTTCCGAATACCCCTTTTTTGCCACTTCCTATGTGCACTTTGGACAGGGTTGAAAAACCTCTTTTAGATGTAAAAAAGATTTTCTTGTGCACTTTTGTACATAGTTTGAAGGTATTTTGCTGTTGCATTCCCGATGACTGTGCAAATAGCAGACTTTGCAACTGCACAATACCTTGGTACATCAGGCATTAACTAAGGAGGACAATCTCAGCAGTAGAATGCATTGTGCTTCAGAACACCTCTCTTTAAGGAACCCTGGTATACTATGTCGGTAACACAGACAGCATACAAGACTTATATTTAAGGCAAAATCAACTTTCTTTTCACTTAATGTCTCTCAGTAAAACAACATACCAATTTTTGATATTGTAAAAAAGACAACTAAACCTCTTGTAGTGCCAAATATTAAAACATTCTAAATAGAATAGCAAACACGTTTGGCTATTTTTGAGGAGAAAGTGAATTAAACTAAAGACTCTTTCTCCCTCTGTAACTGATCTCATTAACAGGGCTCCGACTAAATGCAGCGGATACCTGGACGCCTTTCAAGATAATTCAGATGGAATTAAAGAACATTGCAAAGAGACTAGTCAGCCATTTCCAAGATAGGGAACCCACAAAACATCTTAAAACTGGTAGCTCCTCTTTGGTGCATCACAAACCTAGATGATTAATAGGCCTTACAATGACTTTCTATTTACTTTTAGTGTGAGCTGTAAAACACATACCACTGTTCTACAAATAGGAATATGTCCCACCATGCTTGATGGAAGTAAAAGGCTCATTCCTGATCATTCTCCTCAACCTGTAAGCAGTATTTACCACAAGCAATGAAGCCTTCTCCTAAAAATCCTGAAAGAAAGGATGTAAGAAATGGGACGGTACTCAGACGTTTCTCCTCATAGCTAAAGAACTATTTCAGCGCAAATATCAATGTCCAACTGTCTCGTTAGCCCTACCCTTCTTAAACAAGTTATAAGCCAAGGATCCATACTGTCCTCTACAATTTTCGATTTGTGAACGTAAAATTGTGGTTCACCCATAAAAACATTCCAAAACACTACAGTATACTCTACTACACTTGACAGATTTGTGAAGCACGAACAATTACCCAAAAGTGTATCCTGGCACAGCATGGAGGATACTATGACAACGAGAACATGGAATTAAATGTCAGCATTAAAGATCCAGATTCTACGAGCTTTATGAAAAATGTAATAGTCACTGATGAGTTCAAGGTTGGGAGGGAAAGAATTCTAGAAACTGGCCGCCAGAATGTAGAAAGCTTGGCCACAAGAATTGGTGTGAGAAAAAGTGCCAACAGCAATAAATGTGGCAGAGGAGGAGTAAAGGTAGTTTGTGGAGTGATTCACAAATCCGCCTTGAAAACAGATGGGCCCTGTTTGTGGTAAGCCAGAAGAGACAGACATAGGGGGTTATTACAACTTTGGAGGAGGTGTTAATCTGTCCCAAAAATGACGGTAAAGTGACGGATATACCACCAGCCGTATTACGAGTCCATTATATCCTATGGAACTCGTAATACGGCTGGTGGTATATCCGTCACTTTACCGTCACTTTTGGGCCGGATTAACAGCTCCTCCAAAGTTGTAATAACCCCATAGAGTTTTAAATATGCACGTTTAGATATAGGCAGCCAGTGAACAGTACCAAGAGAAGATGTGGCGAAGAAACTGTAAGGAAGATCAAGGAAAATCCTAGGAACTGTGTTTTGTATTGTTAACCGATGGTAGCCTTGGTATAGACTGAGATAAATAGAGTTGCAATAGTAAAGGTGTACAGGGATTAAGCATGAACACAAGACTGTTGAGAGGTGGTAGATAGGTCAGAGCGTTATGTAAAATGTGAAATTGATGAAAACAGGACACAAACGGGGTCATTCCGACTTTGGTGGGTGGCGGAGGCCGCCCGCCAAAGTAACCCCGTCGGAAGACCGCTCCGCGGTCAACAGACCGCGACGGTCATTCTGACTTTCCCGCTGGGCCGGTGGGCGACCGCCAGCAGGCCGCCCGCCAGCCCAGCGGGAAAGCCCCTTCAACAATGAAGCTGGCTCCGAATGGAGCCGGCGAAGTTGAAGGGGTGCGACGGGTGCAGTGGCACCCGTCGCGATTTTCAGTGTCTGCAAGGCAGACACTGAAAATCTTAATGGGGCCCTGTTAGGGGGCCCCACGACACCCGTTCCCGCCATCCTGTTTCTGGCGGTAACAACCGCCAGGAACAGGATGGCGGGAAGGGGGTCGGAATCCCCATGGCGGCGCGGGGTAAACCGGCGGGAAACCGCCGGTTGCCCTTTTCTGACCGCGGCTTTACTGCCGCGGTCAGAATTGCCCATGTAGCACCGCCAGCCTGTTGGCGGTGCTACCTCCGGCCTCCACCCTGGCGGTCTATGACCGCCAGGGTCGGAATGAGGCCCAAAATGTTGCTAATTTGATGTGATCAGCTAAGGATACGATCTAATAGTATGTCAAACTTTTGTACTTCAAGTACTGAAATAGATGCAGTGCCAAGGTCAGATTGGCACCAGTCAGAAGATTAGAGGGAGGAGTGCTCATCTACCACCATGATCTCGGTTTTGTTGGTTTTAGAACTCTTCCAAGAGATGACACATAAAAGACAATTTTAGCTTTTGGAGCATACAATGTAGGAACTGTCCTTGAGTCTAAGAATTAACTGCATACCATCAGCATAGCTCATAAGGTTGAAACCATGAGAACGAATAAGCTGGGGGAGTGCCAAGATATGTAGGGCTAAAGAAGCAATGCAAGTTTGATAGATACAGCTTAAGTGATCAAGAAAATAGGAAATAAATCAAGTGAGTGCCCCTGAATGGACCACAACCTGGTGGACACAGTCCAGCAACAGGCTATGGAAGTTTGGTGGGAGCAACCTCATTATGGTAGGTGGATGTCTGGTTATTAAAGGTCTCAAAGGGATGTAGAATCATGTTGGAGAAAGTAGGAAGAGTTCTTGTTAGAAATTGGGTCTCTAGTTGGCAGGGGTCTGCATCCTGTCCAAGTAAGGACCACAATCCTAGTCAGGGTAAGTCAGATAGTCACCTTAAATTTACCTCTGCTCACCCTCTGGTGGCTTGGCACAGAGAAGTCAGGCTGAACTTAAGAGGCAATGTGTAAAGTATTGTGCAACACATGAATACAGCAACAACGTGAAAGACACCGCAAAGAGACACCACAATGGTTTAGAAAAATAGAAGGGATTTATCCGATTACAACTAGACTGAACTGACAAAACTCCAACCAATACTTTTCTAGTTATAGCATTTTCAAGTATTCATCTAATGTCATAGTGCTGAAGTAATGCGTTTGTTCATGCTAGGGCTAGAAAAGCACTCATGATTATTGAATCATTGCAGTGTCACTACAACTGGGTTGATTGACATGAAACCTCCATAGGAGATCAGCTAATATTTTTGAGGTAGTCAAGCAAGCTTTTGCAGTGCACCCAAATGAGCCAAAGGTCCCTCAAAACCAATAGAGAAAAGTTAGCCACCAGGGGGTGTGGGATAAACCTAGAGGGCTTCACGAGCCCCGTCCTGAATACAGTACCTCTCTCTGCGGGAGTGGTCCTCCTGATACAAGCAGTGCAGCATTGGGCCATGAATGGTTATCAAATTTTTTTACACTTATTTTCAAAGCTCTGAAAATAGTGTCAAAAATTCTGATGCTAGTTCCCTAACTACTGGCATGGTGCACCGTATCCTAGATACGGCACACACATTGTGGCATTGGGGGGGCACTTAAAGGTGCAAGAAAAGTGGTGCCTCAATGGGTGCAGAGCCACTTTTCTTGAAACTGGCACAACGTCTGATTACCCTGAGACTTTGAGAACAGGAGGCAAGCCAACAAGCCCTTAGAGTTACTCAGGGTTTAAAGGTTGTAGAATAGGTTTCTGTCCTTCTCGCTACCAGAGGCAGCAGGTCAACACTGCAGAGCAAGTTGCAAAATGTCAGTCCCATCTGGCAGCACGCAATTAGCAGGTAGCAAGCCAACACAGCAAAGAAAATAGCAAATCCTGGCAGCATAGCTCTTCTTCTTGGTAGAGTCTCCTCAGGACCTCAAAGTAAATTGATTTGGTGGGGTTTGGGGTCCAGCACTTATACCAAAATGTGTTTTTGATTGGAGGAGACTTAAAAAAGGCCTTTGAAGATCACTAGGTACCTTCTCTTCCTTCCCTGGCTTCAGACCCTTTACAGGGGGTTATGCAGCCCTTTGTGTGAGAAGAAGCACAGCCCTAATCAGGTGTATGTTTCAGCTCATCCCTCCCATCTAGCCCAGGAAGACCCATCAGCCATCTGATGGGCCATCAGGATGCAAATGTCACACCCAAGCTCTCTTTGTGTGCGACTGTCTAAAGACAATGCAGAAATCACAGTTGTCATCTACCCCAGATGCGCATTAGGGGACAGGCAGAGGGACAGAATGGGTAACGTAGGAAAATCCCAACTTTCTAAGAGTGGCATTTTTAGACTTACAATTTCAAATCCAACTTCACCATAAATTGTGATTTTAAATTGAGTCCTGAGACACCAAACTCCATTTTCTATCTTCTCCCAATTGGAAGTTACACATAGAGGATGCTTCAAGGTAACCCCAGTGTTAACCTATGAGAGAGACAGGCCTTGCAGTAGTGAAAAATGGATTTAATCGTTTTCACTGCCTAGACATGTTAAACCTAAAAGTACATGTCCAACTTTTTATATACACTGCACACTTCCCTTGGGGCTGACTAGGGCCTACTTTAAAGGTGATTTATAATCAATAAAAAGGAAGGTTTGGGCCTGGCAAGTGGGTGCATTTGCAGGTCGAAATGGCAGTTTAAACTTTCCACACAGGCTCTGCAGTGGCAGGTCTGAGACATGTCTGAAAGGCTGCTTTAGTTGGTGGCACAATAAGTGCTGCATGTACCACCAGTAGCATTTAATGTACAGGCCCAAGGCACATATAGCCCCTTTACTAGAGATTTACAAGTAAATTAAATATGCCAATTGTGGATAAACTAATGTCACCATGTTTTAGAGTACAGAGCACCTGCACTTTAGCACTGCTCAGCAGTGGTAAACTTTCCGAAATCCTAAAAGTCAGCAAAACAAAAGTCAGAAAATGGGAGGTCAGAGGGCAAAAAGTTAGGGGAAACCACGTAAAGGATGCTAGGACTAACAAGCCTACTAAGAAAGTAAAGTGTTCTGTTGGAGAGAAATTACAGGAGTGTGTGGGTTTGATCATGGGACCAGTTGGAGAGGAGGGTGGCTAAGGTTACAAGGAACACATTTAAAAGCAAATAGGAAGTTATTTTTCCAAGTTAGTTGCCTCGAATTGGAGCAAGATATATTGAAAATAGAAGTAAGGAGAAGATCATGCTTGGGGCTGCTAGATGAATAGGGTCACTAAAGAGTAATGAAAGACCAATCAAGGAGCAAGACTCAAGGTGATTATGGATATCAAGACAGGAACCTTAGTCAATTAAACTGCAAACTAAATGATGTTGATGGAGCTGAGAACAACGTAGGAGAGGAAGTCAGCTAAGGAAATGCCAAAAGAACTAGTAGTGCAAAGCAGGAGGTAAAGAAAAATGTTGGTAAAAGTGCAGGTGGCAGAGTCCTTGAATTTGAACACAAGCTCTGGCTTAGCAAAGGAGTCACGTTCGAAGAATGAAATAATTAGGGCGTCCGTAAAAACAGCCACTTAAACCTCCACAGCCTTTTAATGATGCATAGGAAGTTTAGGGCTTCAAACCAGCAGGAGGCATGAAAGCTTCATCTGCGGCAGATGCTTCATGAATCCACGATTCTGATACCAATAGGACCGCGAAATTTTCATCACTTAGATCGGAGATTTCAGAGGCTTGCTTCGGAAGATATCTTGTGTTAATAAGTCACAGTGAAGTACTGTGAGTGATGAGCAAGAGGCAGAGGAGGAAGCAGGGGGAGAGGGGACAGTAGGTTAATGTTTCAAAGGAGAAGGACCTGCAACAGATGAGAGGTCAGTACAAGGGAAGAGGTTCAGAGCAAGTAATGTACCCCTGGAATACTTGATACCTTCGGGTATCTCAGTATATCAGGTGAAACCAATGATATTTTTCTTTGCAGGCCCAGGAGTTAAGTATGCCAAGCACATAAGCGAATCCAGGGCGGAGGTCACCACTTGGCCTGCTGAAAACAGAAAAAATTAAATCCCAAACTTGGAGGGCCAAACTAAAGCAGAACTGGAGGCTGGCAACTCCTGGCATGAGGGTTTTTTTGTCCTGCCACGCTTACGTAGGAAAGCAATTAGGGCCATATGTACAAACACTTTTTCCCATAGACACAGAATGGGGAAAAACCTTTGCTACATCTGGCCCTTAATGTATTAAAATGTGGTAAACAACAAACACATTCAAACGCATGTTAAAATATTAATGAGTGTAACGGAGACAGGTATAATTAAAATGAGGCTAAAATAATTCAATCGAGGCAGAGAGATGCAGATGCAGGAGCCCTTCAACATTGCAAGGAAAACAAGTGAAACTAAAAGTTTAAAAAGCTTCGTGTAGAACCATCTTAAAGTAGCTTTCCTCTTTGTTCTGACGACGCCCTTCGGCACATGGGCATTCTCATTATGACCCCTGCACTCACATAAGAGCACCTGCAACAGCCCTAAGTGATTTACAAACAAACTACGGGGGTGATTCTAACCCTGGCGGTCGGTGATAAAGCGGCGGCCAACCCGCCAACAGGCCGGCGGTCCAAAAAATGGAATTCTGACCCTGGCGGGAACCGCCAACACAGCCCGCCACATTAACACTCCAACCGCCACGGTGGTACAGACAAACAGCACGGCGGTCACCGCCAACAGCCAGGCGGCAGACAATGTACCGCCCACAGTATTACAACTCACCAAACTGCCACCTTTTCCGGGGCGGGAGCCCCGCCGATAAAAACACGGCGGAAACAGACTACGGACGGGAAAACGCTCACCAAAACACACTCCACGAGTACGGAGGACAGCATGGAACCCGAATTAAACATCCTAGCTGCTCTCGTCTACCTTCTCATCTACCACGAGTGCGAACGCCAGCGCAGACGACAACAGTGAGTACTGCACCTACGACACACGGGAGGGGGGAGGAGGAAAGGTTACGGGCACACACATATGCGACCCCCACCCCCCCAAACTATGTACACACCAATGCAGAGCAACAATGCACAGTGACACCACCCAAACCCCCCTGAAAAATGCAAAGACATAATTAAATTGTGAAGAAAAATTTATATAAAAAATAGACTCTGATATGTATCGGTCAACTATGCAAAATATCCATAACAAAATAATACTATACACACTGCCATGGAGAACCGAGGCAATTAGTCCTCTACATCAAAGTTAAATAGAACAGTCCGTGGGCTACAGTGTAGCGACACAAGGGCAAAGCCCACACAGGAGACCTGAGTCCTTTGGAGAGAACACTGCAGGGGCATCTGATGAAAAAACTACAGGCACCTCAGGGGGAAGGGAAGGGGGGGGCACCACAGCCACATGAGTCCACGACGCCAGATCCACGAAGGGGCCACCATGCCCACTGTGCCATCCTGGGGAGTGCAAAGCCACAGTCTCTCAAGTCTCTACAGTGGATGGGTTGCCCACTCTGCCATCCTGGGGAGTGCAAAGCCACAGTCTCTCAAGTCTCTACAGTGGGTGGGTTGCCCACTCTGCCATCCTGGGGAGTGCAAAGCCACAGTCTCTCAAGTCTCTACAGTGGGTGGGTTGCCCACCCTGCCATCCTGGGGAGTGCAAAGCCACAGTCTCTCAAGTCTCTACAGTGGGTGGGTTGCCCACTCTGCCATCCTGGGGAGTGCAAAGCCACAGTCCATCAGGTGGATGACAGTCTCCACTGGTCAAGGAGGAGGCATGGTGGGCACAGTGAACCATAAACAGTGCTTGACAGGAAGGGCCCAGCGGAGCGGTGCTTGAGACGGCGGGGCGGAGCGGTGCTTGAGACGGCGGGGCCCAGCGGAGCGGTGCTTGACAGGAAGGGCCCAGCGGAGCGGTGCATGACAGGAAGGGCCCAGCGGAGCGGTGCTTGAGACGGCGGGGCCCAGCGGAGCAGTGCTTGACAGGAAGGGCCCAGCGGAGCGGTGCTTGACAGGAAGGGCCCAGCGGAGCGGTGCTTGAGACGGCGGGGCCCAGCGGAGCGGTGCTTGACAGGAAGGGCCCAGCGGAGCGGTGCTTCAGACGGCGGGGCCCAGCGGAGCGGTGCATGACAGGAAGGGTCCAGCGGAGCGGTGCTTGAGACGGCGGGGCCCAGCGGAGCGGTGCATGACAGGAAGGGCCCAGCGGAGCGGTGCTTGAGACGGCGGTGCCCAGCGGAGCGGTGCTTGAGACGGCGGGGCCCAGCGGAGCGGTGCTTGACAGGAAGGGCCCAGCGGAGCGGTGCATGACAGGAAGGGCCCAGCGGAGCGGTGCTTGAGACGGCGGGGCCCAGCGGAGCGGTGCTTGACAGGAAGGGCCCAGCAGAGCGGTGCTTGAGACGGCGGGGCCCAGCGGAGCGGTGCATGACAGGAAAGGCCCAGCGGAGCGGTGCTTGAGACGGCGGGGCCCAGCGGAGCGGTGCTTGAGACGGCGGGGCCCAGCGGAGCGGTGCTTGACAGGAAGGGCCCAGCGGAGCGGTGCTTGACAGGAAGGGCCCAGCGGAGCGGTGCTTGAGACGGTGGGGCCCAGCGGAGCGGTGCTTGAGACGGCGGGCCCAGCGGAGCGGTGCTTGACAGGAAGGGCCCCGCGGAGTGGTGCTTGAGACGGCGGGGCCCAGCGGAGCGGTGCTTGAGACGGCGGGGCCCAGCGGAGCGGTGCTTGACAGGAAGGGCCCAGCGGAGCGGTGCTTGACAGGAAGGGCCCAGCGGAGCGGTGCTTGAGACGGCGGGGCCCAGCAGAGCGGTGCTCTTCTGCACGGCGGGCCCTGTTCAGCAGTGCCTATCTTCCCGGCGGGGCCCTGTTCAGCGGTGCTCTTCTGCACGGCGGGCCCTGTTCAGCGGTGCCTATCTTCACGGCGGGCCCTGTTCAGCGGTGCCTATCTCCACGGCGGGCCCTGTTCAGCAGTGCTCTTCTGCACGGCGGGCCCTGTTCAGCGGTGCCTATCTTCCCGGCGGGGCCCTGCTCAGCGGTGCTCTTCTGCACGGCGGGGCCGTGTTCAGCGGTGCTCTTCTGCACGGCGGGCCCTGTTCAGCGGTGCCTATCTTCCCGGCGGGGCCCTGTTCAGCGGTGCTCTTCTGCACGGCGGGCCCTGTTCAGCGGTGCTCTTCTGCACGGCGGGCCCTGTTCAGCGGTGCCTATCTTCCCGGCGGGGCCCTGTTCAGCGGTGCTCTTCTGCACGGCGGGCCCTGTTCAGCGGTGCCTATCTTCACGGCGGGCCCTGTTCAGCGGTGCCTATCTCCACGGCGGGCCCTGTTCAGCGGTGCTCTTCTGCACGGCGGGCCCTGTTCAGCGGTGCCTATCTTCACGGCGGGGCCCTGTTCATCGGTGCTCTTCTGCACGGCGGGCCCTGTTCAGCGGTGCCTATCTTCCCAGCGGGGCCCTGTTCAGCGGTGCTCTTCTGCACGGCGGGCCCTGTTCAGCGGTGCCTATCTTCCCGGCGGGGCACTGTTCAGCGGTGCTCTTCGGCACGGCGGGCCCTGTTCAGCGGTGCACATCCAGTAGGTTCAAGGGAGCCAAACCTGGGCTGGACTCCCTGCTCAGTCGCCCTCCGACCGTGATGTTTCTGGACCCTTCGGTGACGGAGTCCTGGGCCCTTTGGTGTCCTCCTTTACAGCTGGGATGTGGCATGTGGGGCCCACCTGCTCCGCGCCCCTGCTGGCTGACTTCTCCGCCCTGCTGCCCTTACGCTCCTTAAATGGGGCTCTCGGGCCCTTGCCTCCCCTAGATGTTGTGGCTGGTGAAGTGGCCGAACTCTGCTCCTTGGGGGCAGCCGTGTCAGTCCTCGCACGGCGGCCCTTGTGTTTCCTGGTCCTCCTGCCGGGGGGGGGGGCTGGATGTGTCCTTGCTGCTGATGGAGGTGTCACTGCTGGCAAAGGGTGGACTCCAGAACCCATGCACAACAGTGACACCCGAAGCTGGGCTGGTGGTGGCTGTGGTGCTCTTGGGACTCTTTGCAGATGGAGGGGGTAGGTCATCGGAGGGAAAGAGGTCAAGATTAGCCAGGAAAAGCTTTTTAGGGCCAAGGTAAAGGGTAGGAGAAGTGGTGATGGGAGTGGAGGAAGAGGATGTGGTTGTAGGAGAGTCAGCTGTGCTGTCATTGGGTGAAGGTGCAGGTGCTGTAGGCTGTCGTGAGGTGGATGTCTGTTGGGTGGGTGTCTGCCTGCGTTTGTGTGTCTTGGAAGAGGTGGTGACAGACACAGTGGGAGGGGACACAGGGGACGTGTAAATGGCAGTGGGGGTGGTGACTGCACGCGTGCGGACTGTACAGGAGGGTGTGGTGGTGATGGAAGCACTGGCTGATGTTGGTGTGCATGCAGGTGTGAGTGTAGACGTCACAGGGAGGGAGGAGGGAGACGAGGAGGAGGGGGACACAGGGGTGGTAGTGACTGTTGGAATGTCTGCATCTGGGTGTTGCTTGGGTGAGTGTTTGTGGGATCTGTGGTGCTTTTGTCTGGATGAGCTGCCCTTGGGTGTTGAGGTGTGTGCAGGCTGGTCAGATGGTGTGGATGGGATAGGCTGAGGAACAGGAGACAGAGACAGGGTGGAGGCAGTCAGAAGAGGGAGGCTGGAAACAGGGACAATGGCTGCCGTCAGTGCTGAGGCCAGAGCAGTGAACGATCGTTGATGGGCAGCCTGACCCGAATGAATGCCCTCCAGGTAGGCATTGCTCCGATGCACCTCCCTTTCTACCCCCTGGATGGCATTCAAAAGGGTAGTCTGCCCAACAATGAGCGTCCTCACAAGGTCAATGAGCTCCGCACTGAGGGCAGCAGGGGTGACAGGGGCAGGGGCTGAGGTGCCTGGGGCGAAGGAGACGCCCGCCTTCCTGGGCGAGCGGGCACGGAGCGTAGGCTGAGGGGCTGCAGGGAGGGCGGGGCTGGTGCGCTGGGTGGCGGCTGTACCTGTAGAGGCGGGGGGCATGGATGTTGCCGCCACCGCTAGGGAGCACCCATCCGAGGACGTGTCTGTGTCGCTGCTCTCACCACCGGTCCCCGTTGTGGTGCTCCCCTCGCCCTCCGGCTCACTGGTGCCCTCGGTGTCTGTTCCTGGGCCCACCGGGGCCTTGTGGCTTGCAGCTCCCTCGTGCTCCGATGCCAAATCTCCTACGCCTGATGATGCTAATGCACACATGCACAAGAAGATGAAGAAGAAGGGTGGGGGGAGAAAAAGAAGACCTGGTTGAGTGCATGCAATGTCAACACCGTTGGCGGAGAGGACAGACACAGGAGCCGCATGCACTAAGCCGCGCATTCGGGGTACACTACTCAGTACTTCTGACTCGGACAACAGGTCAAGAGACGACAAACGCGCACATGTGTGAGGCTGGACCATCAATAGCTGTACTTGTCACCCTACAGAGGTGGGGGCCGGGAGCACAGGGCCATGCCTAAGGGAGAGGACTACACTACAGAAAGCGCCCTGGCCTAATGTCACCCACAATCCTCCTCCCCCACCCAGACGCCTCCACTGCGCAGAAAGATAGCAGAATGTGCTGATACTCACCCCCTTGTGTCTGCTGTGATGCTCTCAAGCGCCCATCCAAATCAGGGTAGGCCACCGCCAGGATCCGGGACATCAGGGGGGTCAGGGTACGACTGGCACCCCTCCTAGGTTGGGAGGCCATCCCCAGCAGTGACTCGGCGGTCTTCCTGGTTCCGCGGCGGATGTCCTCCCACCTCTTGCGGCAGTGGGTGCCCCGTCTGACGTGGACCCCCAGGGCCCGGACTTCCTTGGCGATGGCACGCCAGATCTCGACTTTCTGATGGGCGCTGACCTATGTGACATGTACAGGGTGGGAAGGAAACATTAATCAACTTACTGCATGTTAGATGTGATTGGCCCCCCCCTCCCCAACCTTGCAATATAGCACATGCTCTCATCTGTCGTGCGTTGCACTCCTCATTCGCCCCCCACCCCACCATCTTACATCCACCCCACTCCACACAGGCATCGCCCATTCCATGTGCACCCGGTGTACTCACCTGTTGGTCTGGAGGACCGTAGAGTAACGCATACTGGGGGAGGACCCCATCCACGAGCTTCTCCAACTCTTCAGACGTGAAGGCAGGGGCCCTTTCCCCAGTCGCAGCAGCCATTGTCTCTTCCAGACCAAGTTCACAGCAGCACTTGCAGTATAGGTCCTCTCCTGTGGATGATCAGGTCTCGAGTGATTAAGCAGATAGAAAATGGCGGTCACGCCCGCGGCGGGGCGTACCGTGGCGGTGCGTACCGCGACCGCCGGCGCACACCGTCATTGGCTCCTGAAACCCATAGGCTTCAATGTTATCCAATGCGGCTCCATATAGCGGTCTTCGACCGCCTACCGCCACGGTGTGCTCCGCCAGCGCAGTGACCTCACATCCCATTGTCCCACTTCACAGGTCAGGCAGCCGCCATTTCAAGGGCCCACATGGCATAATTTCTACAGCGACACACAGGCCTAGGCCTTGCATTGCCACACATACACGCCTTTCAATACATAGATAACCGTGTGCTATGCAAGCTGTGGTGAACGTACCAGTGATTAGCTTGACTCTGTGCTCCATGTTGTCATTCCTAGGCACCGTCCGCTGGGACTTGCGAGGAGAAGGATGAATCCTCGCGTGTACCGACCGCTGGTGGACCTGTCGACAATGGAAGAACGCCACATCATACTACGATACCGACTTGACCGTGCCACTATCCATGAACTGTGTGCCCAGCTGGAGCCAGCCCTGATGTCCCCCATCCGCCAACCCACAGGAATTCCCCCTCTGGTGCAGGTGCTGTCAGTCCTCCATTTTCTTGCAAGTGGCTCATTCCAGACAACAGTGGCCATGTCATCTGGAATGTCTCAGCCAATGTTTTCTAAAGTTTTGTCTAGAGTGTTGTCTGCCCTGACGAAACACATGCGGAGTTACATTATTTTCCCTGAGGAGGTTGATTTGTCCACTGTGAAGGGTGATTTTTATGCCCTTGGACATATTCCCAACATAATTGGTGCCATTGATGGGACCCATGTAGCCTTAGTCCCCCCAAAAGACGATGAGCAGGTGTACAGAAACAGGAAAAGTTACCATTCTATGAACGTCCAGGTGGTCTGTTTGGCTGACCAGTACATCTCCCATGTGAATGCCATGTTCCCTGGTTCAGTGCATGACGCGTATGTGATGCGTAATAGCAGCATCCCTTATGTGATGGAACAGCTACAGAGACAACGTGTGTGGCTAATAGGTGACTCTGGTTACCCCAACCTGCCTTGGCTATTGACCCCAGTGAGGAATCCCCGGACCAGGGCTGAGGAACGGTACAATGAGGCCCATGGGCGAACTAGGAGGATCATAGAAAGGACCTTTGGCCTCCTGAAGGCCAGGTTTAGGTGCCTGCATATGACAGGGGGATCCCTGATGTACTCACCAAAGAAGGTGTGCCAGATCATCGTGGCCTGCTGTATGCTTCACAATCTGGCATTGCGACGTCAGGTGCCTTTCCTGCAGGAGGATGGTCCAGATGGTGGTGTTGAAGCAGCTGTGGAGCCTGTGGAGAGTGAAGAGGAGGAAGACTCAGAGGACGACACAGACAGCAGGGACAGAGTTATCCAACAGTATTTTCAGTAGCACACAGGTAAGAATCACACACGCCATTTTAATTTTCCTGAAAGCCTCCAGCTTCTCAACTTTGTCTATGACCCCCCAGTTCTTTAAAACTGATGTTTGATTTTCCCTTCCCTTTTCAGTGCTGTATGACCCACTGCGTGACTTCTGCTTGGTTAGCCCATGGACTAATGCTTATTGATCTCGGTATGTGTTCAGCACAAAGTTAAAAGAACATAATTGATCGGTAATGTGTTATACATTTGTAAATAATACAGCCTGACTCCAGCATGATTTCAGTGCATTGAGTGATTTATTTTTGGTGCTAGATAATGGTACATGATATTAACACGGTGATGGGTGGGGGTGGAGTAATGTCCATGGCAGAGTCCAGTTCTCAGTCTCACAGGTGCATTGTCCATATGCCTGTGGAAGGATGGAGCAGGGGCAGTTCAAGGTTGGACAGGGTGGCAATGTGGGACAGTGGGATGACTTCTTCAGCAGGAGGTGGGGTTCTGGTGGCCTGTCGTTGTGGTGGGGCCTCCTGTCCACTAGCGCCGGCAGAGGTGGTAGGCTGTTCCTGGTCCGGGCTAGTGACAGGGGCCCTGTGTGGTGCCACATGGTCCCGCAACGTGTCTTCTATCCGGTTGAGGGCCTGGACTATGCTCCCCATAGCGGTAGAGATGTTGGTGAGATGATTGGTGAACCCCATGTAGCGTTCCTCCTGCTGTGCCTGGATCTCCTGGAACCTGGCCAGTACCGTCGCCATCGTCTCTTGGGAGTGGTGGTAGGCTGCCATGATGGTGGTGATGGCCTCTTGGAGAGTCGGTTCCCTGGGCCTCTCCTCCCCCCCCTGTCGCACTGCAGCCCTCCGAGTTGCCCTGTTTCCCCCGGCCTCTGTCCCCTGGACGGTGTGCCCACTACCACTGCCCCCAGGTCCCTGTTGTTGTTGGGGTGGTGGGTTAGCCTGGGTGCCCTGTAGTGGCAGACACACCGCTGATTGACCTGTCCTAGAGACAGAGGCATGGGCCCGCTGGGTGGGAGCTGTGCTGTTGTTCCCAGAGGGGGTTGGGTCTGCTGTGGCCTGTGTGTGGGGAACCGACTGTCCAGAGGTCCCCGATGGTCCGGGCTGGTCATCAGGTTCCAGGTCGACAGAGCTGCTGTCATCACTGGGGGCCTCTTCCGGCGGGGGGATGGACATTTCTGGACCCTCCTGGCCGGTGTGTTGGCGTTCGGGTCCTGCATGGGGTAAGAGAGTATGGTTATTGTTTCTGTGTGTGCTATTGTGTGCGATTTATGGGTGCCCTTGTCCCCCAGTGCTGTCATTCCCTTGGGGGAGGTGTTGTGGGGGTGTTTGGGGGGGGGGATGTGCAGTGGTCATGCTTAGGTGATGGGTGTCCATAGTTTGTGGTGGCATGCAGGGGTTGGTGTTGGGTGGGTTGTGCTGGAGAGACATTCTCAGGGAGGATGTGTGATGGGGGGTTGGGGGTGAGGGTGGTGGTGGGGGTTAGCATGCTGGGGGGGGGGAAGTAGTTGAGATTGTACTTACCAGAGTCCATTCCTCCGTGTACTCCAGCGAGGCCATCAGGATGCAGGATGTTTAGTACCTCTTGCTCCCATGCTGTGAATTCGGGTGGAGTGGGTGGGGGTCCCCCGCCAGTCTTCTGCACTGCGATGTTGTGTCGCGAGACCATCGAGCGCACCTTTCCCCGTAAGTCGTTCCAGCGTTTGCGGATGTCGTCTCGATTTCTGGGATGCTGTCCCACTGCGTTTACCCTGTCCACGATCCGCTGCCATAGCTCCGCCTTCCTGGCTATAGTGGTGTGCTGCACCTGTGAGCCGAAGAGCTGGGGTTCAACTCTTATGATTTCCTCCACCATGACCCGGAGTTCTTGGTCCGAAAAGCGTGGGTGCCTTTGGGGTGCCATGGGGTGGTGTGGATGAGGTGTGGGGTGGTGTATATGGTGAAGAGTGTGTTGGTGTGTGGTGCTTTGTGCTTCTATGTGGTGTGTGTGATGGTGTAGTGTGCCTCTGTGTGATGTAGCTCTCTATTCTGTGATGTGTCTCTCTCTCCTTCGTCTCTGATCTTCGGTCGTAGGGGTTTGTGGGTGATGTGGGTGTGTGTTTTATAGTTGATTGGATGTGTGGGAGTGTTGTTTGTATGTGTGTCAGGTGTGTGTATTTCAAATTGTCCAATGTGGCTGTGTTTTGGAGCTGTGTGTGTATTTTGACTGCGGGGGTGTGTACCGCCAATGGAATACCGCTGTTGAAAGACCGCCGCGTGAATTGGTGGGTCAGAATGGCATGGGCGTGTTTGTGTTGGCGTGGCGGTGGAGGTTTGGTCATCTCCAGTTTTCCGCGGCCCGCTGATGAGGCGGCCTTCCTTGGATGTCGGGTTTTTGGCGGATTCACAGTTGGTGGTCAGAATGACCGTGGCGGTTTGCCGCGGCGGTAGTATGGCGGAGTTCTGACCGGCGGTAAGGGCCTTTTACCGCCGAGGTCAGAATGACCCCCTATATGTTTGTTGAATTTCCTTCACTGTGCTGTATCATCCTCATATTAGTGGAGCTCCAAACTCGATAACATGCATTAAGGGCATAGTAAGCAGTCAGGCCTCAAGGTAGGCTTGTCGGCGATTTCGTTGCTCCATTTAGGCCGTGCTATTGTCTGTATTCACAGATGCATGGCCAGTGCATTTATTCCTAAGAACAAAGAAAACCATTTACATAGATTAACATATGGAACTCAGTAAACTAATTCACACTACTTCCACATGACAAAATGATACCTGACCTATTCACATTTTGATTGTTCGTTGCTATATGTTAGCCTTCTGTGCCTTTTACAATGTTTACATTATGCCTAAATATGCGCTTCTGGGACTTGTGCAGGTACAAGGCGATGACAGCAATTATCACCTGCGTGCTATTCCATCTGGATCCAAACAAATGCATATGTCTGCAGAACGCTCTGTATCCTAGGTTATAAATATATGTTTAACATCATTTACATGTCTTCATCATTGTTTTGAATACATGTGTGGATTACAAGTGCTGTTTTAAAGCAGCAGCGCAGTCTAATTGATGTAAAACTGAACTGGTACCATTACAATCTATGCAACATGACGCCTGGACCCACTGAGCAAGAAGGTCACAAGGAAGAAGTAGAAACATGTTACAAAAGTCAGTAAGGATGCAGTTCACGCAGAGACATTTTAAAGCATGGGGAAAGCTGGCAATTGCCCACGGCCCCAGCTTCTAAGGCCCTCCTATGTTTCTCTAGGTACGCCTCTCTCCTTTTCAGATTACCTCTTTTTGGGGTCCATCTCAAGACATATTTAATCTGTTTTGTGGGACCCTGTTACAGTTTAACATATAATTTAGTTTTATTGGACAGTGTGCAGGCTTGAATTAGCAGGAAGTAGGTACCAAAATTCAAATGTATTCTATACAGGTGGCCCCAAGTTAGGTCTTGCTAAGGTCACCCAAAACCCTTAAAGTACACTAGTTCACACAGGATTTGACCCATTACGTTATCGGGTATGGAACCAACAAGTATTCAGACTACACCCCACTTGCACCATTCTAAAATAAAAACAAATAACAAATGGTGCAGCAAAGCCTAGCCCAACAGTAAACCCAACACATACCATTATTATTCCATGCCTACAAAGAGCAACTACAGAAGGTGGCTGCTGCCAGGGACAGCCAAAAGGGTGGGATGGTCTAGGGGGGAGGAATAATAAATTAAAAAAATAAAACACTCTCCTGAGCTGCCTGATGCCGTGTCGGTGCTACCGCTGCCTCGGTGCTTCTCTGACCCCCTCCCTACCCAATTCAGATGCTTCTCTCATGCTGTTAGACAGCATGAAAGAATCACCAGGATTGGCCTCAGCGGGCTGAAATGCTGCTCAGGAAGGGAGTGGAAGGCTCTGCTTGGTCTCCACCCAGCTGTAAAATACAGCCCGGTGGAGAGTTCTAAGTGTGCTTGTCAGTTTGGGTGGCCTCAGACAGCCGGCCATACTGACATGCGCACTACCACTACTCCTCCTCCATGGTGATGTGTGGGTTGGTGTCCCCGCCCTGCTCTCCGTAAGCAGAAAAATAAAATAATAAAGTACTTATATCATAATTGTATTTATTTGCCTTTTAGCAGAGTGTCCACTCTCTTCCACCATAGCGGAAGGGCCACCCCTGAGCAACTATGGATAGGCATCGGTGGAGACTGATAGCTCCCACCCTCCACATTAAACATCATCTAGGTCGATATGTCTGTCTAGAACATGCATGCTGACCTACAGGCAAAAATGTAGAATATAGGATTAAAATCTCAAAGGTGAGAATGACAACATGATATCCATGTCATAGATGAGTATCATAAGTGACAATAAAAAATTAACAGATGTAACATAAACACATACAGCCTGAATAGGAGAACAATATACATCCTGAAGAAACCACTCTGCTTCCAAGCTGTATGTATTTTAAATGTCCGCATTGTATACAAAATATTTTACCACTTTGTGAACAAGTGATTTGTCATTAAGTCAAAATACTTGAGTACTAAAGCGTTCCTGTGCACACCATCTGTAGATTTCATCGTCCAACAGGACTACATGTTGGGCTCTCCTAAGACCCAGGTTGTGAACAAGGCACACACCATGCAGCTTGTTGGGCAGTCATAATGCAATGGTTGATGTAAGCTGAGGTTTGTGGAATCTCACTTCCTTTTACTAAAGTTACATTCAACCACTGCACATGTTCTACAAGTTTGGGCTGCACACCTGCTGTCATCTGTGAGTTGAGAATAATTGTTATTAGCAGCAAGAATAGCAACACATGAGTTGGTCATGATACCGTCACACTTACCCAAAAGGAACGTGCCTCTTTGGGATCCCAGGGATAACTGTTTAAATATGCTACAGTTCCTGACTATGAAGGAGTCATGGGCGCTCCCTGGGTACCTGTCTACTACATGGTTGATGAAACATATTGACGTGGTTGGCTGGGCAATCACGTACAAGCATTATTTTGTTCATTTCCTGTGCTTCGTGAATACCCCATCATGATATTCAAGGAATAATATATTATCCATCCTGCCTTTGCAGGAAAATTAAATATAATCAGGGAACACATTCACAGTGTAGGGATGGGTAGGAATCAAATGCCATATTGGGATTAGGCACTTCAAACTACAGAAACAAAGAAAAGTAATCACCAGGTCTTGATCCTTTGTAGGGAAGGGGGAACCAGGGCAGCGTGAATCAATAGTAAATGCACAAGCAAATGCAGAGCACTCGACCTCCACTGTAAATTAAATAGAATTCATTATTGTTCTCCAGCAGGTGGGAAAGGGAATGCTCTATGGCCTTTTTATTCTGGCATTCGCCAAGGCCTTTTGATTTTACTAACATTATATGCATAATATGCTTTCTTATGGGCGCTTTCAGCAAACCATCTTCATCCATTTGTCTGTCGTTATGTCATTCAAATTATAATTCCACCCACTGCAGTATACAACATGGGCCAATGAATGAACCTACTGTAGCCATTGGCCAACTTCAGTGTGACTGACAGCGTTCTGGTTTTTCGCAAGCTCATAAAGAGCACATCCACCCACAATGTAGTTCCCCTCATACCTGGGACTACAACGACAAAGTGCACTTTTTGAGACCAAAAAGAAAGGGGGATTTTAGCAATGTTTTTTGTTATACCATTGCCTTTACAATTATAAAGGTTTGCAAACTGTCAGATCAATACAGTTATTGGCCAGACCTACTGGCTTTGTTAATGCTTATTCTATCCTGCTTTGCCCACTTATTATGGCAAGTCCATTCAAATATTACAGTACTTACCCAAAGAATGTGAGTATCATTAACCACACGATGAACCAAGAAAATATGATGTGAAACACTAGGCCTCTGGTTTGCATTATGAGGGCTACTAATTCACTGGTATGGAAAATAGCATGAGTTTACAAAGAGGGCCATGCCAAAAACAGGGAAGGCTAAACTTTAGCATTTATGGAGAAAGGACAGGCATGCAGGAACCAGTATAAAGTGTCAGAGAGATTAGAGGGACAAAAATAGGACAGATAAAGTTAGTAGAGGCAAAAATTCAGAGTCACTGGAATAGCTGCTGGTCCATAATGAAGAAGCAGGAAACCTTATGATCCAATAAGTCCATGTCTTTAGTGCTGGCTTGTTGTTGTGTTTCAGGAGAGGCTAAACCTCTTGTAAGATGTAGTATGGCCTGGACATCAATGTCATTTCAGCCATCAGAAGGCAGTTTATGGGGTGCAGTGTCCTTGACATTTTCTTTGCCAGTGCTTTTAAAGGCTTTCTGGGCTTTTAATTTGGTAGTTCACTTGGTAAGAGACCCACCCTTGATCTTTCCACTTGTACCGTAATTCAATCCATATTCTCAAAGATGGGTATTACACCCGAATAGGGACTTATAAATACTGTTTGCTTCATGAAAATTGAAGCATCATTGAGAAAGCAACAACTTCAACAACAAGGATCCACTGACTGCACGACAACACCTAAAACAAATGACCAAGAAGAACAAGACTGCAGAACATCCACTCACGCCACCCATGAAGAACAACACAATATGGTAGGAGTTCAAAACACTGGGAGAGAATAAACTCATCAGAGTTGTAGGAAACTGGGTTTTTGATTGAAGGGGTGATGACGCTTCTAAGGCAACAACCACAATCCCTTTCAGGATGAACCACAAAAGTCATTTAACTAATCTGTGTTTAAATCATTGGTAGCTTATGACAAAAGCAGTCAGGCTTAACTTAGAGGCACAGTATTGAGCATTTATGCAGCACACAAGCAGTAATAAAGTGAAAACACAACACAAGAAAACCCCAAACCAATTTAGAAAAATAGAGACCCAGAATTTAGGTTAAAAATGTTGAGGATCATGGGAGCCCCTAACTGACCTATGAGCTTATCAACTTGGGGGATGGCATGAGATTCGGTCTTTGTTACTGAGCTGAGGCGCCTATAGCCCACACAGAACCTGAGTTGCCGGGTGGAGTCCAGAGGGGCAGCCTTGGGTATCAGCACCCCTGGGCTGGACTACAGACTATTGGAGTGCTCAATCACCCCAATTCAAGCATTTTAGAGACTATTTCCTTAATACTAGCCATCATCTTATCAGATAGCCTGCACATTTTGCTTTCATGCCAGAATTTCATTACCTCCTCGCTGGCTTCTAGGTCCTCAGAAGCCTTCTTCCAAAACCTTTGCATCTGTTTTTTAAGAGCCAGCATGTAGTTAACCACATCCAAGGGGGACTTCCAGGGAGCTTGCTCCCACCTGTCCTTCATCAGACTGATAGGTTCCCTAAGAGGATGGCCATAGAGGAGCTAAAATGGACTAAATCTAGCTACCTTCTGTAGTACCTCCATGTAGGCAAAATCAGGCATGGTAAGAGGACGTCCAACTTCTGCCTTATGGGTTCAGGTACAGCCATAATCATACCTTTGAGGGTCTTGTTGAACCTCTCAACAAGTCCATTTGTTTTAGGGTGATACAATGTGGAAACATATGTTACCCCACGCTTATTTCACACTGCCTCCATGTATGCAGCCATGAAGTGTAGCCCATGTCAGACACTACTTCTTTAGGGAACCTCAGGTAAAAATCCCCGTCAAGGCCCTTGCCACTGCAGGTGCAGTTACTGCCCTCAGAGGTATGGCATCTGTGTATCTAGTGGCATGATCCACCAAAACCAGGATAAACCTATTGCTTAAGGCAGATTTGGGAACCAGGGACCCAACAATGTAGATGCCCACTCTTTCAAAGTAAGTACCAATGACCGGCAATGGAACTAGGGTAGCCTTTAGCTTTTTCCCTGACTTCTCAGTGGCCTGGCCTGGCAGGCAGGATATTACCTGTAGAATGCATCAGAGGCTGTCTTCATCTGATGACATGTCCTGCCCCAGATGTCCTGCCCGGAGTATGCCATGAGATAGACCCAGTAGGAAGGCTCTGTGTACTCGGGGACCACCAACACAAAAGTTGCCCCATGCTCAAGAACCTTAGCCTCACTATATAGGAGGTCATCTCCAGAGGTGCCACCAGCTGCCTGAGCCTCGGCTTGCCACCTCAAGCCCTGTTGTGTTGGGCACTCTTTCTGAGCTCTACAGAACTCCTCCCTGGTGGGTCCACACTCATCATGCCATCCAGCAAGCTCAGGCAAACCTCCCAGGGCTGAAATAGCCTGCCTGGTAGGTTCCAGGGCGACATCCTCAGGAGCACCTTTCTACTGGACTGTAAGAGATGCAGGCACTGTGTTCCCATGACCCCTGACCTTCTACTTTTTGGCAGCTGCCTGTGCCATTTTCTAGGCTCCAGGCCTCCTTAAATCCTTTCTTGGGCTGCCATGGACCTTGTTGTTAGGCCCACCCACTCAGACAACCCTAACAAGTGTGTCCTGAGCTTCACTTCCTTCTAGACAGTGAGCTCTAGGCCATTCCCTAGCAGACAACCAACAGGCATGGCTGGACCCACAGCTACTTTAAGAGAACCTTCAACTCCTGTGTTCCCACTCAAGGGGAACCAGAGCTACTGGGTAGTGACTCTCACAGTTGTCTGCTACTACAGCCTGGTGGAATGTATTGGGGATTCCCTGCTCTAAGAACACCATATGACCACTGATGCAGACCCACTGCCTATACTTCGAAGTATTAGCAGGCATGTGGGCTTTGAGCACCATCTTTACATCACCCATGCACACTAGGGTAATCTCTGCTCTCTCCCTCACACTAACTGGAGCAATCCGTTCCCCAAAGCTACACTAGCCAACCCTTGAGTCTGCCCACCAATGGTGGGCGGTGCCCTCTTGGGACACTTTACATCCCATATGTGCCCATATCTGTAACATTCATAGCACTTGTGGACACACTTTACTATCTTCTGGTCCACAAACCCATTTTTCTTCTGGTCAGATTGGGCCTGGGTTTCCTTCCCTTGGCAACTGTTTTGCGGCTTTGTGAGAACTCTTTACTCTTAGTTTTTCTCACCCCCCAGTCTTCTGTTAGAGACCATGACCACCCTATTAGGAATTCTTTAAATGCTTTTCTTGAACATTCTGATGATGACCCACGTGTCTGCCTCGTTTTCAAGCTCCCTGTGGTCAGTAAGCTTGCTGTCAATCAGGAGCTGGTGCAACTCTGTAAAGCAAGTACTGAACATGTGTTCTCAAAATTAGATTGTACAGCCCATTAAAATCACTCACTTTACTGACCCTCACCATAATATTTACTGCCTTTTTGGAGTAGTCTAAGACATCCACTCATGACTGGTTTGGTAACTTCTGGCTGTCCCAGAATCACATGTGGTATTTCTTGGGGGTTAGTCCAAACTTGGCAAGTAAATGGTCTTCACAGTAGCCTACCTCATCAGATTCTATACCTCTAGAATAAGATGAGTATCCCTCCCCACTAGGGGCATGTGAATGCACTGGTTGGCTCCCAATCCTCCTCTGGGACCCTGTGCATCCTCAGAGATATTTCAGAGGCAGAAAAACACATATCCCGATCACCACTCACCATATAGCTGGGCACCAGGTATTAGGGAATTCAGACCCTCACCTCTCCACTGGATGCTGGATTGCTATCACCATTCCTGCTGGACTCTGCTGCTTGCTTAGGTTTGAGGTCCAGCTTCTCCAATTGGCTGGAATCAACTTACTTTCAGCCTAAGGTCCTCTCTCCTCAGCTTTCTCCTTGGCCATGGTGATTTCCGCTTCTGCCCTACTCTCCTTCGTGGCTCAATGGGCAGAAGCCTCCTCTGTCTCCCTCTTTGCAGCAGCCTCCTCCTTTGCTATTTCCATCCTGAGCCTAGCTAGCTGAAGCCTGACATCCCTCTATGCTCTCCTGTCCTCCAACTCCTCTGGGGTCAGATTGTGGGTAGAGATGCTGCTTTATCCCTGGATCTGGCAGGGGACCTCACTCCTGTGGACCCCTCTCTCTCCACTGGAGCCATGATCAGGAGGTTGCTATCCACCCCTATATCTCCTCTGTCAGCCCCTCCATATCCTCCTCCTCCTCTGGCTACTGTGCTGTGGCTTGTGCCTGGCAGACCTCTACCCGCAGCCTTTTGAAGTTCCTGCTTCTTTGAGCTCCTGGATGTTGGAAGCCCCCTCACACTCCAGGTTATTAAGCTTAAATTGCAAACTTGCAAGTGGGGTTACAAGCACAGACAGTCAGGTACAATGGAAGCAGATTTGGAAAAATCAAAAAATAGGCCAATTAAGAAGAATTTCAAAAGAAGTCGAATTTAATGTAAGAATATTTTGGGGATTTTAGTGTTACACAAATCACTGAATGTTGCTGCATTGAACACCGATGTAGACAATTTGTTTTTTGGTTGAGGGGGGTGATGACCTTTCTCAAGCAACAACCACAATTCCTGTCAGGGTGAACCACAAACGTCAGTAAATTAACCTGTGCTTAGCCCTCTGGTAACTAGGTACAATAGCAGCCAGGCTTATTTTAGAGGCACTACATTAAGTATTTATATAGCACACAAACAACAATAAAGTGACAAACCAACACAAGAAAAACTCCAAACCAATTTGGAAAATTGAAAAAATGTTAATACATTAAATGACAACAGTATAACAAAAGTCAAATCAGTAGAACCAGAGCTTTGCAATTTCAAAGTTTTAGGTAGGTATAGCTCTTAAAAGCACAAAGCACTATTCACAGTCATCTGGTCATTCTACACTCAGAGAAAGTCACAAGTTCAGGCCAACCGTAAAGGAGCGCTGGTTAGTCAGCTAAAAAGGTTCCTTTTGAAAGTCCATCAAGAGTTTAGAACTTCAGGAATTCACAGGAGTAGCTAAACTGATGCCAGCCAAGGGTCCAGGATCTGGAAAGCACCTCTTGGGGATTGAGAGCAGGCCAGGAGGGCACAGAAAAATACAGTTGCAGGTCCAGTTGTAGGTCATGACAGGGCCAAGAGCAGCAGATCAGCTGGACAGTTGCAGGGAGGCCTCTGGAGCTTGCTGTGTTCCTGTAGCTCAGAACAGGAGGTCAGCCAACTGATGCTTGGAGTCACTCAGGTTAGCCTGGGATAAAGGGAGGAGGTCAGACATTGGGCAGCACTGCAGAATTCTGGCAGTCCTCTGAGGAACAAGGCAGGCCTCAAGCAGTAGGGCAGTCCTCTGGGAATAAGGCAAGCCTCGAGCAGCAGCAGGACAGTCCTCTGGTAGCATCAGTGCAATCCTCTAAGGATCAAGGCATTTCTCAAGTAACAGAGCAGTCCCCTGTGGAACAAGGCAGACCTCGAGCAGCAGGGTATGTCTTTGGGAAACAAGGCAGTCATTCTTCTGTAATGTCTACAGGTCCAGGGGTGTACTGAATAGTGGGACTGAAGGTTCTATTTTTATACATGGTACCAGCTTTGAAGTAGAAGAACCTTCTAGAGTTTATCTCCCACAGATGGTTCTGAAATTCTCTTCTTTCAGCCCACACTCGAATGGGTCTGGGGTGACAGAATGCAAGTACGAAGTTCTTTGTGAGAATGCTGAGGCAGCTCCTTTTAAATGTAAGTGGGGCAGGAAACAGCTCCGCTCCACCCATCCGGGCAGGATGGCCCATCCTGCCAACATCTAATCCCCCTTTGTCTTAGTTTCTGGGGGAATATACAAAGGCCAACTGCCATGTTATATGTTAGACCTTGGCATCTTTGGGGTGGTTTCCCCAACCATTTTGCCCTCGGACCTCACATTTTGGTTGACTTTGCTTTTGCTGGCCTTAGGATTTGGCACATTTTACCAATGCTGACCTGTGCTAAAGTGCTTGTGCTCTTTCCCTAAAACATGGAAACATTGGCATCTACCAAATTGGAATATTTAATTTACTTATAAGTCCCTAGTAAAGTGTACCACCTCTGCCCAAGGCCTGTAAATTAATTGCTACCAGTGGGCCTGCAGCACTGATTGGGCCACACATTTAAGTAGACCTTTACAGCTTTCACAGGCCTGCCACTACAGAGCCTGTGTGTGCAGTTTTAAAATGTCATGTTGATCTGGCACAGTAAACATGTTGCCAGGCTCAAACCTTCATTTTTAATACATATCTCACCCCAAGGCAGGCCCTGGACAGCCCCAAGGGGCAGGGAGCAGTGTATTTAAAAAGCTGGACATGAACGTTTAGGTTACACATGTTCTGGAAATGAAAAAGTCTCTACTGCAAGGCCTATCTCTACCATATGATAGAATTGGAGGTGTCTTATAACCTTTTGTAACATTAATTCCTAATTTGGAAGAGATAGATGTTTCAAGTTTGTTGTTTCTAGAATCACAACTTAAAATCACAACTCATGGTGAAGTGGGGTTTCAAGTTGCAATTTTGAAGTTACTACTTTTATAAAGTTGTCATTTTCTTACTTTAGCCATTTTGTACCTGCAGCATGTCTCTGCTGACATGTCTTGGGTGGGATGACAGCTGGGCTTTGTGTATTCCTTCTAGGCAGTCACATACAGTAGGAGTTGATGGGCCTTGATGGGCAGGATGCGGGGGGCTTGGCACAGCCTCATAGACACCTGAATAGGCTGTGTACTGCCCACATACAATGGACTGCATAACCCCCAGTAGTGAGTCTTGTGCAAATGCACAAGATCTTAGAGAGAGATTGGGGGGCTAGTGTGTGGAGCAATATCCCTAGCGAGGAGAGGGAGACCTTGCAGGCCCTAGAAAATGAGGACAGAATGAGGTATCCCCCATGAAGGAAGTCCTTGTAAGAAAGTATGGTCTGACCCCAGAAAGGTATAGGCAGGAGTTGAGAGATAGTCAGAAGCTGGCCCAACAGGCCTGGTTGGATTGTGTTGATTCTTTTTGCAAGGCACTGGATGATTAGAAGTACAGTGAAGTAAAAGATTACCCGGGGTCGTACTATTTGATTGTAAACGTTTAGGTTAGTTTAAAGTATTTATAGAGCACATGGCTACCTGGAGGCCTCTCAGAGCTAACACGGATCCAAACAGAAAAACAAAGGGGTTAGACTTGGAATAGCATGGTTTTAAGAGATCTGCAGAAGGAGAGTTTGTGGCTGGTCAGACGGAGCCCTGGTGGGAGAGAGTTCCAGAGTTTAGGTCCTAAATAGGACATTGGCTTGCCACACCACCTAGCTCTCTTCACCAAAGGAAGCCTGACCAGAGCGTCCATCGAGGATCTGAGAGACCTGAGTGACGTATAAAAGAAGGCAACAGATCTTAATAAGGCAGGGCCTCTGTTGTGTAATGCTCTATGTACAAGGCACAGGGTTTTAAACTTTATCTGTTGTTCCACCATGAGCCAGTGGAGGAAGGAAATGCAGGATTTGGTAGATTGACATCTGGGAATGTTTGAAAAGAGCCAAGCGGCGGCATTCTGAACGACGTGAAGTCTTTCAACCACATACTTAGGAGAACTGAGGTAAAGAGCATTACCATAGTCCAGACGTGAGATAATTAGGGCCTGGAATATGAGCTTTTTTAGCTAAGAATGGGAGTACCTTAAAACATTTCCTTAAATGGCTAAGAAGACTAAAACAGGTGGCGGTCGTCCTGTTTTATTGATGGTCCATGGTGAGCCACGAGTCAAGCCAGACTCTTTATTTTGTCTTTAGGTTGCGGCAGGGATTTCAGACAATCCGGAATAGGTGACTGAGGCCGCGGGGGAAGTGATTCCCTAACAACATTACTTCTGTTTTGTCTTTGTTTAATCTAAGTTTGAAGTCGGATATCCATCTGGTTAAGGCTTGAAGACAGGGAGTCAGTGAGGAATGATCGATATTAGATTTGGTGGACAAAGAGAAGACCAATTGAGTATCATCAGCATAGGACACCAGCGACAGACCATATGGTTTTATGATCTCTGCTAGCAGATGCATATAGAGATTAAACAATGTGGGACTCAGGGAGGAGCCCAGAGGCACGCCACAGTTGAGCGAGACATGGTTGGAAAGGAAAGAACGGTCGAGGACTTGAAAGGTCCTACCCACCAAAAAGGAGGAGAGTCATTTTGTAACATTGCCAGTGATCCCAGCCTCTGCCATTGTCTGACTCAGAATGGAGTGGTCAACCATATCAAAGGCTGCACTGAGATCGAGCAACATAATGACCGCAGCATCCTCTTCATCCAGACACCTTCTGACCTCTTCCATAACTGTGAGCAATGCTGTCTCAGTACTGTGTTGAGGCCTAAAACCCATTTGAGTGGGGTGAAGGATATTGTGATCCTCAGGAAAGCCTGAGAGATGAATGTATACATGTTTTTCAATTAGTTTGGACACAGTAGGCAGCAGGGATATCGGCCTGTAATTATTAGGGAGAGCTGCATCAAGATGGGGCTTTTTCAGCAGTGGCTTGACTATAGCGTGCTTCCAATGCTGAGGAACATGATTCATGGTTAGGGAGGAGTTGAGGAGGTTAATTAGAACCGGAGCAATAACTGCTGACCCCAGGGCTAGGATGTGAGGAGGTGCTGGATCAAGTGGAGAACCTGACTTTAAGGAATGCAGAAGGTTAATGACCGAATCTTCTGTGAGAGGAGGGAAAACCAAAATGGTGGGATGTTGCAGCATAAAATAGCTAGGGAAATCTGTTATCTGGTAAGGATTGTCCGGGAAAGCCAAATAAATATCTAGAGTTTTCTGATGAAAAAACATGAGCAAGGTTGTTGCTATGTTCTTGCATTGCATCCATAAGGTCATTGTGTGAGACTGGCTGAACAATCACTTTAAGAATCTGAAAAAAAGAACACATTTTCAGTCTTTTTGTTGCAGATCGGTGCCAACACTTGAGTGAAAGTAAGTTCTCTGATCCCAGGGAGCTTGCTAAGTAGTTGGACCACTGGATCAGCACTAGGGTCCATAAGAAAGTATCTGGGCTGGGTCCCTGTCAGAAGAAGGAGGAGGGAGATAAAAAAAAAACAAGGAGTTCTCTAAAGGGCCCCAAACCAGTTCTTTGGGACATGACTCCCATCCCCCAACTGAGGAGAAGATCGTTCCCTGACAGTATGTATTCAGGGAAGGCACACCTAAGTGCTATGTGTGTCAACAGGAAGAATACTTCAAGGGCAGTGCTAAATGTCCCACATGGACATAGCCCTCCACTGTGGGCAGTCACTGGGACTGTCTAGTGTAGCACTTGGGAGGAGAGGTCCCAGATAGTGTTGGGACAGAGTAGAGGTTATTCTGGTGTCCCTGGGTGACAGAGAGATGATGCAGAGAACCCTCATGCCTAGCAACACTAAGAAATATAGGCAGGGGTCACCATCAATAGGCAAAGGTTGGATGCTCTGAGAGATAATGGAGCCAGCATGGCAAACGCCAGATGTCACCTGGTGTCCTCAGAACAGGTAGTCCCTCATGTTTTCCACCAAGTAGTTGTAACTGACAATAGTGAGAGTCATTCAGTGGCTCTGGTTTCCTTTGAATGGTGGGGGGAGAGTCGCAGGTCCCTTGAGGGTAGCTTGAGTCCATCCATGCCTGTGGGTTGTCTGCCTGGCAATGACCTGGAGCACACCACCTGGAAGGAGGTAGAGCTATGGTCCCACTTTGAGATATTAGGGTTGCCTATGTAGGTGTGCCTGAGCACAAGGTCCATGGCATGCTGTGATGGCAGTCAGGAGGACCTGTAGCCTACAAGAATGCCCCAAGATCCTGACACGAAGAGAAGTGCAGTGGAAACCTGCTCCTGAAACTCCTGGAGCCTACAGGGGAGGATGTGACCAAAGTGGAGAACCTGCCTGAGCTGACCAATTTCCCTAAGGAGAAGAGCTCTGTAAAGCGATGAGGGAATGCCCTACCCTTATGGGCAAACGGCAGCAGGACGAAGCTCAGGCAGCTGCCGACACCTCTAGTGATCACCTGATTTACTGGGAGAATGGTCTCCCGTATAGAGAGCCTAATGTTCCTGAGCATGGTGCACACTGTGTCTAGGTGGTCCCCCAGTGATACAGGCTCTGCCTACTGGAGGTAGGTCATGATGTACCCCTGGCAGGTCATTTGGGGCGGAACAAGACCTTTGACAGGCTCGTTACCTTCCTTTCGTGGCCTCAAATGAGGAAGGCCTCAGATACGTTCTGCAGGTCCTGTCCTACCTGCCAGGACAGTGGCAAGTCAGAAGGGAAGTGCAAGACTCCCCGCAACCATTTCCTGTCATTGGCACCTCCTTTGAAAGAGTGGGCATTAATGTCATTGTGCCTCTGGACCCCAAGAAAAGCATGGGAAACAGGTTAATTCTGGTATTTGTAGACCATGCCACCCGGTACCTGGTGGCAATCCCTCTGAGAACAGTGACTGCTCCCGTGGTGGGCAGGGCACTGATGGGGTTCTTTACCCTTGTGGGGTTCCCAAAGAGGTGGTGTAAGACCAGGATACCAACTTCATGTCAAGGTACATGAAGCCCCTGTGGAAGGAGTGTGGGGTAAGCTACAAGTACTCCACTCCTTACCCCATCAAATCAATGGACTTGTTGAAAGTTGTAACAGGACCCTTAAGGGCATGATAATAGGCCTGTCAGAACTCATTAGGTGGAAGTGGGATGTCCTCCTGCCATGCCTTTTGTTTGCCTACAGGGAGGTACCTCCGAAGGAGGTTGGTTTTAGCCCTTTTGAACTTCTATATGGGCACCATGTGCCAGGACCTCTCAGTTTGGTGAAGGAGGGCTGGGAGCAAGCTCCCGGGAAGGCCTCCCAAGACATGGTCAGCTATGTGCTGGCACGCTGCAACCAGACAAAGGTGGTCATTACAACCCTGGCGTACGGTGTTAAAGCTGCGGTAATGCTGCAAACAGGCCGGCAGACAAAAGAAGGGAATTATGACCCTGGCGGAAACCGCCAACAAAGACAGCCACTTTAACACACCGCCCGCCACGGCGGTACAGACAAGCAGCGCGGCGGTCACCGCCAACAGACAGGCAGAAGACAAAGTACCGCCCATAGTATCACAACCTGCCAATCCGCCACCTTTTCCGGGGCGGATTCACTGTGGTTAAAAACACGGCAGAAACAGCTTTTGCAATGGGAAAACGCTCACCTGAACACATCCCACGAGGAACGAGGACTCCATGTACCCGGAACTCCAAATACTCCCTGCCCTTGTGTTTCTGCTCCTCTACGACCAACAGCTACGTAGGCACCGAAGACAACGGTGAGTACTGCACCTACGACACGGGGGAGGAGGCAAAAGTTAGGGGGACACCCACCAAACACCCCCACCCTCGCATATTACAACATACACACCACTGCATTCACAAAAATCACAGTAACAACCCACAATCCCCCCGGAAGAATGAAAAGACAAAGCGAAATTTGGTCAAACATTGTAATGTGGCAATATACATGTCATACAAAAATATACATATATATATATGAAAACCAGTCATAATTATATACAATACGAGAAGTAGTGCAGATATGTACATAACAATGTCCGTGCACCAACAGTCCAAAAATTTATGGGCGAGGCCCACAAAGGATACCTGACCACAATCGAAGAGAACACTGTCGGGGCATCAGATAGAAATACTACAGGCACCTCAGGGGGAAGGGAAGGGGGGGCACCTCAGCAAGATGACTGCAAAGCCAGATCCACGACGGGGCTCTATGCCCATTGATGTATCCTGGGGAGTGCAAAGCCACAGTCTCTCAAGTATCTACAGTGGGTGACTTGCCCACTGTGCCATCCTGGGGAGTGCAAAGCCACAGTCTCTCAAGTAGATGCAGGTCTCCACTGGTACTGGGGGGACTGGTGCCCAGACTGGATGAGTCTCCCCGTGAAAGTTCCTGTCCTGTCACTGTCCCAGCTGCACATGGGATAAGGATGCCTGATGTGGCGGTCCATTCATTGCTACCCGGTGCTTGCCCTGTTCAGCGGTGCTTTGCCATGGCGGTCTTTGCCCTGTTCAGTGGTGCTTTGCCATGGCGGTCTTTGCCCTGTTCAGCGGTGCTTTGCTATGGCAGTTCTGGACTGTTCAGCGGTGCTTTGCCATGGCGGTCTTTGCCCTGTTCAGCGGTGCTTGACTTTGCAGTTTCTGACCTGTTCAGCGGTGCTCTGCCATGGTGGCTCTGGACTGTTCAGCGGTGCTTTGCCATGGCGGTCTTTGCCCTGGTCAGCGGTGCTTTGCCCTGTTCAGCGGTGCTTTGCCATGGCGGTCTTTGCCCTGTTCAGCGGTGCTTTGACATGGCGGTTCTGGACTGTTCAGCGGTGCTTTGACATGGCGGTCTTTGCCCTGTTCAGCGGTGTTTAGCCATGGCGGTTCTGGACTGTTCATCGGTGCTTTGACATGGCGGTCTTTGCCCTGTTCAGCGGTGTTTAGCCATGGCGGTTCTGTACTGTTCAGCGGTGCTTTGACATGGCGGTCTTTGCCCTGTTCAGCGGTGTTTAGCCATGGCGGTTCTGGACTGTTCAGCGGTGCTTTGACATGGCGGTCTTTGCCCTGTTCAGCGGTGTTTAGCCATGGCGGTTCTGGACTGTTCAGCGGTGCTTTGACATGGCGGTCTTTGCCCTGTTCAGCGGTGTTTAACCATGGCGGTTCTGGACTGTTCAGCGGTGCTTTGACATGGCGGTTCTGATACGGACATTGGTGTGTGGCATGACGTTCCCTACACTGGGCATTGGTGTGTGGCATGACGTTCTCTACACTGGTCATTGGTGTGTGGCATGACGTTCCATCATTGCCCAGCGGGGCTGTGGCAGCCTGGGCCCTCCAGGGCACTGACTCCGGCGGTGGCGGTGGTCTCCTGACCAGTGACGATACTTGGGCCCTCCTGGCCTGTGACTCCGGCGGTGGTCTCCTGACCAGTGGCGATACTTGGGCCCTCCTGGGCTGTGACTCCGGCGGTGGTCTCTGGACTAGTGACGATACTTGGGCCCTCCTGGGCTGTGACTCTGGCGGTGTTCTCTGGACCAGTGACGATACTTGGGCCCTCCTGGGCTGTGACTCTGGTGGTGGTCTCTGGACCAGTGACAATACTTGGGCCCTCCTGGGCTGTGACTCCGGCGGTGGTCTCCTGACCAGTGACGATACTTGGGCCCTCCTGGGCTGTGACTCCGGCGGTGGTCTCTGGACCAGTGACGATACTTGAGCCCTCCTGGGCTGTGACTCCGGCGGTGGTCTACTGACCAGTGACGATACTTGGGCCCTCATCGGCTGTGACTCTGGCGGTGGTCTCTGGACCAGTGACGATACTTGGGCCCTCCTGGGCTGTGACTCTGGCGGTGGTCTCTGGACCAGTGACGATACTTGGGCCCTCCTGGGCTGTGACTCCGGCGGTGGTCTCCTGACCAGTGACGATACTTGGGCCCTCCTGGGCTGTGACTCCAGCGGTGGTCTCCTGACCAGTGACGATACTTGGGCCCTCCTTGGCTGTGACTCCGGCGGTGGTCTCCTGACCAGTGACGATACTTGGGCCCTCCTGGGCTGTGACTCCGGCGATGGTCTCTGGACCAGTGACGACGGTGCTGGCGGTTGTGTCTCGACCGCTGGAAATGATGGCGCACTTCTCCGCCGTGGCACTCACAACAGGCTGGGCAGACTTCCTCTGGCCCTTCCCCACCTTTGGTGGAGTCACAGCTGACTCTCCAATCCCCTTGGAACCCATGTGAGTTGTTTTCCCACCAGGAGTCTTCACACGGTCCCGTCGTCCACTCTCCAATTTTAGAGCCTTTACAGGAGGTGGGCTGCCAGTGCCTTGGCTCCGGGGCACACTGTCTGCCCTGGTGGCCGGTGCACTCCACAAGCCTTGAACACGCACCACTGGTTTTGGAGGCTTTTTGGCTGAGGCGCTACGACAGGACTGATGAATTGGGGGGGGGGAAAGGTCAACTTTACAGAGGGACAGTTTCTGACGAACACTGGGATGGGTAGCTGGAGGGGGTCCGGGAGTGGAGGAAGAGGAGGTGGTTGTCGGAGGTGTCACTTTAGCTGTTTTGGGTGCAGGTGCAGGTACTGGAGGCTGTTGTGAGGTGGATGGATGTTGGGTGAGTGATTGCCGGCGTTTGTGTACTTTGGGAGGTGGCGTCACAGACACACTGGGAGAGGACACAGGGGACGTGTAAATGGCAGCGGAGGTGGTGAGTGCAGGTGAGCGGCTTGTGGTGCTGGGTGTCCTTGTGCGATTCATGGTGCCTGTAGATGTGGTGCATGCAGGTGTGTGTGTAGACGAAACTGGGAGGGAGGAGGGAGAAGAGGAGGAGGGGGACACAGTGGAGGCAGTCGATGTTGCTGTGTCTGTACGTGGGTGAGGCTTGCGTGAGTGCCTGTGGTGTGTGTGGTGCCTATGTTTGCTTGAGCTACTTGTGTGTGCTGACTTGTGTGCATGCTGGTCTGTAGGTGTACTTGGGATGGGCTGGGGTACAGGAGATTGGGTCTGGGTGGAGGAAGTTGGAGGGGGGAGGCTAGACACAGGGACAATGGCTGCCATCAGTGCTGAGGCCAGAGATTGCAGGGTTCGCTGAAGGACAGCCTGACCCGAATGAATGCCCTCCAGGAATCCATTACTGTGTTGCAACTCTCGTTCTACACCCTGGATGTCATTCACAATGGTAGACTGCCCAACAGTGAGTGACCTGAGGAGGTCAATGGCCTCCTCACTGAGGGCAGCAGGGGTGACTGGGGCAGGTCCTGAGGTGCCTGGGGCGAAGGTGATGCCCACCCTCCTGGGTGAGCGGGCACGGGGCAAACGCTGAGGGGCTGCTGGGAGGGCGGGGCTGGTAGGGGAGGTGGCGGCTGTACCTGTAGAGGTGGGGGGCACAGATGGTGCCGCCACCACATGGGAGCCCCCATCGGCGAACGAGTCTGTGTCGCTGCTTGGTGATCCGGTGGCCGACGTGAAGCTCCCCTCGCCCTCCGTCCCACTGGTGCATTCAGAGTCCGTGGTGTGGCCCTCCATGGCCATGTGGGATGCAGCTCCCTCGTGCTCCGGTGCCACTGTACCTCCGCCTGATGATGCTGATGTACAAAAGGACAGGGAGAGCAGAAAAAGGGGGGGAGACAGAAGAAAGAGAGTTTTAGTGCATGGCATACCGCTACCGTTGGCGGACAAGACAGACACAGCAGCCCCCTGCATTACGCCGTGCTCCTGCCCTCTGCACATGCAATTTCTGGGATATGGCCTACATGGCAATGGTGGACATCTGCGCACATGGATGCCACAGGGGCAACTATACCTCGACTTGACACTCTGCTGAGGTGGGGTAGAGTGCCACATGGCCTACATTACGGAGGGGCCTTGCCTACCCAACTCGCCCTGGCCTAGGTTCACCCACAGCCCACCTCCCCCACCCAGACACCTCCACTGCATGCAAAGTCTGCAGAATGAGAGTGTACTCACCCCCTTGTGTCTGCTGTGATGCCCTCAAGCGCTCATCCAACTCCGGGTAGGCCACCGCCAGGATCCGGAACATCAGGGGGGTCATGGTGCGACGGGCACCTCTCCCACGTTGGGAGGCCATCCCCAGCTGAGCCCCCGCCGTCTTCTTGCTGCAGCGGCGAATGTCCTCCCATCTCTTACGGCAGTGGGTGCCCCGTCTCTGGTGGGCCCCAGGGTCCGGACCTCCTTGGCGATGGCACGCCAAATGTCCCTCTTCTGGTGGGCGCTAACCTACATGACATGCACAAGGAAAGAGGAACAGTCATTACCAACTGCACCATCGTTGTGAGTGGCCCCCTCCCTACTCTGGCCATGTGGCCCATTCATTCCCATGCATTAATGTTCTATGAACTCTGCCCCCTTCCCTCTTCCAACCAGCCCTCTCCACCCAGGCCTAGCCCATACAACGTGCTCCCTGTGTACTAACCTGTTGGTCTGGAGGACCGTAGAGTAGTGTGTACTGGGGGAGGACCCCGTCTACCAGTTTCTCTAACTCCTGTGCAGTGAAGGCAGGGGCCCTTTCCCCAGACGCAGCAGCCATCGTCGCTTCCAGACCGAGGTCACAGCAGCACTTGCAGTGTAGGTCCTCTCCTGTCGAAGGTCAGGTATCTAGTGATTGAACAGACAGAAAATGGCGGTGACGTCTGCGGCGGTGACGGCCGCGGCGGGGCGCATCATCACCGCCGGCGCACCTGTTCATTGGCTCCTGGGACCCATAGGGTCCAATGTTAACCAATGCAGCATTGCGCCGCGGTCTACGACCGCCTACCGCGACGGTGTACAACGCCAGCGCAGTTACCCCACAATCCCATTGTCCCAGTTTAGAGTTCAGGCAGCTGCCATTTCAGGGGCCCACATGGCTTAATTTACCTCTGCGTCACACATAGCTAGGCCTACACTCAACACACATACAGGAAGGGTTATGTGGGGGTGTAGTCTTCTGTGTAACTGTGGGTGCATACCTGGAGGAATAATGACTGATTCTTCGCTGTTGTCCTTCGTAGGCACCGTCAGCTGGGACATGTGAGAAGATGGCGGAATCCTCCGGTGTACCGACCGCTGGTGGACCTGTTGACAATGGAAGAGAGACATGTCATCGTCACCTACCGGTTTGACCGTGCCACTATCCAGGAACTATGTACCCAGTTGGAGCCAGACCTGATGTCACCAATCCGCCATCCGACTGGAATCCCCCCTGACGTGCAGATGCTATCAGTGCTCCATTTCCTTGCAAGTGGGTCTTTTCAGACAACAGTGGCCATGGCATCAGGGATGTCCCAGCCTATGTTTTCCAACGTCTTGTCCAGAGTGTTGGCTGCCCTGCTGAAACACGTAAGGAGGTACATCATTTTCCCTGAGGTGTCAGATTTGCCTACAGTGAAAGGTGACTTCTATGCCCTTGGACATATCCCCAACGTCATAGGTGCCATTGATGGGACCCATGTAGCTCTGGTCCCCCCCCACAGGTGTGAACAGGTGTACAGGAACAGGAAGAGTTATCATTCCATGAATGTCCAGATGGTCTGTTTGGCAGACCAGTACATCTCTCAGGTAAATGCTATGTTCCCCGCTCAGTGCATGACGCCTACATCCTGCGGAATAGCAGCATTCCTGATATGATGGGTCAACTCCAGAGGCACTGTGTATGGCTATTGGGGGACTCCAACCTTTCCTGGCTATTGACCCCAGTGAGGAATCCCAGGACCAGGGCAGAGGAACGGTACAATGAGGCCCATGGGCGGACTAGGAGGGTGATCGAACGCACCTTCGGCCTCCTGAAGGCCAGGTTTAGGTGCCTCCATATGACAGGTGGTTCCCTATTCTACTCACCGAAGAAGGTGTGCGAGATCATCATCGCCTGCTCCATGCTCCAAAATTTGGCTTTGCGACGCCAGGTGCCTTTTCTGCAGGAGGATGATCCAGATGACGGTGTTGTAGCAGCTGTGGAGTCTGTGGAGCCTGTGGACAGTGATGAGGAGGAAGCTGAGGAAGAAGACAACGACAACAGGGAGTCAGTCATACAGCAATATTTCCAGTGACACACAGATGAGAACATTTTCATGTTTAACATTACATTAAATTTCACACGTCTACCTCTATCCTGTTTCTCAAATTCAATCACTATTTGGTAACTGAGTTGTACCCTTCCATTACGGTTTCACAGGTGTGGTTACCAACGTGTCATCTGCTTGCATCCTTCAAAGACTTGTGATGTGTGACATAGGTATGTTAGCCTTACAATGGGAAACCCATTATGACACTGTCATTGATAATACATATTTACTAAATCACAGACTGACTCCAGATTGTTTTGTGTTTCAAGGGTGTTTATTGAAGTGCTCAGAAATGTGAGGGGTTTGTTAAATGAGGATGGGTGATGGTGGAGGAATGTCCATGGCAGAGTCCAGTCTATTAGTCTCACAGGCGGACTGCCCATCTGGGCATAGGAAGTGGAGCTGGGGCAGTTTAAGTATGGACAGGGGAACAAGGTGGTACAGTGGGAGGACAAACAGGGTGGTCTCATTTCCTGGCGGGGTCTTGCCATCTTGCTCTGTCCTGTTCCTGGATCTCAGGGACCGCTTGCGTGGTGGTTGTCAGGGGTTTTCTTCAATCCAAAGGGCATGACCCGGACCTGGAAGTGCCCCCTGGGGTAGAGAATGCAGAATTCTCTTTGGCCCCCTCGGTCAAGGTAGTCTGCCAGTACCCTGACGTTAAGTCAAATGTGCTGAGAAACTTGGAAGCTCTTAACTTATCTATAAGCTCACTAGCTCTGAGGCTGGGGTGTGTGTGCCCCGGCCTGTAAATGAAATGCTACCTGTGGGCCTGCAGCACGCATTGTACTACCCTCTTAAATAGCCCTTTAAACATGTATCAGTCCTGCCACTGCAGAGTCTGTGTGTGCAGTTTAAAACCTGTCAAAGTACCCCTTTTACCATTCCTAACCGTTCCTTTTTAATACATATAAGTCACCAACTAGACAGCCCAAAAGGCAGGGTGCAATGTATTTAAACATTTGGACATTTCTTTAAAGTTTTATCTGTCCTGTCTTAAATCAATTTTCACTACTGCAAGGCCTATCTCCCTCACAGGATAACATTGGAGTTGCTTTATAACCTTTTGTAAGTATAACTTCTAATTGGGAAGGGATAGATTTATCAAGTTTGGTGTCTCTGGGCTCACACTTTAAAATCACAACTTATGATGAAGTTGCATTTTAAATTGCAATTCTGAAAATGCCACTTTAAAAAAAAATAGCATTTTCTCACTTTAGCTATTTGATGCTGCCTGGCTGTCTCTGCTTACCTGTCTGTTGTGGGGCGACAGCTTGGGTTTGTGTGTTCCTCCTAGACAGGCACAACAATGGGAGCTTAGGTGTGGTCTTGATGGGAAGTGACGAGCCATCCTGAGCAGGATGGGAGAGAGGAGCTGGGCACAGCCTCACTTACCCCAGAATAGGGTGTGTCCTGTACACACACACATGGCTGCATAACCCCCTGTAATGAGTGTGGAGCCAGGGCAGGGAGGTCAGGGGCCCTGTGCACTTCAAAGGCTTCTCTTTAAAGTCTCCATCTCTCCAAAGGCCCAACAGGGTATACGTACTGCACCTCTGACACCAGCACTTCAATACACTTCTGGACCCGTAGATACGCTGCCATGAAGAAGGACTGCTGTGCTGCTGAAGTACTGCTACTCTGCTAGACTGCTATTCTGCTGGCTGGACTCCTGCTTTGATGTGCTGAACTGCTGCCCGCAGCCCTATTGCCTGGGAGTGAGAAGGAGTGAACCTGCATCTCTCAACCCAGACTCCAGAGTGACTCCAAGGCCTAGGTGTCTGGCCTCTTGATCTGAAGTCTCATTGGTATAAAAGACATCCAGCCACCCTGCTTCTGCACCTAGATTCTGCTATGTGTGAGTCTACTCTGCCAAGTAGCCCACCCAAATCCTGGACCCTTGGAAATGAGCCTAAGATGTTTGTTCCAGCTGGACCAACGCATCCTCTGCTGCAAGAGCAGAATTGACACATCGCTGCTGCTGTGTAAAGCAGAACCAACGTATCGCCGCTAACTGAGTGAGTCAGAACCAACACAACTGACTCGCATTGCTGCATCTTGGGACCAGCGCATTGCCTTCAGAAGCGCTACTGATCCATGCTTTCCCCGATGCAAGCTCTTTGCATTCCTTGTTGACAGCAGCATCAACAACAATGCTACAGCTCCTCATTCCAGAGTCAACTTTCATTTGAACCGATGCATCGCCCCAGTTGCACAACACATCCCTAATACCAGCTTTTATATCACAAGTCCCGTTGATGAGATCCTCGATGACGACGCAACAAGCCCTTACACCGCAGCCTCTCAAAACCAATGCATCGCATCAGCAGCAAGACGTATCTTCACCTCGGATCCATGCAATTCTCCACAACTAGGATTTAAGGTACTTTGGTTGAGCTAGCTTAACTGGGACACTGTAGCCAGACCGCGCTCTATTGTGGTTGGCCTGAACATTTGACTTTGTCCCGTCCTGGTGCAACCAGACATCCCCAATGGGCGCTTCTTGTTTCTAAGCTCTATTTTACAGTTTATTCTTTAAAAATTCATAACTCAAATTCTATTTATTGGATCTTTGTTGTTTTGGTCTTGCTTTATTTATCAAATTAATATCCATGTTTTTAATCAGGTGTGGCATCCTTTTGCGCTGCTATTTTCACTGTTTACTGTTTGAAGTGTTGCAAAAATACTTCACGCATTGCCTTCAAGTTAAACCTGACTGCACTGTGTCAAGTTCCTGGAGGATGACCACAGGTTCATTTAGGGTTTGCTTGTGCCTTACACTGACAAGGTTTGTGGATGCTTCTTGATGAGGGCTCACACCCCAGTAAATCAACAACTCAATTTCTTTATTTTTTTTTGTCCTTATACACCCCTAACTGAGGCAACTCTATATCGTCCAACCTAACAGTTGGTCACACTCACATCCAGAGATGCCTTACTCCAGGGGGAGGCCAGGGTCTCTCTCACTTAATCTCAGTTGAGAGTTGAATTGACCTCGCCTTTAATCATCGGACAATCATTAGATTCATAATAATAAAACTCCATCAAGCAGTGCTGTCCTGTACACCATTGACCCATAATCGTGACAAACCTCCCATTTCTTTATGTTATTAGACGTTACCTCCTGCAAAGAGATCCCATTAAGTGCGCCGAACCAATCCATATATGAAGGGGGGGAAGATATCCATTTACAACATATTTCCCTCCTAGCCAAGATTATCGCATAACAAATTAATCTCTTCTTGGCCCTCCCCTTTACTTCTCCTTTATTCGGAACACTAAAAATTACCAAGGGGAGGCTTGGCAAAATCTGCTGCACAACAACCTTCGTGATAACCTTACAAACTTTAAACCAAAAACTTTGTATAAATGGACAATCCCAAAACATATGAATATCCGAAGCTTCCAATAGACCACATTTTGCACATTTAACTGGGTCCCCTCCTCTCATCTTTGAGAGCTTCACTGGGGTAATGAAGGCCCTATGCAAGGTAAAGAGATCATTCCTCAATAGAGATGCCAATTTAACTTCCTTATATACTATATGCATCAAATGTTCCCAACAACTTTGTATTTGATCTGCAGACATAACTTCCCCCCAAAGGGAATATGGCAAATTAGAATCCCCGTCCTGCACCTCTACCAAGGCCCAATACCAACTAGAGACCTTCCTTGCACTCACCTGATCGTTTATTGTATTATCTATAAACTGGTTTTTAATCCCCAACCTAACTGTAACCTTCTGGGACCAACTCCTCAATTGTAAATACTTCAACCTAGACAGATTTCCACCAGTCCGTTCTATAAGGTCTTCCCAAGAGAGTAATGAACCACTATTGACTAAATTACCCCAATATTGAATCCCTGCTCTCTTGAGAGGCAAAGCTAATACATCTGTAAGACCTTCCGGTGTCCCCGGGGACTCCCAGACCGGTGCCCAAAAATTATAATACTCGATTCTTGCCACCCGCCGCACCCTATCCCATACTATGGCTGCATCTTGCAGTAGCTTCTTTCTTAAAAAACTTGGGATCCCCAAACTTATACAAAAAATGTGAAGCTGCACCTTTTACCTTTTACTGCTGCTACCATACAATTAAACATTCTCCCAACCGCTGAACGATCTGGTTTGGAAAATAACATTCTAACACTCCTTAGATAGAATGCCCATGCATAATATTGTAAATTGGGAAGTGTAAGTCCTCCTTTCTCTTTCCTTCTACGCAATTTCTTCCATGCTATCCTAACGCCTTTCTGTGCCCAGTCAAATGAATTGATCTTTTGTTGAAACCTACTCAAGAGCTTACTATCCATTAATAATAGAATGGAATTAAAAAGGAAATTGAACTTAAGTAGGATCATCATTTTAACCAAATTTACCCTCCAAATCAGCGTTAAAGGTAGGTGCGCCCATCTTAGCATTAACTTATTATATTCCGTTACTACAGATCTCACATTCACATCTGCAATTCGATCCACCTCCTGATCTATTAGGAGACTTAAATACTTCATAGATATTGAGTCACGGCAATCGTCAACCTGTACGCTCCATACCATTATTTCTGTTTTATCTGGGCTAATATGGTAACATGAAACCCTCCCAAAGCTTTCAGCCAAACTCATTAATACTGGAAAAGAAACAGATGGATTTGAAGTATAAACTAAAAGGTAATCTGCAAATAAGGGCACCTTCTTCACCCACTCTTTACTATTAAAAGGGGAAATTCTCAAATCTTGCTGAATCCTCCTCACAAAAGGCTCAATGTAGAAATCGAACAGTAAGGGGGAAAGAGGACACCCCTGCCTAGTGCCTCTAGTAATCTCAAACAAATCTGTGAGCACCCCATTCACCAAAACCCTTGCCTCTGGTGCCTGATAGATCAAGTGAATTGCTCGACAAAATTTACTACACAAATTATTCCGTTCCAGAACTAATATTAAATAATTCCAAGTAACCCTATCAAACACTTTCATAGCATCCAATGCTATAACTGCCAATGATTCTTGAAATGTTGTAGCTAAATCAATTGCACCAATTAGACTGAATGTCTGCTCATACATGATCCTATTCCGTATAAAACCTTTCTGATCCTGATGGATTCATTTGCCAATTACCCCACTCACCCTATTTGCTAAAACCTTAGCATACATTTTGTAGTCTATATGATTCACACTTCACTGGAGATTTTTCTGGTTTCAAAATAAGAGAAATAGTAGCTTCACGCCACGAAACTGGTGGGGAAACACCCTCCTCAAAAATCTCTGAGAACAGTTGAGCCATCGGAAGGATTATAGAATCTCCTAAAGTCTGATAAAGTTCCACCGGGATCCCGTCCGGGCCAGCCGCCTTCCCATTACTATTCTTTTTAAGAATTGTTCTAATCTCCCCCTCAGTAATAGGTCTGCTTAAGTATACCTGTTTATCCTGCGTAAGACGAGGGATAATATCCATATCCAACCAATCCTCGATTGCCTTGTCCTCTAATTCCCCATCCTTCCTGTATAGAGATGTGAAAAACTTTAAAAAGGCCTCCCATATATCATCTGGGGATGTCAGTCTAGCCCCCGAGTGATCCACAATCTCGTCTATAGTACCCCAAACCTGATCTTTCTTAGCTTTCCAAGCCAGTAACTTCCCCATATTATCTCCGAACTCAAACTGAGTCTGCCTATTTACTTCCCATCTCTTCTCAATTTTAGCTTGTAAAATTGCCTCTAACTGTTACCTCAAGTGCCTTCTATTGTTGTTCTAACACTGCTCATCACCCCTCTTTTCCATCTCAAAATCACATAACCGTAATTGACTCTCAGTGCCTTCCAGCTGAGCCCTATACTGCCTTCTTCTATTACTAGCAATACTTATAATCCTCCCCCTCATTACTGCCTTCTAAGTGTCCCACACTATACCTATAGGAGCTGAACCATGGTTAATTCTGAAGAGCTCCTTAGTATCACTCTGCAACTGCCCTATAATGTCTTCTTCTAACAGTAAAGTCCTATCAAGAGTCCACCTCCTCCCACTCGTCACCTGAGGGCAATTCATTCTTAAAATCACTGCAGCATGATCGGACAGATGTACGGGAAAGTAGGTGATATCCTTTACTAAACCACACACTGATTTATCTACTAAAAAAATTATCAATTTGTGACGCATGACCATACTTTTTGTTATGAAACGAAAATTCCCGCTCTCTGCCTGCTCTTAACCTCCATAAATCACATAATTTGAACTCTTTCATCACTAGTTTAAGATATTGTTGAGTTTTTGGTGTACCTGCCGACCTAGAGCTAACTGACTTATCTAACTTATTATCTAGGACCACATTAAAATCCCCTACCATAATAACGAGATCTATGCACCCCAAAAGATTTGAAAAGACCTACTGCAAGGGCTCTACATCATCACAATTAGGGCCATGAAACCCTACTAATGTGATTTTCCTTCTTTCCAACTGGAGTGTAGCTATAAGCCATCTACCCGACTTATCTGTTTTAACTCCTATCAAGGATGCATTCACCTGTCGCTTAACTAGGATTGCTACACCCCAATAGTGAAATTATGACCTGTACAAGCATATTTTCGCATCCATTTATGACTAGAAAAAAAGGTGGAAATGTCCTCTTCAGTTAGATGCGTCTCCTGCAAAACTATGATGTGCGCTGAGCATTTCCTAAGCAACAACAAAAGTTTCCTTGCCCTAGCCTTCACCCTTAAACCATTACAATTCCAAGACATTATTTGAATTAAACCCACCCCCTCCCACTGATCTTCTATAACCCTATACAATTATACATAAGTGACCTATGGTGCATAAGGACATTTCATAGCTTCCCCCCAACCAACCCCTGTTCACTGCATCCGTCCTTCCTCCTTACCCCCTCTGTAGCCCCGCTGTAGTCCCCCCTTACCCTTCCTCTCACCCCAACCCAGGGGAATCCCCAATCCTATTAACAGACCCTTAGGTCTCATTTAGAGCTCCTTGGGCTCTCCGGCGTAGCATGCGCAGTGTCGCCCTTTTTTAAACCCTCTAATATTTCATCTGCTAAGGCTGGATCTCTAATATTATACATTTCATTATTGTAAATTACTCGCAAAGTCGCTGGGAACTTAAGTTGGGCTACTGCACCTACACTTTTAACGTCTTCCAAACGCTTTCCTAGCTCCCACTGCCTATTTCTTGTTGCACTAGATAAGTCAGACCTAATCTCAAATGAGAACTCATCAACCTTCAAAGTTCCCAATCCCAAAGCTTTGACCAATATTTTCTCCTTCAACTGATAGGTCTGAAAATTAACCAAAATCTTCAGTGGCTTTTTCTTTTTAAGATCCCTCCTGAACGGGTCTCTATGGACCCTCTGAATATCCTTTATAATCTCAGCTTCACTTTCCTTCATGGGCACTGATTTTTTATAAGAGAGACAATGTATTTTTTTAGGTCATCTCCTTCTGCCCCTTCCGGCACATTTCAAATCCTTAGATTATTCCTCCTACAAGAATTTTGCAGCTGTTCCAAGCTACGTTCACTCTCCTTTAATAATTTAATCTACTCCTTGTTCTTACTCATTTCTCCTTTGATGGTCTCCATTGAGGCATCAAGAGCTTGAGCCCTAAGGGCCAACAAGTCAAACTTTTTTTCCAACAACTCACAGGCTAACCTGATCTCTCCTTGGTTTACTTCTGAGACCACAAACTCCTTAGCTATCTTCTCTATGAGTGCCAGGAACATGCTATCCAATTTATCAGGTTCGGATTGCTCGGCCAGGCCCAGATTGACCCAGGGGGGGAGATCCCACCCCCCCATGGCTTCCCCAGGGTTTGAATGATTAGACCACTCCAAATCCTCCATCATGACGTAGCTCCCTCCTGGCTGCCACAGCCATATCAAACCTGAGATAACTCCTCGGGAACCAGAGGTAAAGTACCCTGCTTCGCCATACCCCATTCTTGTGAAGATGGAATCACCTGCACCATCTACTCCATCTGGGCACTAGAAGTAGAGCTTATCGATGGAAGAGCTCTAAAATAAGCCGGCACAGAGGGGGTCGCTTTGACTTTGCTAATGCTTGTTTTTTTACTTAAAGTATTCTTCCTCAAGTTCCACCCTAGCTCCTCACTGCCACAGCCCTCAATCTGGAGTCTCTCTTCCTTCTCCCTACCTTCTCCTCCTGAAGAATAACGTAAATCCTGTAAGTATACTTTATTAATACATGTGCTTTTTTTGTAAGGCACCCTCTTACCTAGAATGGTGCCTCTTACCCCCCTAGAGGAGGAAAAATGCTTGCGTGATCCTGCAGTTGTCCTCCTGCTGAATTTGTCCTGGTCTCTGTCTGTCCTGCCAGTCGCCGCCTGTTCAGCAACCCGACTGGTGCTGACTCTTCCCACGTTTCTCCGGAGGGGAACACGCGATGCTGCCTTTCGGCTCCTTTGGAGCTCCAGGGTGGCGCACGCCCAACCCGTGGCTCCAGCCGAGCCACCGCTGTCTATCCTTGAGGGGCCAATGCCCCCGCACATGAATCTACAGGAGCCTGCCAGGAGGGCTCCGCTGTCGTGCCTTCGCCGCACCTCATCTTCGCCCAATGGAGAGAGGAAAACACTGTGCTCAGCGTCTACCGAGAGCCCAGGTAGGACGCTCAGCGCGTGGCACACCTGCCGCCCGCCATGTTCCCGCGAAGTCCCAAGTTTGTGCTAGCAACCCAATTTCTTACACTAATCAGAGTCATGTGACTCAGGATACAGGCTGCAGGTGACTTAAAATCTGACTTTACCATTTAGGAGGATGTAAATTACAATTAATTTAAGACCAAACAAGACATATCAATCTGATGCCAAAAATAAGTAATCAATTACTTAGTGTAATAAGGTAACCCAATGTTGCCTTTTGGGAGAGGTAAGCCTTTCAATAGTGAAAAATGAATGTGTGTGTTTTTCACTACCAAGATATGTAAAACTTAATTTTTTAAAAATATACTACACCCTGCTCTAAGGGCTGTCTAGGGCCTACCTTAGGGTGACTTATAGGTATTATTAAGAAAGGTTCAGGCTTGGCAAAAGGGTTATGTTGACACTGTGTATTGGTTTAATGAGGCGTTGATGATGTTTGTCCATAAAGGTGCTAGGATGTATCTGAGGTCTTTGATTGGTGGTGATGGGAATTCTCAGTTTAAAACTCCACGCAGGCTGCAATGACAGGTCTGAAGCATGTTTTAAAAAGGCTACTTAAGTGGGTGGAAGAATTAGTGCTGCAGGGCCATTAACAGCATTTAATTTACTGGCCCTGGGTACATGCTGTACTGCATTATTAGGGACATATTAGTAAATTGCCAATTGGATGAAAGCCAATTTTACCATATTTAGATGAGTACCGCAAGCACTTTAGCACTGGTTAGCAGTGATAAAGTGCACAGAGTCTGAAGCCCAAGAAAAATGAATTTCAGCAAACTGGAGGAGAGAAAGCAAAAGGTTTTGAGGTAAGACCACCCGTAGGTTGACAGGTCTAACATGAATAATATCAGATTTAAACCAGCCAGCTCAGATTGTGCACCTCTTCCTGTCACTGCCAGTAAAATAACTCAAATACATCATAGCACCTTTATGGACAAGCATCTACAACTCCTTACTAACCCAATGAACAATGCCAGACCACTTAAAACTAAGGCACTGTTCAGGAAACCACAAAACCTAAACCAATCTTGCTTCATAACCAACCTACCTTTTCTAGCAAAAGCCCTTTAAAAATCTATACAACCATTTCTCAGTCGACACATAGAAGACAACAATATTTTCAACATATTTAAAAAAACAGGCTCATAGCTGCAAATGGGGCCAGTATCGCAATTTGCGATTCGGTAATAGCATTTGCGATTTTTAAGAAATCGATATTACCAAATCGCAAATGTGATACATGGCACTTTGCGAGTCGGAAATAGCGATTTCTTAAAAATCACTATTTCCGAATCGCAAAGGGCCGTGATGATACATCTGGCCCAAGATTTCCAGTCGGCTACTGTGAACTAATGAGAAACAAAACACACTGCTGTCAAGAAGCTCTCTAACCCAACAAACGACTGGCAACTACGGAGAACAATTTGTTACCTAAGATAGCTTTGGGGCAATGTACAGACGAATCTTGGTACACACACAAAAAACTGTCTACTTCTCATAAACGTTGCAAACTTTAATACTCTAATCAGCAATCAACCAAAAATTGGTTGAAACTAGCCAGCGATATTGTATCTTTGCAAAAACTTGTGTTAATGTCAACATTTTATGTGTACTTTACAGTACTCTGATATCCAAGGGTCATATACAGGCTACATGCAATTATCAATAAATAAAATAATAATTAAATAAACAAATAACATTGTTTTCAAAATATCGTGACTACAAAAATATTCTGGACCAAATTACAAAGGTATGTATTTTGCTTTTTTACTGTATTACTGTAATATTGAACATAAAATATATTTTTATTTAATGTAATTGTTTATTATTGTGCTTTATTCAATTGTGTTGTGTTTGTATTTTATTACATGTTATTTTAAAGATTATTTATTTTCAAAAAATATTCTAGTAATATATTTTATTTCCATTGTGGAGCTTTTCGAGGTGTTAGGTGTATAGTGCATTTCCAACTGTTTATTGAGTAGAGTTGATTGATTAATATGTTAATTATTCTGTACCTTTAAATTGATATTTATTTGTTAAAATGTTTAATAGATTTATAATTTTGTATTGCAGTTTAATTTTGGGTTGTGGGGTATATTTGTAGTTGGCAAAGTAGGTATTTAAATAAAATATGTATACTTTTATTTTATTGGTTGATTTTGTAACTTTTATTGGCAAATCAATAAATATATGCTTAAATAAAATTATGTTCAAAACCATTGTTTATATATGTTTAAAAACTATTAATTTGGGGGGTGTACTGCGTATACTGGGTGAATAGATGGTCATTTACAAATATTAATTAATAATTAATTAAAAATGTAAATATGCACAAGTAAAAAAAACAAATTTCATAGTTTTGACAAAAAAATCAGACTCATAGATTTTAGGCTTAGGTGCTTTGTGAGTTGACAGATGTTGTTTATCAATTATGCTTCAACAAATGCCACATTGAAAATTAGTAGTTTCCCCAGTGTGACTGAAGAAGAGATGTGTACAAAGACTTTCATTTTGAGTTCCCGGCACCTCCCTCAATGGGTCCTCTTTCCTCAGTGTTTTTAGATTGGAGTTAGAATGGTATATTTGATCACCCAATATATGCACTTTCTCTAATGTTTGTTCGACTGGAATTAGAACAGTAAGTCTGACGCCTCCACCATGTATGTACTTTCCTAGATGTTTGTTGGACTGCAGTTAGAACTGTAATTCTACCCATTTCCACTCCGGGTATATGCCCTTTCTCCAAAGTTTATTAGACTGGAGTTATGCTAGTAAATGAGATGTCTCTTCCCAATTATATACCCTTTTCCTAGTGATTGTCAATCTTACAACCCCTCCCCATCCAAAATGTATGTACTTTCTCCAATGTTTGACAGACTTGAGTTGAAATAATACATCTATACCACCCCCAATTTCGTACTTCCCTCCTTGTTTCTTAGATTGGAGCTTGAATAACAATTCTGACATCTGCCAATGTACCCACTTTTCTCAACATTTATTAAACTGGAATTATAGTAGTAAATTTGACAACCTAATGACTGCATTGCCTACAATATCTGTTAGGCTTGGTTTAAAACAGTAAATCTTGACAGCCCAATTTTTGCACTTTTGCCAATGTTTGTTAAACCGGAATTAGAACAGTACGTCTGATGTACTGCCCCCCCCCCCATATATCCCCAACAAAAAATATGCATTTTCCTTAATGTTTGTTAAGCGGGATTCAGAATAGTAACTCCATCCCTCGTTCATTCACTTTCCCAATGTTTGTGGGGCTGAAGTAAGAATAGAAAATATGACCTCACCTCTTCCCGTGTATGCACTTTCCCTCTTATTACTAAACTCAAGTCAGAATATAAATATAACTCCCAAGTCTGCACTTTCCCCTGTGTTTGTTAAATTGGAGTTAGAATAAAATGAAATTAAATAAAATGTATAAAGTGGATGAATACCCTAAGGCAACAAGGTGCTAAACAACCAAAACCTGCCCAGCTTAGAAACTTAGAGACATAAATGTCAAATGACCAGGAGTCAATCTTAACAGGAAAAAAATATGTTTACTGATTTGTGCCTCGTGTTTGTTAGACAGAAGTTAGAAAAATAAATGTACTTCCTGCCCTGCATATGTACATCTTCAGAAAGGTTTGTTAGAGTAGAGATAGAACAGTAAATCTGTCCTAGGTCAAAAAGCATGTATTACTAGTTTTTAACTTCATTTTGTATTATTTTTTTTGTCTGAGAGAATTTAAGGATATTTCATTTTTACTATTCCATTTCTTGTAATAATGTTTGTTTTCCCTATTTTTATATATTGTTTTAATATTTAAAAACATTACTTTTCATTTAATTTAAAATGTATTTCTAATGGTTTAATAAATAAAGATGTGTTCATTATAAATAATTGTACGTGTTATCTAATGTTATCTAAATTAATAATACATTTTATATTTAAGTAATAAATGTATTTGTATATTAAATGTATTTGAACTCATAGATATTGTATATATAATTGTTAAACTATCTTAAACATACATGTTTCTAAAAGGTATTACATGGTGTTTATTTTTTGATGTCACATTTTTTGAATATATTACATTTTTTTAAACACTAATTACATTTTGTCAATTTGCAATAATAGTAATACCATTTAAATACATTTATCTACCAATGTAAAGTTGATATTTTGGTCTATAGTATTTTTGTAGTCAGTTTTCTTGTACTTTCTATGAAGTATAAGAAAATTGATCTTTTGACAATGATTGTTTTTGCAGCACAATACTTGTGTGGTCAATATTCTGTCATACAGACAAATGTTGCTCACCAAGTGAGTAGTGGAGCTCAGCTGTAACGTGACTCCATCATTCAGAGAGGGGCCAGTGCCGGGGGAAGGATGAGCAGCAGAGAAACCCCCAGATCATAGCATCCCCCTAACAGCCAATATCAAAGAACCACATCCCTCTTTTTACTTGTATAGTCAACACCGCAAGGGCTTCCCATTCGTTAATATGTGGCCTGAGGGCTACAGTGACAGAGGTTATCTTTACTGATGTACTTTTACGATGTTAGCTGGCTTACCTGCCCCGCACAAAACATAATAAACAACAGTACACTATAATGAGCATCAGATAAACTTTGGCATGCCATGTCACAAAGAGGAATTCAATGTCTGCTCTATTGTGCCATGATTTTCGATGGAGCTCCTTCGGACTGAGGCAGCCTGTGGATGTGAAGAATACCCAACATTAAGCCTGCAGCAGAACTTTCCTCAGAAGCCCATTTGGCTACCAGGTGGTCTCAGTTTACCAGTGTTGATCAGAGCAAAAACTTCCAGTGGTTTCAGGAAAGAGTGCAGAAACCATCAAGTATGGCAAGCTGCAATCTATGGTTTTTCACTGATGGGAGAAAGCCCCAATGCTTCCGCCTTTCTGGTCTTTCTGGCCTTTCTGGATCAGTTTTGCAGTCATGGAGTTTCCAGTTACATTATACCGTGCCTTTCCATCTTCACCCTTTAATCTTGTGATTAAAGTTTCCTAGGCTGCCATTCCATCATACAGAAGCTAAAGGCCTCTTGTGGAATGTCCTGCACAATATTGCAATAAGGTGGAAACAGAAGCTTGGGGATGGCATAAACAAACACTGCCTCAGCTGCTGACTCAACACAAGCCCAGTTCCACACACTAAGGGCCTGATCACAAGTTTGGTACTCTGGGGCCTGCCATGGCAGTGGCAGTAGCAGTCTGACCTTCATCGGCTTGGCAGTCAAACTACTGTATTACGATTCATGGAGTTCTATAGAGCAAAGCCCGCTTCGGTCCCGCTGGCACTTCCAGACAGTGTAGATCTCCACAGTGGTGAGACAGGCTGTTGGTATCTCTGCTGGACAAATTATGATGTTGCATTCCCCACGACATGACCATGGCAGTCCAACCACCACATTCCAGCATTTGGAAACAGAGAGTATAAAGGAAGGAACCCACCTGCAGGTAGTGTCAAACGTCTTGTGCCGCCATGGAGCCGATAACACATGTCCTGCCACTGCTGCTGCTTATAGATGGAGCACAAATGCCATTCTGCCGATGACGCAACTGATGGTAAAAACACACACCTACCTGTGTCATGAAGCTCAACAACAAATCATTGCACCATCATCCACATGATATGGGGGTCATGCTACGTGGGCCAAGCAACTTGTCGTTGTGGCCCGGGTCGGAGTCATTCACAATGAATGACACATCCACAGCCATAAAACACCCTCTTCGGGCTGTTCACCAACACTGCACCACCACACTCCACAATAACACATGTCTGCTTATCTTAGACACAGGGTCAGTTAAGTGTACAGAACATTGGGGGTCATTACAACATTGGCGGTAAAAGCCGCTTACCGCCATGCAGAAGACCGCCAACACACCGCTGTGGCAGCGGAATTCCGCCACGTCATTATGACCCACAGCTCGGAATCCGCCAAAATTGAGACACCCACACAAGTCCGCCACACCAAAGGTCAGTGATAAACTGGCAAAGACAAAACCTCCACCGTCACACCAACAGAAATACGCCCATGCTATCACGACCCACGATTCCACCCGGCGGTCTTTCAACCGCGGTATTCCATTGACAGTACACACCGCTGCGCTCAAAATACACACTAATCTCCAAAACACCACCACATTGGACAATTCGAAAGACACACACCTGAGACACATACACACACCCCTCCCACACACTCAATACTAGATAAAACACACACCCACATCACCCACAAACCCCTACGACCACAATTGAGAACGAAGCACAGAGACACCACCATCCACAAACTAGCAGCCACAGACACTCAACACCATCACCCACACAACTTCCACGCACAAAACACCACACACCACAACATATCACCACATACACCACCCCACACATCACCTACACCACCCCATGGCACGGCAAAGACATCCCAGGATCTCTGAGGAGGAGCTCAGGGTCTTGGTGAAGGAAATCGTGCAGGTAGAGCCACAGCTATTTGGCTCACAGGTGCAGCACACCTCCATAGCTAGGAAGTTGGAGCTATGGCGAAGAATAGTCGACAGAGTCAACGCAGTGGGACAGCACCCAAGAAATAGGAACGACATCAGGAAGAGGTGGAACGACCTACGGGGGAAGGTGCGATCCGTGGTCTCAAGACACAACATTGCGGTACAGCGGACTGGAGGCGGACCCCCACCTCCTCCCCCACAACTAACAACATGGGAGGAGCAGGTCTTGGCGATTCTGCATCCTGAGGGCCTCGCAGGAGTAGGTGGAGGAAGGGATTCTGGTAAGTCAAATCTTAACTATCATATCCCCCACCCAACCTGCATGCTATCACAGACCCCCACCCACGCCCCCACCCCTATCACTCCAACTCCTCACAAATGTACCAATATCACAAAGCACACATCCCAACACCAAGCCCTGCATGCAAAACCAAAGCATGGACACCCATCACTAGAGCATGCCCACTGCACATACCCATAACACCCCCCTCAACCATCATCACACAAGGTCCCACACAGGAATGCTAGCACTTGGGTACACGGTCACCCACCCATTGCACACCATGAAACACACAGATGCAATAATCATGCCTTTCCACCCCTGTAGGACCACTACCCAATGTCACCAGACAGGAGGGTCCAGACATCTCCACCCCACCCACAGAAGAGGCCCACAGTGATGACAGCAGCTCTGTCCAACAGGATCTAGATGACCAGCCCGGACCATCGTGGGCCTCGGGACAGTCGGTTCCCCTCACACAGGCACAGGCCAGCACAGACCTTCCCCCCTCTGGAAACACCAGCACAGCACCAACCCAGTGGGCCCATACCTCCGCCCCCAGGACACGTCAATCAGCTGTTTGTCCACCACTACAGGGAACCCAGGATAACCCACCACCCCAACAACAACAGGGACCTGGGGGCAGTGGCAGAGGGTACACGGTCCAGGGGACGGAAGCCCAGGAACACAGGGGAACTGGGAGGGCTGCTGTGCGACAGGGGGCGGACAGGCCTAGGGAACCCACTCTCCACGAGGCCCTCTCCTCCATCATGGGAACACACCACCACTCCCAGGAGACCCAGACCTTTAAAGCATGGAAGAAAGCCACAGAAGTCAAGTAAACTGTCTGAATAGGCAAACAAAAGTGGTGTTATGCCGTCAATTGGAGGCAGATATGATGCCTGAAAACACTATTCCCACATACATACACCCATTGTGAGACCCATGGCAGCATTCCACTTCCTGGCCACAGGATCCTTACAACGTAGAGTGTGTTAGGTCACTGCGGCATGTTGCATGCTGCATGCTCCATAACATCGCCCTGCAGAGGAGTTTCCCTTACATTCCAGAGGAGGGGGAGCCTGCAGTGCCACTGGGTGGAAATCCTGAAATGTCAAATGAAGATGACAGTGATGAAGATGAAGGAGCTGACTTGTGACAAGATCTCATCAACCGCTTCTTCTTATGAGTGTAAATATGTCATGTGATGTCAGTTTGACTGTGCAATGTACTGGAGTTGTGAGAATGTGTGGAGTTGATTCTTTGAAATAGTTAGGGAGCTGATACTCAGCCAAAAATCAGCCAAAGACTTTGATGACATAGCTTTTAACACATCCCCATCTTGATGATATTGCTTTGTTTGTGCCAGACTTATTGCAATGTACTTAGTTTTCCAGATGCTTGCTATGTGACTTGTATTATATAATGACTTCATGCCTAGACTCCTTGTTTTGTTCTTTGATCAGGTTCCTTCACCATGACATCTTCATGTGGGCATTTCAGAGATGTGACATTGGCAGGTATGTGATGCTGTTCGACATATGAATAGGACATGGATTGTTCCAGGGAATGGAGGTCACAGGCATTGGGTGTGAGAGACCTATGCCAAGACAGCTTGCACAGTGATACGATGGAAGCTTATAAGACTCCATTGGACTTGTTCCTTGTCCTATGCTGGTCCTGATGTATCATGTGCTGTGGTCAGAAAATATGTAGCCGTAGGCCACAATTATGTCAGTTACCCTTCACCTTGGCTAGACACTGCTTCTGTATGACCTGTATGTAGCTGTTGATGTGTCTCATCATTGTAGACCAGAGTGCCTGTGAAAATCAGAGACATATGTTTGTGTCATACCACCAGATGCATGAGTACTGGAGCGTAATGACCCCATGATCAGAAACTGTTGTACTGCCATCTGTCTGAGTCGTACTGTCGCATAAGCTCTCATTGTATCAGTGAGGCTGCTGGATTTGGGGGGCAGCATCACCTGAGTTGTGGGGAACTGAGTCCAATCCCCCACCATGTGACAACTGATGGCCTAATCCATTATCAGTCAGATAGCAGTGCCTCATCTCTGCCCAAGAGCAGGGACAATTTGTCGTAATTGGGCAGCATGACATTATGACTTCTCAGGGAAATCAGGTCTCACACATGCAAAGACAAACAGAGGCAAAAATGGTTCAATAAGATTTATTGAATCAGCTGCTTCTTAGATAAAATGGCATGAAATGCAATAATAGGAATGATGAAACATACGAGAAGCAAAATGGTGATAAGAAAAGGGAAACACATGAAAAGACCCACCATACTGTCACTATGCACAATATATGCAATTTCTACCTAAACTATGTTAGAGCACAACATGATAAGCCCTAATCCGCCCTTCGGGATTCCCCCCTTGGGAAGACATAATCCCCCATACCTGAGTATGACAGTGGTGAAGGCGGTTGTTAGCTATAGAGACACCATCCCTATGCGGGCCAGGGAACCGGTGATCTCAGCAAGCAGCTGTATCGAAGTCAGACAGCATGCAATCGGGGTCATCTGGCTGGATTTTCCCTCTAAAGTGTATGGGACAGGGAAATGTTTTCATAATAAAACAACTGATGGTCTAAGAAAATGTCCTCACGTAAAAATATGGCCCTCATTCTGACATTGGCAGTCAGCTGACCGCCACGCCGGCGATGGTGGTAGTACCGTCAACAGGCTGGCAGTGAAGACTGCCAAATTATGACCATAGCGGTGATCCCTCCCCTAGACAGCCAATGTACCACCCAAACCACCAGTGCGGTCCATCGACTGACCACGGTGGTAGCCATCTTCAGGCAAGCGGAAGACAACCACCTGCCCACCATATTATGACACAGTAGACCGCCAGGATTTCTGGGGCAGGACCACCACCACCAAAAGCCTGGTGGAACCACATCATATGAAAGGAGACATTGATCTCCAGCGGCACAGAGGAGTCCGCGGCCGCCATGGAACCCGAACTGGAAGACCAGCTGATGCTGTGCCATGTGATGGCAGGCCAGAAGCAGCAACAACAACAAAGACAGCAGTGGTGAGTAAAGCCGCCTAGCACACAAGGAAGGGAGGGGAGAGAGATACACACAACAAATACACATACCAGACACCCAAAACAATCTGCAGAGTAAATCAACAGCAACATAATCCAGGAGCAAAGAAAGCTAGGACACATACATCTGGTCCAACCACTGTAGTAATGTTGGGAAATGAGCTCAATGTCAAATAAATAAATAAATACATATGTACATATGTACAGCAAGGGCCATTGGCCAGTCCACAATAAACAAATGTCCAAGGCCCAAATTGCCTCCTGACAGCCCAGTCACTCCACTGGGCAGGAACATCATGTTGTTTATAGGCAGGAACCTCAGGGGGCAGGGGGGGGAGGTGGGGGGGTTTCTTCTTGTGAGGGGGGTCATTAGGCTTGGGTTTGGGAGGGGGTAGGCCATTACCCTTCCGTTTAGGGGTCGGAGGAGTGGGCTTGGGGCATGGGGCCGGAGTGCCACTCTTGTGCCCCTTAGTGGCAGGTAAAGTCTTAGGAGGAGGAACCGGAGTCGAATATGAGGTAGAGGTAGAGGTACTGGACTGGGGGGAGGGATCTTCCTCTTATGGGCAGGACGGGGGGAGGGAAGAGGTCAAGGCGGGAAAGGAAAAGCTTCTTTGGACCTAGGGGGCAGATTGTGGGAGGTGGAACGGGAGTGTAGGTAGAGGAAGTGGTTGTAGGAGAAGTAGATGTGTTGGACTTGGCTTCAGGTGCCCGGACAGTGTGCATGTGTGAGGTGGATGGCTATTGGGTGTCTGAGTGTGAGCTTTTATGAATAACTGGAGGGGGTGGGGCAGACAGGGTGGGAGATGGCAAACAGGACGTGTGTATGTATGTTGTGGTAGTGTCTGCAAGTGAAGTGGGTGTGCGGCATGAGGTTGTGATGATGGTGGTGGTGACTGCACATGTGGTGTGTGGGATGCATGTCTGTGTGTCTGATGTTGTGGTGACTGTGGGCAAGGCTGTACAGGTAGCAGGATCTGGGACTGATGATACAGTGCATGCAGGTGTGAGTGTTGATGTGAGAGAGGAGGGGGAGACAGTGGAGGCAGGGGCTGTTGTAGTATGTTCATCTGGGTTTTGGCTGTGTGTGTGCTTGTGGAGTGAAGTGTGGTGCCTGTGTTTGTCTGTGCGAGTCCTGTTTGTTGTTTTGGGTGCATGCTTGTCAGATTGTGTACATTGGATCGGCTGGGGAGAGGGCTTTGGGACTGGGAACAGGTAGTTGGAGGAGGGCAGTAGATCCAGTGACACTGGCTGCCATCAGAGAGGAGGCTAGAGCCTGAAACGATCTCTGTAGGGTAGCCAAGCCAACGTGAATGCCCACCAGGTAGGCATTGCATTGCTGCATCTGGGATGCCATCCCCTGGATGGCATTCACTATGGTTGACTGTCCTAGAGAGATAGATCTCAGGAGATCAATAGCCTCCTCACTGAGGGCGGCAGGGCTGACGGGGCAGGGCCTGAGTTGCCAGGGGTGAAAGAGACGCCCACCCTCATTGGTAAGCAGGCATGGGCAACTGGGTGGGGGGGCTACTGGGATGGCGGTGCTGGTACAGGGGTGGCGGAATATCTAGTAGCTGGGGTGGTCCACCACCAGGGAGCTTCAATCGGAGGAGCAATCTGAGTCTGTAGTTGTGGCACCTGTCTCCCCCGTGGTGCTCCTCTTGCCCTCCAACCCACTGGTCCCATTGGCGTTTGTGCTCTCCACCTGCTGGGTCCTGTGTTCTGCAGCTCCTCCAATTGCTGGTGCCCCTGCTCCTTTGCCAGATGATGCTAATGTACACAAGGACAGGATGAGAAAAGGAGAGAGAGTGGGGGCGAAAGAAAGGGAGCTCAGGGTCAATCACAGCACCAACAGCACATATGGCATCACATCACAATCACTTACACTTCAGCATAGACCAGAATGACAAACCATTATCTAGATACAACAGCAGTAACTAACCCACACACTACCAGCTGCACACCTACTGGAACTCACTAAGCCTTCTGCCATGGTATGCTAGCTACTTACCATTTCAAAATATATGTATCACCCTACATAGCTAAGCAGGACCACACTGGAAAGCTTAAGCCGCATCTTGGGGCACCCACTAAACCTTGCACCCAAACCCCATGCCAAGCAACAACAAAATAATACCACCCTGTCTGTGCGCACCCCCTTGTGGCTGCTGTGCTGCCCTTGAGCACTCATCAAACTCAGGATTGGCCACTGCCAGTATGTGGGCCATTAGGGGGGTCAGGCTCAGATGGACACCCCTCCCTCGTTGGAAGGCCGTCCCCAGCTGGGTCTCTGCGGTCTTCCGGGCCCAGCGTCTCAGATCGTCCCACCATTTCCTGCAGTGGGTGCTCCACCGGCTATGGACCCCCAGGGTCGGCAAGTCCTTGGCAATGGCACACCAATACCCTTTCTTTTGATGGGTGATGACCTGCAGAGGAGACACAGACAGAAGGACACCATAAACTCAACAATCCTCTATGTAACATAGATGGCTTACATTCTGCATATAACCCACATTAAGGACACACTTGACCCCTACCTCTGAATACACATTGAATGCTACCAACCCTCCCAAATGACACACTGCCAGCAGACACATACATCTACATGCAGCCATGTCGCATCCAGCGTACCCATGTTGTACTCACCTGTTGGTCTGGAGGCCCTTACAACTGTCCTTTAGGGGTAGGACCCTATCCTCCTAAGCTTCTCCAGCTCCTCTGATGTGATGGCTGGGGCCCTTTCCGCTGTAACTTGGGCCATTGCAGGTTCCAGATACAGGTCCCAGCAGCACACGCAGTGGAGATGTTCAACCATAGAGAGTCAGGAATCAAGTGAAGTGGCACAGAGGAAATGGCGGTCACGTTCATGGCGGTGCACACGGTCACAGCTGGTGTTGATAATCATTGGTTTCTGTACTCCATAGAGCTCCATGTTAGCCAATGAGGAGTTGCATGGCAGTGCAGACTGCCTTCCGCCATGATGCCAAACGCTGGCGGAGTGAGGTCACTTCCACCTGTCCCTGCATACAGGACAGGCAGTTGCCATTTCCTAATGCTGGTAATCATGCTGCAACGATTTATGTGCGTCATTGGTATAGATTGTACACATCTACACAATTCCAGTCTTTTACATACATACATGCTCTGTGTACTGTGATATTGTGTGTCCATACTTCCTGTAGATACACATTATAATTTTGGCTCACTTAGATGCCAACCACTGTGGAGGATGAGGAGGAGGAGGCAAGCACCTGTGTACAGACGCCTTGTGGACTTGGCTACACTGGAAGACCAGCACATCATACTCACCTATCGTCTGGACAGGGCCACAATCACTAAGCTGTGTGCACAATTGGAGCCTGATCTAATTCCTGCCATCCGTAGAACTACAGCAATTGCCCTGTAGTACAGGTACTCTAGGTGCTCCACTTCCTGGCAAGTGGTTCATTCCAGATGACAGTGGGTTTGGCTGCTGGAATGCCACAGCCAATGATTGTATGCCATGGAACACATACCACATGTGACTGGGGCCATTGACGGGACCCATCTTGTCTTGGCAAATGAGCAGGTCTACAGGAATAGGAAGAGTTGCCTATAAATGTCCAGATAGTGTGCCTTGCAAATCAATACATCTTCCACGTCACTGACACGTTTCCTCGATCTGTGCATGATGCCTATGTATTGAGGAATTGCAGCACCCCACAGGTGATGGCACAATTACAGAGGCACAGAGTGTGGCTTATAGGTGAGCTTGAGTCTTCACACAATGTATGCCAACTGGAGTTGTACTCCAGCCATTGTACATGGGTAGTGTGTGTCCCTCACTTCTTCCAGGTGACTCTGGCTACCCACACCTGTCCTGGCTATTGACCCCTGTTAGGAATCTGAGAACTGGGGCTGAAAATCGGTACAATGAGGGACATGGCTGTGCCAGGAAAGAGGTAGAACACACATTTAGGGCCTCATTATGACCCTGGTGGCCGGCGGTAAGCTAACGGTAACACTGCCAACAGGCTGGCGGTGACATACCGCCGGCCCCTCCACAATATCACCAGGCTTTTGCCTGGCAGTCATAATCCCCAGGGCAGCAGTGCAAGCGGTGCCCTAGGGATTATGAGTCCCAGTCCGCCAGCCTGGCCACAGCAGTAAATACCACCATGGAAAGGCTGGCGGTAAGGGGGACTTGGGGTGCCCCTGGGGGCCTCTGCACTGCCCATGCACTTGACATTGGCAGTGCAGGGGCCCCCAGGCATAGCCCCGTTGCGCATTTCACTGCCCGAATTTCAGGTAGTGAAATGCGTGACTGATGCTACTGTACTCGCTGCACATCAGCATTGCCGCCGGCTCTATTACGATTCGGCAGCAATGTTGATGTGACTTTTCTACTGGGCCAGCGGATGGTAACACTGTTACCGTCCACTGACCCAGCTGAAAATTCATAATAGGGAGCCAGAAATACCACCGGCACTGGTGGGATTCTGGCTCCCGCAGCCTCTGCGGTCTTTTGAAAATACTGCCGAGGTTGTAATGAAGGCCTTAATCTACTGAAAGCCAGCTTCAGGTGCCTCCATTTAACAGGTGGTTCCCTATGCTCTGCCCCTGAGAAGGTCTGCCAGATTGTGGTGGTCTGCTGCATGCTGCACAATTTGGCCCTCAGACACCATGTGCCCTACCTGCAGGAAGAGAGGGGAGACAATGCACCTGTGGCAGCAGTGGACACTGAAGACAGTGAGGAGGAGGAAGAGGAGGAGGATGTGGACAACAGGACACATATCATACAGCAGTACTTCCAATGACACTCAGGTAAGACTGTTGATCTGTTCATATCTCTATTTTAGTGAGCAGGCTGTGTTGTGCAAATCACTTCCTTTACATTTCAGTTGACTTTCACTTACGCCTTCCCTTTTTGCAGTTGTTTGCGTGGTCAGGACTGTGTAGTGATGTTATGACTAAAAACTGTTTAAACACATTTTTTGGATGGATTCACACATTACAGGACATTTGCACAGGATGATTCGGTTAAATACATTGCACATTTCTGTATGATAAAGCAGTAATACTCCAGTTGTTTTCAAGGGTGTTTGTTGAAGTGATAATGATCAAGGGATAGTGCATTAGAGTGGGGTGATGGTTGAGAGAAAGTTCAGTGTAGTGGCCCAGTTGGTTTATAGCACAGGCCCAGTGTCAATGGGGCCATAGGAAGAGGAGCAATGGCAGTCCAAAGTGAACAAGTTGACTCAGTGGCACACAAGGGGGACATTCTGAAGAGGCTCATTTCCTGGCGGTGATTTTGATCTTGGCAACAGTCTCTTGTGTCTGTCTGGGCCACAGGGAACCTTTGTGGGGTGGTTCTTCTGCTGCAGAAGCAGGGGTGCTGGTGGCCTGTGGGTATTGTGTCAGGTCTTCCTGTCCACTAGCTGCAGCAGATGTTGATGGCTGGTGAGTGGACTGGCTAGTGGAAGGTGTCTGCTGGTGTGTTGTGTACTTGCGCATGATGTTCGCCATGTCACCCAGCACCCTTGCAATGGAGGCCATGTTTGCATTTATGCCCTGTAACTGCTGCATGACCTCCTGGTGGTGTTCCACCTGCAGCCGCTGCTACTCCTGCAAGATGGTAATTATCTGGCCCATTCTATTCTGGGTATTCTGGTATGCCCCCAGGAGATGTGTGAGTGCCTCCTGGGCAGTCGATTCACTGGGCCTGGCCTCCCCCTGGTGCACATCTGACCTCCCACTGTCCCTGGGCCCCTGTGCCTGTGTCCCCTGAATGGTGTGCCTACCCCCACTTACACCAGGACCTTCACCATCTTGCCTGTGTGGTGTTGACTCCGGTCCCTGTACAGGTGGGCACACTATTGATCGACGTGTCCTGGGGATGTTGAGTGGCTGCTGTGGTGTTGGAGTCCAAGGGGGGGCCCTGTGGTGGACTGACTGTGTGATGTGGAAGCCGACTGACCAGAAGTCCCAGATGGGCTAGGGGGTTCATCCAGCTCGGGACATCCAGATTTGCTGTCATCACTAAGGGTATCTTCTAGTGGAGGACTGGGTTGCTGTGGCACCTGCTCGCCACTGACATTGGCTGGGGCACCTGTGGGGATGTAAGTGTTTTGTCAGGGTCATTGTCTGTCACATATTCTGCATTTCTACCTTTCCCAATGGGTTGGGTGTTGTCCTCCCACCTTTGGTAGTGTATGGTGATGGATTGTGGGATTAGTAGTTCTACATGCTGTCCATGCATCATGCATTGCCAGTAGATGTGAATGCAGAACTGGGAGGGATGTGTTTGCAGTGGGTGTGGCAGGCAGGGGTATACATTTAGGTATGGTCATTGGGGTGGTGCACTGTGTGCGATGGAGTAGGCTGTAGGGAGTTGGGGTGAGCGGGTAACATGCCATGCTGGTAACAGTGGAGGTAGGTTAGTAATGGTGACTTACCAGTGTCCATCCCTCCAGTGAAGCCCTCAGGATGCAGGAATGCCAAGACTTGTTCCTCCCATGCTGTAACCTGTTGGGGAAGAGGTTGGGATCCACCGCCAGTCCTCATGATGGTGACCTGGTGCCTTGATGCAATGGAATGCACCTTCCCTCGTAGGTCGTGCCACCTCTTTCGGATGTCGTCCCTTGTGCATGGATATTGTCCCACGGAGTTCAGCCTGTCCATGATCCTCCGCCATAGCGCCATCTTCCTGGCATTGACGATCTGCTGGACTTGTGCTCCAAACAGCTGTGGCTCTACCCTGACGATTTCCTCCACTATCATCACAACTCCTCATCAGTGAAACAGGGTGCTTTTGTGGGGACATGCCTGTTGTGTGTTGGGTGTGTTGTGCAGAGGGTGTTCATTGTTGTGGTAGGTTGTGTGGTTTGTGATGCATGACGAATGTATAGGTAGATGTGGTGTGTGTGAGCAGTTCTCCAAGGGATTGGCCTAGGAAGGTGTAGCAGTCTTTTTGTGTTTGCAAAGGATTGTGGGTTATGTGGAGGGCATGTGTAGGGTGTGTGTATAAGTGTCAGATGTGGGTTTTTTGTTCTGACCAATGTTCTGCCGACAATCCTATCTTACTGCAGCCTTGAAGAATGTCATGCTAAGAAATGTGACGCTTTCCTAGGCAAAAGAACAACTAGATAAAGAAAATAAAACATCACCACAAATGTGGCACATTCTAAAATAATAAAATGAAGCAGGATAAAATGTTACTAGGCTAAAAGGCCAAAGCAGCAGGCCCAGTTGCTAAAATAACATGCCCAAAGACATCACTAAAATGACTCTACATCAGTGTATTATATGAAGTTGGATTACTTTGGTGTGGTAAGTGATATGGCTCCAGCTGATGCCATCACCCACTTTAATGTTTGCCTGTTCCACAGGACAATACCTGACAAATCCCTTCCTTCCATGGTCTGGAGAACTGTACCAGTAAAATTTTTAATTTATTAGGTGTGATTCAATCATTTATGATTTGCAACGTTTCAGACATCTTTACAGCCTATGTGCTGAAAAATGTAATAAAAATGTCTTCCTTGACCAGACACTTGTTTATATGTATTTGTGTGAAATGGTTGGAATTCTGAGCTGAACACTGTATACATGCAACATATCCCATCTTGAACAAGTACCTTGGATCATCATCATATGGTTCACATGGTCTGACATATCTAAATGGCTAAATGTAAAATTAAAAACAGCAGACAATGAGTTAGTGGTGGGTGATTTTACTGGGAAGCTACGACTAACAGAAAATATATGTGACATGACGCAACAAAAAATCAAATGTGAAAGGGTCAGTCATGGTGAATGAAATCAATGGAATAGATGCCACGCCACTAGAAGTGTAAAGTCCAGAGTACCCCTCCCATTGGAAATGGAAGGTGGTTTAAGATTTAAGATCAGTCCACAGAGTGAATGTGTGACACTCAAAGGAGATCCTTAAGGAAGAGGATTATTGCTGGCAGTGGTGGGTGTCTTGCCATCTGCTCCTCCAGAATTCTTTGCTGGACATCACAGCTTGCAAAGGGGGGATCAGCTGCTACAGAGGCATGGATGTCTATGGGTGGTTGTGCCTCTAGCAGGGCCTCCATTCATGTGGCTTGCACCAATGTACATGGGCCTGATGTTGTTGACCCAAAGGAAGGGGAATATTGCGTTGGAAAAGCCTTGCTCAGGGTTGTATGAATGCCCCTCAACACCCTTGTTAGGGAGGCCATGTTTGAATCGTGGGCCTCCATTTGTTCACACATGTCTCGATGTATGTCCCTCTGTAGCTGCATGATTTCCCAGAGTTCGGTCAACACCTGGCCCATCACACCTTGGGACTCCCGATAGACGTGGCTGATGGTGTCTTGGCCAGCAGCAGCCCCAGTAGCTTCACTCCACTGGCCCACAGCGTCCCACGTACTCTACCCCCACGAGCCTGTGCCCTTGGCACTGGGTGCCCTCTCCAGCTGGGTCCTGGGACCTCAATGTCCAGAGTGTTGTGTTGCACCTCAGGGCCCATGACTGAAGGGCACAAGATGGTGGAAAATGTGCTAGGTACACAGGTTCGGGGGGGTGCATTGTTGACTGGGATGTTAATGCAACAGGACTGGAAGGTGATGTTGTGGCCACAGTGAGACTCACTGTTGTCATCTGATCAGGTTGCCCAGATGGGCCAGGAACTTCCTTTATGTCCACAAGTCCAGGAGTGTTGTCGCCACTGAGATCTTCATCCAGGAGGATAGTGGTAGACTGTTCTGTAGTCTCTGTGTGGCCAATCGTCAGCTCAATCTGTTGATGAAGAATATATATTGTTCCTGATTAAATTGTGGCATCTACCTCCAAAGGTTTTGTGTTACTGTAAGCAGAAACATTGGACATAGTTAAGTTGTAGGTAACCCTATTGTGCCATTTTATCATGGTATTGGGTTATTTGATATGACGTGTGAAGCATGGCTAAACTATTTGACTCAAGCAGCTGATGACATGTGCATGCAGATCAGATGCACTTTGCAAGAAAGACTGAAAATGATATCTTACCATCTGGGAACCCACAACAGTGGAGAGGCAAAATGTGCATTTGACCACTTGGAGGCCTAGTTGAGTGAGATACTGGCAAACACTTTCTTGTATATGTGACTGGAGCCATCATGTGCACAGTGCTGTGTCAATGTGTCTGCTGCCGATACCAATCTGCTGATGCAACTTGAGGCCTTAGGAATACTAGTTGTACACACTGGGTAAGGTGTAATTCCTGTCCTAAATAGCTTTATCTTGGGTTAGCATGTCAAGATGCAGCTAGGTAGACAGCCATGTATCTGAGTTAAGGATGATGTGTATCGTTGTCTTTCCCAGGTGAGTAAACTACAATTGTGTGTTACCAAACAGGGGTATTTGAACAAGTGCACACTGGATCTCTTGGGAGATGCAGTCAGGTCACTCTCTCGACCACACACTATATAAATGGTATCACCCCAGGTGAGTACACTTCAATTGAGATTTAGCAAACAAGGGATTTTAGACAAGTGCACACTGGGCTGGTGTTTGGAGTTAAAGACACAAGGCCTTCTGAGAGTTGCCAGGTGAGTAAACTTAATTTGAGAGTTCACTAACAGATGTACTGGAGCCAGTGACCACTAGGCTGGTAGTGGCCTGTTCGACTTTCACTACCTCTATTATCCAACACTTGATAATTGATATAGTTCCAGGTGAGTAAACCTCATTTGAGAGTTCACTAACAGGTATATTAGAGCAAGCAACCACTGGTCTGGTGGTTGGAGGTAGAGGAACAGAACTTATTGGGCTTTGCATTCAGGTCACTCCCTTTACTTCCCACCACTTGACAAATGATATACTCCCAAGTGAGTAAGCTTCATTTGAGAGTTCACCAACAGATGCCTTGGGGCAAATGACCACTAGACTGGGGTTTGGAGTTAGAGAAACAGAACCCATTGGCAAATGTGAAAAACTCAGATGCTCTAGATATTGTCAGAAGATTACCCATTAAATCAAACTTTCACAGGAGCAGATGCCTTTTACCCAACTCCCTCCAACAGATGCATGCTTAGACTTTAAGTGATTATCTGAACCCTGCATCCACTGGGGAAAGGGGAATGGGAATAGAAAAAGAAAGACCCCCTCCAGATTCAGTTCCAGCCTGTGTTTCCCACTTGAAGATAGGATATTCAGTGTGTCTGTCTGAAAACCTGCACCTTTCTTCTTATTGGTATTTGTTTAAGGGAAGGACCTGCAGTCGGGTGATAAGAGCATTGATAAGTACATTCCTACTGCACAGTCAATTGTTCAGCCATTTACATTCAATTCTATCAGTCACCTAACCTTGATCTTTTGAGAGACTAGCCTTTCCCTAAGAGAACTATGTTAACTTAAAATCTTCTTTTCTCCAGGAGTCAGAGGTTTCCAAGGTTCTCTGGAGAACAGTTCAAAAGTTCACAAATATACAAACTAATAATGTCTTTTACAGGAAATGAAAACTCCTTCTCAAGGTTCAGTTTTCTCAATCACAGTCTCTAGGAATTAGTCTGAGCACTGAGATTTGTCTCTAAGACAAGTCTGCAAAGCAAAGATTTCTTGAATATATATGTACATATATATATTGGCAAGTCTGGAAATCATACAAAAGCATTCCTTACTGCAGTTGCTTGAAGTTCTGTTAAGCCAAAACAAATTCTCTTCAGAAAACAGATAGCCAGTTGTTGGAAGAAGGAAAAAATTCAGCTTCCTCAAAAGGGAAAAAGTGGTTGGTGTGCACACAGTAACAAGAAAAATAATTAGTTACTCAAAACTGGAAGAATTCTCAATAAAACGAAGCGCCTCAGGAACACTGCTCATTCTCCTCAGGATGAGAGTTGAATTGTAGGGCTCCCAGAGAGAAACAGCTGGAGGGAAGCTTCAGCACAAAACTAAGGTAGAAACACTAGAGCGCTGACCTCACAAGGATTTGCGGCCACCATCTTGACTGGCAGTTAAACCTGAAGAAGCTAGTTCTAAGAACAGCCTACGCAAGAGCCACCAGGAGTGAGAACGCCGCTGCAACCAAAGTGGGTAAAAAGAAAAGGGGAATTGTTTTTGTTGAGGAGAGAACTTAACAACGCTGGCAATAGTTTTCCTGACAGATATTGCATGCTTGTGAGGTACAGGAACAAGACAGTGGCAAAAGCTGAGCTGTGGGCATGCATGATATTGCAGTTTTGTGCCAATTTCTGTTCTACCTCTTCCTAATGTCCTCCTTTGTGCACAGGGTGGTGCCTACAGCATTCACTCCTGTCCCCCATTTCCATTTTGGTACTGAAGGGAGTATGCTGAACTTGGGCTCCAAACAATTGTGCCTTTACATTTATAGTTTCCTCCACCATGACTCTCAACTTATCTTCTGAAAAAAGGGGTAATTTTGGAAAGTGACGTGGTGGACAGCTAAAGTGGGTGACAGGGACTTACTGAATAAGGGACGTGCAATAGAGAATGAATGGAGAAAAGTGTGTGTTGGGTGTTCTATGGGGAGGTGAAAAAAGGAGTACCTAAGCTATAAAGAATTTAAAAAAACATTGGTTGTGGTTCTTTGGATCCCTGTGGAAATGCAAAGGATTGTGGTTTGTGAAGATGTGTGTTTTATAGTGTGATTTGCGGGTGTGTCCACTGGAGCAATGTGTCAGCTGTGTTGTTTTTTAATTCATCCAATGTGCACTTGTCTGTTACTTTGCTGGGCACGTACCACGATCGCCATTGGCTGACCGCTGCTTGTAGACACCCGTGGCAATTGTGTGTTTGTAATAAGCTCAGTGTTTGGCCACTGTGCTGACGGCACTGGATTTTGGACCCCTGGATACAATCCTCCTCGCAGTTGGCAGTCTGCCTTTTTTGCTTGGGAGGTGGCAATCCTGCCTGTTTGCATCGTAATACGGCGGACTGGGGACCGCCGGTGCAATGGTCTTTTTAGGCCCACCAACATGGCAGTCTGGCGGTCCAACTGCGGAACTCGCAATAAGGCCCAAAATGTGAGCACGCAGCTATCTCCTGCTTCAAATTTTGCAGTTCTGCTTGTGTGGATGATAATTCATTGGCCTCACTGACATTGTTGCATATGCACAAATTCCTTAATGTTATGCATCTGGCCAGTATACTTTGGTTGAGTCCTATGCCATTACTATGGTGGTTTAGATTCAATCAGCTATAAGGAGCACAAAATCACCACATATGCTAGAACAACTGTTTGCTGTATTCAGCTCTAGACTTCTCCTTCCCTGTGTGTTTCTGAGTGATGGCATTTTTGGGCAATGGAGTATCCTGTTAGGTATTTGGATAAAATGTTGATTTATTTATATATAAATACATAAATATCAGAAAAACATATTGTAATACAGAAATATTGTGATGCAGAAATATCGTTAACAAGAATATTGATTTTTTCAGTTAAGTAATATCATGAACAAGAATTTCATTATTGTTAATATTGTTTCCAGAAATATAGTTGTAAAGAATATTGCTTTTCAATTTTTCTACTAGTTTTATGTTATAAATTCATTTTATGTGATGATTTCTGTATAGCTGTCATTCATGTTTTTAAATATAGTTTGTCATTTTACGTGATTTTAAATGTGTCATTTAATTGTTAATACTAATTTATAGCAAGTTTTTGTGTTTGTAGGGGGATAAGGAGGGGGAAGATAATTATGTAATCATTAATTATTATTTCATTATAATTTGGGAATAGATACCTGATATAATTTATTATGTAGCACTGATTTAATTATTTATAATTAGGTGCGGGTTGTCGAGATGGGGCCAATCACCTGAAAAGCAGGATGTCTGCAGGGGCAATGGTATTCCCCCCGACCTCCTGGAACACCTGGTGGACACAGAAACCCCGGCGGGTGTCCCAAAAGGAAAGGGGGAGTGGAAGAGAAAGAGACAAAACACTGCCACGTCTTGCCGGTCCAGCCAGGGACCCTGTATTTTTGGGGGGCAGGTGATTGTTGACAGAGTGATAGTAGAGTTAGTGCACTCAACTTCCTTGAAACTCAATCTCTCTTTCTGATATGGGCACGGGAGCGGTAGAAGAGCACCGTGATGTTCCAGCACTTTTCTTAGATAATAATAACTGTTGGCACAATTACTAACACTGCATTACCAAAAACCCAAACTGAGTACCATAACAATAAGTACTGCGACACTAGGGCTGGCTTCACAGAGATTCAATGTTGCACACTGCAGTTAGAACAGTGGTTACACTTATCATGCACAAGAAAGACAAACAAGGACATTAATTATATCATGCATAACTTTCCTGATTGCATAGGGTTAAACTAAGAGGAACAAAAACAATCCAAGATATACAAATGTCCACTGTGTGTGAAAAACCCTTTAAAAGCAAATTCCTCAAACCTGAAAGACAGGCATGAATGACACAACTTAAATCCAAGAGTTACGCTATTAGAGAAAGAAAAGTCATGTAAATGCTCTTTTAAAATTGCACTGTCACTTTTTGCAGTACCTGAGCTCAAGCAGATTTCCTGAAGTACATTTAGGCAAGTTCCTACAATAATAATGTAGATTGTTCAGAAATGCATTTGTCTCTTCAAGATAAGCACTCTGCCAAAATACAAGGTCTGAAATACACCAACTGTTCTAGGAAAGCGCAGCACTCAAAGAACAAACTCCCTGGAGAATACTAGTCACCTAGCTGCAGTCTTTTCCGGAGCGCTGGAGGAATGCCTGGTGTCAGCTGGTACAGGAACGAAGAAAAGAATTGCCTCAAAAGTCCTGAATGTGATGATGGCAGCAGGGGCTGGACTGCCAGATCAGATGCTAAGATCAGGAAGCAAAACAAAGCCAAGCAGAGAGGCATGCTTCACTCTGGTATTTATAGCCAATTAGGAAAGCAGTTGAGTTTCCACATGTGGATGAGTCACCACACCCAATTAGAAGCACATGTCTACACCACACCCAATTAGAGGCACATGTCTAGCAAACAAGCATTGGTAAAAACAAGCATTGATAAAACCAATTGTGTAACACAGCATATTATGTTTACTTAGAAACATGAAGGTTTAACCAAGAACAGAGACATGATTTAACCCTAATCCCTAGGGATGCTGACAGATAACGCAGAAGGCACCTTGGGGATTCTTGACACGGGGTTGCTGGGTTTGTAAGGGTACAGCGGGAAGTTAAGTAGGTCATAATTAATTCACACTAGATTTGTTATTAATTATTTAATGTATTATTAAATATGTTAATTATGTAACAATCTTTCATTTTGTTTAAATTTTAGATGGGTTGCTGGGTTTGTAGGGGTGTAGGGTGAAAATATGATTCAGTAATAATACATTACTAACTGATTAATAACTTATTACTAATTGTTTAATGTATTATTAATTAGGTAAATAATAAAATAATCATTTATTTAAGTTAAAGTTTAGGGGTGGGTTACTGGGTTTGTAAGGATATAGTGTTTGAGGGTACATAGGTAATAATTAATGACCAATTAATTATTAGTGTATTTTTAATTATGCAAATTAAGAAATAAAAACTTACTTTAGTAACATTTTTGGTGTTGTTGCTAGGTTTTGGGTATAGTGTGGAAAATTAATTACGTCAGATTAAGAAATAATAATAATTATTGCATAATTACATTTGGAAATGATTCACAATTTGGTCAATTATGTAATAATGATATATATTAATTATATTTTAGATGTGGACTGCTGGGTTTGTAGGGTTGTTGCGTGGGAACTTAAGTAAATAGTTATTAAATAATAATCAATTAATAATTGTTAATTAGGTCTTTTTTTAAATATGTATATTTTGTTATATTTATTATTTTTTTAAGCTCTTGATTGATTTTCATACAATTGGCGGAAGAGCGGCCACCACACCGCAACATGCACAACAAAGCATGAGGCTTTATTACATATCATAGTACACAATCAGTCACCTAAGGCACTAATCTTACTGTAAGGAGCACATTTGCAAGAACAGACAATCTGGAGACCCCCTTGTAAATGGCATTACTTATCTAGCTCGGATGAAAAGTGGCCTCGCCCTGCATCCCTGACCATGCCTCTCCCACAGGACATATCTTCCATGGCTTGTCTCCACGGTCCCCACACCTTATCAAATTTATTAGGACATTGGCATGCCTTGTACACCATTTTTTTGAAGCGCATGCTCCACTCTATGCTGGCCTCCAAACTTCTCTGCTTCAGAACTTTGCCACTGTGAGCACTGAAATTAACATTAATAATTATCTTTACATAATCATACTTATGTACTGATAGAGGAAATGTTTACACAATGAAATTTATGTATGACACAAAATGTAGCTTTATTATTTGCCACCATCGAGTGTAAGGCCTGCACATGCTTTTTTCAAATGAAGTACTAACATTGAACTGAGAAGCATGTCTCTTTAAGAGCATGTTCTCTGCTAAATTAAATGTTATAATAGTGTGAGTATTTCTTGTTTTCTGCATGACCTCAAGCAGACAAGAACAAAGTGGGAAGTTATCTAACTCCCGGTACTCTTGCTGTTGTTATATTTGTATGCTTTCATGTCCGTTGTATAACAGACTCCATTGATTGATTTGCATATTTGTTTGAAGCTATGTTTCTAACACATGTTGTTATCTTGAGGATATGATGTCAATGCTGTAACAACTGTCTAACACCATATTTGGAATGTGCCTAACAAAAGGGCCTACAGATCGCAGTCGGAAGAAGAGAAAGAAGATACATTTAATATAAGTTTGGAGTTACGTAAATAAGGAAGATCCAATTGTCACTTCGTCAATTCACAAGTGTAACTTTCTAATGTACTGCTGAAATCTAATGTTCTTGTAATTGGATGTTCTTTCTTTGCCTGATGTTTCCGACCAATAGCAAATGTTCACTAAGTATAATTTAATGTTTTGGTACTGAGAAGAGAGTGTCATTATTATTTCTTTGGGAGCACATTCCTGCTTTTTATTGGTATGAACTGTCACTTTGACACTTCGTGCCTTGCCAGTCAGTCTACTGACATTATGGTGCTTTATTATTTTCTGTGTTTACTAATGATCTGATGGTTTAGTGACCCTATAGTCCAAATTCTAAACCGTCCGACTTACCCTGCTCCTGTCCTGATGCTGACGCTGCTGTCCCCCTGATGAAGTTAAAGCTGTACTGCTGATATTCCTTAGGGATAGGTAAATGTATGATCTGTGTATTGTTGTTTGTCTTTAGTTTTTCAGGTACCAACTGCTGCTGTTTTAACACTGCTGCTATTTTGATAGCGCCATAAATGGATGTTTTCTAAATTAATTACGCTAAAACGTTTGCATGAAGCTCAACATGCTAATGCTAATCTGAAGTTAGTGAGGTGTTTTCTCTATATCTATGATCTGATGTTACTTGATTGCTGAACTAATGTATGTCATATCTCTAGTCATATCTCTTGCTCAAATATTGTTGTTATAAACTAGTGTTTTCGCTATTGAATTGGTTGTTCTTATTGCTTTGTTCAAATTAAGATTCTTTAGGAGATTTGGTCATCCTGTGATGTTTCTTTACTTGTGCCATTTGGTGTTGAGACTAATGTTCGTGACATTAGCATTGTTGATATAGGTAAATAAACATTTTAATTGATACTAAAAGGTGTGGTTATTCGTGACCAAATGGGTCATGGTGCGTTCTTTACTGACTCTTTGGTGATTGTTATTGTTCAATACTGTCATGTTTTATGACACCTAATAATAATAATAATTTAAACAAGACAAAAGGTTCATCGACCTTATAGTTGCGCCGGCTTACTAATGTTATGTCAAATTAGATGCGCCAAGGGCACACTAACACTACTCCCCCACAAACTGATGATTTCCCGCTTAACCACCATTAGAGCTGTGTTACAAAAAAGCAGTGCATATCTGTCTAGGGACTGGTCACTCCATATGCCCAAGGCTCTCATTGGTGGGGTAATTTTGATCTTAGAGTCAAGCACCTTCGAGAACCACCTCCCTTCTCCTCTACAGTACTTTCAGAGGAGAGGGCCTTTGCATATAGAATAGGATTTGCCTTTGTCTATAGCCTCTCATGCATCTGTCTGATTCTGTCTTGCCCATTCGGAACAGGCTTGATCGGGTATGGTGGGCCCTGTGGAAGAGTTTAAGTTGTACCAGTTGAAAACCAGCTCATATGGCCACTTTTCATGGGTATCAACTAGCCACTCCCACAATCATTGTTTTCCAGCCTGCCCAGCTCTTCGTCTTATTTCTCCCAGAAGTTGTCCAGTGAGGGGACACTATACTGTAGTAGTGTTGAGTACAACCGAGATACCACTTGGCTGGTGAGGAGGGCCCCCAGTACTTTGTACTCCAGGGATGATTCATCAGGGGCCTCTCTCAGGGCCTCCGTATATGGGTTTAGGTAATGGGTATTTCCCCCAAGAGAGTTTGTGTTGGTCCCAGAGTTCTGGGTATGGTATCATGTCTTGCTCCCCCCATATGTCCTCAACCGTGGATATTCTTTTCATGTCTCATTTTGCATGGCCATTCATAGCCTGTAACCCCCTCAATTGATCAGAAAAGCTCCATCTCAGGCAGCGGTAGCCTCAGCATAACTCGAGGGGAGAGGTTGGGGTGTAGGGAGACGGAGAAGAGGTGAAATATATATATAAATAATGCACTTACCTTGCCTCCGTCCCTGCCACCTCACTTGTCGCTCCTATTGTGGTGTCTGGTATTCACTGCTGGGACACCAGCAATCCTGGCACTACTTTCATGCTAAACGTAGCATGAAAGCAGCACTAGGATTGGTCTGAGCGGCTCGGACTGCCGCCCAGACACAGCCCTGGAGTCTGTGCAGTTTCTCAGCCGGGCTGGAGAAACCTAAGTGCGCACGTGTGTTTGGCCGGCCTCAGATGGCCAGCCAAACACACATGTGCGCTTAGGTGCAGCCTAACCTACTCCCCCTCCCATGGCTTAGCCCCGCCCCCACACTGCTGGCTGTCCCAGAAGCAGAAAAATAAAACAATTGCAAACTATTGTTTTATTTTTCTGCTTCTAGCTCAGTCAGTGAGGTGATGCTCCTTCTCCATAGCGAAGGGGCTGCCCCTGGTCCTAGGGCATTGGTGGAGTTTTGCCAGGTCTCAGCCACTACCCCCATAGGTGTGGGCAGCGGAGGTAGGCCCCTGTTATCGTACAGAAGCCAGAGGTACCCTTCTGGGTCCATTACTCTCCTTTCTGCCATCATAAAGGGCTGCTGTTGAGATTAAAAAGCCGAAACACTGATTTTTTGTAATTGGGTCACCCAGTAACATATTCCGAGGCCGGGGAAGTCTATGCCCCAGTCTATCAATTTCCTCGTAAGGGATGTCCATGCTCTTCTCATTGTTAGAAATGGGGTCTCTGGTTGGCAGTCAGTTTGCACTCTGTCCAATCAGGGACCCCCAATCTAGTCACAAGCAGGCAGACCTATCGCAAAGGCAATGTATAAAGCATTTGTACCAAAACACACAGGAATACAGTGACAACACTACAAAATGGACACCACACCAGTTTAGAAAAATGGCCAATATTTACCTAAATCAAAAAAGACCAAAACTACAAAAATCCAATATACACAAGTCAAATGTTTTAAACTAAAAAGAGTCTTACTCCATAAAACACAATGGAAACATTGTTGTTACACAAAGTACCTGGTTTGCGTCAAAAATAAAACCGCACAGGCGTGTGTGAATCGGAAAAGTCAGCGATGCCTCAATTCCTTTCACGCAAGTGAGGCTGTGCATCGTTTGTTTACTGGTCAGGTAGGCGATGCATTGTTTTTCTCTCCTGCAAGAGAGCGATGTGCCGATTTCCAGATGGGCTGCCACAGATCCACGCAGATTCACGTTGACGTTGCATGCAAAAAGCAGCCGCATGGTGATGGCAAACTGAGCTGCGTTGGATTTGCGTTGATTTTAGCAGCTGTAAGGGGCTGTTGTGTCGTTTCTCCAGCCGCAATGCAGGTGCTGCGTTGATTTCAGTCATGAGGCGTGTGGTGCTTCATTTTTACAGCCGCGTCGCAGGTGGCGTGTCAAAAATTTCCCCGCATGGCTTCCTGTGTGTGGATTTCAGTCCTTGTTCTGCCAGCTTCACCTTTGAAGGGCCCATGGACTGGATAGGTCAACCACTTGGCGGGACAGGAGTCTCAGCAGAGAGTCCAGATTCTGGCAGGGGAAGTCTTTGATGGCCCTGGGACTCCAAAACAGGAGGCAAGCTTAGTCTAAGCCCATGGGGACACTCCACAAGCAGGAACATACCACAAAAGTCAAGTCTTTGTCCCCTTTCTCAGGCAGAAGCAGCAACTGCAGGATAGCCCAACAGAGCACAGTCACAGGCAGGGGCAGCACTTCTCCTTCAGCTCGTCAGCTTCTTTTTCTAGAAGAGGTTCCACTTCAATCCTTGAAGTAATCTGAAAACTTGGCCTTAGGTCCACTACTTACACCCCTTTCTGCCTTTGAAGTAGGCAAATATTAAAGGAAAGTCTCTGTTGTTCACAGGATCCTGCCTTGCTCAGGCCTTGCCCCAGACACACACATGGGGGTTGGAGACTGCATTGTGTAAGGGCAGGCACAGCTCATTCAGGTGTAAATGGCAGCTTCTCCCTCCACTATAGCACAGATGACCCATCAGGATATGCAGGCTACACCCCAGCTCCCTTTGCGTCACTGTCTAGTGGAGATTCACAAATATCTCAACTGTCAGTCTGACCCAGACAGGAAATGCACAAGCAGGCAGAGTCACAGAATGGTTTAAGAAAGAAAATGGCCACTTGCTAAAATTCTCACATAAAAGTGCTCCTAGAGGAATTGTTTAGATATAGTATATGTACATATGATCCAGTCTTCAATTAATGAATAAACCACTCCATACTGTGAAAATCCAATATATTACTCAATAGGATTCAGGAAGTTCAAAAAACATTTACTACAAATCCAACGAATGTCCATCTCATAAACAACAGCACTGTATATAACCCCTCTAGATCACACAATTGAATCCCGACAGAAGATCCAGGAAGGGGTTACAACACTCCTCATGAAACAGTCCTGCACAATAATTGCCAGGTTTTCAGTCCCAGTTCAAGCAATATCATGGACTTTGAATTCAGATTGTCAAATGAGAGGGTAAAGTTGACGTTTTGGCCTGTGGTGGCAGTTAGAGGTCCTTCAGACCATCATCAGGACTCAATGTTGTTAAATAATACCTACACATAAGGAAAAATAATTATAAAACAGTACGTACAATCTATCAGATCACACCATGTGTACCGCCTGTTGAACCCAAGAAAACATCATATACACAGGTGTGGATACAAGTATAAGCCACCACCTTAATACAAATTGGCAGTCTCCCATTGGCCACCCTGAACCATCACTGACTTCAAATGACCATGTCCCCCATCATTGGAGTAACCATTGACCTCTCAGTTTCCTCTGAGCCTTTTCTTGAGCCCACCGAGTTGCTGGCATTCTAAGGATCTGCCTAGCTGGATGTCCACTACCACCTTTGCTTATTGTGTCTCTGCCTGAGATCTCATCAGAGCTGCTGCCAGGCCTACATCAGCCTACAGCCCACCACAGGCAGGTGCACCCTCCACGTACCTCAGGGCTATAAGGCCCAGGGCCCCATCTGCCACGACTTTAGCTCTCTGGACCACTGGTGTGTCCTCTTCTCTGGTTCTGCTGCTCACTCAAAGCCGCTGAGGGGATTTGAGAGGTGGAGGGGCTCCCTATTCTCACACTTGGCCCTCCAGCAACCTGGTGTGGACACTACCTTGACAGGTCTCCCCACCCTGCCAGGGGTGCCCTGTTATGTCCTTTCCCTCCTCCAGCCCCCCGAAGTCCCCTACAGGCTGCATCCTCTATGGTGGCACCGTGACATCCCAGACTCTATGGGGGCTCCGCTGGCCTCCTTTGTGTCCACCTTATGTCCAGGCTGGGTCTGGGGTCTGAGGCCTTCAAACTGCCCCAACAGTGCCACCACTCAGAAATGCAGCAGCCCAGAGAGTCAGGGACAACAATCAACTCCCTGGCCCTGCCAGGCCACCGAGGGTCTTCTAGCCTACGTTGGCACCCTGCTGGGCCTCTGCACCAAGTGTGCTGCCAGCCGCCCTTGGCAGCAGTTTCTCCTTGGGCCCGCCAGTCACACACGCACCTAGTGGTGAAGGCTTCAGTCTTCCATGATGTTTCTCATCTTCACAGGGGTGGGCCACTGTGCTTTCAATATTGTGGCCTTCATATTCCTTTCCAGAATCCCCAAATGCCAGGGCTGTGCGCTTCAGCAACCGATAAAGTCACTTGGGCCATTCCAATTTTGGGGCTTTTCCTGCCCGCTAGTGGCCCCTACATCTTCTCTGACAGGTGCCCCATTCCCCTGGGGGTGTGCAGTATGTGGGGGCCTATGGAAACAGGGTGAAGGAACCAAGCCAAGGATGGAACTCCCCAAGACACTTCCAGCCCGGCCACCATCTTGCCCAGATCCCCCACCCCATTTTAATTATAGATTGCTAGGTTTGTAGTGGTATAGGGTGGAAAGTTATTTAGGTAATAATTAATTAACCATCATCTTTAAATTGTAAATTATTACATTGTTTAATAATTCAGAAAATTGGTTTATTTATTTTTTTGTTTAATAGATTTATATATTTTATGTTAAGCAATAATGTTTATATTAAGAGCCTTATATATTTTCTAAATTAATATATGGTTATACAAATATGGATTGTGCTTGAAGTGAAGCAGTATACCTATTGGCGTTTAGATTGGTGTGGGAATAGTAAATATTACTACTCCAAAGTGCCACGCTTTCCCTATTGGTGCCTAGACTGCAGTGGGAATAGCAAATTTTACTGCTGCAAAGTTCAGCCCTTTTCCTACTGTTGAACAGATTGGAGTGGGAATAGTAATTTAAACCCCTCTGTAGATCTGTGCTTTCCCTGCTGTTACACAGACTGGAGTGGGAATAGTAATTAAAATCCCTCAGTAGTCCAGCATTTCCCCTACTGTTGCACATACTGGAGTGGGAATTGTAAATGTTACCCCTATGAAGTCTAATGCTTTCCCTACTGTTGCACAGACCAGAGTTGGAATAGTAAATGTAACCCCTCCTGAAGTCCAAAGCTCTCCCTACTGTTGCATGGATTGGAGTGGGAATAGTACATTTTATCCCACCAGAGTCTAACACTTTCCCTACTTTTAACAGACTGGAGTGAGAATAGTGAATTTTACCCCTCTGAGGCCCAATGCTTTCCTACTGTTGCATAAATTGGAGTTCAAATAGTGTATGTGTTATTCTCAGAATTAAATAAATGTATTCTTGTTTAAATATATTTATTATAAATGTTTATTCATAATTTTAATTTTATAGCATGTGATTATAGTTGTATTTGTTTCTAAACATTTATAGTGTTTTTTGTAATTTTTAAATGTTTTTGTAATTTTGTAAGTTTATTTCTTCAGTAATTTAAATAATGTTTTAGAATGTAATTGTTAACCTTTTGATGTTTTATGCTTATTTTGCTGTTATGCTCAACTGGCGTGGCGCTCCACCCCTCACGGGGCTAAGGGTCCCGTCTTTTCGAGTGCTGGTTTACTTGGAGGAGATATATCTAGATATATAGATATAGACAGAGGGCCTCATTACAAGTTTGACGGTGCCAAGATGGCCATAGTTGGAGTGGCAGTCCGATAGCCGCAATCTTGACAGCCCTACCGCCAGAATAGGATCCTGGTGGTTGCACTGCCAGGAAACCTCTGCAAGGATCATGGTTCCCAACGGGTTGGCGGCGGTGCAAGTTGTGGTCAAGCACAGCGGTGCCAATGTCGACACTGCCATGCTGATCATGACTAGCCTTTCCACCAGCCTTTTCATGGTGGGGTGACAACTGTGAAAAGGCTGGTGGGAAGGCAGGAACTGGGCCACAGAGAGGCCCCTGCACTGTCCATGACCAAGTCGTGGGCAGTGCACAGGTACCCCTGTCAGTACACGTGGAATATGTACTGTCTGCCGTAGCAGACAGTGCGTATTCCAAATGTGCTTCAGGTGCCGATAGTGTGGCTCCCTGAGGCCTGAAGCCAATGCCGTTGCACTGTCTGTGCTGGGCCAGCCCGGAAGGGAACTCATAATACGGCAGTGGGAGGCCATCAGCTTGGTGGCTGCCTTCCCACTGTCGTATTGGTGGTCGAGCGGTAGGAATGCCAAAATCATAATGAGGCCTATAGATATAGGTATATATTCTCCAAAGAAACCAGCACTCGAAAAGATGTGACCTTTAACCCATGAGGGGTGGAGCGCCATGTCCGTCGAGCATAACGCAAATTAGGCACAAAGAAGCAGAGAAAGTAAAACACTCACTTAGGATTACGGGGTGTAGATATGTTTACTCCAACATGTCACGTTTTGGCCGTCAAGGCAGCCTTGCTCACCTAAAGAATCAAAGGCACAGAGGTGTATATGCATACACATGAGTGAACAGTGTCCCAAAATCCCAAAATGACAAGAGAGTGGGGGCGCTATCATAGCAGGATAAGCGTACAGTATAAAGTAAAAATAAAGATGATTAAAACACAATAAATGCAGTCAAAGGACCACTGTCAAATAAGTAACTAAGGGCCAGATGTAGGTAGAAAACATTTTGCGAGGTGCAAATTGCGAGTCCCAGCGACTCGCAATTTGCACCTCGCAAAATGTCATGCAGAAAGGTGTCTCAGTCGCAAAGACCCACCCCATAGCGAGTCTAGGCACTCACGGGGATGGTGGCCTGCTGGAGACAGCAGAACACCATGTCCGTGACTGCTTTGCAATAAAGCAGTTTTTTTTTTTCTCTTTGCAGCCCGTTTTCCTTAAAGGAAAACGAGCTGCAACTAGAAAAAGTACTGAAACCTTTTTGTTTCAGTTTTTTTCAGAGTAGGCAGTGGTCCATAGGACCACTGCCTGCTCTGAAAAAATATTATTGTGAGCATTCACAAAGGGGAAGGGATACCATGGGGACCTCTTCCCGATTGCGAATGAGTTACCATCCACTTCAAGTGGATGGTAACTGCGAGTTGATTTGCGACCGCTTCGGTCACAAATCAACTTTACATCGCGGTGCGACTCGCAAATAGGTAGGGAGCACCCCTTCCTATTTGCGAGTCTGAAACACATTTTGCGAGTCGGTACCGACTCGCAAAATGTGTTTCAGCATCGCGTAGGGGCTTTTGCGCCTCGCAAACAGCGTTTTCGCCATTTGCGAGGCGCAAAAGCCTTCTTACATCTGGCCCTTATTCCGCAAATAACATCATAAACGCCCAAAAGAAATTGGAGGCATATATTTGAAAATGCTCGGTGGTAATTCACATAGTACTGTCGAGCTGTAATGTTCTGAGAGGGTAGTGCCACTGGATCACTTTGGGACTCGTTTTAGGCTGATGAATCTTTTGACCCTGATTGAAGACACCTTAGGACGAGATAGCTAATCAGCATGTCAATCACTATGTCAATAACGTCATCAATACTTATTATAACAATGCAATTTACTTTAGTCAATGACATTTAATGAAACTCAGAAACACCATGACCTTTCAGTCATGAATAACCACACCAGAATAATATGAATTTTGTGATATTTATTCCCTATTGATTACAATTCTACTAGTAAGTTTATTAAACTCAAAACCAAGAAACACATTAGCATAGTCACAATATGGCAACTCTGATAAGATTTAATCAAAGCAAGAATCAGAAATATTAGAATATAACACGGCGTCAGCATAGATTATCCTCAGCAGAATATCATCATCACGTTATTCAACAAAGCATAGATTCAGTCATTTGTCTATTTGCGTCAGTTTACTGAACCCCTCTCAACTAACCTCTAATTAGCATTGGCATGTTGGGCTTCATGCAAAACAATTTAGTAACACCAATTTGGAAAACATCTATGGTCTCTGTCAAAATAAGCAGTTGGTACCTAGAAAGGAAAAGCAAACAGACAATCACAATTTCATTGTCATATAGTTACCCTCCGTTTGGGGTCAGCGCTCAAGTTCAGTTTTCATCCTCAGAACATCAATTGATTCGGCATCCGGAATTCGGCAATCGGGTAAAAGGGGGCACTTCCCTCATAACGAGGTAAAGTGTATACGGGCAATCTAAGGGCAAGGATAATTCTAAGTAAAATTAGCAAGTCACTAAGCAAAGTGACAAAGTGTCTGGATCATAGCAAATCGCATCAGCATCTCCCCCTCTCCTAGTCTTCTACTCCCTAGTTCTCGTTCTAATTTACTTCCTGGTGTCAAGGGTTTTTATCCCCTTTTCGTTGTACATTCCCCTAAAATTTGGTTGGACAAAGGGTTGCACCCCACTATCTTTAACCAATTAACTTAACATTAGCTCATCGAATTTGTCACCCTATCACAGTTCTCACGTATTTTATTGGTCCTTATGGTTGACGTCTTTAGCGGGTGGAATGTCCGGTATGATTTCATAGTCTTGTGGTCCTTTGCACATCTTCGGTCTGTGGCTCCATTGTCAGTACCTGTTCAGGCGACCTTGTACCTACGAGTGGTCTACAGTGTTGCATTCAGCTGAAAATGTTTCTACAAGCAAATCGAATTTCATGAGAACAGATCTACTACAGTTACATTCAGCTTCTAGTTTAGAGAAAAAAACAAAAGTTCATGTCCTTCAGCAAGTCAGCACACTGCACGTTAGAAAAACACATTTAATATGAGAGTCAGGCAGCTAGGCCTCGACTCATGCTAACTAAAGGCTAATGATTTATTAGCAGAACCTTTATATATATTTATTATTATTAGTGTAAAATCATATCATAACATAACATTTCAACATTATTAGTCAGTTTTATTAGTCCCCGTATATATTTGCGGCCACTCCCCGTGGGCACATTTCAAGTGCATGTTTTAGCAAAATACATTAATACAGTTTCTATGCAGCATTATTACACATTTAGTTCATAAACATTTCATGTTAATATTGATTATATAAGCTACGCTCTCTCAGTCCCTCCTCTGATGACACTTGTCATCACACAAACCTTTCCCTTAACCTTCCACCTTGCGCATAATGCGCATTTCAACATCCCATCCTTTGTATGAGCTTTCCCAAATTTCATTAAACATTTTCTCCCTTTCATTTTCTTAATTTCTTTTATTTTGTTTTGTCAAATTTTGTTTAATTCTTTCATGAATTTTGCATAATCCCCATAATCCCAATACACAAATCAGAACAATCAATAGACCTCTTAATATTTTTGCAAGAACCCCATTCCAAACATTACTAAACCAATTCCCTACTCTGGTAATTCCTTTCCCAACTTTCTCCCAAACGCCAGGTTCCTTCAGTTCCTTCAAATCTGTACTATCTCTTGTTAGGTTAGTAAGCATATCTCTAATCTTTTTGCTATTATCTGGTATGAACGCACAACAATGTCGCTCATTAAGCATCTTACAGACTCTGCCACTCTTCGCTAAAAGAACGTCTAAAGCAAACCGGTTTTGAAGAGTCATAGCTCTTTCCGCAGCAAGTTCAGTATCCAGCAGGAGTATAGCCCCTTTGAAGTTTGTCAACATGTTATCCACAATAGTAGACAACTTTTGAATCTTTATGGAGTTTAAGATAACCCCTACTGAAGGAATTATGGCTCCAAATATGTCACCAACGACAACAGCCGCTGTCTCTCTCTTTGGGTCTAGTATGTTGTAATTCAGACACTTTAGGAATTTGCTTTAAGTCATCAATCTGGTAGATCTTTGGGAAAACTATTCCCAAATAACATGTCCCATACCATCCCTTTGGAAGACGCTAATAAGCATTAAGTCCACATATATAATAGATCCCAGGGATCGCTGGATCCTGTCCATTTAACATGAATATCCATTTACTCTGAAACAAAAACACATGCCTGCCTTCACTCGTTCCCACAAATAAAGTGTCATGCTCAGATGTTGGCCTATATATACAAAGCCCACCTACATGTAATGCATCTATAGCTAACTTGCCCTGTGCCTTTATTGCAGGGTAAGCATAATCGTTTGAATGCGTGCATTTTTCTAATCCCTTTTCTAGCCTTTCCTTTAATGCCATTCGTCTATCATCAGTGCGATCTAAGAAGCTCTTCTCTACAGGTGTTAGTAAGCAGGTTAGGTTATTATGGTGCGCATAAGCTGTCCCAAATGTTAATGTCAGCTCAAAGAAACCGCTAACTAATTTTATGCTGTGTTCTTTAGCTAATTTGTTTACAAACTCAATCACAGACACAAAAGAAAACACTACATCCAAGTTAGAATAGAAGTATTGCACATGCTCTTGATCATAGAATCTTGTTAATAGCAAGCTACAGCTTATCCCGTAGGTTAGCGGCAAGCTATGATAAGTAATCCCCTTCTTGTACTGACGAAGAAATCTTTGTGCACATATAACAATTCTTTGTATCCATTGTGTCAACATACTCATTCAACAAGCGATAGAAGATGTTAGTAGATAGTTCCCCTTTTGAATTAGTCCCCTCATGTAAGTATTTTGCATCCTGCTCAAACTTCTCCCACAGTGTTAGTGTAGCAGTCTCAGGTTTTAAAGCATTGTTAATCACTTTCTTATCTATCCATGGCATTCCCACAATCACACCTATAATTATTATTGCACACACAATACCTAGAACAACACTCAACCAACCACACATTCTACCTTTTTTACTCTTACTGTTAGTGTAACTCATGATCTGTAAAGAATCAGATAGTAGAATAATACAAAGCAAACAATCAACTTGAGGACGATATAAAAGCTCTTTTTTTTTGTGCAAAGTCTCTCTCTTTCTGCGAGTATTTAAAGCACTTCACTCACTCCAGGACCCTTTTGTCAAATCAGGTTTAGCAGCATGTCATAATCGGTTTTCAAAGTCAATTCAGGTTATCAGTGTCACATCCGGTATTGTATCAGTCTCTTTTCTCAGCTTCTCAGCTTTCAATTTTAATTTCGATATTTAACAGAGTCTCTTCCTAGAGTTGAATTCAGGTGCTGTAGTATTGACCTGGTATTCAAAACAGAATACCAAGAATTCTTGTTGCCATTCAGCTGTTGTTGCATATGCCCATTCAGGACCTGCGTACCTCCTGTTTGCAACTCTTTTTCTTTTCAGTCTGCGTTCACTTTGTAACTCTCCTTCACTAAGATCCTTTTCTGGTTGTATCAACTTCTTTCTCTATTGTATCAAAAGGAACCACTTTCTCTCCTACAGCTTGTTGTTTCGGCCAGTCATCTCCTTTATGCGTTTTCTTCTTACTTGACTTTTCAGAACATTGAATAGCGTCCTCCTCTTGTGCTATGGTGTTTTCTCTTGATGGACCTGCAATCGGCTCAGGAGGAGTCAGTTCACTTTGACCTCCCTCTGCTTCTTCCCCCTCGCCTTCAGGGTCTGTCACGGGCTCAACTTCAAACCTGAATCCGTCTGATTCTGGGAGAACCTCTCTTTGCGTCTGTTCCCCTGTTACCTCAGCTGAGATAGGCTCACTGTCACCCCTCTGGAACTCACTTTGAGTGACCGAGCCGTCCTTAGTGGGCTCTCCTCCAGTCTTAGTTCCCTTTTGAATACTCTCCGGCCCTGAGACTTCCTTTTCTGAAACTGTTGTTTTGGATACTTCAAGTTCCTCGTCAGTTGGACACGTCACCCTCTTTGTGTGAGTGGCATGTATCCAATTCGGAACACCTGCACACTTCACAGCAGTAGTGGTTGTCAGTATTGCTTGATATGGCCCCTTCCAACGCGGCTCCAAACACAACTTCCTCACGTGTTTCTTGACAACAACCCAGTCACTGGCTTTCAGAGTGTGAGCTGGATCACTGATCGGTGGCAATGTGTTAGCCTCCACCTGGTGAGAAAAAGAGCGGACCACATCAGCCAGACCCTTGCAGTAGTCCAACACCATATCATCCGTGATATTCACAAGAGCATTTGCAGTTACGGCAGGTAATCGCATAGCTCGACACATCAGTATCTCATGAAGAGATAGTCCCGTTTTCATGTCAGGTGTATTTCTCATTGACATCAGCACTAAGGGCAATGCATCTGGCCATTTCAGATTGGTAGCTGCGCACATTTTTGCCATTCTCGACTTCAAGGTACCATTCATCTGTTCCACTAGTCCTGATGCTTCAGGGCGATAGCTACAATGCAGCTTCTGCTCAATGTTCAATACGGCACACAAGAGCTTAATCACCTCATTTTTGAAGTGTCTGCCCCTATCTGATTCTAAAGAGATCGGGAATCCAAAACGTGGTATTAACTCTCTAAGCAACAGCTTTGCTACTGTGAGACTTTCATTCCTACGTGTAGGGTAAGCTTCAATCCAATGACTGAAATCACACAATCACCAACACATATCTCTGTCATCCACACACAGGCATTTCAATGAAGTCCATCTGCATCCTGCTAAATGGACTGCCAGCTCTCCCAACGTGGCTCATATTTACCACCGTCCCTTTTCCTGCATTCATCTGTTGACAGATGATGCACCTGTGACAGATAACCTCTGCAGCTTGTCTGAATTTTGGATTGAACCAATCAATTTTGAACAATCTGATCATTGCATCTCTCCCTATATGGGCTTGGCCATGATAGAACCTTGCAAACTGTGACAGAAGACTGTTTGGCAAAACCATTTTACCCTCATCTGAGACACATATGTCATCAGCTCTTTGTACACAGTGCATTCTCTGACAGAAGCATTTCTCTTCTTTGCCAGCACGACCCTGTAGCAACTTTAGCTCATCTAATGTGTCAACCACCCTTAATGCAAAATTCAAACATATTTCATTCTCTGATTCAGGTAACAATTCCCACTGATCTCGGAACGATATACAGTTCAATGCGCAAAACCTTGCGACTTGATCTATATAGCCATTTCCCATTGACACAAAGTCTTGTTACTTAACATGAGCATTGCATTTCACCACAGCAATTTCAAGAGGTAACTGAATTGCATGCAACAAATCCTTAATCTTTTCGCCATTTTTCACTGGTGAACCAGAAGAGGTCATTAAACCCCTCTGTGACCATAGTTGGCCAAAATCATGTACAATTCCGAATCCGTATCTGCTGTCAGTATAGATAGTGACTTTCAGGTTTTCAGCTGCGTGGCATGCCTTAGTAAGGGCAATTAATTCAGCCACTTGAGCAGAGTACACTCTTTCAAGCCAGGAAGCTTCAAGAATACCAGTGATTGTACACACGGCATACCCAGCTCTCAGTACTCCCACTGAGTCTTTCAAGCATGAACCATCAACAAACAAAATGTAATAATTTTCTTCTAACTGAGTATCTTTGATGTCAGGTCTTGGTTTGGTGCATAGTTCTGTTACCTCAAGACAATCATGTTCCACTTCCTCAGCATCACTAATGTCTGCATTTTCAATCAGAAGTAAAGTTGCCGGGTTCAATACAGTACATCTCTTGAGGGAAACATTCGGAGACCCCAGTATAATGGTCTCGTATCTAGTTAACCTAGCATTTGTCATATGCTGTGTCTTGGTTCGGGTTAGCAAAATTTCAACTGAATGAGGAACCATTACTGTTAAGGGATGTCCCTTCACTATGCCTTCACACTGTGTAAGGCTTTGACCAACTGCTGCAACTGCACGCAAACAACCCGGTAAGGCTGCTGCGACTGGGTCCAAAGTAGCTGAAAAATATGCTACTGGGCGGTTTGCACCTCCAGGGACCTGTGTTAAAACAGACAAAGAACATGCATCACGTTCATGGCAAAACAGTAGAAAAGGCTTTGTGTAATCAGGCATACCTAAAGCTGGTGCCCTGCACATACATTCTCTCAAATCCCATGAATGCTTTCATTTCTCTTTCGGACAAGATTATGTTTCCCGGGTCATCCTGAACTTCCTTGCCTGTCAGTTTTATCAATGGTTTAGAGATAATTGAGAAGTTGGGAATCCACTGACGACAGTAACCCACCATTCCCAGAAACATTTTGACATCTCTCTTGGTTGTCGGGGGATTCATCTGCAGTATGGTTGTCACTCTCTCTTTGGATATTTTTCTCGACCCTTTCTCATTTAGGTGACCTAAGTACTTCACTTCTCTCTGGCAGTATTGCAGCTTCTTTGGGGACACTTTATGTCCGTTCTTTCCCAAATGGTTCAGTGAGGCAATTGTGTCATACCTGCAGTCGTCTTTTGTCCTGGACGCAATTAACAAATCATCAATGTACTGTACTAGAGTCGAACTGAAAGGCAGTTCCAACGACTCTAAATCCTTCTTCAATATCTGATTGAAGATGGAAGGTGACTCAGAAAACCCTTGAGGAATTCTGCACCAACTGTACACCTTATCCAGGAATTTGAAACTGTAAAGAAATTGGCTGTCCTCATGAAGAGGCACCAAAAAGAATGCTTGAGACAGGTCCACAACCGTGAACCACTCTGCATCACATGGAACCTGGAACATAATTACTGCTGGATTTGGCACTATGGTGCAACATTTTACCACAATTTTGTTTATTTTTCTCAAGTCCTGCAAAATTCGAACCTTACCACAAGGATTTTTCAGACCCATTATTGGTGAATTACACGGGCTGCTCATCACTTCTTTCAGAACCCCTTGCTTCACAAAGTCCACAATTATCTGCGCTACCTGAATGAGGACATCTTGTGTCATGTGGTACTGCAGTACCTGCGGTAACACTGCATTCGGCTTAGCCTGTACTTTGACTGGTTCTACTCCTTTTATCAATCCCACTTCTTTTCCTGTCAGGTCCCACACTTTCTCTGTTACTGTTCCCTGCAACTCGGGTGGCAAGTCAAGTACTGTAAGCATCGGGAATAAAGTTATCAGAGGGTAATCTTCATTTGCAGTCTCTGTCTCTGACTCTGAAAACTGCCCATCGTCCCCTTCATCATCACTGTTTGTCTGGACTTCAATTCCTTCATTGGAACACCTCGTTTTTCAAAGCAAGTCTCTTCCCAGTAGGGATACTGGACTAGAATCACAAACTACAAATTTGTGCAGTCCCTGGAAGTTGCAAATCTCAACTTGGACCGAGTCTGTAATCGGATTTTTCAAAAACTGATTTGCTACTCCTACCACTCTTATGGTATGCCCCGAAAGGGGTAATTTTGGAACCTCTCCACTTCTGACTGTAGAGCGTGTAGCTCCTGTATCAACTAGGAATGAAACCTTATGACCCATTAACTTCCCTTCTACATAGGGTCCTCTCTGGTCTACTTCTAGGGACGCTGCAAGCCTGCACTCCTCACTGTCTGAAAAATCATCTGACCATTCATTGTTTATTCCATCCTCACCACGCAATGGGAACTGTTGTACTGTGTTATTTTGACTCATCGTTTGACCTGTGACCTGTTGAGGAAGCATCACCTGGTAATTGCATTTGCTGTCTAGGTACCATGGGAACCTGCTGTTGTACCTGCTGCATCTGTGCTGGTTGAACATGCGGCATTTGTATTTGCTACATGGGCTGCAACCCCTGCATCTGTACCATGTTATTCCTGAAGTTCTGATTTTGACCCCTCAGTTTTGGACGCCTCACATTTTGAAAGGTAACGACATCATTGCTTTGTTGAACAACACCATCCTGCACCACCATTGGGCATTCCAGCTTCCAATGCCCCACGCCCCCGCATGTGTGACATGGTGATACCTTTTTCATCCCCTGCACATCGTTTTGAACCACAACAGTATTCAGGTCTGGACCACGGTTCACAAAACCTCCTCGACCTCTTGGCTGTGCCTGAAACACTCCATTCCCCTGTGGTTGCTGCTGTATTACCTGTTGTACTCCATTTCCCTGCATCCCTGCTTGCGCTGCCTTAATCTGCATCACCATCACCTTCTCTTTCAACTTTCTCTGTTTCAACTCAATCTCATCACTACAGTATTTCGCATACTGCAACACCTCATCAATCGGCTTTGCTTGCCAACATATCAAGTGAATCTTAATCATCTGGCTAATCTCTGGTCTCAACCCTTCAACAAACCTGAACACAAGATGATTTTGTCTTTCGGTTCTATGGTCTCAGTGCCACTGTAGTGTTTGAACGCTTTCAACAATCTCTCATAGTAAGCATGAATCGACTCTTTGGCCTCCTGTGAGGTTTGATCGATATTCTGCCAATCAGTCACTTTCAGCGACACTTTCTGATTCAAAAACTCAATCACCTTATGATAATACTTCATCACCTCCTCAGATGGTGCTCCAGTTACCTTATCCCTTGCTGGTTCCTGTGTCGGCTAGTCCACACCTCTCTTGCAATCAAGCCATAAGTCAGGTGGAACTATAATCTCAAACAGGGTATTCAAGTCCTCCCAGAGACATTTTGCCACTTTCACAAACCTGTCTGTCTGTTGGTACCATTCTATTGGCTTCTCCCTCATCCTGGGATAATCATTTGTGAATGACAGGATGTCTCCCCTAGACCATGGTACATTTACCAGCACCCCTCCGGCTGTCTCTCTCATTGATAACATTTTTACTGTCCCTGTGCCAGTTCGGCTTTAGCCTGATTTGGTTCCGGATCATCGCCTCTCTCTTTATCTCTTTTCTTTGCCCATCTGACTTCTCATTTCTCTAAGTCTCCCCAAATCTGGGCACTTTGCAGTATTTCTTTAAGATGCGCTTTCATTCCGGTGGACCTCATGTGATCAAAATCTTTAGAATCAAAGTCTAACCTGTAGCTTCTTTTCAAATGTTTAGTATTCTCAATATCAATGTTGTATGTATCCGCCAGGTTTGCCAACCTATGGTGCACCTTACCCACTTCTTTTGTGATTTTGGGGCACAGATACCTCAATTCTTCTTCTGTGTATGACTCTATTCTGTTCACCGCATTGTTCCTTCCACTAGTTCTGCAGCTTCTACACCCAGTCTCACAAAATTCAGGTATTCATCCCTTTCTGACCTCTCTGCGGTCACTGTAGTAGTTTGTGAAGCGTTGATTTTTCTAGCCACTCATTCAGCTGTTGCACGGAAAATCCTTGCAACAAAATGTTTCCTGACTGCATCAATGGTGACTGTGACGTATTTGTACTCAGTGTCTGTGGAGCTAGTACACTTAGCCCTGCTTGTCTCATCGCCTCTAAAAGAGCCCCAATCGGGCTGAGGTCTAGTAAAGACCTGAGTCCTTCTGCTGCTTGTTCCCTTGGTGTCATTGTGGGGAGTTCCTGTGAACCCTTCTCTTATTGCCTCTTGGGTCCTCACTCCCTGAGCACACACGCCAGGCTTACCCTGCGGATATAGCGATACTGGTGGGCCAACAGTAATTTGTAACGATATGGCAGCTGGTGTCTGACCGGGTCCCAAACCCCGTGGAGCAGTAACTCCCAAAGCTTGACTCACCGTGGTTGGTGCAGGTACTGACTGTGGTCCTGCCGCTGGATTATAACCCGAAATCAGTTTTTGCTGCGGCTGGGGCAGCAATTGCAGAGTTGGCTCAATCTGCACTAGCTTTGATCTCGTATATATCGGGTCAGGTGACACTATCAGACTTGTATTTGTCTCTAATACTGGGACATCTGGATAGATCCTTTGAATCTGTGGCGGAGGTTGAAACTGTGCATGCCTGGTGCAGTGGGTACACTGACACCATTCTGTATCAAAACTGTATCGCTTGTCTGCACTGTACTTGTAATTCTCTTACTCTGTGTCGAATCCTCAGGACCTGCACTAGTGCTCGTGCAGTATCATTTATAGTGTATGGTGGCGGGCGATCATGTAACAACTGATTACGAAACTCTTCATCATCTGAATCATCTTCATCTACCCAAGACCTCTGAGTCTCTTTTGACTTACTAGAGCCCCTGTCTGTCTTACAGGTGGCTTTCTTTCCCTGTGTCTCATCTTCCTGGGTTATTGCCGGAAACAATCTAAGTCCGTAACTATTCCCCTTCTTGCGTCTTTTATTTTGTTTTGAATCTAATCAGAAAGTGACTTTAATTCCCAGAACACTCTTCACCCACTTATCCCAACCTATTGCCTCTCACGGACGGCTGCCAATCCGTGTGCAACCCCTCTCGACAGACGACCTATCCCAGCGCGGCACCACTGACGTCACACCCACACACAATGCAGCTGACAAAGTCTTGCGGCTTGTCCTCTCCGCATACACAAAACTAATGCAATATATTGCAAGCACCTTTTACAACAAAACCCAAATTTGCCGGTTTACTAGAGGAAGGGTAACACAATCGCTTCAGAACTTTACAGAGATTTCACTTGAAGCCTCTGCCACTACTCTCTCTTTCTCAGCTCCCGCATGCAAGCAGAATTCGACCCGCAAATCCTACTCTCGACTTGTCAATGGTTTGTTCTAGTGCTCTTTAGAACTTGCCAAATCTCCATTGAAGGTTTCACTCACACAATTTGACTCAAACTTGACTTGTCAACCACGCCCGATTGACCTATTAAACCACACAAATTACAACATAAACCCTAGTGTCTCCTAGACTTGTCAATATACTCCGGAGTCTTAGACCATGACGGGTCCGTACATCACCAACAACAACCACGTGGATAATTTTGAGCACAAAGCGCCATACTCATATGAAGTTCGCCGACTTCCCTACTCTCATACTGCGGAGTTCGCCCACTCCTACTAAAACAACATTACCTGGCCTAAATTCACACAAATTTCACAAAACACCTGCAATATGCATAAGCTGAGCAAGCACAAATTCTACACCACATATATTAAAACGCCAAGAACATACCCAACTCACTTAGGCAGGCTCCGAGATTCCGGGAAAGTCATGGGTAATTTAGAAACGCATCATACCTCCAATTTGCATTATCTCGAAAAAGCTCTCTCACCAGCGTGCTGCTCAAAATGGTTAAGGGTTCTACAAATGAATTTGCTATTCAAATTTCGTTATATTGTCACCATTTTCAATGACTGTGGGACCGGGTCAATCTTGACGATCATTAAACGTTTGCATGTTGGATTTACAATTCATGGGACAGCAGCTGACCTAGCTATGTGCTCAATGCCATGTTTTGGATCATTTTCAGCAATTATCAGTAGGCCACATTAAGATGTAGATCGATGTTATTTCAGTATATTAATTTCATACTAAATGCACATAATTCACTTAAAAAAAGCACATTCATATAAAGGCTATGAAAATATAAGTATAGTAAATACTGATATAAAAACATGAAAGGAAGGTTTTTCAATTTTAAATGGCATAAAAATTACATTAAAATAATGTACATCAATAGTTAACATACACATATTTTCCTCATTTATTTTCGAGTTAAACAAACTTTATTTTATTTTCCCTATAGTTTACAATGAACAAATTTCTACCTGACTATGGAGCATTCCTGTGGCAAAGCATAGAGAACATTTTTGAAAATGTATTTAACTAAAACATTAGTATTAAATATATGTGTATGTTATATGTTAATGAAAATTAAATTAATAGTATTTATTTATTCTAAATGTGGAACAAAATAAAAAATGCTACAGCACTATTAAATTAATTTTGAAATAAAACTTAAATTCATGATAACACATTAAATTAAATTAAACTTTGTCTTCTGAATTTTAACTGAAAAATAGTTCCAAACTTGAATAAAAATAATACCTTTAATGTGTATTAATAAATATTAAACGTGATGTATAGAAATAATTCAAATGTATTACCTTCATTCAATGTATTTTTACATTATTTTTGAATTCCAAATTGGTTATTGCACAATGTTTACACATTGTTTAAAACATCAATTTATAGTTATTTATAATCTTAACCTTTTCAAATACTTTGATTTAACACTATTTCCTATGGGATATTATTTTAAATCCATGCTGCTATTATTTTCTATGGATGGGGGTTGCAATATCAGTAGCTTGGCAATGTGTAGTGCCGGACGTACGACTGTGTTTTTTTAGCAGTAACTTACACTCTGAATTTGTGAATACTGAAATGTAGTAAACTTACTCAAAAGTGTAAATTTACTCTAAAGTGTAATTTATCTTTGTGAATCAGGCCCTACATGTATAACAGCTGTTTTTGCATTGGTCATAATACTCTTATGGGCATTAGCAGTGCATATATTTGCCCACTATGAAATGATCTGCTAGATTGTAAAAACATGGAAATCAACTTTCTTCATTGTGACATGCTGGTGCATCTTGGTAAACAAATTAATTTAATTTAAGAATATTTCCTATGAAATTTTGTTTTATGTCCCTGATAGACCTTCCCCTAAACATTTTGCCTTCCTCCTCCATTTTCTTTTGCTAATCTTGGTTAGCTGGCCTTAGGACTCTGCGCACTTTACCACCGCTGAACAGTGCTTAAGTGCATGTGCTCACTCCTCAAAACATGGTCACATAGGAAGATCCCCAATTGGCACATTTAATTTACTTACAATTTCCTAGTAAAGTTGTAATACTCATACCCAAGACCCATAAATGAACTGCTACAAGTGGGCCTGCGGCATGCATTGTGTCACCCACTTAAGTAGCCCTTTAAACATGTCTGCGGCCTGCCATTGCAGCCGGTGTGTGCAGTATTTAACTGCCAGACTGACCTGGCAAAATAAACCTTCCTTTTTAATACATATGTAATATGTGGTGTAGGCCCTGAACAGCCAGAGGGCAGGGTCCAGTGTATTTAAACATTGAACATGTAATTTTAACCTTTACATGGTCTGGTAGTGAAACAACTCTTACATTTGTTTTTCACTACTGCAAGGACTACCTCTCCCATAGGGTAACAATGGAATGACCTTATTACATTAAAAAAAGTTGTAGCTTCCAAATGGGAGCAAGGAAACAGTATGTGTTTGGTATCTTTGGAATTGTAATGAAAAATCTTGTTTTTATGGTAAAGTTAAATTACATTTTGAAAATACCACTTTTAGAAAGTTGGTATTTTCCTGCCTTAGCCTTTTTAGTGCTTATAGGACTGCTGTGTGGCTGAAAAGACTACCACTCTACTGTACTGCTGCTTCTCTAAAGGACTGCTGTCCTGCTGTGCTGACCTGCTGCCTGCTGCCCTCTTGCCTGGGTTAGGAGGAATAGATCTGCATCTGTTTGTAGCCAGGACCCCAGAGTGACTCCAATGGCCAGTTAGCTGGTCTCCAGTCTAGAGCTTCAGGGAGAGAAGGCTTCAGCAACCTTGACTCAGCATTTATACTCTGCCATCTGTGAGTCTACCCTCCCAAGTGGTGCCACTTGAGTCCTGGACTTTTGGAAGTGGGCCTACCACGCTCTGCCAACCTCTGTGGATCCAATAGAACTGATGCATTTCCTCTACTACATGACACAACCCCAAGCAGAACTGATGCATCACTGCTGCTACATGGCTTGGACCCACTGCAAAGACCTGCATTGCCTCCACCACCTCTTCAGAACCAGCTTCTCAGAACTGACGCATCACCCTGAATATATGACTTATCCTTGGCACCAGACTCTGCATCGCAAGCCCTCATTACTGGGATCCTTGACGATGACACTGGACCTCACATCACAGCCTATCCTGCACCTCAAAACTGATGCATCGCTTCAGGTGTGTGACACATCCTAAAGCTTACATATTCGCAAACCTTTGCAAACCAGGATTAAAGGTACTGTGTTCAGTGAGCTTTTCTGGGTCTCTGTAGCCAACCAGTGCTCTATCGTGGTTGGCATGAACTTGTGAGTTTGGCCCCGTCCGGCACAACCAGATAGCCACAGTTGGCAGTTTGGCCTTTGGCCATGAATTTTACTAAAATCTTTAAACATAAATATCTCCTGTTAAACCGATTAGACTTTTGTCACTTTGGTCTTGTTTTATTCATTTAAAAAGTACTCTATTTTTCTAAACTGGTTTGGTATCCTATTGTGGTGTGGTTTGTACTGTGTTACTGTTTGGAGTGTAGAACAAATACTTTACACATTGCCTCAGAGTTAAGCCTGAGTGTTCTGTACCAAGCTACCCGAGCATTAAACACAGATTAATTTAGAGTTTGCCTTTGAACCTGAGAAGAACTTTGGTGGCTGCTTGAAAGCCCCTCCCCCAACAACCAGTAACTCAATTTCTTACAGTACCTAGTTGTACTATTTTCTATGGAAAGGTGTTGCAGTATCAGTGATTGGCCATGTGTGGTGTTGGACTTATTACTGTGTTTTATTTTTAACAGCAACTTAAACTTTGAGTTTGTGAATACCTAAACATAATAAACTTACTCAAAAGTGTAAACTCACTAAAAAGTGTAACCTACCTTTGTGAATCAGACTCCTGTACATGTATTACAGCTGTTTTTGCAGTGCTCATAATACCTTGTGTGGGCTTCAGTATATAGACAGAAACCAACCTTCTTCATTGTAACTTCAGGAGTTTGGGAGGTGTTGGTTAAGCAGCTGCGAACTGGTGACTGGGCCAGATTCCATGTTCCTTCATCAGGAAACCCTAAATGTCACATGAGGGACTGAGTAAGCTCTATGATTAGTGTCCATGGTAGAGATCATGCTGAGAAGTATTGAAAAGAAATATGTAAAATAAAGGTAAAGAAAGTCAGACATTTCACAGGTTAAAGAGATTTAGAGAGGACTGCTGTCAATATGAGTAAAAAAGCTGTTGCTCTGTACATGCATGTGTATCAGTATGTAAGTGTATTTGTGAGTGATTGAAAGTGAATGAGATTCATTGACAGTGTGTGAATATGTTTGAGAGTGTCAATGAGGGTAAAAGTGAGTAAGAATCATAAATTTGAGTGAGTATGAATAATTGAAAGTGAGTGTGTGACAGTCAATGAGCAAAGGAGTGTGAATACGTTAGAAGAAGTTAGTGACTGAAGATTTTGAGAGGGAGTGGGAAATGGTCAGGGGAGTAGCTATCAAGGATGCAGCAGGTGAAGTTACACCAGGGCCCAGAGTCAGTGAGTGTGAAAGGGTGAGTGTTTGTGAGTTAGAATATGAATCAGTTAGTGTATGTTTGTGTGTGAGCAACTGAGTGGGAGTGAATAGGCGTGAGAATGAGTAAGTGAGAGCATTTGAGTTAGAGTGAGTAAGGGGAACAGAGTGAGAGTGTTAGTGAGTAAGAGTGTATTAGTTTACGTATTTTTAATTGTGACTCTGCCATTGACAATGCCATACTCAAGATACTTCTGGTCCTATGGCGGCACCTAAGGTAAAATGCTGCTGCTTGCATATTGGGGACATTTCTTGGCATAAGGGAGGACACCAAAGCCGAAATGCAGATGCTGAAATACTGGAAGTAATACTTCAGATAAGGTGACTCCTCTGACCTCCTGGTCAGTGTCTGCATTCTCCCCTCTGTACAGCTCCACCTGTTGCTGCTCAGACTGTGAGCCTTCCTGACTCTCAGTTCGAGGCCCACCTCCACACGCAGGTATGCACCTGTGCCACATCCCTAGTGCCCTAGCGGCCATCTGTATCTGTCTGTGTATGTCTCTTTGCTTTCTGTCATCTATTTGTCTTCCTGTCTCCTTTTTTAAATTTTCCACTTTTTTGCACCTTTTTCTCCCCCCGTGCTCCCACCCTGCCGATGTTGCCCATGTGGCCCCACCCCCTCCCTGTGAAGCACTTTTCACCCTCCTGCCTCCCAGCTAATTGCACCCTCCCACTTCCCTCCCCTTCTTAATGGCAGCTGCATCAAAGGTTCAGCAAATGCAAGCCCCTATGCACCCATCTGTGCCTGGACCATGCCCAGCACCATGAACTCTGGTCCTCCGACCATCCATTGTTACAACGCAAAGACCCTCCATGCACTGAACACACATGGATCTTTCTCCTGCTTCAACTGCCACTGCATCTTCACCCTACACCAAACGCCAGACCATCGACCACCTTCCCTGGGTGCCTCAAGTGCATCCTCCTCAACATACACTCCCTCCACAAACATGCCGTAGAAGTTTGGGAACTACTAAGCTCCACCCACCTTGGCATCGCCATTCTCACCGAAACATGGAAAAACCCAGCATCAGGCCCTGACATCACCACTGCCATTCCCACTGACTACAAACTGCTCCACAAGGATTGACACTCTTTGCCAGGCAGCGGCCTGGCCATCACACACACATCCACCCTCCGCCTGACAACCAACTCAGAAGAACACTCCCCCATCATGGAGCACCTCCATTTTTAGATCCACGTCAACCCAAACTCCACCTTTCATGGCACTCTAATCTACAGGCCACCAGGCGCCCACCAAGCCTTCAGCGACTCCATTGTCGACATAATAGTACCCCAACCACTCGCCTCCACGAACTACCTCCTCCTCGAAAACCTCAACTATCATATTGACAACTGCAGTGACTACAACAAAGCTTTCCTGCTCAAGAAACTCGCCACTATTGGCCTCAAGCAACTGGTCACCTCACCTACACACATCGCTGGACACACACTCGATGTCATCTTATCCACCAGTAACAACATCACCTTCTGCAACACCTCAGCACTACACTGAACTGACAAGCACTGCATGCGCTTCTTCATCACCACACCTACCGTCCACCTCAGCACCATCCGCTCCCCATACAGGAAACTGAACCAGATCACGGCAACCCCCTAGAGCCACTCCGAACGATCTCAGGCAAACAAAATCTCAAGAAGGCCAGTTGGTTCTCCTCCACACTCCAGGATTGAAGGCGCACCTGCAGACATCTAGAAAAAAATGGAGGAACAGCAAGACCCCGGAGGACATCACGGCTTTCAAATCTGTCATCGACTCTCACCATCACCTCATCAGGTTGACCAGGAAAACTGCCCTGCAGGACGTATCAACACCACCGCACACAATATCAAAGAGCTCTTTGCTGTGGTCAATGAGTTCGCCAAACCACAATCAGACTGCAAACATCCCTCCATCCCAGGATCTCTGCAACAGACTAGCCACCTTCCATCCCTCCATCCCAGGATCTCTGCAACAGACTAGCCACCTTCTTCCATAGAAGAAATCAAGGACATCTACAACAGCTTTGGCCCCGAAAACCCTCTGAACCTTCTTACAACCATCCACCCCAGCTCCCCCAAACATCTGCAGATCCTGCACTGCTGGGCCACCTTCACCATGGATGAGACCAGCTCCATCATGAGTAGCATCCACTCCGGAGCCCCCATTGATCTCTCTCCACACCACATTTTCAACAAAGCCAACACCTCCATCGCACCAGAGCTCCGCCACACCCTCAACTGCTCCTTGGAGACGGCTACCTTCCTTGAAGACTGGAAACATGCCATAATCTGCCCGCTCCTGTAAAACCAACAACTGGCCATATGGATCTCAAGAACTACCACCCTATCTCTCTACTGCTTTTACCAGCCAAGGAAATCGAAAAGGTCATCACTGAAAGCTCTGCAAACAAATGAATAATTATGACATCATAGACATCTCCCAATCGGGGTCCAGGAACCACCACTGCATGGAGACTGCACTCCTCACCGCCACAGATGACATCAGCTCGCTCCTCGACCATGACCAAACAGCAGCCCTCATCCTACTGGACCACTCAGCCACTTTCGCACACCATCTGCTCCAAACTCCATGCAGCTGGCATCTGTGGCAAGGCCCTACAGTGGACGCTCCTTCCTGACTGGCAGAACATAGAGAATCAGACTCCCGCCCTACCTGTCAGAACCTACAGAGATCAGCTGCAGAGGGCCCCGGGCTCCTCCCTGAGCCCCACGCTCGTGTCCATCGTCAGAAGCCACAGACTGAACATCGTCTCCTATGCCAACATCACCCAGCTGATCATCTCACTCACTGAAACCCTACAACTGCCCAGATGAACTTCCACAATGGGATAGAAGCCATAGCAGCCTGGATGAAGGAGAGATGCCTGAAGCTCAACTCAGACAAGACCGAGATCCTCATCCTGGGACCCTCCGCACCCGCCTGAGACGACTCCTGGTGGTCTGCAACATTCGGCGCCCCTTCACCCCAATGAACCACACACACAACCTCAGCTTCATCCTGGATTCATCCCTCACCATGACCCGCCGTGGAATAATCTCCAACATCCTTGCAAAATATCCTGGCAATGTCCATGATACTTACATCTTCAGGCACTCAACTATCAACCAACGATTCCAGGATAGACAATATGGCAATGGCCTACTTGCAGGTAAGACAGCATACAAATCATAACACAGATAGCACACAAAACTTGTAGTACAAACAATATGTACACCACACTAAACAAACATGGACAGAGAAACACAGATGTATAGACCAAAAATGTTTTGCCTAGCCCGTGCCATTGCCCTGATCCCCTGGACGGAGCTTGGGAGCCATGAGGAGATGAGAGGGGCCCGGGGGATTGAGAATGTGGCACTGGAGATGCACCTAAAGCGCCTTGTGGGTCGACTATGAGCAGCCTTCGATGGTCCTAAATTGGTGATTGGGGGCAAGATAGAGACTGAGGATATGAGAAACCAACTCAGTTAAGACATTCCAGTAAGGGGCCGGGTGGGAGCCAGAAGGTGGTAGCTATGTTTTCTAGTTAGCATTATGTTTAGTTGGGGCAACAGGCGCTATGCACAGTTGGGGAGGCGGGTAGTTTGGATTCTGCAGCACAGTGTAGCAGGGAGGGGGGATTCATGTTTGAAGAGGGGTTATTGGATTCTTGTTTTCCATTATGTTCAGGCAAGATACATACCATAAGTCAACATAGCTGAAGCACACAGGACAGTCACTCTCACAGTCTGAACCCTAACCCAGCGTTGGTCCGGCACCACCTGGGTGTAGTCCGTTAACCATATAGTGAGGTGGTGCAAAATTAATATGTCAACAGTAAGGGTGCCATCCTGGAACGTCAGTGGCCTAGGAGACGAAGTCAAACTGGGAGTGGTGCTCCAGTACATCAAACAAGACACCCCAGACATAATTCTCCTACAAGTGACTCACCTTCTGGGTAATAGGTGTCAGGCCCTGGACTGCTGGGGACATAAAATGGCTGCTCATGCTGGCCATACCACCTCCTCTGGAGGAGTGGGAATCTTGGTGATGAGAATGCTGCCCCTAGACATTCTGCAAATCAGCGGGGTCGCTATTTGGTGCTACCTGGATCCTGGAAGGGGGGCCTCTTAAATATACTTTCTGTATATATCCCACTAGGACTTCACCATTCGATACTACTGGCATTCCAGGTGGGGAATTGATCATTGGAGGGGTTTAATGCAACGCTGAGTGATAGCATGGACCAACATCCCCCCAGGCCCCTGGACTCAGATGACCATTTGCAGACTTCCCACTGCCCAGGGACTGGCAGATGTATGCACACCCTTAACCCAGTGACCCAGCACTTTACAATTTACTCAGACGTGCATGATGGTCTCTTCTGAATTGATCACTCTCTCATGCTGGATCTCCAGCTATTAAAAGTCAGGGGATTACTAACTTAGCCAGGAGTATTTCTGACCATTTTCCCCTGTGGATGGTGTATGGTCGGGACGAGAGGCCGAAAATTAGCTGCAGTTTATTGAGCCCTTGGTACCTTAAAGTGCCAAAAATTAAAGAAGTGATGATAGCCGCAACAGGTTAGCCGCAACAGACCATTATTTTAAGGAAACCAGCACTTCAGTTGAGTCTGCACTCACATTGTGGGAGGCCTATAAGACAGCAGTCAATGGGATGGGTTTCTCCATGATGACAGGCAGGAAAAAAGTAAAAAGGGGAAATTGGAGGCTATTAAACATGAGCTATTGTCCCTTGAGGCCGGCTTACCACATGAGGAGGAATCAGAGGGAGCCCACATCCTTGCCCTTAAGCAAAAGGAATACCGAGACGTGGCCCAGGAAGCTGCTAAACTGCACCACAGAGCAACACAGCACCATATTTATGAAGTGGGGGACAATACAGGAAAATCATTGGCCCAACTGATAGATGGGTTGCTTGGATCCAGAAGGTGTATGGGGAACTTGCTAGAAGCCAAGAAGCCATTGCGGAAATGTTTGTCCACGACTATGCTAAAATCTATTCAGCAAGCTATTTAGCCATGAAAAGTGAAGCAGCCAAGCTCCTGATTGACATCCCCCTCCCAACCCTCCGTACAGAGGATAGGGAAGCCTTAGAAGAAGAACTTCCCCAGGAGGAAATAGTACGAGCCATCAGGGATTTGAAGCCAGGCAAAGCACTAGGGCCCAGCGGGGTACCCATAGAACTCTATAAGCCACTAAGCTTACCCCACATCCAAAGCAGATGTATGAGGGGAGCCAGAAGGGGGAAGTACTCCCATTAGACCAGCGCCAGGCTGAAGCCCAAGGAGGACAGTGGATCCTACAGGCCTATCTCGTTGCTGAACGCCGAGGTGAAGATATTAGCCAACGTGGTGGCCTAACGGATGAACCCCTTAGTCCACAACCTGATCAGCCTGGACCAGTCAGGTTTCATGCCATGACGCATACGGCTCTTAAGCTCTATAGATTACATGGGATACTAGGCCACAGAGACACCATTCAGAAAGGCACAGTGATCTTTTCCCTTGATGAGTGCATGGCCTTTGACACTGGAATGGCCATCCGTGTTTTCAGTGCTGGAGAGGCTGGGCTTTGGCCACAACTTTATTAGCTGCATACAACTCCATATACAGGCCCCCAGGCCCACATAGTAGTGACCGGCACTTGGTCTGAACTATTTGCCATTCATCAGGGCACGATGCAAGGGTGCCCAGTCTCTCCTCTCATGGTCGACTTGGTTCGAGAACCGCTGACGGCTTGGGTGTGTCATGAACCCTTAATCGGCGGCCCCAGCTGGGCAGACCAATGGGAAGACAGATTATCATTGTATGCTGATGATATTCTGCTGTATGTGGCAAATCCTACCAGGACCTTAGACCGCATAGTGCTCATAGTGACTCAATTTGGCCAGTACTCAGGCTACATGATTAACTTCACCAAATCTACTATCTATATCCTCAAAGGACCCCCCCAGACTGCTGCATGACTGTGAAGCCGAGGTGGTGGCTGATGGATTCAAATACCTGGGCATTTATGTAATGAAAGACCCAACGGTCTTCTACTCCCGTAATCACCTCCCACTCCTGACCCACCTTAGATGAGACGTACAACAATGGAGGGCTCTCCTCTTGTCATTGCTGGGCAAGGCCACTCTTTTCAAGATGATGTCCCTCCCATGCTTTTCATACGTATGGTATAATACCCCCTTCCCAGTACCCTCATCATACCATAGCGCTATATATAGCAAACTCAGAAATCTATTATGGGATGAGGCACAGCAGGAATAGCTGGCCAAGCTGACCAGGAGCTGGTATGATGGCGAGATTTCCCTTCTAGAAATCAGAAAATAATACTGGGCAGTCCAACTCACAACCATAAATTATGGGATGCACGCATCCCAGATGACCCGCCAGACCGTATGGATAGGTGGCTGATGCAACCGGGGGGATAATTGAGAGCCCCATATGCCATCCCCAAGATGATGCGCACTAGTGGACCAACAATGACAACACTCACACACTTGCACACCCCAATTCTGGCCCTGGGCTGGGCTGAGAAAATTACACAGGCCACCGCCTAAGAGGTTTGCCAGGGTTTGATAAATGAGATCTAATAAGCACATCAAAAGTGAGTGAGCTATTGTCAAAGGCTCTGGTTATTCCGGTTATTCTGGTTATTCCCTTTCTAGATCTACAGGCCAAGTACGCCTTGGCTCCAAATGAATACTACTGCCATATACAGGTGCATCACACTCTTTGGTTGGTGCTTCCGGGGGGAGTAGACCTGCCCCAGTCCTCCCCCCTGGAAAGTAGACTGCTGGAAGAACACCTGCATACAAAAGCCATATCCCTAACTAAAGCTAGTCAATAATACGCCGCACCCACTTAAACACATCAGGGGGAGATGGGAGCAGGATGTGGGAAGTCTTGATGAGCACTAATGGTATGCAGCGCTGGCTTCCCCATGGGAGGTGGGAATTAGAGCCCGGTTTCACCTAGTGCAGCTATGGATCCTGCATAGGTCCTACCTGGCAAGTAATGGTTAAAACCAAAATAGACAAAACAAACAACGCTTGTTGTCTGAGGTGATGCAGTCTTGAGGAAACTTATTTGCACATTATATAGGAGTGCCAGAACTGCTGGAATTTAGTGATTGCCAGCATGAACGAGGTGTGAGGTAGCACAATAGTTGGCTAATCCAAATGGTGTCTGTTAAAAATCTGGGAGGATATGGGTCTTGGGAGGGTGACAGTCTCATGGATGGCTCTTGGATTGAAGATAGCCAAGAGAAACATTGCAAGACTATGTGAGGCGTCCCTTGCTCCAGAAGTCTGCAACTGTAAGAGAGACTTGGACTGGTGTATTGTCTGCCCCCGGAAATGGGTAAACATCAGGGGTCGCTGGAAAACTTACAGGGGAAATATATGTACTCCCTTGTTGAAACAATGTCAGTCGTCAATGGTAACGTTGTGAGCCGCAGGTAGACCAGGAGCAGTCGGAGAAGGAATTGTGCATCTCCAGATTGGTAATGACAGCAATGCCACAGATTGTGCTTGTTGCTTGCGGCTATGCACCCTCTAAAATGCAGTTGGGTGTATATGATATCTTCTTCCCAAAGTGTTAGTAAAAAGATAAATTAAAAAAAAACTGATGTGAAAGGCTAGCTGAGAGACTCCCTTACATCATTTTGAGATCTAACATGTGGAGGTCACACAGACACTACACAAGTGCTGTGGCTGGTGTTCAGTGATGTGGGGGGCAGTCATGTGATTGAGCAAAGCCTCGAACTGGGAGGGATACTATTACTTAGTCTGTAGAAGAGGCTATGTCCATCTACAAAGTACACATGTCTGACTTAGTATGCTGTGCAGGAAAGAAGGGACATTGTTGATGACAAGGATGAGTACAAAGGCTAATCAGCGGAAGTTATGCCAGCAAAGTAGATTTAGTACCATACATGACAAGATATGCCATTAATGTGTGTGAAGGAAGACACAAAGACTAATACTCACTGTATAACACAACAATGTTTCCTTGTAACAGCAGGCACATATCTACAGAGAATGTGTAAGTAAGTACATATTCCAGTCACGTTAGCAATAACTACAACTATGTGCTTGGCCAGCACAAACAGACATAATCTAGTGACAAATTACAGTATCTGTACCGTGGGTCTACAGACATGATCCAGTTCCACAATCTATCAATGACCTAACCAAGCATCATAGGAATAATCTCACCTATTTATGCCAAGTTGTGTAAAACCATGGCAAATGATGAGACATGTCCCACACAAACAAGCTACCCATCCCCAGTATATGACAGGGCAAGCCTGACATCAACCCCAAAAGTAACAAAACATACTTGGCAATTAGATCACAAATGTGCAGGTGTGTGTCTGCAGGGGACTGTGCATCGAAGTGCTGATGATCCATCGTAAGGATGGCAGATCACCTGCCAAACACCCCTGAATCCACCGGAGGAGGTTACATTGACTCTTGACACAGTCAGGGGCTTGCTGATTGTGCACATTGAACTGAGCTGAGGTGACCACAGTCAACCTGTGTCAATACATGCAACAATGGGCCTGTGTGGACATATAAAGTGGGACAGGAGCACTGATCACTAGGGTACCATCACTGCCTGAGAGCAGCACTGCCATACAGATTGAATGCAATTTTATAAATCTGGCAATAAAAACAAAATTTGAGTCATTGTTCATTCCATGTCTATGTGTTTAACATGTAAGACCTACATTTTTCAACACATGTCCCACCTAGGTGGACCAGGCTTAGTGCCGTCTATTTGCAGATGGACAAAAGAATACAATTTACATGAGAAAATGTGTATGTGTTACATGATTACTTACAAAATTAGATGACCAGTACAAATGTTCCCACATTGGGAAACATAGTTAACACAGATAAGAGTACAGTATTGGGACAATGGCCTAGATATATCACTGCTGGAATTGAGAATTGGTGTGTGTCAAATCTCTTAACACACCACTGTATCATGCATCCCTTATCATACATGAAACAAATCTTTTCACACACAAACATGTCACATACATACCTACAATGACAGATGTCAGCACACCATCACCAACATTTTGCATGCATAGGGAACCATACGTTATATGTGTTGCTTTGCGTCATGAAGTCTGGCGCTACAATACACCAGAGTGTGGTATATGTGCAATCAAATTTCCATGGCTTACCGGATTGTATCCCAGTCTTAGTCAACAGCATCCTTTGCTAAAGATTTCTCAAGGGTATCATATGCATGAACATGTATTGTACATGACCCATCCAATCTTATGTGGTGTTTTGAAATGTACAGTCTGAATTGTTTCATGACAATGTAGTAGACCCACAATATGAGTAGCATCACATATGTACACTCAATACACATGTGTAAGCATGTATGTGGAAAACATTCTTCATACACATGCACATTTGCAAACAGTATCAGTCCTCAGTATGCACACCCATGTTGCCATACCATACAAACTACATTGATGCATAGCCCCTGTAACAAGGTATGTGAATCTGGGTGCACTGTCATCCTTTCCTCCAAAATCCATGCCTGGCCGTCATGTGTCTAAAAAACTGATGCATACAGTTCTTCTCCATACATTGCAAATCACAAAAATGATGCTTTGCACAATGCATGTCTACTCTAAAACCTCATGCATTCTCAGCCTTCCCGCTAAATTCCACGCATGCCCGGCATGCCCGGTAAAATTAAATCAAAGTGGCACAGGACCCAGTGCAGCGCCACTTTTCCTGCACCCCTTAGCGCACCCCTACCATCACTATGCGCATTCAGTATTTGAAATTCAGCATACCATGGCGCAGGGTAGAGAGCACTAGAGTAAAAAATTTTAGCGCTATTGATGTACCATTCAGGATTAGCACAAAATAATTTGTCACTTACCCTGAACTGTACATAGGGGCCCATTGTCACCAATGGTGTGCCCCCTTGAAACACCTGCTCAAAGGTAAAAAAAATTACGCTGTGGAACTTCTTAGATTTCCTTGTTTTGTGGCTCCCCTACTGGGGGAACCCCTTCTTACATACATTATGCCTGGCCAAGCATGAGGGGTGACAAAGAGGCCCAATGCATGCATTGTGCCACTTTGTTTTTATGGCACAGGGCATTTGGCCTTGTTGGGCCACATCAGCGTCACAATAATGATTATGCTAATATGGTGCAAGGAGGTGCTAGTCCCTCTTAAATCTGGGCTCTAGTGTGCAACATTGGATAGCCGTTATCCCTGTGACATCAACATGATACCGTAGATGACTGGTAGGCAGATTTGCATGACCTTGGTTCTTGACATTATTGTAGTATGTCTGGTGAGCAACATGTGTCATCTGAAGATGCTGGATACATTCCATGGTTGTTCTTCCTCTACTAAACTCAGTTTTTGATTACATGTTTTCCTCATGTTTTAGCAGCCACAATGACCTCAGCACAGAAGCTTGCATTTGAGAAGAGGGCAGAGCATTTTCGCCACATCTGCAAAGTCCAGACAGGTTGTGGCTGGCGTTCCTACATGGGGAACCAGCAAGACAGCCTGCAACCAGTGCCAAGAAAGGTATCACCACAGCGCCAAAGGTCAGGAGTGCATCAGCAGGTCCCACCTCCTCCACATCCACAGCACAAACTACACCAGCAGCCCAGCAACTGCCACAACAAGCTGCGTCAGGCTTCTCCTTTGAGGCAGATATGTGGAAGAACATGGCAGACATCAAGGCAAGGTTGGCAAAACTGGAGGCGGACAATGCCCGTAATTACAAACTCTTGAAATATATCAAAAAGTAACTCAAGAAATTATGAGTGTGGACCATGACCGCTTCCCAGTTCCTTCCCTTCCCCTAATTCCCATTGTAAATAGTTGTAATGGGTTTTCTGTGGGTAGGCATAGGTTTGGTAGCATAGAGTAGGATAATTGTAGGACATAGTATAGTTGGGGGGTTAGCAATATTTGTGTTTTAGGAGGTTTTGGGGGGGTTATGTATGGGGCTCTATGTTAATATATATATATATATATATATATATATATATATATATATATATATATATATATATATATATATATATATATATACATATATATATGTATATATAAATAAATATATATATATTTATAGATAAAAAAATACAAAAAAATATGTATTTGTTTAGGCAATAGGTTTAGTTAGTCCATGTGTAGTTTTAGTTCAGGTTGTCCCACAAGTCTATTGTCTCTTAAGGGGATGGGGGGGACAATGTTTATTGTGTAGCGTTACATGTCAAGTTCAGATTAGGATATAAAGCTGTAGGGATCAGTTAAGATAAGTTAGTGTACGTTAGTGTGTAGTTTAGGTTTTAATATGTAGTGTTTTTTAGTATCAATAAATCTTGTTAGTTTTCAACAATAAGGTGTCCATGATGAGTGTCCTTGTCTGGGTGTTATCATGTCTTCACTGGCCACGCTATACAAATGTCTTTGAGTATGCATTCAGTACTGATCTACATGTGTGTCTGTGTATCGCCTATGCCCAAGGCCCTGTCTGATGGGCAATGGTATGACATCAGCTACTCAAGGTACATTTCAGAGAAGTTCCTGACACTTGGTTGGTGTACGGTTATAAAATCTTAGACATCAATTGTTAGTGCTAAGGTCTGTAACAAGCATTCTTGAAAGGTTTAGCACATTAAACTCCACCTTATTTGGGACTGGCACACTAACGTCTGCCCCTTACAGTCTTACATATGCGTATTTAGTTGCTCACATCAATGTTCTACTGGTACAATCACCAGGGAAATTCCAAGACACTTGTGTTCTGAACCACACATGCCATATGTCAACTTGCATGGATAACTGTTTAATACATGCTTTGATGAGTCAGAATGTTGGATGTAGTCCACAATACTATCAGTCACCTTAATCATGTTTGAATACTAGTTTGAGCCTTTGTGCCTGACAGAAGGTCACTCATCATTTGGCTCTGTGGTCATTGACATAGTTTCACACAATGCATACATTTGTAACAGTTGATGGAACTTAAAAAAAAGCAGGACAGGTGAATATGGTGATTTATTTACATGTGCAAGTTTTGTTTCCAATGACATGCAATGTACCTCTTTACTATCCTATGAGAGATCCCAAGCCATTGAATGTCAGGTCAGAGTCCAAGGGTGAGGGACATGTCATGAGACATGTGAAGGAGAGGTGAGCATTAGTGAGGAGGTGTCCAAATTGACAATAGATAGGGATTGAGACAATGACAGTCCATGCATGATAAGTCAACAGTGGTAGAGTGAAGAGGGCACATTGCCAGGTGTCACAACACTGGCATAATCTTAAGCACAGAACTAAAGAGACAGACAGTAGCTACATTTGTATGAATGTTGTTCCTTCCACATCTTCATCTACATTTTGACTTAGGGACAGGGTACACCTTAACAGTTGGCCTGTCCATTGGTGAGAATTCTCTAATCTGACTCCTCAGTAGTCGAATTCTGATTCTCGTTTAAGAATCTCACCAACTAGTGATGTGGTTTTCATCACTCTGTGCTTGCTCTCACCAAAAACCATATATTTGGTTTTAGTACTATTTATTTGCAAGCCATGGTCTTTATAAAACCCCAGAATTCCTCCAGGAGCTCAGACAGACCAGACGCTGTTTGCAATAAAAATAAAGTGTCAGCAAAAAGGGTGTCTTTGTCCCACCAATTTTGGGGGCATCATTTTCACAATCATATAAGTAAGGGATGCAGGTGTTTTTGTATAAGAGGAAAAGTGAGGGGCCAACACACGGCCATGTCTAACACCTTTCTGAATGGGAAGCTCCTCTGTTAGTTTCTCATTCGTTCTCCATCTATTTCTGGCAAAACTCTCAGCATACAGTTCCTGGATCACTCTTAACAAAGACCCAAGGTCCCCGATTCTGCCCATTTTCCCATAGTTTGTATTGGGAAACTAAGTCAAAGGCGGACTTAAAATCTACAAAGGTAACAAACAGTCTCCCAGCATCCAGATCGACCGATTTACACGTAATTGTGAGAAACCAGAAGAAATAGTCCATGGTATTTGTCTTCTGCCTGAAGCCCACCTGTAGGTGGCTTAGGATGTCATTCTCCTCTGTCCTAGCCCTGAGCCTACCCAATACTTGATGGGAAAATATTTTCTGTATGCTATCTAATAGACTGATCAGTTTGTAGTTACCTGGGTCTGACTCATCTACCTTTTTGTAAATGGGTATGACAATTGCACTTTTCCAGGAATGGGGGAAATAGCTACCTGCCAACACAGCATTTGACACACAGTTTAAGTAGGGGCCCAAAAGCTCCAAATCAGATTTAAACAGTTCAGACAGTATCCCATCTAGCCCGGGCACCTTCCCCGATTTTTTAGCAATAATGACAGCCTCAGTTTCCCTTATGGTGAACGGGGTAATCGTTCCTGTCTCTGCGTTGCTCCACTAATTTGGACTATCTGGGCCTATTGAGGAAACGGGCTCCTGCCTCTAAAGTTTGGTGAAGTGGAGAGTCCAGTTTTCAGCGGGGATGTGGCAATAAGGTCTGGAGCTTTCACTTCACCCGTTGTGGGAGACCAAGCACCAGAACTGTTGAGCATTGTTTTCCTTAGTTGCTGTTTGTAGTTCCTGCCAAATGCCCTCCGCCCACTGTGCCTTGCTAGTCTTAACAGCAGCAGCATACAAGCCCCTCACCAAGATTATCATTGATCTATCCTTTTGTCTTATTGCTTCTAGAAGTCTACATTTGGGTTTTATGCATCTATTGTCAAACCATCTATTGGTTTTGCCCAAGTTCAAGTGCGTTCTTCCATTTCCAACCCTAGTGAATAGAACCTTAAGGGAGGCGAACAGCTCAAAGTGTTTCGCCATAATCTGGTTTGGGGTGTAGATGTTAGATATAAGGGCTGGCAATTGACTGGAAACTAAATCATGCATCCTAACTGCTAGAGTATCTGAGTACTTAAGAGTGTCCCATTTTAGAAAACGTTGGCTACCTGACATCACTAAAGGAGGAGTAACCTCTTGCTTCTATAGGTTGTAACCCTTACCAGAGAAATACCTTCCCCACTCTACCATTATGGGGGAGTGATCACTAATTAATTGCTTTCCCACCCTAAGATATTTGATCTCCTGCCAGATCCTTACATCTATGAGCACATAATCAATGAGGCTGCTGTAAGTCCCTCTGAAGAAGGTGGGATTATGTATACGAATAGAGCAGGATGAAAAGAGCCAATGCTCACATGCATATTATATCAATCCTGGGCACTGGATGTTATATTCAAGCTCCTGGGGTCATCTGTCTCATTACGGATCCCAACGTGTTCAGGCCCCCTCAAGCTATTCGATTCAGGGTGCCCTTTTATTACCATTTGGGAGTTTTTGCCCCCAGTCAGTATGTGAGTGTTCCGAGCGGCTACAACTTCCCACAATCAATCAATGTCTGAGAGATCATGTTTACACGTTTTTCTAGGCGATCTGAGACTCAAGTCCTGGCTCACATGTTTCCTTCTAGCAATGTCCGTGAAATGAGCCCCCAGGGGTGGTACTTGCGCCACATAACCGTGTGCCGCTTCCGCCGTCCTGTAAGTGTTTTTTGGCTTTTTCGTTTTTTCAGCGCCTCGCCGCCGGCCCTTCTGCCCCCTTTGTGCCCCCCTGATTGCTGTCTCCCCGATCGTGTATTGTGCCATTATTGTATTTCTGATTGTATTTCTGATTGTATTTTCTCATTGTAACTGCTTGTAGTTTTGCTCGTTTTCAGTGTTTTTTGCCCCTTGTGCGCTCCCCGTTCCCTGCCGCTGCCTCCCTGCGGCCCGCCCCCCTCGCGCCCCCATTTGCCGCTCCCTCCCGCCTCCCGCCTCCCAGCTGCTCCTCCCTCCCCCCTCCCTTCTTAATGGCTGGCGCTGCGCGTCGCGAGTGAGCGAACTCTGACCTGTTTCAGGTCCTGAGCTCGCCCCCCACGACCGCAGCACCAACCTGCTGCCTTCTGCCTCTGTCCCACGAGCACGCTGCCGTTTGCGTGTTCGAGGCCCTCCTCCACCCGCAGGCATCCTCCTGCGCCTCATCCCTGGTGGCTAGTGGGCTCACTTGACCCGTGTGCCGCTTCCGCCGTCCTGTAAGTGTTTTTTGGCTTTTTTGTTTTTTCAGCGCCTCGCCGCCGGCGCTTCTGCCCCCTTTGTGCCCCCCTGATTGCTGTCTCCCCGATCGTGTATTGTGCCATTATTGTATTTCTGATTGTATTTCTGATTGTATTTTCTCATTGTAACTGCTTGTAGTTTTGCTCGTTTTCAGTGTTTTTTGCCCCTTGTGCGCTCCCCGTTCCCTGCCGCTGCCTCCCTGCGGCCCCGCCCCCCTCGCGCCCCCATTTGCCGCTCCCTCCCGCCTCCCGCCTCCCAGCTGCTCCTCCCTCCCCCCTCCCCCCTCCCTTCTTAATGGCTGGCGCTGCGCGTCCGCGCAGCGGGCGCGCCGCTGGCGCGCCAGAGGCGCGCCAGAGGCAAGCACGTCTGCGCCCGTCCGCGCCTGGACCGCGCCCAGCGCCACACCCCCTGGCCCTCGCGCCCCCCGCATCCGCTACTCGATCAACGAACTCCGCGCCTTCAATCCCGGCCCCTCCACTGAATGCTGCCGGGCATCCCCGAAGCACACTAAAGGACCTTTCTCCTGCCGTACCTGCAACTTCTCCTGCATCAGAACGACCAATCCTACTACTGAAACATTCAACCCCAACCACCTGAACTGCATCCTCATCAACATCCGCTCCGCACGAAAACACGCCATCGAGCTCTGGGATTTGCTCGACACCACTGATCCTGACGTGGCTTTCCTGACCGAAACCTGGTGGAACGACTCCTCGTCTCCGTACATCGCCATCGCCATACCGGACGGCTACAAAATCACCAGAAGAGATCGAACCAACGGAATCGGCGGCGGAATAGCCATCGCTCACAAAGCTACCCTCAAAATCCACACCCACTCGGACGACACCCTCAGGACAGCCGAACACCTCCACTTCCAGATCCACACGGACCCCAACACGACCCTCAGAGGAACCCTCATATACCGCCCTCCAGGACCAAGAGCCCCCTTCAGCGACACCATCGCCGACCTTGCAAGCACCCACGCCCTCGCTTCCCCGGATTACATCCTCCTGGGAGATCTGAACTACCATCTGGAAAATGCCAACGACGTCAACACCGCATCACTGACCTCCAACCTCCTCAACCTCGGACTCCGCCAGCTAGTCAACACGCCCACCCACATCGCCGGACACACCCTTGACCCCCTCTTCACCTCAAGCAACCACGTTTCCTTCAGCCACACCTCCGAACTCCACTGGACCGACCATCACTGCGTCCATTTCACCTATAAGAAAACCACAGAGCAACACCGCATCCAGCTACCTCCCCACCGCCGCTGGGGCAAAGTCACCCAAGACCAACTGACCAGCACCCTCATCAACAACCTTCCACCCGACGCAACCGACCCGAGCACAGCCGCCATCAACCTCCATCAATGGATCCTCGCCTGCGCCAACACCCTTGCCCCTCTCAAGAAACCCACCGCCATCCAAGGAAAGAAAAAACCAGCCTGGTTCACAGACGATCTAACCACCTCCAAAAGCATCTGCCAGAAGCTCAAAAAGAAATGGATCCAAGAACGCACACCCGACAACCTCGTCGCCCTCAAAAACGCCAACCGCGAACACCACCAACGGATCCGCATCGCCAAGCGCGCCCACTTCACCGAACGCATCAACAACAACGCCCACGACTGCAAAGAACTCTTCGGCATCGTGAAGGAACTCTCCAATCCAAAAGCCAACTCCAACGACATCCCGCCCTCCCAGAAACTCTGCGACGACCTCTCCACCTTCTTCCACCAGAAAATCGCTACCATCCACGACAGCTTCAACACCGGTCCACCGCCAGACCCCACCCCCGACGTCTCCTCCCGCGACTGCCGCCTCACCGCCTGGACCCACGTGGATGAGGCAGAAACCATAACAACCATGAACACCATCCACTCAGGCTCCCCCACGGACCCCTGCCCCCATCATGTTTTCAACTCAGCCAACGCCACCATCGCCCCCGAACTCCGCAAGATCATCAACCTCTCCTTCACTTCTTCCACCTTCCCGGACAGCTGGAAACACGCAGAAATCCAACCCCTCCTCAAAAAACCCAAGGCCGACCCCAACGATCTCAAAAACTTCCGTCCGATCTCTCTCCTCCCTTTTCCAGTGAAAGTCATCGAGAAGATCGTCAACACTCAGCTCACCCACTTCCTCGAAGACAATTCCATCCTAGACCCCTCACAATCCGGATTCAGACGAAACCACAGCACTGAGACTGCTCTCCTCGCCGCCACAGATGACATCAGACATCAAATGGACAACGGCGAAACCTCAGCCCTCATCCTCCTCGACCTATCAGCCGCCTTTGACACCGTCTGCCACCGCACCCTACTGACCCGCCTCCAGGAAGCCGGCATCCAAGACAAAGCCCTCCACTGGATCTCATCCTTCCTCTCCGACAGAACGCAGAGAGTCCGTCTCTCCCCTTTCCGCTCCAAAGCCACCAACCTCATCTGCGGCGTCCCCCAAGGATCCTCCCTCAGCCCTACGTTGTTCAACGTCTACATGGCCCCCCTCGCTCAACTGGCCCACCAACATCATCTCAGCATCATCTCTTACGCCGACGACACCCAGCTCGTCCTCTCCCTGACCAAAGACCCGCTCACCGCCAAAACAAACCTCCACGAGGGACTAAAATCCATCGCCGATTGGATGAACAACAGTCGCCTGAAACTCAACTCCGACAAGACGGAAGTCCTCATCCTCGGGCGCACTCCCTCGGCCTGGAACGACTCATGGAGGCCCTCCGTCCTCGGACCACCGCCCACCCCTGCCAGCCACGCAAGAAACCTCGGCTTCATCCTGGACTCCGCCCTCACCATGTCCAAACAGGTCAGCGCCGTCTCCTCCTCCTGTTTCAACACCCTTCGAATGCTCCGCAGAATCTTCAAGTGGATTCCAACAGAAACCAGAAAGACGGTGACCCAGGCCCTCGTCAGCAGCAGACTTGACTACGGCAACGCACTCTACACAGGCATCCCAACCAAAGACATCAAACGACTCCAACGCATCCAAAATGCCTCCGCCCGACTGATCCTCGACATACCCCGCCGAAATCACATCTCCCTTCACCTAAAGGAACTCCACTGGCTCCCGGTAGACAAGAGGATCACCTTTAAACTCCTGACCCACGCTCACAAGGCACTTCACAACACCGGACCCTCCTACCTCAACACCAGACTGAACTTCTACACTCCAACACGTCAACTCCGATCCGCCAACCTCGCCCTCGCCATCGTACCCCGAATCCAGCGCAAGACATCCGGCGGCAGATCCTTCTCCTTCCTCGCCGCCAAGACCTGGAACTCTCTCCCCACATCTCTTCGCCAGACCCAGGACCTCCTCGCATTCAGAAGGCTCCTCAAGACCTGGCTCTTCGACCGCTAAATCAGCAGCGCTCCCCCCCCCCCTCTCAGCGCCTCGAAACCCTGACGGGTACATAGCGCGCTTTATAAATACTATGATTGATTGATTGATTGATAACCCATGGTAGATGCCCTCATAGATGGAATATATTGCTCAGGCCGAGAGTTTTTCAAAACAATGTTTGAGCCATTGCGTGCTGGGTGACAGGCCTCCATGGATAGCAAACCTTTTCCTAGATCAGGACTAGATAATGAAACTTAATGGAATCTCAATCCTCCGCTTCCCCTGAATATCATTTGGCAGAAATAATGTCTTAATATATAATGGAGCCACACTGTCTGACTGGTCTTATCCAGAGGATAGCTTTGTTTTTTGGTGACATAATGAACTCCCGGACGTTCAATGGTAAAGTCGGAACCTTACACATATAAGTTGGATTACCAATATTGTGGTCTTTAGCAAAAGGCTGCCCTTCCGTGAAGTTCCGTGCCACCTCCACACAAGGGCGGGTCTGGAAGGAGGGGCTGCTGTCCTTGTTTGCCATTGAGCCATTTTTACTACTTTCCAAGGGTACTCTTGCACTATCGAAGTCCTTAATGGGGCCTGCACTTGATGAGCTTCTCAGCTTGATGGAACTAGACATAGCTAGGGTCAGGATTTTTTCAGGAAGGCTCTTGGCATCCCCTTCCTTTGCTGCTGATCGAAGTATGGTGGGTGATTCTGTCAACATTTGTTTTAGTTCCTTAACCTCTTTCTTGAGACCGGTAACAAGGTTTACCACTTCTTTCTTGAAGTTATCATCTGTAACCCGTTGGCTAGATGCTTCCATGTTTGAGTCATCGTGACGAGTTCCAGGAGAGGGGACCAGGTTCCCCAACAAGGAAAAACGATTTGAAGAAGGTAATTGTGGTAATCACGAAAGTTGGTAGGAGTTGAGAAGACCTTTATTCAAGAAATGTTCCTTCGTGTACACCATTAATAACTCCCAGCTTCCTCGTCCTCCAGTCTCCAGCATTCTGATGCCACCAACCTTCCAATTAGTCTTACCATAATGTACATACCATTCATATTCCATTCTACTCTGACAAGCATATCTCTACAGTAATGCTTGCACAACTATACTTCTGTCCAGGGCACTTGCATCTATTTTCTGTGGAAGGCTTGATCCCCCATCTACAGCATTATGTTCGCCATGTTTCCCTTGCGCTGGCAACACTGCAGGGGCATCCATGTTGCTGCCTATTGATCTCGTCTCAGACGGTTTGGGCTTGAAAAAAGATGAAAGAAAGTCACTTTTCAGCATCTTTGACACTCTCATTCCCTTTCAATATAGACTCTACTTCTTCAATTAGAGTATGGATTTTGGTAGTGACATAATTGGAAGATTTGGTGGAGGATTTATGTGACTTAGGGCCAGATGTATAAAAATATGATTTCTGTTTCTTAAATAGCAAATTTTAAGAAACGCAAAATGGTATGTATGATTTTTGAGATTCGGGAATAGCGATTTCTTACAATTCACAAATGCTATTACTGAATCGCAAATAGAGAATCCGACCCCATTCGCACCTGTGGGCCTGTTGTGAATGTTTTTGCATTTCTTAAATTGTGAATTCCAGTTAGGAATTCGCAAATTAGGAAATGCAAATCCCAGGGTCCTGGGGGCCTAAGGCCCCCTCTGCTGCACCCCAAAAATATTTTTACGGACATGTAAAGCACACACATGCCTAATAGGCATGTGTGTGCTACATGTCAATTTTAAAAATGCATTTATAATGCATTTTTAAAATTTGCACATGGTTACCACCAAACTTTAATTTGTGGTAATTGCATTTCCTAAATGCCCAATTCGCATTTAGGAAATGCTTGATAAATGTGCTTTGGAAATCGCAAATAGGAATTCTCTATTTGCAATTTCCATTTAAAGAATCACAATTTGGGATTCTCTAAATGGGGACGCAATTTTAGGGAATCACTATTTTAGCTACTCCTTAAAATTGCACTGCGAATGCCTTTCATACATTGTGAAAGGCATTTTTGCATTCACAAACGGCCGAATTTTGCAATTCGTACCGTTTGCGAATGCGAAAAAGCTTGATACATCAGGCCCATGGAGATCATAGGCAAGGCGTCTTTCACCACAGGGCTCCCTTGGGCTTTGCGCTTCACCCATCCTCTGGTCTATGTTTTTAGGTAGCGCTAGCTTCAAAGTCAACTAAATAAACAGAAGTTACTATCAAAATATTGAGAAATACAAGCCCTACCTTGAAACCAAGAGTTGTGGCCCAGCCCGGCCTTTCACAGGCATGGACGGGTACTGAGGGGAGATCCAACGTGCTTTACTGAGCTCTCCCGCACTCTCTTGACTCTCCTGAGGAGTCCTCCCAGTGCTGGGGCCACCCACTAGCCTGTGGCCTCCTGGGACAAGGAGTCCCCTTCTTTCTCACGTGTGGAAAGAGTGTGACTGTGACCCAGTGGCCGGTGGCCAGTCTATCCCGTGGTATGTGAAGCAAACTCAGGTGCTGGGTTGAGCCTCCCTCTTCTCCAGGCCCTGCAAGCCTAGCCACGTCCTGCCAGATCAGCTTATCATCGCTGTACTGTGAAAGGAGAGCTGGGATCGACTATAGCCTTTTAGTAGGGGACCCAGCTATTCCTCGCCACACTGCTCAGCTGCTCATTAATTTGCTCAATAATTAGCTTTCTTAGACCTGAAACTCAGTCTCCCTGTGCCTCAAGGCTTCCTGGCTACAGAGCTCACTGTCCTGAGTCTACCTAGTCCAAGCACAGTACACCCCCTTGCCCTATCTGAAAGGGGAGCGACAATACAGCAGGTGTCCTTGGCTGGCGTGAGCCCATGCATCCAATGCCCCCACCGACAATCCTCTGCCAGCACTTGGGACCACAGCACTCACACAGGGTCTGAGCTTCCACTAAGTCAGCCAGGTCCAACACTGCAGTGTTCACCTTTGTGGATCTTGGAGTGCTGATAAGAGGTGATGTCCATAGCCCCCTACGCTGACTGTGCCTTGCTGAAAGGGCCCAGGGCCCAGTGATTCTCCCTGTAGGGTTGCTCTTTCTCTGTGTACCACCGATCATGCTGGCCTCACTAGTTTGCCCGGTGCCCGTCTAGACAGTTGCAGAGGTTAATGCAGTCCCATGGCCCTTGCTCAGGCACCGCTGGCTTAATCAATGTCTTTGTATTATTTTTCTCCGAGCCGCACCAAGTCATCAAACTATTCCAAAGCCATGTTATCTGATGTCAGTGAGAAGTCCGCTTAATAGCCGCCCGGTCAGACAGCTGTCCTTATTCGGGCTGAGGCATCTCTGCTCTCCCTCCTCCACGGTCTCCATCCTACACCGGCACCTGATGTGCTAGCTCCCTCTGGACTCCTACCGCTGTCCTCTGAAACAAAATGTCTGGATCCTCAGAGTCCAGGACTGTGGCAGGACTGGTCAGTGCTGTGTGTTGGTAGTTGGGTGGTTCATTTGGAGACTCCGCAACACTGTGGGGGTCATTCCTACATTGGCGGGCGGCGGTCGCCGCCCGCCAAGTGGGAACCGCCACTTGGCCGCTCCGCGGTCAAAAGACCGCGGAGGCCATTCTGGCTTTCCCGCTGAGCCGGCGGGCGCCCGCCAAGGGAGTTCCCGCCGGCCCAGCGGGAAAGGCCCTGCAACCCAGAAGCCGGCTCCGAATGGAGCCGGCGGTGTTGCAGGGGTGCGACAGGTGCAGTTGCACCCGTCGCGATTTTCACTGTCTGCTATGCAGACAGTGAAAATCATGCTGGGGCCCTGTTAGGGGGCCCCTGTGCTGCCCATGCCAGTGGCATGGGCAGTGCAGGGGCCCCCAGGGGCCCCACAACACCCGTTCCCGCCATCCTCTTTCTGGCAGTGAAAACCGCCAGAAACCGGCTGGCGGGAAGGGGGTCGGAATCCCCATGGCGGCGCTGCTTGCACTGCGGTGGCGCTGAACCCGGCTGGGCGACCGCAGCTTTACAGCCGCGGTCGGAATGCCAAATGAAGCACCGCCAGCCTGTTGGCGGTGCTTCCGGCGACCTCCACCCTGGCGGTCATAGACCGCCAGGGTTGGAATGAGGGCCTGTGTGTCTTCCCTGCGACAGGAGATGGTGTCTGGAAGGAACCCAGGATATCCTGGAGAGTGGCAGCATTGATGGTTGGCAGGTAGTCATCCATATCTTCTGTAAAATCCAGGACAGGCATGTCAGCAGGGGGTAAGGCATCATACTCTGCAATGGGATAGTGTAAGGTCAATCTTTGACTGTAGTGGCTGTTGACATTGCTCATCATTTACTTGCTACTGGTGGGTTAGTGACATGGTACTGGCTCCCTCATCAAGGCACACATCTTTTGTCCCCTAATGGCACACTGTGCCACCTGAGAATCATTTCTGTGGAGTCACCATTTGCAAAATCTGCCAGTCCATAGTTCCCAGTGTCTTACACCCACCTTGATTGTTTAATCATGGTCTTCTACATATGTACCCCTTTCATTGACTTGACTGTGTTAAGTATGCATGCTATGGGCGTTGTTCCCGATTTGTGCTCACACCACAAGTGGAGATGTACAGAAATACTTGGAATTTAGTTTGACTGATATTTGAGTAATAACTGACTCATCTGTTACCCTACATGAAGGTAGTTGGCGTGATGATAGGGAGTGAGCTGTCCACATGCCTCCTCCTAGCCACTTTGAGTGGTGTGTCCAGCATCCTGCACCACCCATTGTGAAATTCAACCACCTTGTATGTATGTGTTCAAATAGGATTTTCTCCCTTCCTGCAGGGCAATTTTCATCAGTGCATCTCAGGTTTCCTTGTTTCAAGTTGACTGCATTGCTGGACTGAGTGTTGTTTTGGTGAAAGGTAGACCTTCCTGTTTGCACACATACACACAAGGTGGTTCATTGTTATGTTGTGTGGTGCAGGATACTGAACACATGACTCTAAGTGGCTAGGGGGATGCATGTAGAAAGCCCACCCACTGCCAACACTCTGACAACACACTTGTGGTGGGATGCAGACCTTATACATTTTGAAGCTTGTTGATGTGTGGATGCATCATGTTGGGACACCACTTCAGGGGTGGCATTGTAGATGTGGTACTAAGGACTAACATTGTTGTAAACCTATTGTGGACAATTGTCAATGTGTGTTGCAATCATCATCAAACATTGTAAGTGGTAGACAGCATTCCTTTTAGCAGATTTAGCAGGATGTGTTCCTTCCTGCAGATGTGCATTTGGAACGGCAAGAGGTCACCCCTACACCATGCAGATTGTGTGGCAAAGTTGGTATTGTCCATCAGATCTTTAGGTATTAACAAGGTTAGTAGAGGGATGCATTGAATCTCTGTGACAAGTACACATCTCTGAACATTTGAATTGATGCTGTATAGCAGAGCAAGCTGAGCGGTTGCACTGTGTGTTTCTTCATAAATGTGTAATTATGTGCCAGTATATCCAGCCACAGACATCAATGTGCTCTTCCCAAACATAATCACTTTTTGACTTTGTAGGAAGTTGGCTCTGTATGTGCTATTTCAAAGTAAGGAATAGCATGCACAGAGTCCAAGGGTTCCCCTTAGAGGTAAGATAGTGGCAAAAAGAGATAATACTAATGCTCTATTTTGTGGTAGTGTGGTCGAGCAGTAGGCTTATCCAAGGAGTAGTGTTAAGCATTTGTTGTACATACACATAGACAATAAATGAGGTACACACACTCAGAGACAAATCCAGCCAATAGGTTTTTATATAGAAAAATATCTTTTCTTAGTTTATTTTAAGAACCACAGGTTCAAATTCTACATGTAATATCTCATTCGAAAGGTATTGCAGGTAAGTACTTTAGGAACTTCAAATCATCAAAATTGCATGTATACTTTTCAAGTTATTCACAAATAGCTGTTTTAAAAGTGGACACAGTGCAATTTTCACAGTTCCTAGGGGAGGTAAGTATTTGTTAGGTTAACCAGGTAAGTAAGACACTTACAGGGCTTAGTTCTTGGTCCAAGGTAGCCCACCGTTGGGGGTTCAGAGCAACCCCAAAGTCACCACACCAGCAGCTCAGGGCCGGTCAGGTGCAGAGTTCAAAGTGGTGCCCAAAACACATAGGCTAGAATGGAGAGAAGGGGGTGCCCCGGTTCCGGTCTGCTTGCAGGTAAGTACCCGCGTCTTCGGAGGGCAGACCAGGGGGGTTTTGTAGGGCACCGGGGGGGACACAAGTCCACACAGAAATTTCACCCTCAGCGGCGCGGGGGCGGCCGGGTGCAGTGTAGAAACAAGCGTCGGGTTCGCAATGTTAGTCTATGAGAGATCTCGGGATCTCTTCAGCGCTGCAGGCAGGCAAGGGGGGGGTTCCTCGGGGAAACCTCCGCTTGGGCAAGGGAGAGGGACTCCTGGGGGTCACTTCTCCAGTGAAAGTCCGGTCCTTCAGGTCCTGGGGGCTGCGGGTGCAGGGTCTCTCCCAGGCGTCGGGACTTTAGGTTCAAAGAGTCGCGGTCAGGGGAAGCCTCGGGATTCCCTCTGCAGGCGGCGCTGTGGGGGGGTCAGGGGGGACAGGTTTTTGTACTCACAGTCTTAGAGTAGTCCTGGGGTCCCTCCTGAGGTGTTGGATCGCCACCAGCCGAGTCGGGGTCGCCGGGTGCAGTGTTGCAAGTCTCACGCTTCTTGCGGGGAGCTTGCAGGGTTCTTTAAAGTTGCTGGAAACAAAGTTGCAGCTTTTCTTGGAGCAGGTCCGCTGTCCTCGGGAGTTTCTTGTCTTTTCGAAGCAGGGGCAGTCCTCAGAGGATGTCGAGGTCGCTGGTCCCTTTGGAAGGCGTCGCTGGAGCAGGATCTTTGGAAGGCAGGAGACAGGCCGGTGAGTTTCTGGAGCCAAGGCAGTTGTCGTCTTCTGGTCTTCCGCTGCAGGGGTTTTCAGCTAGGCAGTCCTTCTTCTTGTAGTTGCAGGAATCTAATTTTCTAGGGTTCAGGGTAGCCCTTAAATACTAAATTTAAGGGCGTGTTTAGGTCTGGGGGGTTAGTAGCCAATGGCTACTAGCCCTGAGGGTGGGTACACCCTCTTTGTGCCTCCTCCCAAGGGGAGGGGGTCACAATCCTAACCCTATTGGGGGAATCCTCCATCTGCAAGATGGAGGATTTCTAAAAGTTAGAGTCACTTCAGCTCAGGACACCTTAGGGGCTGTCCTGACTGGCCAGTGACTCCTCCTTGTTTTTCTCATTATTTTCTCCGGCCTTGCCGCCAAAAGTGGGGCCTGGCCGGAGGGGGCGGGCAACTCCACTAGCTGGAGTGTCCTGCTGGGTTGGCACAAAGGAGGTGAGCCTTTGAGGCTCACCGCCAGGTGTGACAATTCCTGCCTGGGAGAGGTGTTAGCATCTCCACCCAGTGCAGGCTTTGTTACTGGCCTCAGAGTGACAAAGGCACTCTCCCCATGGGGCCAGCAACATGTCTCGGTTTGTGGCAGGCTGCTAAAACTAGTCAGCCTACACAGATAGTCGGTTAAGTTTCAGGGGGCACCTCTAAGGTGCCCTCTGTGGTGTACTTTACAATAAAATGTACACTGGCATCAGTGTGCATTTATTGTGCTGAGAAGTTTGATACCAAACTTCCCAGTTTTCAGTGTAGCCATTATGGTGCTGTGGAGTTCGTGTTTGACAGACTCCCAGACCATATACTCTTACGGCTACCCTGCACTTACAATGTCTAAGGTTTTGTTTAGACACTGTAGGGGTACCATGCTCATGCACTGGTACCCTCACCTATGGTATAGTGCACCCTGCCTTAGGGCTGTAAGGCCTGCTAGAGGGGTGTCTTACCTATACTGCATAGGCAGTGAGAGGCTGGCATGGCACCCTGAGGGGAGTGCCATGTCGACTTACTCGTTTTGTCCTCACTAGCACACACAAGCTGGCAAGCAGGGTGTCTGTGCTGAGTGAGAGGTCTCCAGGGTGGCATAAGACATGCTGCAGCCCTTAGAGACCTTCCTTGGCATCAGGGCCCTTGGTACTAGAAGTACCAGTTACAAGGGACTTATCTGGATGCCAGGGTCTGCCAATTGTGGATACAAAAGTACAGGTTAGGGAAAGAACACTGGTGCTGGGGCCTGGTTAGCAGGCCTCAGCACACTTTCAATTGTAAACATAGCATCAGCAAAGGCAAAAAGTCAGGGGGCAACCATGCCAAGGAGGCATTTCCTTACAGACTTCTACTCCAGTGGTGGATAGTGGTAGGTCATACTTAGCATGTTAAGGTGAGACACCTTGCATACCTTATCCTGGTGTTTCTATCATGTGCCCCTCTCACACCTGACACTGCATGTAGTAGGAATTCCATGTGTATATTTGTGATCTTCCCATGCAACACATGTGTGACCCACCAAGCTCCTGATGCCTTTGAAAAGATCAGCATATCAGGATTTGGTTAAGTGCAGTCCAAGTACTCCAAGGGTGGTGTGTGAGTGACAGGTGGGTGTGTGACAAGTTTGTATTTCTACAGATTGTAGTTGTTAATTGTGTGTTCCATTGTTCATCACACATAGGCCAAACTTCCAATGTATTTGGTGCATTGATCCCACACCACCATTTTCCTTGCAGGCCCCTTGCCCGAGCCACCGCCACCATGGAAGCACATTATGTACATTACTGGCCACCATGGTGGACATTCCCACAGTAGTCTAATGCGTTTTGTCCCTATAGTGGTGATTTACAGCATTGGCACCATGAATGATGGCACGAGTGCTGCAAAGCACAGGGAGGTCCATTGTTTACAATGCTTGCGTCACTTTGACATCTGTCTTTGGCAGTCCTCACACATGAGGTTATCAGATAGCATAGTGCACCCTTTGCAGATTGTCAGCCCCATTAGTTCTTCCCTCGCTGCGTAAGGGATATTTCCTTGTATACATCATATCTGGTACAGGTGTATTGTGGTGGAAGGGTATACAAAGTGGATCTATGCATGCATTGTGTGACTTTGTTGACTTAGCACAAGGGGAATGGGCAGCTTGATTCCACATTGGCATCAATTGGTATGATGCTAATGTTGCATTACAGGCTTGTAAATTTGGCCCCTGTGCGACAATGAGACCACTTGTAGCTGTTGTTATGCAAAAAGGTGTCTTTTTGTGCACGGCACCAACCATTCCCACTACACAGGCAACCTTGCTACATGGTGAAATGGAAGCTACTTGTACAGCAGCACAGATGATGATCAGAGACATACCCCATATGTTGTATACGTTTACAATTGTGCCCATTCCCAATGGTGCATGGAGGTGTGTGGCAGTTCTACAAGCGTAGTACATGTTTCCCACTGAGTGTTACACATGGGCAGGTGGATCGATGGCAACAGTGAAGCGATTGCTGTGAGGCTTGAGAAATGGTCGGTGCATATAGGTGGGAAGCTGTGGGCACATTTGAAGTGCTTGGCCATTAAGGCCCAGATTTAAATGAACATGACGGAGTGCAATGCTGCGCCAAATTTGGCAACACCGCGTAGTGTCATTTTAAAAACACAGAGATGTGCTGTATTGAATCACTTGTGCTTCCCCCTGTGCCGGTGCTATTTTTGCTGCCAAGCACCAACGCAAACACCCTTGCGCCATGGTGTAAGAATGGCAGTGCTGCGCGGGAGATTGTTTTTGTGCAGAAAGGGACACCTTCCTGCACAAAAATAATCTTCAATGGCAAATTGATCTTTCTATGTATACTGCAGGATGCAGCACACATGGGAAGAGCAAAAAATTAGGAGAAATGAAAGCATTACCTCGTGCTAAAGCCACCCTTGGGGTGGTGATAGATTTTGGCGCAGCCTCAGTTCTACAAAAGCTCAAAAATCTGGGACAGTGCCAAATGCACACAATGTGCTGCGTATGAATGGGCCAAATTTACAAGGTGGTGTTAAGCCACAAAAAGTGGCTAAAAGCCATTTTGTAAATATGGCGCAGTGTATAGCACCACCGGAGCTTCACTAAAAGTGACGGTTTGGAGGCAATAGGACCTTCTAAATCTGGCACTATGAGTCCTGATGCGACCATTTTGCATACATTCAATGTGTCCTATGTGCCTTCTCCTTCTGCCATTTGGTAATTTCCAGTTTGTCCCCCACTGCACCTTACCATGCACTTTGACAATGCGCAGTTGTGCTTCATTTTTCTTAAATCTGGGCCTAAATTTCCAGATTGAGGGAGACAAAGTATGTATCATTTAAGTTATTTTTTTGAAAAAACTGACACTAAATTATGAAATATTATTGGCTGAAAGGATTGGCTACGTGAATTAGTCTGCAGGCTCCCACAATGGGAAGATGTAATTTTGGCTTCTTTCTCAGTACTAGTTCCAAACATTGTAAAGGAAGTCTATGCTGCTGACTGGGCTTTTGCACAGGCTTCTGTGCTATACCACAGCCATATTCCCTGTTGCTAAACCGGACCATTCATACAGAATAGTGTTATATTACAGACATTTGAACAGTCATACATGCACATATGCAATACAGAATGCACACAGCACAGCACTAATAAACAATATAGTGCCCAAAAAATATAAAACAACCTTGGATATCTCCAGTGGGCTTTTCTGCCAAAATCTAGCACCTGAAAGTTGGGATATGGGTGCCTTCAGAACACATCGTTCTCAGCAACACTTGTGCTGTTTGCCTCAAGCCTATAAGGACAGCACAGGGTTCTTTTCAGCCGGACTAACATCAATATTACATGATATTGATCCTGAGGCATTGTCCTATGTGGATTACATCCATCTCACAGATCACAACCTCATTCTACATTTAGCCAAAATGGATCGGATTTTGCTAGGATTTGCCACCCAAGGCTATTAACTCAATTCTAAGAAAACAAAAGTTGCCTTTCTCAGCGTCCTATTTTTGGGATACAAGTTATCAGATGAAGGCAAGAGTCGGCTCGCACGTTCTAGAAAAATTGCTCCATTGCAAACTCCAAAAACCATTAAGAAGTTACAGTCATTACTAGGTTTCTTTAACTTTGGGAGAACATACATACCTGTTTATGCACAGCACATAAAACCGCTTTATGATCTAATTTGTCCATACTTTTCAAGCAAACACTGGAAAGCAGGACACACTCACATTCTTAGAGAATTGCAACATGACATGTTAGAAGCAAAACATTTACACACCCAAAACAACAAAACAAATGTGGTCATCAGAATAGCTGCTGGTGCCATTGGATTCACCCATTTCACATTTAATGAGAGTGGCATGGTACCTATAGCATACAAATTTAATGTGTATTCTAATTCAGAACAACTTTTTGCATCAACGGTGAAAGTGTTGACTGCTGTACAGATCTTGTGATCCCCAACAAAGCTCAGAGATTTGATCTAATAAAGCCGCGCATGAGGGTGTTGCATCTGCCCAGGCTGGTGTGGAGGCCACAATTTCCCTATTGCAAAAACCCTTTTGGTGGCCAGGTCTATATAAACAGACTAAGTAGTATGTCCTTTGTTATGTCTTTTGCCTACAAATAAAAGGATCCACTGTCAGATGCCCACCGCAGAAATCCCTGTTGATTTCAAACAGACCATTTCAATGTGTGTACCTGGACCATTGTGGTCCTTTAAAACCTGATGGTACATACAAATATATCCTGGTCACTGTTGACTCATGTTCTAGATGTATGTGGGTATGGCCACAACGGTCGGCTGATGCCCGGACTGTTATTAAAGATTTGCAAGTCTTTATTAGGACATATGCGGCTGCAGCATTCCACTCGGACCAGGGCCCTGCTTTTGCCTCTAGGGCATTCAGGGAGACCATAGGGACGATGGATGTTCAGCTCCTTTATTGCTCTCCCTGTCATCCTAAGGGTAATAGCATTGTGGAGCAGAGGAACAGAGACTTAAGCAATCCTTAACATTAAGAGTATTAGGTTCAGGTTCTAGTTGGCTTCATCACCTATATGTGGTCCAGAGAGCAGTAAATAATCTGCCAAAAGGGTCTTCGGGAGGATGCACCATTATGAGGTCTTGATTGAGATACCTCTGTATGCCCCAGATCTTGATGGCCCAGGGGTGGTGGCAGCACACTGTTTGACATAAATAAAGGTGTCACTGTTTTACAGGAGCTACAGCAATTTTGTGTTGAAAATTCATCTGCCTATGCTGCCACCTTGGGAATGAGGGATTTGTCAATCACATCAACAGGCTGGATTCATAAAGTTGGGGATCTACTTTGAGAAAAAAATGCTGTGAAAAAGAGCACTGGTTCCAGTCCTAGGAATTCATGGTACTAGAACTGTCATTCTACCACTGCTGTCTGGTTTCAATGAGAACAGATTTCTTTCAATTGCCAACGTCAATTTGCACAATGTGGCCGATCCTGCACGGTAGACTGTAAGGACCATTGGGTAGTTCCTGTACCCCTCTCACTACCCAACAGGGTGTACCTCCACAAGCAGTAAATAAAACGTCTGCAAGCATCAATGTTACAATTGCCTCCTCGACCATGGCAGAGAGGAAATGAACTTTTAATAATCCCTGTTACTACTTCCTTGATAAGAAATGTTCAAGATATGGAACTTTACTACTCCAATTCAACACAGACGGATGACGTCATCTATTATGCACCACCCGCACCAATGGGTCCAACCACCAGCTCTGCACCGACTCCTGTGTTTACACAGACTGCTTCTGATTCTTTCATCAACATTGATGATTCTTCCTCAAACTCATCTGCTTCTGCAACTGAAACTGTGTTATAGACACATAAGCTGTTAATGTGGCTTGGGGGCGTGGCCAGCAGCCGATGAAGCTGCACGTTTAGAGCGGCTCTCCGGGGCCGAGAACGGGACCCAGGACCAAAACCTAGCCATAAACAAGCCCCGAAAACTTCATCAAACACGATCCCAACATCGGCGGTCCCCAGAGCAGAACTCAGAGCAGTGGCGGCACTCCCGAACAAGTAAGAAAGAAGAAAATACGAGCGAGCTCTGGAGCTCCAGAAAACCAAGATGGCGGCCGTGTGGGGAACCAGGCCCCACATCGTAGAAATAACAAAGTTCTCCGACCCTGAGATGCGATCTCGACAACCCAATACCCCAAACTGATGCAGTGGGGAAGCGGCGACCCCCTACGGCCACATTAAGAGAGAGGTGAGGAGCAGCGGTGTGAACGTATCGGCACGGAGCCCGGAGGCCCGAAAATCCAAGGTGGAATTTGCACCGGGGCGAGGGGGCACATCGAGACGCCACGCACCTGGAGGTGGCGGCACCCACTGGGGCCCCCATCCCGACACGGCTGGGAGCATGCGGCATCAACTGGGACCTGAGCGAGCAGACGAGGTCCATCCGCGGCCTAGAACGGGATTGCAGCCCAGATCCTGAGAACCCGAGCGACCAACCACTCGGAGACCGAAGAGATGGCAATGGAAACGGGGGAGCAAACTGAGCACTCAACCAACTCAAGCGCAGTGAGTAATCAATAATCCAATCACCTCCCAGAATATAAACCCCCCCCAAAAGAGTCTCCACAGTAGCGTCCGGGCCCCAACATCAGAACTAGTAACATTAACGTAAACCGACCCAGCCGCTCACTAGCCTAAGCACCCCTGTCGAACCAAGAGAATTGCGTGCTGACTGCAACTTATTTTGTCCACCAGCGCCCCAGTGGGTGGCCCCACTGTGTTGAGGGCTGCATAAAAAGCTATCCCCCTCGCTGACGTAAAGTAACAATTTATCAAAGGAGTGCCCTCCGAAGACTATAATCAGACGCCCATATCCCAACCTGCCGCAAATAGACGTCTTCACCTCTACTAATATATGACAAAGCTAACAAAATGGGAAAGCCCAAAAAACGTGATGGTCAAGACCAAGAAGAACTAACGACAGACAAGATCTCCGGACAACCTCCCCACTCGGCCTCCCAGAGTACAACAACTCAACAAGAAACAATCCTGGATACAATCCTACAAGCCATAAGGGAATCCCGCGAAGCACTCAAACAAACAATAGACAATCTAATGGTGGACTTATCACTGATGTGAGTCGATCATCGAAAACTCACAGAAAAAGTGGGGGCCACGGAAAAAACATTAAACGCGGTGACGTCCACACAAAAGACATTGACCATAGAGACATCCAAATTAATATCCAGGATCAAAACCCTAGAATCCAGGGCTGAGGATGCCGAAAATCGCTCCTGGAGGAGCAACCTGAGACTAATCGGAATACCGGAAGGTATGGAACTCTCAGCAGCGAACACAGAGACATTCCTAGAAAATTGGCTCAAAGACACAGTCCCACCAGAAGGCTTTTCAGCATTCTTTGCGATCGAAAGAGCCCACCGAGTACCCGGCAGACCCCCTCCACCGGGATCCGGACCCCGCCCGATAGTAGCAAAACTACTGCACTTTAAGGACAGGGACTATATCCTTTCGCAAACTCGTATTAAAGGGGAAATCATACTAAACAACCAGCGTATTAATATATTCCCCGACTTCACCAAGGAAACTCAAACTCAGAGAGCTTCATACAATAACCATAAACGGACCCTACGCGAGAAAGGCATCAAATATGCAATGCTCTTTCCAGCTAAACTGAGAGTTGAACACGAGGGCAAGACGCACTTTTTCCCAACCTCACAGCTGGTAGGAGATTGGCTAGAAACCCTAAACTTTACATCTCTAAGCGCACCGAAGTAGATCCTCCCGCGCACCTGGCAGGAAACGTGGTAGATCCTCTAAAAGGGCACTAGAAACTGCACCCTCCAGACACCAATCACTACAAGGTATGCGCGTAGCAGTAGATGCAGCAGCGGCCTTGAACAGAGGAGCCCCACAGCACTCGCAAACCTCAGGTGATGCCTCGGACCATGACTCGAGCTGCGGGAGTCTTTCCATCTCATCCCAAGACACGCACTAATCTACCAAAAGTGACCCCCAGAACGGCGGAAGAACTCATTTAACTCCTCAAGAAACTGACAGCGATCACCCAATTCACCAAGCGATCACCCCCTATATACAACCCCTGCAGAGGTGAACCCACTAAGCAACCACAAGGGTGTAGTAAACCCTGAATATTCATTCACGGGCAGCAGATATGCTTCAGCTGGGTCCCCGGAAAGCGCTCGGCCACGACGCGCCTCCCACCTCCAATAGGAAATAAGATAATTTGTATGATTTGGACGGGGAAAGTTTTGTTATCCGGTCCTGGGGAGAGGGAGTTGGGGAAAGTTCGAGTTAGAGTTGGGAATGGGACAATTCATGCAAACACAATCTCTTTAGAAGGGAGATCTCAAACTAAATACAGGTCGATTAACATAGCCTCACTCGCCGCAGAGCCCGTGAGTAACTCTGTCAACACAACCAAGATTAACCAAGATAATGACGACACAGTATAAAATAATAACCTGGAATGTAAGAGGCCTAAATAACATGTCCAAACGATACAAAGTCCACAACTACCTTAAACGAAGGGGAATACACATAGCCCTACTACAAGAAACTCACCTGATAGAGCAGGAAGTTAAATCCCTTAGCAAAAGATGGAGAGGTCAAATAATTGCCACTAACTACTCAGCCTATGCTAGGGGAGTACCAATGTGGATCCGTCCCGGGGTCCCTTTTCAAATACTCCACAAGGTTATTGATAAAGAGGGAAGATACGTGATAACAAGTGAAAGATTAGGTGGTAGAGAAGTGACAATAGGAGGAGTATACGCCCCCAACCACGACCGAGGCAAATTCCTCGACAGATTATCGCTAGAATTAGGTCCTCTTCTGGCTGGCACAAATATAATCGGAGGGGACTTTAACTGCATTACTAGTAACACTCTGGACAGATCGTACCCCCCAGTATCACAATCCCAATCGCTGAAAACGGCGAAGCAATTCTTAGAATGGCAACAACACTGGCAATTAATAGACAGTTGGAGAACACTTAACCCACACTCTAGGGACTACTCATACTACTCACCTGTACACGATCTACATGTTAGACTCGATTCCATCCTGGTATCCCCTGAAACACAGAGCGACGTGGTGGCAGCGGAATATCTTAGCCGAACGATATCTGATCATAACCCCTTGATAGCTTGACTATCCTGGGGCAGAGAGAGACCGACAATCCCAACTTGGCGCCTCAGAGCGGAAATGCTCGAAGACGAAGCGTTTAAACATACATTACACACAGCTATTGGGGAATTTTTCAAACACAACGAGGGTACGGCACCTAGTAAATCCATTGAATGGGAAACTTTTAAAATAGTAATCCGGGGAAAGTGTACTGCTGAAAATATAGGTGCCCGAAATCAATCGAAGCAGAACTTCTTCAACTAGAAGACTCTCTTAGAGACCTGGAAAGAAAGTGCCCCACACAACCTAATTTACACCCTGCAATAGTGGCTACTAGGATGAAAATTCACGTAGCTGCTAATACACTCACCCGCTTCGATTATAAACAATAAGTAGCCATACTACACTCAGAAGGGGACAAAGCTAGCGCTTTACTAGCCTGGCTAGCGCAACCCCCAAAACAACAAACTGTCATAGTCGAAGTCGAAAACTCACAGGGCACACACGTCTACACCCAAAAAGAAATTAACTCTGTCTTCCAAGAGTACTATGCACTTTTATATGCCCCCCACCACAACACTGACCCCTACCCAGTTGCGTGAATTAGAGACCCTCACCACCCCCAACCTGTCAACAGAAGACATTTCGACTCTAGCGACGCCTATATCGATCGCGGAAATAAAAGCTGTAATCCAAAGTATGGCCAGGGGTAAAGTCCCAGGAGCGGACGGGCTTCCACTAGAATTTTACCACCAGTATCAAGACCTGCTAGCCCCCCACCTCTGCGCATTATATGCAGAGGCGTGGAATAGTAACACCCTCCCCCAATCTACCAACACTGCTATTATGATCCCCCTGCTGAAACCGGGTAGACCCACCACAGATGTTCGCTCTTATCGCCCCCTGTCAATGCTCAATATATATTACAAAATATTAAGCTGGGTTTTAGCTGACAGATTACTCCCCCATATGCCCTCATTGATTCATCAAGACCAATCGGGTTTCATACCCAATCGTAGCACATCCCAAAACATTAGACGCCTCATAGCAATACTCCACTCCTTGCCCCCAAACTTACCACAAGCGGCGATCATCTTGGTCGATATAGAGAAGGCATTTGATAGCTTAAAATGGGACTATCTGGAACAAGCTATGCTAAAGTTGGGGCTGGGCAAATGATTTGTAAGGTGGACCAAACTACTACATACTAACCCTACTGCAAGAGTTAAAACAGGCAACTACATATCCCCTTCATTTCAGGTTGGTAGCGGCACAAGACAAGGATGTCCGTTATCCCCCCTTCTTTTTGCAATCGCAATAGAGCCCCTAGCGCATATGGCAAGAACAGGCCTCTACTATAGGGGCATCCCAATAAATAATTGGGCCCACCACATTGCATTATACGCGGATGACATGTTGCCCTTCCTACAAAACTTAGAATCAGACCTACCTGGGGCCATGAGAATGATGGATAGTTACAGAACTGCCTCCGGACTTCGGATTAATTGGAGAAAGTCCACCATCTTCCCACTGCACAAAGAAACCCCAGAACCAAATGACACAAGAGGCCTTCCCTGGTCACCTAACACATTCAAATACTTAGGAGTAAAGATTTACCACACAGTAAATGACCTACTAGAAGGAAACATACAAGGTGACCTACAGCTGAGGGTGACCTTGCCGCCCCGGATATGGAGATATACTACTGGGCAGGACAACTTCAATGGGTCGCAAAATTATCATGCAGCCCTCCAACTGACGCCGAACTATGCCTTCCATTAAACTGCCCCAAAGACAGGATACTGGGCATACTACTGAACCCCCGGAAAACCAAGCAACTGCTCTCGATAGAATGGGAGTCTGCTAGACACTGTTGGTCCCAACATCTGAAACGCTCCCGCATTAACACTCCTTACGCCCCGGAGGCCCCACTGTCCTGCATGATCCATATTTCAGGGAAGCAAAATATCCCAGGCCTCAATAAACTGATATCGCATAATATTACTAAACTAGGAGACCTATACGGTGGAGGGAAACTCCTCACCTACACTGAGCTACAAACACAATATAACCTCCCCCCCGGTTTATTCATTACCCACAACGCCATCATTAAAATCGCTCAAAAAACCTGGAGAACTGGAAACCTTGAACCCCCCACCCATAATAGCTGCAATACCAATTGCTCCTTGGTGCTCTAAAAGGTGTGGTATCCGGAATCTCCAAAGCGCTACAAGCTAGCACATGCCTACCCCTAGCAAAACTTAAAACCAAATGGCAATCGGACTTAGACATCGCTTGGGATGAAAAGCAATGGGACCGGATCGTCTCTCATATCTATCCAGTATCCAGAAATGCCAGTTTCAAATTAATAAACCTATACGTCTTTCACAGAGCTTACATGACCCCACACATGATCTCCAAAATCTACAGAACAAACTCCACAAGCTGTCCCAGATTTACGGAACTTACAGCCAACATCATACATATGCTCTGGAGCTGCCCCCAACTTAACACATTCTGGGAAGAGACTTTTGCAAAAACCTCAGCCTGCACTGATAGATCTTTAATTAAATCCCCGGCAGTGGCGCTACTGGGGGACTTTCCATGTCCGATAGCCTTTAAAATCTCCAACAAATGTATAGACCTTGCTCTAATCCTGGCAAGACGGGAAATAACCACAAACTGGAAATCACCAATGGGCCCACAAATATCCAGATGGCAAAACTCATTAGAGAAGTGGGCAGAAGCAGAAGGAACGACACTGCTTCGAGAGGCATTTCGCGAACTCAGACCAAGAGATGACGCATCCCAATGGGAATTAATCCTGGAAAAACTAAAATCACCAAATGCACTCTACGAAGAAGCAAACAGAACCACCACGGACTCAGATACAGACTCAAACGCAACACAGGAATCCTAAGGCTCTGCGAGCGAGGACTGTAACAACTAACCCTATTGAGACCTGCCAACTGTGAATAACTTTTATATAATCCATAGCATGAGGGGAGGGAGGGGGGAACAGCAATTTAAGCACCTTTGTGTTAATGTTATTGTTTTATTCAAAAACTGTAATAAAATCTTTAAAAAAAAAAAAAAGCTGTTAATGTGGCTTAAAAACAATTATTTTGATTTGTCTATAATATTCTCTGTGGATGGTGTGGACATTGCTTGCCTTTCTACTTTGGAATGGTTTCATCATTGTTTTCTTTCTTTTAATAAATGGTCACTATCTTCCTAAATGCTCTGCGGTTAAGTCGGTTGATGAAGTTATAACAGCCTACTTCTCTTCCCATAGGGTTTGAAGAGACTTATACTTTGTAACCATTTCAGCAGTTCCGATTCCAGGTGGAATTGTTTGGGATAAAGTACCATTTGACATATATTTTCCTATTGAGGTCATCCGAATTCCTTATGTGTTTAAAATTTCTATGCGTGAAGTTATTACATCTGGTGTTGTTTCTGATGACTGGGATGTTAACACAATTGATTCTATGTTTTCTGAGCTTGAATATTACACTGTATTTGAACATGAAGATGTGTATATGAACACAGAGAATTATGGGGAAATGTTTTGTTATCATCATTACGGATATTACTTTCTGCACCAAGCTAGTACTCCAAGATCAGTCTTTAATTGCACACAATAGGAGCATTGCCCGACTCCACCATTCGTGAGTTCTAAAACATATATAGAAAAGTTTGCATTCTTTACTGGGCATGATGTTAGAAATGCTGAGTCACATTGTTTTAAAATGCCACCTTCTAAAGTGAGAAACATATTACTAATTGACACTTCGTTAATATATTCAGATTACTTTGGGGGTCATTCTGACCCTGGCGGCCGGTGACCGCCAGGGTCACCGACCACGGGAGCACCGCCAACAGGCTGGCGGTGCTCCCTCGAGCATTCTGACCGCGGCGGTTCAGCCGCGGTCAGAAACGGAAAGTCGGCGGTCTCCCGCCGACTTTCCGCTGCTCGGGTGAATCCTCCATGGCTGCGGAGCGCGCTCCGCAGCCATGGGGATTCTGACACCCCCTACCACCATCCTGTTCCTGCAGTGCCCATGCCCATGGCCTTTTGGCGGCCGCCCGCCAGCCCAGGGCAAATTTCAAAATACCCTCAGCGGTCTTGTGACCGCGGAGCGGTATTTTGACGGGGGAACATTGGCGGGCGGCCTCCGCCGCCCGCCAATGTTAGAATCACCCCCTTTGTTTACTGGATTGCTGTTGAAGGCTATGGATATTGGAAAATTACAGTTGATTTGAGAGAGTATGTCTAACAAAAGATTGGCAAATACAGGGTAGGGAGGCTTTGTTTAGAGTATGCCTTATTACCTTACAAATTAAATTTTTAAATGACACAGTTCAGCAGACAATGTGTTTGGGTTAGCAAAAATAAAATAACTGAATTCACCCAGTATCCCCACAACAGCAAAATGTCACCATTGGCAGACACTTTTGAAAGTCACAGAAGAACAGCTAACTGCTTGGACTCTGAATGGTACCTTTGATTCCTCACTTTCCCATCCCGGCGGGTGGTTAGTGTGGCCAATGGACACAAATGGTTGCCAGGCATATCTTGTTAATTCCACAAGGGGTTTCAGAGCAAGTCTGCCAGACCCTTGCTCTGTCATGGGTTACCATTCTGGTATCTTTAAAACATAAAGGCCCATATTTATACTTTTTTGGGCTGCATTTGCATCATTTTTTTACGCAAAAGCGGCACAACCTTACAAAGTAGAATTATATTTGTGTTTGCACAGCTTTTGCGAAAACAAACGGCGCAAACGCAGCACACAAAAACGTATAAACATGGGCCATAGTGTGGGCAAACTGTGCCAACAATGGCTACTTTCCTCCACTTCAGCAGCTGTCAAAGAACACCTTAGTTTCCTTTCAGAGGAAGTTGACTTGCAAGATTTCTTTTTGGTCCTAGAAAGCCATGCTCAAAACGTGTTTTGTATGCCATATATAATGAGATCTTGAAGCTTCCCCAGAAGGAAGCTGATGCACGTTTAAGGCAGATTGATAACATTGGGAAGCTAGAAAAATTGCCTTTTACTGAGGTAGAAATTCCCTCTGCAATATGGTTAGTTTATGGAGTGATAAATATGCCCACTTCAATTTTTCTGCTCACAAGATGTTTAAAACATTTTGCAGTAGGCAGATTTGAGAGGTAAGGAGCCAGGTATATCCACGAGGTGTGGGAGTTGCCTTTCGATTACAAGTGTATGAACTGTGAAACAGAGGTCAATCTTAGTGGAAGTAAATGTGAGACTACTGTTAGTCATTCAGTGCCAGATGTATGAACAAACCCCTCTGTGAATCGTAAATAGCGATTTTTAAGAAATCGCTATTTCTGAGTCGCAATATGCTATGTAACTTATTTGCGATTCGGAATTAGCGATTTCTTAAAAATCGCTATTTGCGGTTTGCGAGGCCCAAATTCCGAATCGCAAAAAATTGCAATTCGGTATTTTAAAATCGCAAATTGTGAGAACGCACACCTGGCAGAGCCTCAAGACATCTCAAGCAGGAAGTGAGTCATCCCAGGCAGTTTGCAGGTGCCATACCCAAAGGAGCAGTGAGAGAGACACAGCCCAGCCACAGGGAGCAAGTCTGTGAACAAGGCAGGACTGCACATCACCATGGACACCTCTGCACATGGAAAGGAGAAGGGAGAGAGGAAAAGAAAATAAAGTTCAGTGAGCAGGAACTGGAGGTGCTCACTGAGGAGGTGGTGAGGAGCCATGACCGGCTGTTCGGGAAGAGCTCACTCCGGGTCCCTGAGAGTGAGAAGCGCAAACTCTGGGTGGACATACAAACAAAAGTCTGCACTGTGGGGATTGCGCAGCTCTCAGTGGAGGAGATCAAAAAGAGGTGGTACGACCTGCGTTCCCGTGCAAAGGAGAGGGAGGCAAGAAGACTACAGGAGGCAAGGAGCACAGGAGGCGGACCATCCACCGAGACACCCTCCACCCCGATGAAAGACCTGGTTGAGTTGACACTCCTCCCAGAAGCTGTCAGTGGGGTCACTGACATAGATACATCCGGCACACCAAGCACCAGTAAAGGTAAGTGCAATATTGAAATGTAACCCCATATGTGTATATACAAAAGCCCCTTAATAATTAGCAATTAGTGCAAAGCGTTGTGATAAGTAGTTCATTCCACATTTTAGAAGCAGCACAACAATGCCTTATGGGAGTGGTAGTCCACAACCCAGAGCTGAATGTAGCACATAGAATGTGATTAAGTAGAGCGACACCCAGAAGAACACAACACCCAGTACATAGTGATATGATGTAACTGTACATTTATTACCATTGTGTAACCTTTGGTGATACATACATAAATGATGTGCTGCACATTGTTGTTGCAGATGGCCCAGGCCCAGCAGCATCAGCATGTGCCGTTGTGGGGGATGCTGAAACCCACCCTCCATCAGACTCCAATACCAGTGAGTCACTGAATATTGCGCCTATCAGACGCAGGGCGAGGGCTGTACCGCTCCCCGAATTGAGCCAGGACTCAGACGACATGGGGGATAACGGCCACATTCCTTCCCCAAACGGCAGATCCACTGTAATGCAGGAGTCCCAGCCCCAGCATAACTCCACACCCCGCAGGAGGCCTCAGTATGCAGGCACACAGCACATGGAAGCAGGAGAGGGCACATCAGTCTTCGGTGGCCTGGAATCCTCTATGATGAAAGTGCAGCGCCTGCAAAACAAGAAGATAACGGCAATGCATAGGCAGATGCAGGCACACAATGCCAACATGGGGGGGCTGCATCAGCAGTTGGAGTGCCCTAATTCTAACATTTCAAAGCTGCATGAGGGACAGATCACAGCTTCTGAGAACACCAGGAAGCTGACGATTGCAGTGAGGGAACTCTGCACAGAGCTAAGGCACGACAGAGTCAGCCACCGCAGGCAGGAGATGTGATTCATGGGCATGTTTGGTGGATTCTGTCAATCGGTCAATCACCTTGGAACATCAACGGCCCTCATATTGCAGCGTGCCGTGGCCGCACAGGTGGAGGCAGCGCACAGCAGTAGGGATGTAGCCCAGGGACTGGTCCAGATAACTAATGTGCTGGATAATATGCTGGGTAACCGCTCTGCTACACCCAGTTACCTTGGACTTGGGGAGACTGAGGACTCATCTAGCCTCAGCAGCGTAGCAGTGCCCACTACAGATCCTAGGCGTCGCAGTGCCAGGCAAAGCACTGCCACTGAGGCAGATACCAGAGGTGCCGATGAGGCCAATGCGCACTCGAGTGGCTTGCGTAGCCGTAAAAAGTGACTGTAATGGCCACAGGGGACAGTCTGCTTTTTTTGTCATACAGTTAACTATGAATAAATAGTGAGAAACTGTTAACTGCTTATTTTATGACACATGTGTTTATTTTATTTCCTACTGACAGTTATGTTACCTGACGTTGAGGTAATAAAGGTTCTAACTACCAATACACATGTCAGTGAAGTTGTGTTGTTATTACTTACATCTGAAATGGTTGTGCGTGAGGTCTGCACGCCTTTGCCTGCCCTCTGCCGTACTGGTCCTGTCTGCTGGCTGTAGGGTGGGGGATGGGATCATCATCCTCATCTGAGTCTGAATCAGATATTTCCACAGGTATGCCCCTGGTAGTAGCTATATTGTGCAGGATTGCACATGTGGCCACTATTCTACAGGTCGTGTCTGGGCTGTACTGTACTTTTGTGGATGCACCGGAAGTGACTCTTCAGCAGGCCAAAGGTGTGCTCCACCACATTGCGGGTTGCCCTGTGTGCTGAATTGTATCTCTGTTCTCCTGGTGTTGTAGGATTTAGGTAGGGTGTCATCATGTAAGTGCGCACTGCGTAGGCACTGTCTCCTGGAGGGACAGAGGGTATAAGGAGTAAGTGAGCCATCTGATGTCACAACGCCATCAATGCACCAGTGCACAGAGGGACAATACCTAGTAGATATCCTTCACCAAACTCCCCAGCTAGCAGTCTTGTGTGAATCCCGCTGTGACGAAAGATGTATGAATCATGTGTGCTCCCTGGGTACCTGGCCACAAGATCAGTTATGATGTAGGAGGCATTGCATATCACCTGTATATTCATTGAATGTTGGGTTTTATGGTTGTGGTACACATACTCTGTGGCCGATGGTGGACAGATTGCAACATGTGTCCCATCTATGGCACCTAGGACGTGGGGGAACTGTGCTATCTGGTAGAAATCTATTTTTGTCTGCTGTATTTCCTGTGGGGCGTGGGGGAATCTGATGTACTGGTGTATCATACTCAGCATGGCGTTGATAGATGCATTGAAAAATCTAGAGAGGGCACTCTGTGATACTCCTCCAGCTGCTGCTATGACCCCTTGATAGCTCCCTGAGGCAAGTAGGTGCAGGGAGCATAATACCTGCACAAGGGTGGGTATGCTATTAGTCCTATGTGTTGTGCACTGCAGTATGTGTTGTAGCTCAACTATCAGGTTAAGTATCATGGCTGAGTTCAACCTGTACTTCTCAAATACCTCCTCCTCAGTCTGGTCAAAAAGGGTAATGCGCACTCTGAAAATGCGCTCCTGTCTCCTCCTCCCTCTCCTCAAACCTGCCAAGATCCTCATTCTCCTCGCCATGACGTACAGTGCAGACATTGTGGGAAAGAGTCTGAGGCATTCTGGGCTTCTTTATATAAGTTGCACCTGGTTTCACCTAGTGGTAATTTGCATGTGCAAAAGCCATTCTGTGAAAATTAGCAATTTGCTAATTTTTGATGCATCGAATTGCGACATGGTTTTGCGTGTCGCATTTTGCGTCTCGCAATTTCCGAGTTGAAATACTGAATCGCTAATTGCGATTCGGTATTTCATGTCGCAAATTGCGAGACGCAAAATGCGACACGCAAAACCATATTGCTTCGCAAAAAATCACAATTTTAGCAATTCCTTATTTTTGGCCTGCGAATGCCTTTCATGCATTGCAGACCACGTTTTTGCATTCGCAAACGGCCGAATTTTGCGATTTGCACCGTTTGCGAATGCAAAATGGTTTGATACATCTGGCCCTCAATGATTTGTAAGCAGGTGCACTTGCATAGCCTCTTCAATGCAGCCGTCATGAATTTGGCATGCTATCTGAAGGGTACTCCTGTCTCTTTGATTCATCCAGTGTTTTAGACACTTTCTAATGGAACTTAGCTTATGCTGAATTATCAAAGCTGCTGTGGAATGAAACCTGGAATAGCCTATGCAAGTTTGATTTCCCAAATGGTAAATTGTTGCAGTCATTTGTTATTGCTCCCCACACAAGAGATACAAATAGCAGATTTGTGGCCACACATTGTTACTTCTAATATAAATTTTGACAAGCTGAGCAGACTAAAGACACTGTTGTTTCAAAAACATGTAGCCCTAACATCAGCCAGAGAGACCTATGCCCTCCAACTAGCAAGGTTAGATACAATCCTATTAAATACCAACTTGTGTCCAACCGGTTTTCCATTGCATGTGGTGCTTCTTTGAAAGCGCACCAAAGTTGTATCTTGCTGTGCAGCCTGTGACTTCTTTGGACAAGGATCTGTTGATATTTTCGATGGGGGTTCATTCACAGACAGGCCATTGAGACTGAGGTTGATACTCAGGGCATCTTATGAGCTGACACTTGTGAACCTACTGGCTCTGACAGCATCTGGCACAATGGAGAGTGTCGCCCTCGCAGTTCATTCTGTGACTTGGGCTTCTGCACACTTCTACTCTGTGGAGTCTTCTGCTAAAGTGTTGGTCAACCTATGACCTGCCGAAGTGGAGTCCTTTCTGGTCTAAAACTCCATTGATGATATCAGAGATTTTCTTTGAGGTCATAAATATTGTTAATATTTGACCTTTGGCATTTTCAAATTGTAAAATATGATATCAAATTGCCTTTTAATTTGGTCTGTCTATTGACCTGATTTGCTTGTCAACTTAGACATTCTTTATCTCTTCTAGATAAGATTTCAGATATGTTTAAGTTTCGTGCATTTTTAGGTTTAGGTTTGGACTTGGCACTCTTGTTCCGGCAATGGGAGGGCGTCGTGGGTCCATTTTAGTCTTGTTCGGGCACATACATTTTTGCTTTGCTGAAGCCTGCAGCCTGTGCCCTTTTACCTAGATAATATGCTAATATGCATTGTTTTCATTTATTTGATTTTAGAATAGCCTTCTTTCAGTAGTAGTGTTTTATTTTCCTAATCAGTTGTAATTTTTTTTTTTTGAGTCCTCATACAATATCCAAATACAGACAAGAGAAGCCGCATCACGATCCGGCCCTGGTCCTCGGCCTGGTGGTCTACCTGAGCTCAGGTAGTGAGCGGCCCCCATCAGCCTTAGGGGGAGGGCAGAACCAGTCTGCCCCCATCCTCCTAATTGTTAGATCTTAAAAATGTAATCATTGGACTCTTACCGAAACCAAGACTCAAGTGTCAAATCAAGTTACATCTAATTAGTTCACACTGGCCTAATGCCTGCAGAGATGGTTCTATAAAAAAACAAAAAAGGGTTCCCACATTCATAGGGACCTATCAGAGCCATTACTACAGTCTAAATCGGAAATTCCCTTAACTGACAACAACCAATCCATATAAGTGGGGGGAGACTAAAGATCCACTTAATACATATTTCCCGCCGGGCTATCAGAACGAAATAGAAAAAGAGATGCATCAGAGGTCTCTCCAATCTATCACAAAAACTCCTCTCGGCAGTCTCATATAACCCAAATATAACCATTGGAAGAGTTATCTAATTACGCCTATTTATAATAGACAAGATGGACTTACCCACTTGTTCCCAAAAAGTATGAGTCCCTGGGCACTGCCACCAAAGATGAATATCATCTGCCCCCTCTAGGTCACACTTCGGGCAACCACTCTTACCTTGAAAAGCTATTCTAGCAAGCCTTTTAGGGGTCCAGTAAGCCTATATATGGTGAACAAGTGGTTCCACCGCAAAGGGGCAGATTTAACCACAGACCAAAGAATATTCATGGAGGTCCGCCAGAAATAAGGAAGATCTAGCGCAGGAAACACCAGGTCCCATCCCTCTGTAGAGGGTGGACAAGATGCATCTTCAGTTTGTATAAATGCCAAATACCACTTTGAAACCTCTTTCTTTTGGCTCTGTGGACCGGTAATTTCCTTCTCCCATCCCACAGAGCACCCAGCCTCAGGTTCTCCTTGCAGCCAACCTTTAATTTGCACGTATTTGAACCTAGATATTTTAGCATTAGTTGCTTCGGATAAGGATTCCCAAGAGCTATCAGAGCCCCCACTGACTAGTTGTCCCCACTGCACAATTCCTCCCTCTATCAATGGCTTAGCTAGTATATCCTAGAGACATATCAGAGTACCGGGAGAATTCCAGATTGGGGCCAACTCACTGTAATATGGGATACCCTGTCTTTTTCTTACTACATACCAGATGCTGCAGGCATTAACACAAGTTTTTAGTTTACCTTTTTTGTAATACCTGGGGTGGCCAAATTTATAAAGAAACTGTGTACCCTGGTCCCCGGAAACACCCTATCAGAGCCTAAAGTTGAGGGGATAGATACTCCTTATAAAGAAGTGATCTAACTTTTTTCAGCTGGAATGCCCAGCAGTAAAGCTGAAAGTCCGGAAGTGCATTTCCCCCATCTAGCTTTTTCTTTCTCAATTTTTTCCATTCTATTCTGGGTTTATTATAGGACCAAATGAAGCTGACTAATACACCCTGCAATCGCTTTAGCCATTCATTTTTAAAAGATAAAGGGATATCGTTAAAGATAAACGTGAATTTTAGCAGTACCACCATCTTTATTGAATTAGTTCTACCTAAAATAGAGAGATGTAGGTGTGACCATTGAAGGAGTAACTTATTTGTTTCCCTTAGATGATGCTCAAAGTTCACTTGGGCCATCTCTGCCAGGTTCATGACCACTTTGACCCCTAAATATAGGATTTCGTCTTTCTCCAATCAGTTATCCAAAGGGTTATTCCAGTTCATTACTTCAGATGTATCTGTGTTAATTAAATAACCTGAAATTTCTCCAAAACTAACAATAATTTCCAAAAGTGCTGGAAGAGCACATTGAGGGTTCTGTGCGTATATCAAAAGATCATCTGCATATAGGGCTTCCTTCAGGACCCATCCGTGGGGCTGAAAAGGTGTGATTCTCTGATCTGCCCTGATTAACCTAGCCAGAGGCTCAATATAAAAATTAAAGAGAAGAGGGGAGAGAGAGGGCAACCCTGTTGTGTCCCCCATTCGATCCTAAAATATGGGGATAGAATGCATTAACCAGAACCCGAGCTGATGGAGCCTTGTAAATAGTTTTAATTGCATTAAGAACATTTTAGTATTAAGGTTATAATAGCTTCATTCCAGGAGGATGGGACAGGAGAGGAATCTATGAGAATCGAGTTCCTTAACTGGATCAAGACTGGCGCAAGCTCGCCTCTCAGAAGTTTATATATTTCAGCAGGTATTCCACCTGGACCGGGAGCCTTCCCATTTTTCAAGCCAGCAATAACACTGTCTATCACGCTAGGGAGAAAGCATTGATTGAGGCTTGAATTCTTAACTGGATCCAACCTGGGGAGTGTGTCTCCCTTCAACCATTCTTCAATCGCCTCTACTGAAATCACTGAGTCGTCTCTACATAGTTCGGAAAAAAACTTGACAAATTCTCCTATAATATCTTGGTCTTCTGAGGAGGTTCTGCCAGTTTCACCTAGTATTACTTCTTTAATCCTATTCCTAATGTTATCAGACCTAGTCTTCCAAGCTAATAACTTGCCACAGCCTTTGCCATACTCAAAATGCGCCAGTTTACTAGCTTCCCACCTACTCTTCACAATTGATTCTAACAAGACCTCGGGTGAATTTTGGGCTTCCTGGATTTGATACTGTAGGTCTGCCTGCGTTGTTGCGCCCTGGGAGGATAGTCTTTGGGCTTGCAGGGTACGCAGTTTACCCTCAAGAGTCTCTATTGTTGTTCTGGCTCTCTTGGCTCTAAAAGGAGCATAGCAAATCAGTTTTCCATGGATAAAGGCCTTATATGTTTCCCAAACCGTGGCTATTGGAGCGGAACCTAAGTTGATCCAAAAGAATTCCTTGGAGTCTCTAGACAATCTCTTCTTCCCTCAGGAGAGAATGATACAGTGTCCATCTGGTGCAGGTACGAGAGTCAGAAAGACTTATAGTCAGCTGAACAGCTGAGTGGTCTGAGAGATGGCTTGGCTGGGGGGAGATTGCCATTAGGTTGTTTTGAAGTTTAATGTCTATCAGAAAGAAGTACATTTTGGAAGCATGCCCGAGTTTCTTATTCCAGAAAGTGAACTCCTTGGTCTTCCCATTCTGTTTCTCCAAGGATTAGTCAGGCCAAATGTTTCCATTATATTGTGTAAGCAAGCTCTCATATTAGGTGTACTAAAAGCCGGTCTGGGGGTAGAACTATCTAGGGAAGGATTAAGCAAAACATTAAAGCCTCCGCCAGCTATTATCAAATTCTGAGCTCTTCTGATCAGTTGCTCCTAGAGATCTCTAATTGGGCCCGGGTCATCCACATTAGGACCATAATAGGATACTAAAGTGTGTTGGAGACCTCCGAACTTGATATTTGCCAAGACCCATTTCTCCCTAGGATCAGCACTGACGTCTGTCAGCTAACTTCGAATGTTATTCTTTACTATAATTGCTACCCCTTTCACATTGCAAGATTGGTTAGTACAAGCAAAGTGGGTGATCCATCTTTGTGACTTAAGAATACTCATCCACTCCTCATATCTTAAATGGGTCTCCTGCAGGAGAATGATCTGGCTATCAGACAGTCTTAGTAACTCCAGAATTCTCCTTCTTCTACTGCTCACTCTAAGGCCATTTACATTCCAGGTCATAATTTTAAGTTTAGATATATCGTCAGAGTGCATCATCATGTCCTTATCCAAACAGGTAACTCTTGTCTGAACTCAACAGTTATACAATCGTGCAAGGACTCAATTTTTTAAAAAAATGTCCCCTTTCTGCTCCCCACCCTTGTGACCTTAATCCGATCGTTAAAAAATATAACACACTGCCCTTCCCCAAACCGTCCCTGGGGAACCCTCTTTGAAACCTTATTGGGTGGCTCATACTACCCTTAGGCCCCAGCCCTCCACAACCTGCTAGCTCTCCCCTTTCATCTGATCAATCAAAACCTTAGCTTCTTGGGGATCACAACAATTGTACATTTTGTTTTTTCCACATTACCCTCAGAGTTGCAGGGAATCTCAATTGTCAGTTGTCATGGAGCGAATGGGTTATCATTATTGTTATGTATGAACTTTTTTCATTGTGTTCCTTGCCCCAGGTTTGACAAGAACAGAAGGAGAATGCCACATGATAATGTTTGGTATTGGCTCCACAAGACTGCATGAACAATCTAACACTTAGGCACATGTTCATGTCAGGCTTACTTTGCAAAACATGCTTACATATATAAACATCCTATAGGCCAAGGGTCATTAGAGAGGTCCTTTCAACCAGGAATTTCCATCAGTGCTGCATGCTATTTTTCAGTCAACCTCAGCCTTGCCTCTACAGCCAGATCAGGAGACGGAGGGCAGACCCTTGTGTCAAGGTAACGGGGGTGGGCACAGCTCTCATAGACTCAGAATGGACAGAATGGGCTAACACTGCCATGCTCTCGCTAAAGGCTAGAGTTTAGGGGTTAGGTAGAATCATCTATCTATGTTCATTGCAATATGCTGGGGTTGTTTATATTTACATCACTGATTTTCACCATTCCTAATTTTATTATGCCTCATTATCCTCATTACTGTAGTTCATGCATTTTATCGTAGATTGCAGTCTTTTCAATAAATCTATTGAAAACTACCCTGCATGTCCCTCTTTGCCTGTGTGTGTGTATAAGACCCATGGCTGATAAGAGAAAAAGGTATGACCCATTCAGTGTGCCTCCCCTAAGAAGTCACTAGAGTGGCATGTGCTAGACTGCCACAAATCATCTTTACTCTTTGTGTCTGGATAAAGTACTGCTAGCAAGCCGGTAGGGTTGGGCAGACAGTTGCCAAACCGGTGTGGAAGAGACTCAGTCACCTGCAAGCAGTGGTGCTGCCACCCCAAGTCCAGCAGTCTTGTGAAATCACAAGAATCACAGCACAGGGACACCTATGGCAAAATGCTGGTACTGGTGTTCTGGAGGTATTTGTTTGCCTCAGAGAGGGCAGCCATGGCACATTGGGGATAAGGGGGCAGGTTGGAGGAAGCAACCCATGATACAATGCTGGCTCTGAAACACTGGAGATAAGTTTTGACATACAGGCCCTGAATATCAGATTTTAGATTGTGACACTGCCGAGTACAGCTTTTAACCAACAAAGCAACCACACTTTAGGGGTGATTTCTGTTTAGTAACTCCAATAACTGTAAATTCCACTTGACTCTGTTTACCCCAGTCTATTTTTGTGAGATGTGTTTCCTGAAGGCACAAGATGGCAGGCAAAAACTACAGCTTCTCTCCATGATGTACTTTACTTGTAGCACATAACCCATTTCCAATTCTACGTATGTTTTCTTAACCAACCCTGCTCATACCATTCATCAATTCCTTTTTATCCCTACATACCTTCCCATGTTCCTTCTAACAGCACAAGGAGGAATCCTTTCTGTCCCTCTCCCTATTTCCAAGAGTGCTTCTATCCATTCTGACATGATCTCCTTTATGTGACACAAGTAGTGATGCGGGGGTAAATGTCACCACAGCCCCTGCAAAGACATAATAGAAAATTCCACAACTAACTGAGATCGCCTTCCCTTTTCACAAATAAATAAATTCACAATTGATGTGCCCCATGTTCATTTATCTGAAAGTAAATGGGTCTTTGTGTCTGAGGTGCAAATAAAGGCCTGTACATTGCTTATGACTTTTAACTTTACAGCCTTTTAGAGAAAGTCTACGCAGATCAAAACGCTATAATCATCTTCCTTAGTCTCATGTGATATTGGGCCATGGCATTGAGAGAGCATAGCTTAAATATTACATATATTAAATGTGAAATGCTTATATAAATACCTAACAATGCTGCATATGAAAAACTATCATAAATATTAGTTGCTTAGTTTATATTCTCAACATGATTATAAGTGTGAAGTTACTACTGTGCACATAAACTAATGTCGATTGTAAGAAATAATTGCTTGCACCATGATTAATTGAATATATTAACGCTTACGAATATTGCATTTGTATTAAAACCCATAGGCCTTAAGTTAGCGTGAGTTGAGGATTTAGCTGTGTAGCTCTCATATTAAAGCATATTTTCTATTTTTCAGTGTGCTGACTCATAAAGGGCCATGACCCAGCATTTGTTCTTTTCCTTTGTTTTATGTAGCCAGTTTCATCCTGTTCTCATCCTCATGCTAGCTGCCTTAGTATAGGTTTTACACAGATTTTGAAGCAAAAGTATACGAGAGAAATATTCAAGGACATTTAACCGTGGATAAAGAAGCTCATGACCCGAAAGACGTGCCAAAGGATGAAGTAACCCCCGGATATGCCACCTACGAAGACGTCAATTGTGAAGACCAATCAAAGTGTTATAAATTATCGTGGGGTGACAATTTGGATTACCTAATGTATAATTTGATAGGTTAAAATAGTGGGGTATAGCGAATATCCAATAGAATTTTGGGGGAAGGTATTACGAAAAAGGCATAAAAGCTTATGACACACAAGAGTCGAGAGAATTAGGTAGGGAATGCTATCGATTTTATCCAGAAACTCTATCACTCTGTTTGGTGACTTTGAGACTTAATAAATTATCCTCACCCATAGACTGCTTTTATGCTTCTCCTCCTTATGAGGGAAAGTGTCCCCTCTCCATTAGACTAAGTTAGACCGATGGCGATACAACTGATGTCCTGAAGACGAAGACTGATCCTGTGTGCTGACTCAATCCTTGGAGGGTAATTATGACAATGCTATTGTAATTTGTCTATTTGCTTTTCCTTTCTAGGTACCAACTGCTGTGTTTTTGATTAGAGGCCATAGTTTAGATGTTTTCCAAATTGATGTTCTAAATTGTTTTGCATGAAGTCCAACATGCTAATGCTAATTAGAGGCTAGGATAGGTGGACCGCCCTGACTAACACAAACTGACGTGACTGACATTATACCATGCTGAACTAAGACTTACATGATATTCTATGTGTTCCGATCTATGTTCACTCTATGTTATGCCCTTTTATTTGTGATCTTTGCATTATTGAAGTCTTATTATAGTTGCCATATTGTGACTATGCTTATGTGTTTCTTGGCTTTGAGATTGATACTTTGCTAGTAGATTGTAATCAATAGGGAATAAAACTCATAAAATGCTATCACAAGGTGTGGTTATTCATGGCTGATAGGTCATGGTTGCGTCGACAATTTGATTAATGTCTTTATCCAAAGTAAAGTGTATTGTGGTAATAAATATCAGCGACCTTATTGATATATTACTCAACATATTGATTAGTTATCTCGTTCTACGGTGTCTCACCACTGGGTCAAAAGATTCATCGGCCTAAAACGAGTCCTGATGTGTATAAAATTGACATAGAAGGACGCGTTAACAGTTCTGGTAGCAGAGCAATGGTTTGGCCCTTGGGGGGCCTAGGACGGAGATTCATTGTTTAACTTTGTTTTCTGTGATAATGCAAATTGAAGGTATGATGGGTTTCTAAGTTCACCATGACTTTCCCGGGATCTCGGAGCCTGCCTAAGTGAGTTGGGAATGTTCTCGGCGCCATAGTGTATGTGGTTAGGGTTTTTGCGCTTGCTTGGCTTATGCATTTTGCAGGTGATTGTGAAGGTTCGTGTGTAATTAGGTTAAAATATATGTTGTTTAGTAGGAGTGGGCGTACTCCATAGTATGAAAGTAGGGAAGTCGGCGTACTTCATATGAGTGTGGCGCTTGGTGCTCAAAATTATCCACGTGGTTGGTTGTTCATGTACGGACCCGTTGAGGTCTAAGACTCCGGAGTATGAAGACAAATGTGGTTTATGTTGCAATCTGTGCGGTTTAATGTGTCAATCGGGCGTGGTTGACAAGTCAAGTTTGAGTCATAATGCGTGTATGAAAGCTTCAATGGTGTTTGACAAATTCTAAAGTGCACTAGAAGGAGTCATTGACAAGTGGAGAGTAGAGTTTGCGGGTCGAATTCTGCTTGCGTATGCGGGAACTGAGAAGGAGAGAGTAGCGGCCGAGGCTTCAAGTGAAATCTCTGTAAAGTTCTAAAGCGAATGTGTATCCCTTCCTGTAGTAAACCGGCAGATTTGTGTTGTCATTTAAAGTGCTCGCAATAATTGCATTAGTTGTATGGGTTTGTATGGGTTCAGTGAGGAGCAGACAAGCTGCAAGACTTTGTCAGCCGCAGTGTGTATGTGAGTGTGACGTCAGTGGTGCCGCGCTGAGATAGGTCAGTCGTCGAGAGGGGTCGCGCACGGATTGGCTGCCATCCGTGAGAGGCAATAGGTTGAGAAAGGCGGGTGAAGAGTGTCCTGGGAACTAAGTCACGCCGATTAAATACAAAACTAAGAGAGAATCACAAAATGAATTTTGTTAAAGCGTTCAAGAGCGCTCTGAAAGGAGACGTGTATATTGTTGCAACTGATGGGGAACCTACACCACCCGAGGGTACTCCAGCTTATATAGTCATGGAAGAGAAGGGTGGCACACCTTGTTTATGGATGAAACAGTGGCGCAAGTTAACAGAGAAGGAGGGATGTTTAGCGTTTCCGGAACATGGAACGTTCAATACGAGGATTCTTGAAAACTTGAGATGGATGTTAAGTACACAGAAACCACCTCCGAGACCAGCTCAGTATGAAGCATTAGCGGTTTGGGATCTAATGGCACTTAAACATAGACAAGAAAGGTTTCAGAGAAGATTGCGAAGGGCAGAAAAATCCTATGCAGAGGCTAGGTGGAACAATGAGAACAAAATGTGGAGACGAGGAATTGTAGATGGGTTAAAATTATTCCCAGCAATATCGCAGGGAGAAGAGACACAGGGAAAGAAAGCCTCCTGTAAAACAGACAGACTCAGGCAAATCTAAAGAGAATAAAAGATCTTGGGAAGAGGAAGACGATTCAGATGATGAGGAATTTATGGACAGATTATTACATGATCGTCCGCCACTTTATGCAGTGAGCGACAATGCTCCAAGTACTAGCACAGACCCTGGGAACCAGACGCAGGAAAAGGGAGTTACTGATACGGTACAGACTAAAGATACTGTCTCGATACAGAATGGTGTCAATGTACCCACTGCACCAGACAGGCCGATACAGTTGCAGCCCCCACCGCAGATACAGAGAATATACCCAGATGTCCCAGTACTTGAAATGACTACAAATTTGATAGTGCTGCCAGACCCGATATACACAAAGCCAAAGCTAATACAGATTGAATAAACTCCGAAGTTGCTTTCGCAACCACAGCCACAACTGATACCAGGGTATAACCCAGTGGCCGGACCGCCATTAGTACCTGTCCCGGGTACCTTAGAACAGATACATGGAGTTACTGCTCCACGGAGTTTGGGTCCGGGTCAGACACCTGCTGCCATATCATTACCAATTACTGTTGGTCCACCGGTACCATTATATGCACAGGACAAAACAGGTATGCCTGATCAGGGAATGATGACTCAGGAGGCGATAAGAGGAGGGTCTATGGGAACTCCACAGATAATGGCCCCCGGAGAACAAGTTATTGAACAGCCGAGGCCCTTAATGGACCTTAGTCCGGTAGGAGCACCCCTCGAAGCCATGCGTCAAGCAGGGTTAGGAGTTTTAACTCCACAAACAATGAGTACGAACACCTCACATTCCCCAATGATACATGCAGGGAACATTTCGTTGCAGGGTTTTACAGTCCAACAGTTAAATGAGTGGTTAGAAAATGCTTATACCTCACAAAAGACTGCAGCGGTTACAATCGAACCAGAGAAAGAAAAACAAGATGAATACCTGAACTTCGTGAGACTAGGGGCAGAAGCTGCTGAATTAGTGGAAGGTACAATGGGAGTAAATAGATTAGAGTCATACATGGAGGCAGAATTGAGATACTTATGCCCTAAGATTACCAAAGAAGTAGGCAAGGTACATCAGAGACTAGCGAATTTGGCAGACAAATACAATATCGATATCGGAAACACCAAACATTTGAAAAGAAGTTATAGATTAGATTTCGACTCAAAAGATTTTGAACACATGAGGTCTGCGGGAATGAAAGCACATTTGAGAGAATTGTTGCAAAGCGCACAAATTTGGGGGGCACTGGAAAAATGGGAAGGCAGATGGTCAAAGAAAAGAGACAAAGGAAAGGGAGAGAGCCCAGGATCTAATCAAGCTAAGGCTTCACCCGTTTTGGAATCCGTAAAAATATTGCCTATGAGAGAAACAGCTGGTGGTGTCTTAGTTCATGTGCCTTGGTCCAGAGGAGATATTCTATCCTTTACCAACGATTACCCCAGACTGAGAGAGAAACCGATCGAGTGGTATCAGCAGACAGATAGGTTTGTGAAGCTCGTGAAATGTCTCTGGGAAGACTTGAATACTTTCTTTGAGATTATTGTTCCACCTGATTTATGGCTTGAGTGTAAGAGAGGTGTTGATTGGCCGACAAAGGAACCAGCAAGGGATAAGGTGACTGGGGCACCTTCAGAAGAGGTGATGAAGTATTATCATAAAGTGATTGAGTTTTTGAAACAAAAGGTGTCGCCGAAAGTGACTGATTGGCAGAAAACCGACCGGGCATCTCAAGGGGATTAAGGAATCGATACATGCATATTATGAAAGATTATTGAAGGCATTCAAACATTACAGTGGTACTTAGACAATTGAACCAAAGGATATGAACCATCTCGTGTTTAGATTTGTTGAAGGGTTGCGACCAGAGGTTAGCCAGATGATTAAGAATCATTTGATCTGTTGGCAAGCTAAGCCGATTGATGAGGTGCTGCAGTATGCGAAATACTGCAGTGACAAGATTGAGTTGAAGCAGAAAAAGTTGAAAGAAAAGGTGATGGTGATGCAGATAAGGGCTGCACAGGCAGGAATACAGGGAAATGGGGTTCAACAGATGATACAGCAGCAACCGCAAATGAATGGTGTGTTTCAGACATAGCCGAGAGGTCGAGGCTGAGGGTTTGTGAATCGCGGTTCAGACTTGAATACTGTTGTGGTTCAAACTGACGTATAAGGGGCGAAAAAGATGTCACCATGTCACACGTGCAGGGGCGTGGGGCACTGGAAACGGGAGTGCCCGAACATGGTGCAGGATGGTGTTGTTCAGCAAGGTACTAATGTTGGTGCTTTACAAAACTCACGAGGTCTGAAAATAAGACATCAGAACCCGAACTTTCAGAACAATCTGGTGCAAATGCAAGGGGTACAGCCCATGCAGCAGATGCAAATGCCGCGTTTTCAGTCAACACAATTACAGCCAGTACAGCAGCAGACTCCTATGGTGCCTAGACAGCAAATGCAATTACCAATGGCTCCGATGGGACAGCAACAGGTGATGCTTCCTCAGCAGGTCACAGGCCAGGTAACAAATCAAAACAATACTGTACAACAGTTCCCATTACGAGGTGAAAATGGCATGAATGAAGATTGGTCAGACGATAGCTCAGACAGTGAAGAGTGCAGGCTTGCAGCATCCTTAGAGGTGGATCAGAGGGGCCCATATGTAGAAGGAAAGGTGATGGGGTATAAGGTTTCATTTTTGGTTGACACAGGAGCCACACGCTCCACAGTCAAAAGCGCAGAATTTCCAGGATTGCCTCTGTCAGGGCGTACCATAAGAGTGGTTGGAGTAGCAAATCAGTATTTGACTAACCCGATTACAGATCCAGTGCAAGTTGAGATCGGCAACTTCCAGGGGCTACATAGGTTCATAGTCTGTGACTCGAGTCCAGTATCCCTACTAGGAAGAGATTTGTTGTGTAAAACAAAATGTTCGATTACCTGTTCCAATGACGGAATTGAAGTACAGACAAATAGTGACGATGAAGGAGATGAAAGTCAGTTTTTAGAGGAAGAAACGGGAACAAATGAAGACTGCCCTCTGATTACTTTATTCCCAATGCATACCTTGATCGACTTACCTGTCGAACTACAAGGGACAGTAACAGAGAAGGTGTGGGTCTTGACCAGGGAAAGAAGTAGGACTAATAAAAGGAGTAGAACCGGTTAGAGTTCAGATAAAACCAAATGCAGTGTTCCCTCAAGTGCCACAATAGCACATGACCCAAGATGTTCTTATCGAAGTGTCACAAATAATTGCAGACTTCCTCAGGCAGGGAGTTCTGAAAGAGGTTTTGAGCAGTCCATGTAACTCTCCAATAATGGGTTTAAAGAAGCCCTGAGGAAAAGTTTGAATTGTGCAGGATTTGAGAAAAATAAACGAAATTGTGATAAAATGTTGTCCTGTTGTGCCCAACCCAGCAGTAATCATGTTTCAGGTCCCCTGTGATGCTGAATGGTTTACCGTAGTAGACCTATCACAAGCCTTCTTTTCAGTACCTCTTCATGAGGATAGCCAATTTTTGTTCAGTTTCAAATTCCTGGATAAGGTGTACAGTTGGTGCAGAATTCCTCAGGGGTTCACCATCCATCTTCAATCAGATATTGAAGAAGGATTTGGAGCCACTGGTGCTGCCTTTTAATTCAACTCTTGTGCAGTACATTGATGATTTGCTAATTGCGTCCAAAAAAAGGGACAGTTGTAAATATGATACCATTGCATTACTGAATCATCTGGGAAAGAATGGACACAAGGTGTCACCCAGAAAGCTACAATACTGTCAGAAGGAGGTGAAATACTTAGGACATTTGATTGAGAAGGGTTCCAGGAGAATATCAAAGGAAAGAATAACAGCTGTCTTGCAAATGAACCCCCAATGACAAAAAGAGATGTCAGGATGTTTTTGGGAATGGTGGGCTACTGTCGCCAGTGGATACCCAACTTCTCGATCATTTCAAAGCCATTAATAAGACTGACAGGAAAAGAAATCAAGGATGAGCCATATACTATAACCTTGTCAAAAGAAGAGCTTGAGTCATTTATGGAATTGAGAGAATGCATGTGCAGGGCACCAGCACTAGAATGCCAGGTTACGAGAAACCTTTTCTGTTGTTTTGTCATGAACGTGATGCTTGTTCTTTGTCTGTCTTAACACAGGTCCACGGAGCTGCAAATCGCCCTGTAGCATATTTTTCAGCTACCTTGGACACTGTCGCAGCAGCCTTACCGGGTTGTTTGCGTGCAGTCCCAGCAGTTGGTCAGAGCCTTACACAATGTGAAGGCATAGTCATGGGATACCCTCTAACAGTAATGGTTCCACATTCAGTTGAAATTCTGTTAACTCAAACTAAGACTCAGCACATGACAAATGCACGTCTCAATAGGTATGAGACGATCATACTGGGGTCACCAAATGTAACACTTAAGAGGTGCAGTGTATTGAACCCGGCAACCTTACTTCCTAATGAGAATACTGAAACCAAAAACGAGGAAGAATTTGAACATGATTGTCTTGAGGTAACGGAGCTGTGTACCAAACCCCGTCCAGACATACAGGACACCCAGTTAAAAGAAAATTATTGTATTGTGTTCGTTGATGGGTCCTGTCTAAGAGATTCTACTGGAACACTGAGAACTGGCTATGCGGTATGTACCATAACTGGTATCGTTGAAGCTTCCTGGCTCGAAAAAGTGTTTTCTGCACAAGTGGCAGAATTGATTGCCCTTAATAAGGCATGCCACGCAGCTGTAAATGTGAAAGTCACTATATATACTGACAGCAGATCCGGATTCGGAATTGTACAAGATTTTGGCCAACTTTGGTCACAGAGAGGTTTTATGACCTCATCTGGTTCTCCTGTGAAAAATGGTGAACAGATAAAGGATTTGTTACATGCAATTCAGTTACCTCTTGAAATTGCCGTGGTGAAATGCAGTGCTCATATTAGATCACAAGACTTTGTGTCCATGGGAAACGGTTATGCAGATCAACTCGCAAGATTTTGCGCATTGAACTGTATATCGTTCAAGGAGCAATGGGAATTGTTACCACAAACTGAGAATGACACATGTTTGTACTTTGCATTGCGGGTGGTTGACACATTAGATGAGTTAAAAACATTACAGAGCTGTGCAAGCAAGGAAGAAAAACGCTCTTGGCAAAGAATGCAATGTGTACAAAGGGCAGATGATCTATGGGTCTCAGAAGAAGGGAAACTAGTTTTGCCAAACAGCCTTCTATCCCAATTTGCCAGGCTCTACCATGGACAGACTCACCTGGGAAGGGATGCCATGATTAGATCATTCAAAATTGATTGGTTTAACCCGAAATTCAGACATACCGCAGAAATTACTTGTCACAGATGCATCATCTGTCAACAGATGAATGCTGGGAAAGGAACCGTGATAACTTTGAACCACATTGGGAGCTGGAGGTCCATTTGACAAAATGCAAATAAATTTCATTGAAATGCCTGTTTGTAAAGGACTGAAGTGTGTGTTGGTGATCGTGTGTGTTTTCAGTCATTGGATCGAGGCATATCCCACACGTAGAAATGACAGTCTTACAGTCGCAAAACTACTGCTTAGAGAACTGATACCAAGATTCGGGTTTCCGGTTTCTATAGAATCGGATAGGGGGAGACACTTCGACAATGAGGTGATTAAACTCTTGTGTGCTGCACTTGACATCGAGCAAAAGCTGCATTGTAGCTACCGCCCCGAAGCATCAGGACTAGTAGAACAAATGAATGGTACTTTGAAATCAAGAATAGCAAAAATGTGCGCAGCAACTAACAGGAAGTGTCCAGATGCCTTGCCTCTAGTGCTGATGTCAATGAGAAACACCCCAGACAAGAAAACAGGACTATCCCCCCATGAAATCCTCATGGGTAGAGCTATGAGATTACCAGCAGTACCTGCAAATGCGCTAGTGAATATTACAGATGATATGGTGTTGGATTACTGCAAAGGTTTGGCTGATGTGATTCGCTCTTTCTCTCACCAGGTGGAAGCTAACACATTGCCACCGATTGGCGATCCAGGCCATTCTCTACAAGCTGGTGACTGGGTGGTTGTCAAGAAGCACGTGAGAAAAATGTGTCTAGAACCACATTGGAAAGGGCCATATCAAGTAATCTTGACGACTACTACTGCTGTAAAGTGTGCCGGAGTTCCCAACTGGATACATGCTAGTCACACAAAAAGGGTAACGTGTCCTGTTGAAGAGGAACTTGAAATTTCCGGCACAACAACTTCAGAAAGAGAAGTTCCAGGGCTAGAAAACAGTCAAGAAAGAACTGAGATTACTGGAGAGCCCAGTGAGAACAGCCTCGTCCCTCAAACAGTCAATGAGTTCCAGAGAGGTGATAGAGTGTCTATCTCAGTAGAGGCGGCAGGAGAATTAAATCAAGAAGAAGTTCTCCCAGAAGTAGACAAGTACGGGTTAGAACTCGAACCCGGTACAGAACCAGAAGAAGAAGAAGGAGAAATTGTAGAGAGGAAACAGAACGTATCAGAATCTCCTGAGCCAGCTGCAGGTCCATCAAGAGAAAACACCATATCACAAGAGGAGGGTGCTGTCCAGGGTCCTGAAAGAACACATCAAGAGAAAACACATAAAGGTGACAATTGGCCAGATAAACCACTGTTCAAGATAAGAGACGTATCAAACGACACAATAATAGAAGAGAACGATACCTCCCGAGTGGAAGAATTGAGTGAAGGAGAACAACAGGGTGAACGAAGGCTGAAACGAAAAAGAATTGCAAACAGAAGATATACAGGTCATGAATGGGTGTATGCTACAACATCAGAATGGCAACAAGAATTCCTAGCTTTCTGTTTTGATCGAGAAGTACCAGGCCAATACTGCGGTACTTGAACGAATCTGAGGAAATCTTGGATAAAAATCTGAAATTGAAAATCGAACGAAAGAGAGACTTTATGAATTACCCAAAGTGACACTAGAACCGGATTTGACTATTGATAAACCTGATTACGACAAGCTGCTAACCGGATTTGACAAAAAGAGGTCCTGGAGTGAGTGAAGACGCTGTAAATAAACGCAGAAAGCCAGAGAGTTTGAACTATCCTCTAGTTGATTGTTGCTCTACTGTCTGATTCTATACAAACATGGCCTACAATAGAAATAGTAGCAAGGGAAGTAAAGTGTGTGGTTGGCTAGGACTTATAATAGGTGTTGTGTGCGCAGTAATAATTGTGGTAGTGATTGTAGGAATGCCATGGATGGAGAAAGAAACTATTAACGCTACTTCAAGGCCTGAAACTACCACACTAACACCATGGGACAAATTTGAACAGGATGCAAGACATATGCATGAGGGAACTAACGCAAAAGGGGAACTTTCTACTAATGTCTTCTATCGCTTACTAAATGAGTATGTGGAAACTATGGATGCGAAAGATTGTTACGTATGCACTAAAATTCCTTCATCTGTGCAGGAGGGAGTTACATATCATAGCCTCCCTCTTACTTATGGAATAAGTTGTAGCTTGCTATTAACAAGATCCTATAATCAAGAGCATGTGCAATATTTCTATTCAAACTTGGATGTTGTGTTTTCTTTTGTGCCTGTGATTGAATTTTTGAACAAGTTAGCTAAGGAACATGATATAAAAATAGTTAGGGGATTCTTTGAGCCGACGCTTACATTTGGGACTGCCTATGCACATCGCAATAATTTAACTTGCTTACTATCGCCTGCAGAGAAAAGCTTTTTAGACCACACAGATGATAGACGCAAAGCATTAAAAGAAAGATTAGAAAAAGGATTAGAGAAACGCACATATGCAAATGATTATGCTTACACTGCAATCAAGACACAAGGTAAATTAGCTATAGATGCATTACATGTAGGTAGGCTTTGTATATATAGGCCAAAATCTGAGCAGGATAATTTGTTTGTGGGAACGAGTGAATGCAGGCATGTGTTTTTGTTTCAGAGTAAATGGACCTTTATGCTAAATGGACAAGATCCAGTGATTCCTGGGATCTATTACATCTGTGGGCTAAATGCTTATTACCGTCTCCCTAAGGGATGGTATGGGACATGTTATTTGGGAATAGTATTCCCAAAGATTTACCAAATTGATGACTTAAAACAGATACCTAAGACGTCTGAACTACAACATCCCAGACAAAAACGAGAATCAGTGGCGGCTGTCATTGGTGATATATTTGGAGCCATAATCCCATCAGTAGGGGTTATCTTGAATTCTATGAAGATTCAAAAGTTGTCTACTATAGTGGACAACATGTTGACAAATTTTACAGGGGCTATACTCCTGATGGATACTGAACTTGCTGCAGAAAGAGCTATGACTCTTGAAAATCGGCTTGCTTTAGACATTCTTTTAGCTAAGAGTGGAGGAGTCTGCAAGATGCTCAATGAGCGTCATTGTTGTTCATTCATTCCAGATAATAGTAAAAAGATTAGAAGTATGCTTACTAACCTTACTAGAGATAGTACAGATTTGAAGGATTTGAAAGAACTCGGTGTTTGGGAGAAATTGGAATGGGAATTGCCAGAGTTGGGAGCTGGTTTACCAACATTTGGAATGGGGTACTTGCAAAAATATTGATGGGTCTATTAATTGTTTTGGTCTGTCTATTAGGATTATGGGGGGCATGCAAAATTAATGACAAAATAAAAAGAAATTGGACCAAAAGAACCAGGAGAAACGAAGAAAGTGAAAGAGAGAAAATGTTCAATGAAATTTGGGAAAGTTGACATAAAGGGCAAGATGTTGAAATGCATATTATGCGCAAGGTGAAGAATTGAAAATTGAAAAAATAATGAAAGGTCAAAGGGAAAGGTTTGTGTGATGACGAGCGTCATCAGAGGAGGGACTGAGAGAGCGTAGCTTAAATATTACATATATTAAATGTGAAATGCTTATATAAATACCTAACAATGGTGCATATGAAAAACGATCATAAATATTAGTTGCTTAGTTTATATTCTCAACATGATTATAAGTGTGAAGTTACTACTGTGCACATAAACTAATGTCGATTGTAAGAAATAATTGCTTGCACCATGATTAATTGAATATATTAACGCTTACGAATATTGCATTTGTATTAAAACCCATAGGCCTTAAGATAGCGTGAGTTGAGGATTTAGCTGTGTAGCTCTCATATTAAAGCATATTTTCTATTTTTCAGTGTGCTGACTCGTAAAGGGCCATGACCCAGCATTTGTTCTTTTCCTTTGTTTTATATAGCCAGTTTCATCCTGTTCTCATCCGCATGCTAGCTGCCTTAGTATAAGTTTTACACAGATTTTGAAACAAAAGTATACGAGAGAAATATTCAAGGACATTTAACAGTGGAAAAAGCAGCTCATGACCCGGAAGACGTGCCAAAGGATGAAGTAACCCCCGGATATGCCACCTACGAAGACGTCAATTGTGAAGACCAATCAAAGTGTTATAAATTATCGTGGGGTGACAATTTGGATTACCTAATGTATAATTTGATAGGTTAAAGATAGTGGGGTATAGCGAATATCCAATAGAATTTTGGGGGAAGGTATTACGAAAAAGGGATAAAAGCTCATGACACAGAAGAGTCGAGAGAATTAGGTAGGGAATGCTATCGATTTTATCCAGAAACTCTGTCACTCTGCTTGGTGACTTTGAGACTTCATAAATTTTCCTCACCCATAGACTGCTTTTATGCTTCTCCCCCTTATGAGGGAAAGTGTCCCCTCACCATTAGACTAAGTTAGACCGATGGCGATACGACTGATGTCCTGAAGATGAAGACTGATCCTGTGTGCTGATTCAATCCTTGGAGGGTAATTATGACAATGCTATTGTAATATGTCTATTTGCTTTTCCTTTCTAGGTACCAACTGCTGTGTTTTTGATTAGAGACCATAGTTTAGATGTTTTCCAAATTGATGTTCTAAATTGTTTTGCATGAAGTCGAACATGCTGATGCTAATTAGAGGCTAGGATAGATGGACCACCCTGACTAACACAAACTGATGTGACTGACATTATACCATGCTGAACTAAGACTTACATGATATTCTATGTTTTTCGATCTATGTTCACTCTATGTTATGCCCTTTTATTTGTGATCTTTGCATTATTGAAGTCTTATTATAGTTGCCATATTGTGACTATGCTTATGTGTTTCTTGGCTTTGAGATTGATACTTTGCTAGTAGATTGTAATCAATAGAGAATAAAACTCATAAAATGCTATCACAAGGTGTGGTTATTCATGGCTGATAGGTCATGGTTGCGTCGACAATTTGATTAATGTCTTTATCCAAAGTAAAGTGTATTGTGGTAATAAATATCAGCGACCTTATTGATATATTACTCAACATATTGATTAGTTATCTTGTTCTACGGTGTCTCACCACTGGGTCAAAAGATTCATCGGCCTAAAACGAGTCCTGATGTGTATAAAATTGACATAGAAGGACGCGTTAACAGCATGATAGAAATCCATTTTGACAATGAACATATGTTCATCTTCTTAAGTAGCTTGGAAGGTTCTGCTATCTCAGAAATAGGCTAGTGAAAAATAAAATAAGTGAGAATGAAACTTGGGTAGTGGTTGGTCTTTGAAGCTTTCCTGCTTGTTTAGGAGGAAACTATTGGGCTGGAAGCAGCGCAACTGAACGTGAAGTCTTGCACACATTTGCTAGTGAACCGAGAGTATCATAAAAAAACAAATCTTGTGGGTGCAAATGAACTGCGCTCCACGCCAGATGTTGGAATTCGAGAACTCCGTGCTACCCCATGAAGCACGAAGTGACCGAATTCCAAAAACTCCACCAGCGGAGCTGATTTCTGTACCCGGGCATAGTCTATATTACAGCCACTTAGTTCTGAAAAAGCCTTCTGAATCAGAATGATGATACACTGACAAAGATTGTCCTTTTCACTTCCATCTGTAATTTTGAGAACAAGAAGTTTATTTTGCAGCATATAGTTTTCCAAATCTTCTAGTTTACATACCAGTTCTCCAGATTAATTTTCCCATGTAGTTAATTGTTGTTGCATGTTAGGAGTGAGACCACTTCCTGGGTCTGGGATGGACCTTCACTGCTTTTGCATTGGCATTTTGTGAAAGCATGGCATTCTGAACTCTTCACCTGCACGTTATCATCTTGTATTCTGGTATATTTGTAAAATAACTCTTTCACCAATGGGTATTTGTTGTCTTTTTTTAAATCTGCTTTGTTATTGCCACTCGTATTGATTTTCTTTGATCTAGTTCTCACAACGTGCAAACTACATACTCTCAGTTGCACTATGATACTGGTAATTTCTACTTCATGTGTACTGAATTGTCGCCCTTGCAACGTATACCTGTCTCTGTTTCCGTGCACATTTTACACAAGGCATGCTGTTCCAAGAGGACCATATGCTTTATAAGAGGCTGTAAAGTGCATTCCTAAGTACAATGAAAATCAATTAAAATTATGTTGCAAAAAGAGATCTACATCAATTTGAAAGTTAAGGCTGCAATTGCGATTGGTTATGTGAGTCCTACATCCAGACTCTGTTCTGTCTATGACATCCACCTAATAGACGGCTTGCCCATCCCTCATTACCACTGTATCACCCAGTTCTTTGCTTTCATCATTAGAGTCCTAATTCTGACTCATCTGAGAATTAAAAGAAATAGCTCTGAGCCTCTGCCTTTTTTGAGGGTGAGAGGTAAGGGTAGTCTCTTGGTGAGACATCTTGTTTGATAGGCACTGGGGGTTCTTTTAAAAAAAGCTTTGAGAAACATGAAGTCTAAATGCTCCTATCTCATCCCTTTGGGAGTTAACTATACTGGTTAACATGTTTGAGGCATGAAAAAAGTCTAATACAGTTCCCTCTGTAAAATCAGTATCATCCCAGTGAGCTGGGCACTGTTTAGAGATGATGGTGTTTGAGTTCATAGCATTCGTGTCAGTTAGTCCTTATTCAGTTAGGTTGCTTACAAAGGTAGAAGGTGGAATTTGTGTCAGTACCATCTAAACTGGAACATTCTGCTGTTTTGTCAGCTGATGGAGGTTAAAGGAGCCTTGGACTGCATTTAACTATTTGTCTTGGCAATAACTTTTTATTCTTTCCACTTTGCCCGTTTTTGTTGTTGTCGAGCAGTTAGATCCTGGGTCAGGGAGCAGCCCAAGAAGAATCTTTCCAAGGTGAGCCGCTGCTGGAGGAAGCTAGAGGGTTAGTTTCTCAGGGAGTGGGCTTGTTGCTGCAATAGGCTGTCCATGGGCATGCAGAGAAGTACAACTGCCCCTGTCCTTGCCAGCAATACAAGGCTTTATGTTCTGCAGCAATCGATGCCCAACGACTGGCCATGTTCAACTGGATTCTCCATTGTCAGCTAAATGTGCAGATGCAGTTTCGGATCAGGAGCAACAGGAGAGCAAATGTAGATACTGAGGAGATGACCCACTTACAACTCAAGGCAGCAAGACTGATCAAAATTATAAAGATACAGGGGTAGTAAAAATAATGTTGTGGCTCACAGTTTGTTTCATAAAATTCTCTTTGTAAAATAGAAGGGAATCAGAGTGAAGGAGATAGCTCTGATATTCCTTCACAGCCGACAGTGATTCATGCTACCATCTTACTACATTTTCCTAAAAACTCTACTTTGTGCTAACTACATTCACATTCATGTTCTTCTCAGAGTCTGTTTTTATCTAACCACCACAGGCCATCATATGCTCCATCTTTTTGTCACCAACCAAAACTTAATTTAATGGGGCTCACCTTGTGAAGGAAGCTGGGTTCTGATTGCATTAAGCCCTCCTTTTTTCTTGGTTTTTGATGCAACTTTGAATGAAGTGCACTGGGTTCATGTTCACCAGGTCCTCATGCCAGTGCTCCTTCCCCAAAATGAGACACCTGGTCACTTCATCCCCAAGTGGCCAGGCCCTTTAGCATCTCTGTAAGTCCCTAATAATTGGTAGCCCTGGTACGAGAGCATGGGTCCTGAAGAGAGGCCCTAAGAGCTGCAGCACAACTTGTGCCACTCTAAGGGACTCAGCACCAACCTCATGTCAGACTGCCAATGTAGACTGCGTGACAAGGTGGTCCCTAAAAGTGAAAACATGGCATTGCCCACAGCCTGTTCTCCATGTCCTCTAAACACTGCATGTAATATTTATAGCAGGCCTACCCCTACGACAGAGTGCATTATATTGCATGTGTGGGCATATCTGCAAGAGCAGATGTGCCCCTGCTATGTCTTTGTTGATTCTTAGACATAGTAAGTTAACAGGAAAGCTATTCTAAAAATATGTACCGGACACTGGTCAATACGAGGATCCCAGCTACATGATGGTTTCACTGAAAATAGTTTTTTTTATATCAAACATCTCACATTAATAAACCCTCACTGATTCCAGTGATGGATTTATTCATACATATGCCTAGAGGGTACCTCAGAGGTGCCCCCTGAAAATCTACCAACTGCTGGTGGGTTCACTGACTAGTTTGAACCAGACTGTCACCAACAGTTGAGAATCTGACCCCAAGGGAGGGTGGAAACATAACCTGCTGGGGCAGGGGTGTTACACACCCCTGACCCACAGGGTGATCTGAATTTCAAGACAGGAGCTGCCTTTGGTATGCAAAACTGGCCTTCCTCAGAGCAAGATATAGACCCCTCTGCCCCAGGGCCCATTTAGCACCTGGACAGGTGGAAAACCTAGCTATGCAGGAGGTGTATTACATTTCCAGACCGGACACACCCCTAGGGTGACCAGCCTGAAGTGGAAGCAGCCTAGAAAATTCCACCATCTTGTATGTGGTGGTATTTAGGGTCTCTGGACAGGTGATGCCCACGCCCCACATGAAGTGGTCTTCTATGTGGTATAGTGACCCCAAGGGTAAATAGCCCATTTTCTACTACCCTTCACTCCCATTTACATTACCTAAATTGAGGATTTAGTGGACCCTGACACCAGATCTTCATATCTTCGCTGGACAAAAAGGAAAGAGTGGACAAGAAGCCTGCTGAACCCGAGAGCCGAGGAACATGATTGACTTGGGACCAACCCTGCTAGCCTGACCACTGCACCCGTCCCTCAAGGCGTGACTGACCTGTCCTGCTGCTGCAGTCTCCAAGAACCCAGGAGAGCTGCCAGTGCTTCGCAAATCGCTAAGAAAAACTCTCTTGGAGCAGAGGAGCTCCTTCTCTGCATCTTCAGGCAACCAAGAAAGTACTGTGAGGACTGGGACCACCAGAAACCTGATGTTGGACATCACCACTGCACCCAAGCCACCATGCCCAAGCTGAAATGGGCCAACAGTGTCAGTATGGTCTCCGGGCCCTCCAGAGACAAAGCCCGGCTTGAGGTCTCCTACTGTGGACTTCATGGTGGTGTCTGCAGCCTGTTTATGCAGACCCCCCTGCAACCGTGAGTGACCTGAAGACAAAGACCTGACGCATCAGGACACCTCTGCACCCCTCTGCCCTGGACAGAGAAGAAGAAGGCCAGGGATGTCCCCACATCTCCCAGCCTTGTGACCCCTGATACATTGTTTTGGTTGGCATTGACCCCCATCCATGACTGCAGACTGTTTCTGCAGGCCCCCTGCTACTGCAAGGAACTCCTGCACCAGACCAGATGTGAGAAGACACCACTGATCCTGCACCCCACAGCCCATGGAGAAGGGGACATCAAGGGTTGAGCCCCCCCTGTGGGTTCCCCTGGACTGATCTTCCAATCCATCCCAGCAGCAGCTTTGTAATCGGACCGATCCCCCTACACTTACATGGGGCACCTGATGCTGAACTGCACCCCTGCACCTGGCCGCCCAGTTCTGCCCGAGTTGACCTGCTGGTGTGGCCTTGGACCTTGCCCCATACTTACCCTAAGTCCAGGAGATTGATCCCATAAGGTGCTGTACTATACCTGTATATAGTGTTTGTTCTTCTTCCCTAGGAGAACATTACCGCAACTGAAAAATGCCTTGGGTCAACTTTTGCAAAGTCTAAATAGTCATAACTCTAAAAGTATTTGCCTGATTGTGGTGACCTTGGTATCAAAGTTTACATAAAAGTAGCAATTATTAGGTCGAGCATAGCAGCATGCAATCGCTGCTTTTCTGACATGTTGATATGTATCTGGGCTTTTAACAACGCCCACATTAAGCCCATCACTACCACTCGTTCGTGGGCTTGCCCTTCAAAAATCCTTTGATGACATTGGTAAATGGCTTACGTTTGTCCCTCCTTGGGGAGGTTTTGTTACCGCCCTGGCTATTGCCCCTGTTACATGGCTAATTGCACTTTTGCCAATAAGCTCGACTGCAAGCGAACTTCTTTTTTCTTTTGTGTGTCTCTTCACGCTGATGCTCATGGCAGCCGTGGCACTGTGATTCGGCTCCCTTATGTGAAACTGTTTTACTTAAAAATGTTAATTTATGTGGCAAGAAAAGTCTGGTTAGAAGTTTACAACGCTAATGGCTCTAACTCAAGCAAATGTGAGACCCATTGCATTGTAAATGCTTGTTTTTATACATTGGTGTTGGATTTCTTCATTGAATGTGTGTGTCACACTTACTGTACGAGTGTCTGCCTTACATGGTTAGCACTACCACCTCACTGCTTGACCACACTACTCAAAAAGAGATCACTTCGGATATCATTTGTGCGTTTATCATACCTCTAGGGATTGCTTAGACTCTTTACACATTGTACCTCTTTTTGGTTCAATATATAAAGAGCCAACTTTCTACACTAGTCAACCTATTTCCATAGAAATTTATCCTTTATTCTGTCATCAATCTGGCTGCCAAACTAACTGTGAGTCTGCCAGTTTTATTATGTCTGCTACAGATCCTTCTATTGACTCTTCTCTTGGCCTGGGGACAAAAATTGTATATTTCCAGGAAGGTACTGAATTTCGGTACATAACAAATTGTTTATATTCATCCCAAATTCATTTAAATGTCATGTTCCTGCTCAGAGCTGAGCAAATCTTCCAACCTTCTTCCACCTTCACACATAAACAGTGTAGAAGCAGTGACTTTTTACTCTCAGCATGAACATTAGTATCACGTACCCTCATATAATTGTAGAAAACTTTTTTCCATGTGTCCTATTTATTTCAACTGCTCTCCTGGCTAAAAAAGGAAGAATGGTGAAGGATCAGATATACTCAATTCAGCAATACCACACCAATATGAAACATACGTCTTACTAAACTATTACAACACCAAAATATGCTATAAACCTGTGACTGAGAGAATCTTGTGACTTCCAAGTTTAACGGTTGGCACAGTTTCCGTCCAGTCCGGTTTCCTATTACGACGCTGTGACACTGCGGACGCTGCGGTGCAGGAGGTCGGAGGTGGAGGAGGAAGCGGGGAGGAGGACGCAGGCTTTCCTCCCATGCAGGCAGGCAGGCTTACCCATGGCTGCAGAGAGAACAGCGGGACAGTGCAGGAGAGGGGAGACACAACACGGAGAGAAGCAGTGCACCTTCATGTGTCAGGAGTTTGGAGGTCAGAAGTCGCAGCTTGTGGGTGGCACTGGAACACAGCTAACTGGACTGAGCAGCGTGATTCCAGTGTGGTTCCAGTGCGTCTGAGGGCAGTTGAGGGCTGCAGGAGACAGGCAGTGAGTTGATTCTGCTACAGAAATAGCAGTTTATGCCTTCTGATACTCCCGCTCTGCTACACCGGCCCGGCATTGCCCTTGCACTTGCCCTATTGCCCTGTTGCCCTGTTTGCCCCGCTGCCTTTCCTTCCTTATCCTATCTCTTCTCTCATTGCTCCTTGCTCTCTGCCATATAAAGCCAATCATCCAACTGACTTTGCTGCCCTTGCCTCACAACTTACCCACCCTACAGTCTCTGCAGCTACCAACACTTGTCGCCACTTGTCGTCATCGTACTTTGTCTAGCAGTTTATTTTGGCTGTTGGCGACTAGGGGTAGTTTCAATTACATAACAGCATTAACTACATTAACATCAACATTAACATTAACATTGGCCTGGCTGCCACATCAAGAACCTGCCTTATCAAGAACCAGCTTGCCCAGGAAATCCACGAAAGGCAGGATTATGAGAATTTCAAGGCCATAAGGTCGAAAGGTCATTTGGGAAGCACCTGGACGAGGGTTCACTCCACAACAAGTGTAGTGGGCATAGTGGTCCACTGCTGAGAGTGAACCTAGGCCAACTGTGGAAGCGGCCCAACCAGGTTCGGGCGTGGCTACAGGAAGACCTGTAATCCCAACTTGCGCTAGTAGCGTGGCTATCAGAGGCCCACAAGAGGCAAGTTCCGGAAACGTGCTGAGTGTGGAAGTAGTGGGTCTATTGGAGGAATTTCAGGTGGAATTTTGGAGGACAAACAGTTTCCTGGCATGCTCGTGCCCCTTGATCATCGAGGTGTGGTGGCACATTCCAGCTTACTCTAGTATTCCTCATCAATCGAGTAATTGCTCAATCAGTTAAGCAGTAAAGTTCCCATAGCCGGATATCTCTGTTCAAGGGAATTACCGACTCTTCGCAAGGGAGAATGCGCTCAGGGAAAGAGATGGCATCTCTTTCACAAGCAAAAAGAAACAAGAGGAAACAAAATTCACCTAACACGAAATCTGGGAAGCCAAAGAGACTAAAAAACTCAGAGGAAGAGAGTTTGGCTCTGATTTCCCCCATTGCCTGTATGTTTCAGAAAGGAGCACTACCTCTGCATAAATCTGACTTTTTGGCTGACCCCGTGGAAGCGACTGTTTGCTCAACTAAACACTAAACAGCTCTCCCGTCTCCCATTTCTCCAACAAAAAGCAAAAGCAGCATCATAATTGGAAAAAGGGATAATGGTGGGCAAGATGCTGGTCAAATGTTCCCAACAAATGTTCAGGTCGATATTGCCTCTCTTAAAGCTCCTGAAGCCCGAGGGCCATATCATATTTCAACCTCATTGGAACTGAGTGAATGTATAGGGAGGAACTTGTCAATCTGTTATAGGAATCAAGTTGAAATAGAATTAGATGGGAAAAGGGAAAAAACTCCCCGACCGGTATTAGTAATTCAGTGATCGATAAAGGAAATTACCGGGGCTCGCTTACTAATCTAGAACTACTGACAATGAGATCCCCCTCTCTTCTACCATCACAATTTCCCAATAAAACAAAAGACCTTTTGCAGACCAAAGGTTCTATCCCCCTAGAAGTAAATGTCATCATTAAGAAGACAATAGCTACTGAATATCCCAAAATGTTGGGTAGTAAAGAGTCAATGGGGGACTCCCCAGACTACTCGAGCAGTCAGCAGCAAACTGTCCCGCATTCCACAGAATCAGTAGCCATAAATCCCAGGGTGGGCAGTGGGAGATTATATACTGAATGGCAGATATGTTCCCACAAGGGCCAAGGTAACTGCTTAACTAGCGATTTAAAAAACTATTCTACCTTCTGCAGAGGTGCCGCACATAGAGCAGATCACTTCAACAAATTATCAGCCCAATTTTTCAACACTAGGCAAATTGGGCCCAAAGGAAAAGGACCCAATGCTAGCTCAACAATATTATCGTCCCACTCCAGAAGAGACCTATGAGGGTCCCTTAAACCAAAACAAAGTTTGGGACATCTTCTTTAAAACTTCACAATCAACTTTGGACGCCTTATCCTACCTATCTACAAAGATGGATGTGCAGGTGGACTTATTGAACTTAATGGCACATTCGGTTGCCGGGATTGACCAAAAACTGGCAGACTTAAATGCTCTGATCAAACGAGCCCAGAGCTATGCTGAAATGAGAGAGCATGATTTCATCTGCGCCCCAATAATCAATAAGTTAGCCTTTCTACCTGAGGTTATAAACCCCCTGATGACTGACTTTAAAGTCAATTTGGCCACCTCAAAAAGCCATGATATGGACTTAAAGTTAAATAAGGATGAACAGGTCGGTGTTGGAAACAGTGAAAGGGAAGAGGGGGTGAAATAAGGGGTGGTAAACATAAGGCTTGTCATTGCCCTGGTAATGAAGGTTTTATAGAGTCATTTGGTATATTGGGGTATGGTGAAAAGAAGGATTATCATAGTCCGAATAATGAATGTATTACAGTGTCACCTGTAAATGAGTTAATAAGAGCTCGACGAGGGTCATCTAACCAGATCCTTTTGTCCCTCCCTTCTTCTTCCTCCCTGCCTTCTCCCTCACTGCCTATAAAATCTAAATTTGACAGCTATCTAAACCACTAGAAACTAAAAGGCAAAGAAAAAAACAAAGAAAGGCTAGGAAAAGGCTAAAAGGTCCCCTTATGTCTAACAATGGAGATATGCAACATATTACAACTCCCATAAGAGTCAATACCAAAAAAGAGTAAAGTAATTAGAACCACTGAAATATTGGGAGTAGTCGTCTAACAACCAAGGTGTACCCTTTATTTAACATTCAAAAAGGGAGGACTTTTACTCTTGGATCAAGTGTATTCTCCCATTGTTTGGAAGAGGCTGAAGATGAGGCTATATCAAATATGGATAATTTACATTATGGGGAAGTAGAAGTGGATAGGAGGAATTATCAAAAAACAGGCTCCGAATTGGAGAAAAAAAAAAAGTAGGTCAAAGAGGGAATCGTAGAAGGAAGGCCGATGAAAAAACCACAAGAAATGTAGCTCCTAAATCTGAAGTTAACGTAAAGGGTAATTGTCCAGTATCAAGGATTTTGCCCCCCGTTTAGTACAATGTCCTGGGTGGGGGGGGTCCTACTGAGTCCACTACAGAGCCTTCTACAAATGTCAGCATAAGAATAGATCTTGATCACAGCAAATTGCCACCGAATGGTAGAGATAGCTCCTCGCATACTTCTATGAGTGGCCGGCATGGACTGTACCGTGAAGTAGATCCGGGACCAGTATCAGAGGGTTACCGGCAGGACCAAGCTGGGGGTGGAAATAAGCTGATTTTCCTCCAAAGATATCAAACTAGGGGTCCACAAGATATATTAAATCATGGGAATGTACTAAAATTCTTGCAAGCCATACCCCGCTGGAGAATATTCAATCTGCAGACATAGATTTCATAGAATTTTTAACTGGGGACGGGACGCAAAACCGCTCCTACCAAGAATCCACCCTGGTGACCTGGGTTTCCCCATCTGTCGCCAACAAGGTTCTTAAGGAAAAAAATGTCTTTTATAAATGGGGAATCGAGCCTAAATCTCCCAAGCTGATCGGCTATCCGAAACCTTTGCTCTCGGTTAGCCCTATTGTGGATCCCACAGGAAAGAGCAAACCCCTAAAACCTTATTCAATTTTGAGGACAGCAACTGGAAATCTTACACTGGCTATTTATCACCAAATAAACCTCACACTAGATAACGGACATGACCCAGGGCAATTCAATATAGGATGGCATTCAGCGGCCCTCCAACACAGTACTATGTAGTAGGGGCACAAGAAAACCGTCAAGTCAGGGAAGATCAGCATGGCGGACAAGACCGCCATCAGCCCCGCTGCCCAGGAGGCGACCGCCAGCAGCCACACTGCCCCAGACAGGACCTCCAGCAGCAGCCCCGCTGCCCAGGAGGGGACCGCCAGCAGCCACACTGCCCCAGACAGGACCGCCAGCAGCAGCCCCGCTGCCAAGGACACCACCGCCACAAGCACTGCTGCCAAGGACACCGCCGCCACAAGCACCGCTGCCAAGGACACCGCCGCCACAAGCACCGCCACTAGCACCGCTGCCAAGGACACCACCGCCACAAGCACCGCTGCCAAGGACACCACCGCCACAAGCACCACAGGCCCATGAGCGCAAAAAGCTCTGACGCTACTGAGGCCACCACGAGCAGGATGAAGCACTATGGGCACAAGGTCCCCTCCAGAACCAGTGGAGATTGACATCCACTACCTCAGTCCTTGGCAGGATGAAGCAGTCTGGGCACAAGGCCCCCTCCAGAACCAGTGGAGATTGACCTCCACTACTGCAGTCCTTGGCAGGATGAAGTACTCTGGGCACAAGGCCCCCTCCAGAAGCAGTGGAGATTGACATCCACTTGAGAGACTGTGGCTTTGCACTCCCCAGGATTGAACAGTGGGCAACCCACCCACTGTAGAGACTTGAGAGACTGTGGCTTTGCACTCCCCAGCATTGAACAGTGGGCAAGGCACCCACTGTAGAGACTTGAGAGACTGTGGCTTTGCACTCCCCAGGATTAAACAGTGGGCAAACCACCCACTGTAGAGACTTGAGAGACTGTGGCTTTGAACTCCCCAGGATATAGCAGTGGGCAAACCACCCACTGTAGAAACTTGAGAGACTGTGGCTTTGCACTCCCCAGGATTGAACAGTGGGCATGGGGCCCCCTTGTGGTTTTGGCGTTGTGCACTCAACCGGCTGAGGTGCCCCCCTTCCCTTACCCCTGAGGTGCCTGTTTTACTTCTATCTGATGCCCCTGCAGTGTTCTCTCCGTCTTGTTCGGGTATCTTGTGTGGGCCTCGCCCATGCCTTTTGGGCCCAGTGAGCCACGGACTATGATGGTGGACTCCCTTGGACTTGTGTTCTTGGTGTATATAATTGTATATTGTATAAATGTATATATTTGTAAATATTTTTGATGTATGTATTTGAATATATCACAATTTTTTGACTCTTTTCCTTTTATCCTTGCATTCTTCCAGGGGGAATTGGGGGGTGTAACTGTGATGTATCAATATGTATTAGCGTGTGTGTTGTAGTGAGTGAGGGTGGGGGTGTTGTGTATAGCGTGTGTGCGTCACTCTCTTTTCCCTCCCCCCTCCCCTGTGTCGTAGGTGCAGTACTCACCGTTGCCTTCGCCTCCAGCGTTCGTGCTCCTGGTAGAGGAGCAGGAAGATAAAGGCTGGCAGAATCTGGAGTTCGGGTTCCATGGCGTCCTGGTTCCTCATGGGGGGTGTAGAGGTGAGCGTTTTCCCTTCGAAGTCCTGTTTCCGCCGTGTTTTTGTTCACGGTGAATCCGCCCCAGAAAAGGTGGCGGATTGGTGGGTTGTAATACTGTGGGCGGTACATTGTCTCCCGCCTGTCTGTTGGCGGTTACCGCTGCGGTGTTTGTTTGTACCGCCATGGCGGTCGGGGTGTTAAAGTGGCTGTCTATGTTGGCGGTTTCCGCCATGGTCGTAATTCAATTTTTTTACCGCCGGCCTGTTGACGGTCTTACCCCCGCTTTAACACCGACAGCCAGGGTTGTAATGGCCACCTATGTTCCTGTCACGTGTAAGTTGGAAAGGGACATGATGTGAATACCTACGCACATCACTTGCCTTCAGAGTTTCACTGATAACGTAAATCAAACAATTTTTATAACTATAATAATGGCAGCCATCTTAAAAGAAATAATATGATAAATGGACTAAAAAGAGCACGCGGAGTAGGTTAAAAGTCACTAGGGGACAGGGGCACAGGCCTGCAAGCCAAAGGGCTAACCTAATCTTCTGCTTCCCAATAAAAAGAATATTTTGGTGGATTGTCAATTCCATTCCCCATATACACGAAATGATCACTGGAGGGCGTAGCTCTGCATTTTTTCCACCATAGGTTTATACTCTGCCTATCATCAGATCTCCTCAAGTGAAAGTTTTCAGGCACTTATCACATTTGTAACCCTTTATAGTGCTTACAAGTACCTACATTTAGCTTTTGGATTTGCATCTGTGGCACGTGCCCTTCAAAAAATTATAGACAATCTGTTTGGAGATATGGACCAATGTTCAAGCACTCCAGGATAACATACTGGTTCACACTGAGACTGCTGAAGAACATATCCACGTGTTAGAAAAAGTGTTTCTTGTCTTACAATCACAAGGTATGACAGTCAAAGTTGAAAAATGCAAACATATGGTGGAAAAAGGTTGAGTACTTGGGCCACACTATTTCAGAGGAAGGCATAATAGCTAAGGCCAACCACATTCTGAAGGATGGTATTCAAACTACAATGGCAGCTAATGAAGATGTTTTCCCTCTTCCTTCAAGAGAAAATATGGGCATATTTGACTCCACCTCATTCTACTACTAGGGTGCCTCCATTTACACTTCCCAGGGGTAGAGATGTGAGGACAAAACTTGCACCATCATGGTTATCTCACATCTTAGCAAGAAAACCTAAGATACCTCTTAACACTGATACAACATCTTTACACCAGAGAGTGTTAGAGAAACAACTATCACAACAAATCAACTATGACAGCAGAAAACATGAGTGTTGTCTGTTTCCAATGCTTTTTTTTGGAACCATGATCACATCAGGTGCCAGCCAAGTGACAGAGCTTTGGGCTGTTGTCAGTTGCCTGTCTGCTGTAGACTGGATCGGATGCTGATGCTGTAGTGGGTACTTTTCCATTAAACGATCTTACAATGTAATCTTCCTGTCTCCAGCGATATATTTTTACCACTCATTTATTACACTATAATTTGCAGTAACAATACAGGTGAGAAAACTGTTGTTAGAAATGGGGCTTTTGATTATCAGTCAGGTTACCCCCTGTTCAAGCAAGGACACTCTCTCTAGTCACGGTAAGTCACACACAATCCAAATTATCCTGTGCCCACCCTCTGGTAGCCTGGCACTGAGAAGTCAGGCTTAAATCAGAAGGCAATGTGTAATGTATTTGTGCAATAAATTATGCAATAACATAGTATAAACACCACAAAAGTACACCACACATGTTTAGAAAAATATAGAATATTTATCTGGATAAAATGAGGTCAAAACGATCAAGATTTGATAAGTACACATTTAAATATCACTTTAGAGAATGTTGAAAAAAGTCTTAAGTTCTTCAAAGCAATAAGGGGGTTATTCTAACTTTGGAGGAGTGTTAATCCGTCCCAAAAGTGACGGTAAAGTGACGGATATACCACCAGCCGTATTACGAGTTCCATAGGATATAATGGACTCGTAATACGGCTGGTGGTAAATCCGTCACTTTTCCGTCACTTTTGGGACGGATTAACACCTCCTCCAAAGTTAGAATAACCCCCTAAGTGTCACTTGCCAATGGGGATGTATCTGTGGGTTTCTACAGGTGCACACAGACAATGCGTCGATATTTTTCACATAGCCAGGGCCTTGCGTCGATTTCCGGAGTGCGGACTTGGATCCTTCGGGTTGCTTGGAATTTTGCATGCCCCGGGGATGATGGGTGTACAGGACGAAGTCACAGGAGCTGCGTCGATCCGGTGGGTGATGTGGGGAAATTTCTTTCGCACAGCAGGCCCTACGTCGATTCTTCTCGCAGGAAGTCGGGCTGCATCGTTCCGTCTCGGCTATGCGTCGATCCAGTGGGCCATGCGTCGAAGTTCCGGTTGCAACACTGGCACTGTGTCGATCTCTACCCGGAGAGACAGGCTGCGTCATTCCGGTTCATAATGCAGAGATTTTCTTACTGCAATGCAGGCTGTGTGTGTTTCTGGCAGGCTGTGCATCGAAACTTCGCCGTACAAGGAGTTCTATGCAGAGATGAAGTCTTTTTGGCCCGAGGCTTCAGAAAACAGGAGGCAAGCTCAATCCAAGCCATTGGAGAACACTTCCCAGAAGAGCCAGAAGGCAGCAAGGCAGCAAGGCAGCAGAGCAACAGCAAGGCAGCAGTCCTTTTCAGCAAAGCAGTCAGGTGAGTCCTTTGGGCAGCCAGGCAGTTTCTCCTGGCAGATTGGAGGTTCTGGTCCAGAGTTTCTTCCCCAGTGGTATCTTGTCCAGAAGTGTCTGAGTTAATAGGGTCAGAGGCCCTGTTTAAATACCCATATCCGCCTTTGAAGTGGGGGAGACTTCAAAGAGTGGCTTAGAAGTGCCCAAGGTCCCCTTTCAGTTTCATCCTGTCTGCCAGGGCCCCATTTCGGAGTTTGGCAGCCCATTGTGTGAGGGCAGGCCACTGTCCTTTGATATGTAAGTGTCAGGCCCTCCACTCTCCCCGCCCAGGAAGACCCAGTCAGTGTGCAGTTGTGTGCAGGTGTGACTGGGTAGCCTGTGTTTGGGGTTGTCTGAGTGAAATGCACAAGGGAGCTGTCAACTAGCCCAGACAGAAGTGGATTGTAAGGCACAGAAGGATTTAAGTGCAGAGAAATGCTCACTTTCTAAAAGTGGAATTTCTAAAATAGTAATATTAAATTCAACTTCACCAGTCAGCAGGATTTTGTATTACCATTCTTGCCATACTAAATATGACCTTGTTACTCCTTTCAGATCAGAATCTACCACTCAAACAGTATATGAGGGTAGCCCTACTGTTAGCCTATGAAAGGAACAGGCATCACAGCAGTGTAAAATGAATTTAGGAGTTTTACACTACCAGGACATATAAACTACACAGGTACATGTCCTGCCTTTTACCTGCACAGCACCCTGCCCTATGGGTTACCTAGGGCCTACCTTATAGGTGACTTATGTGTAGGAAAATGGGATTGTAAGGCTTGGCAAGTACTTTGAAATGACAAGTCGAATTGGCTGTGATACTGCACACACAAGCCTTGCAATGGCAGGCCTGAAACATGGTTAAAGGGCTACTTCTGGGGGTGGCACAAGCAGTGCTGCAGGCCCACTAGTAGCATTTAACCTACAGGCCCTGAGCACATGTAGTGCACTTTACTAGGGACTTATAAGTAAATTAAATAAGCCAATTGGGTATGAGGCAATGTCACCATGTTTTAAGGGGGAGAGCATATGCACTTTAGCACTGTTTAGCAGTGGTAAAGTGGTCAGAGTCCTAAAACCAGCAAAAACAGTGTCCAAAAAGTGGAGCGATGCAGGCAAAAAGTTAGGGGTGATCACCCTAAGGCTGTCAGGCCTAACAACTGTGCATGGCAGGGACTCAGGTTATAGTTATCTTACGGCACAAGTTATAGTTTCTTGAAATAATTCTAACAGGTGTAGTTCAATGGTTTTGTACATTTCAAAGGTGAGCCTAACTATTGGGTTCCTGTAACCTTTGTTTTTTAAGTGAAATATACACATTAATCTGTATAAATATGTATTATAAGATAGATAGATAGATAGATAGATAGATAGATAGATAGATAGATAGATAGATGGATGGATGGATACCGACGTACATAAAGTTTAAGGCAAAGGCTTTGGGACCTTCAAATATACGCACTGAAGATGAGATGGGATTTAATACCAGAGATATAGTCTACCCCGGAAGCAGAATGTCGTGGGATGCCTTTTGTATCAGTAGGGAAATTAATGGAGTATACGCTTATTCTATTCAAAATAAAACAATACCTTCAAGAATAGCTCAGATTTTTATACCTGCTGTTTCTCAATTTAACACAATGTGCTCACTCCTTTCAAGCTTCTGTCTCCTCTCTGCATAGGAAATTAATCAATTCAATTATTTAGCAGATTAAAGGAGTGAACTGCGTGGTGTGTTTGGATTTTTTATTTAAGTTCAAAGAGAAAGCTTGAAGCATTGTACAAACATTGGAAAAGTATTGTGGTGCCATTGTTTCAGGAGGAACATGCTGAATGCTTACCAATTATGCTGTCAGTTGGACAGCATCATGATGCCTTAATACTCCTTTAGATGTAATTGTACATTTTAAACAGAAGAATCGCAGCAAGTGACCATAAGTTGCAAGCTTCATGTCACAATGAACCCTGGAGCTGCCAAGGTAACACAAACAGGGAGCCATACAGCTACTGAGCCTCAACAGAATGCAGACACTGCAACATGCCGTAGGTGAATAAATACATGGTAAAAACATAAACAGATGTTGTTTATTGTGTAGCGTCAATTTGGCAGAATCAAGTGGTGTGCTATTCTATGACAAAGGGTCTCAGTACTAGATCTTCCGTGCCTGGCTTGGTAAGTCTGCTTCCTCAAGTTATCAATAAGGGGCTTCCAATAACTCTGGAAAGCAGAGCTAGCAATCAGCTAGGAATCAGTTCCAGAATGGGAGGGGGAGCCTAGAAACACTAAAATAGCTTACGTTACTAAGCAATCAATAGCCCATCCTTTCTCTTCAGCGCTGTGCCAATGTTAATCAAGTGATGTACCAATGTTAATCAAGTCACACTCACCACGCACCTATTCGTGATGACATTTATTTGATGGACAGTCAGCGCTCATGGCCTAATATTGTGTTACTCTATTAATTGGTCATAATGATAGAGAAATCTTAAACAATTTGAGACCTTGAAGAATCTAATATGAGTCATTAAAACTCTCTTTTTATTATTTTTTTGAGTTGTATGTGTTCCGATTTTTGTTTGCCCCCAAATGCCTCGGTGTGCATCACAACACAGCACATTATTTGGAGACAAAAAAAGTTTTGGATTCTAAATTTACTGACAATACTAATTTACAAATGTCAGCAAGGGCCGTGTAAACAACCAAAATATGCTCACTAAACCATTCAATCCTGCATTTGTGTCAACTATCTAGGCAAAAATCATTCACTCCACCACATTTGATGCTTTTTTAGTCTGAAATGTTGTTGCCAGTGATGTAGCATTTTCATCCTGTGCAGGAATCAATAAGTGCTTGTCGAGGCGGAAAGATCTTTGGACCCTGCTGCAGGAAGTGGTAGAACCATTAACACAATTTCAATACAAACCAATTAAATTACTCACCATGATCAATGTGGTCTTTGGTCAAAAATAAGTTAAAGGGTTTATTACAAACTGAAGCTCAAAGTCATGTAGACAATTCACAAGACCAAGTTATAAAGATACATCATCACTAAGGGCTGCTCAGGGCCACAAAATAAATTCAAGCCAATTAACATCAAAAGAACTAAACATTCAAGAAAAGAACATTACATGTCATCAATAAAGATATCCGTGACACAGAAAATAAATGATTTTCAGAATTAGCAATCATCAGTCAAATCAATTTAGCAGAGTCATAAGTTTAGCTGGGCACAGGGAAAACTCTACATCTATCCAAAATCAGACGAATATATGTGTGGGCAAAACACACGAGGGCAAATGACAAAAAGAATAAAAAGGACAAAATACTTTGGAAACAGGAAATCTCGGGTAAATGGAAACTGACTAAGGTGGGCAAAAGATAGGTAAAAAGGGAAAGTGTCAGCGTGTGAGAAGCTGGATCAAGAGTCTTCTGAAAGGGGTTAGGGTAAAAATCTCAAAGGGGCAAGCAGAGAGGAAGATACCTCTCCGGGGGGCTCAGCATACAAGATTCTTCATTAGCATAAGTTCAGGAATGCAGGAAATATGACCAAGGTCCAACAATCCAATGCTACACTACAGTTCAGGAAACAATTTGATTTGCTCCAAAAAGCAGTCCACATTACTTTGAAGGGGCATCATCCAGTAGGAATCGAGAACACAACTCCAGGTTGAAACATCAAATTCCATTCCCTGGTCTGTTCAGGGGAACATCTTCCAACTGTGTGACTCCATGCAATTTTGAAACAATTGTGTTCAGTGGTAGTCCATGTTCCACTGTATTCTGTTCTCAAAGAAGATATGATACTTTCTCTCTATGTCTAAACAATAGGGCCTATTACCCATATCTAGTCTTCTCATGAGAATTAAATCTGAAACAAAACTCACATTATGAAACAATAAATCAACATTTCCTGCACAGTCATGAATTACAAACTACAGGACTCACTTAAGGTAACAAAAGTGAATTAAAGCCATACATTTAATTAATATGTTTCAATAATCACACTTTAATATGCAATCTTATGAATTCAATGTTGGTTATGATTCAACACTATGCATGTTACCTTCATGTTAAACAAAAGAACAAGTTACTTACCTTCGGTAACGCTTTTTCTGGTGGATACACTGACTACCTGTGGATTCCTCACCTTATGAATTTGATCCTTGCGCCAGCATCCGACGGAAAGTCTTCTTCCTAGCTGTCTACATCGACGAGGATGTCATAATGGCACGGCTCCGCGTGACTCCGTCTGACGTCAACGTGCCAATAAGAGGTCCCCGTCGGCGTACTAACGTCAGTTTCACCTCACTTTTTTCGTGCCCTTAAAGCAAATAGGAGTAAACCGACCATGAAAATTGATAAATAATATAGAAAGATATACACACACAAAAACCTTGACCATTTAAACAATCCATTCTTATTGAAAGCTGAAATACATAAATATACAAAATAAATAGAGAAATATCACTATATACATCTAAATATACAAATATATGCGCTTTCATATATATAAATATAAAAATATAATAATAAATATTTATATGCAAGAAAATAGTGTAACCAGGCAGGCAACGGGGAGGCGGGAGGGACCGTGAGGAATCCACAGGTAGTCAGTGTATCCACCAGAAAAAGCGTTACCGAAGGTAAGTAACTTGTTCTTCTGATGGATACAACTACCTGTGGATTCCTCACCTTATGAATAGAGTCCCAAGCAGTACCGCACTCGGTGGTGGGTGCCCACCTGATTACACTAAGAAATCTTGCAATACTGAGCGAGAAAAGTGACCGTCCCTCCTCATCTCAGAGTCTAAACAGTAATGTTTCACGAAAGTATGGAGGGACGCCCAAGTTGCCGCTTTACATATATCAATCAATGGAACTCCCCTCGCCAAAGCTGAGGATGCAGATTTAGCCCTAGTAGAGTGGGCCCTGATACCTTCAGGAGGGACCTTTTTTGCCAAAGAGTAACAGATCTTGATACACAAGATGACCCACCTGGAGAGTGTCCTTTTCTGTACAGCTCTGCCCTTTTGCTGACCAGCATATCCAACAAACAGTTGCTCAACCAAACAAAAGTCTTTAGTTCTTTCGAGAGAAAAACTCAGGGCCCTCCTAGGGTCCAACCTATGGAGTCTCTCTTCTTCTTTAGACGGGTGGGGAGGAGGGTAAAAAGCAGGAAGAGTGATATTCTGCCCCAAATGAAATGGGGTGACAACTTTCGGCAGAAAAGCAGCCCTGGTTTTTAGAACCACTTTATCAGGGAAAAACATAGTGAAAGGGGGCTTAACGGAGAGTGCCTGAAGCTCTCCAATCCCCCTAGCAGAAGTAATTGCGATCAAGAAAACAGTCTTGAAGGCTAAATATCTTAATGGACATGAATGCATGGGCTCGAACGGCGAACCCATTAAGAATGTTAAAACAAGATTTAAGTCCCACTGAGGCATGTGAAAAGGAATAGGAGGAAAGCTATTCACCAAACCCTTAAGGAACCTATGTACAATGGGAGACTTGAATAAAGACGGCTGATCCGGAAGGCAAAAAAAAGCCGACAGAGCCACCAAATAACCCTTAACTGTAGCTATAGCACAAAGTTTCTTCGCCAAACTAAGAGCAAACAAAAGTACATCGGAAACGTGGGCCTTTAAGGGATCTTTTTTGTTCTCTCCACACCACAACACAAATTTTGCCCACCTTCCGGCATAAATAGACTTAGTGGAGTGTCGCCTGGACGATAGAATAACATCCACTACATCCGGTGGGAGAGAAAAAGAACTCAGGTTGCCCCGTTCAATCTCCAGGCATGAAGGTGCAGGCTCTGGAGGTGGGGGTGTAGAACCTCCCCCTGCGATTGAGAGACGAGATCTGCCCTGAGCGGGAGACGGAGCGGAGAGCACTGAGAGAGTTGAAGTAGGTCTGTATACCATACCCTTCTCGGCCATTCCTGTGCCACCAAGATGACTTGGGCCCGGTCTTGACGAACCTTCCTCCAAACCCGAGGAATCAAGGGTATGTGGGGAAACGCGTAAAGCAACTGGCCGTTCCAGGACATCTGAAACGCGTCCCACAAAGCCCCTTGCATCGGATACTGGAGACTGCCAAACAACGGGCAATGCGCGTTCTCCCGAGTGGCAAATAAATCCACCTGAGGAGTACCCCACATCTCGAAGATGTGGAGGACGAGATCCGGATGGAGACGCCACTCGTGATCTAATGAGAAGTGACGACTGAGAACGTCCGCACATACATTCAACACTCCGGCCAAATGGTTTGCCATCAAGCAAATTTGATGGTCCTGAGGCCAGGACCAGAGTCGTAGGGCTTCTCGGCAAAGAAGATACGACCCCACTCCTCCCTGCTTGTTTATATACCACATCGCAGTAGTGTTGTCCGTCAGGATCTGAACTGACTGCCCACGAAGGGAAGGGAGAAAGGCCTTGAGCGCCAAACGTACAGCCCGCAATTCCAACAGATTGATATGCAACATCTGTTCCGCTGGAGACCAACGACCCTTGATCTCCAGGACCCCCAGATGAGCTCCCCACCCTAGAGTGGAAGCATCCGATATCACTGTGGCCACCGGAGGTGGCAGTGAAAACGGTTTTCCTTGGGAAAGGTTGCCGTCCACTGTCCACCAATGAAGATCCTCTACAGCGTCCCTGGAGATCTTTATTGAATCCCTGAGATCCCCCTTGTGCTGGAACCACTGTCTGCGGAGGCACAACTGAAGAGCCCTCATATGCCAGCGAGCATGAGTGACCAACAGAATGCAAGAAGCAAACAGACCTAGCAGGCGTAAGACTTTGAGGACTGGAACTGCCGCTCCTCTTTGAAACAAAGGAATCAGCGCCTGAATGTCCCATAGCCGCTGAGGCGGGGGTAGGCCCGAAACCTTGCTGTGTCCAATACTGCCCCTATGAACAGGAGGCGTTGAGAGGGATCCAGGTGAGATTAGGGTGCGTTCACCAAAAAACCCAGATCGAACAACAACTGCGTTGTCATTCGCAGATGAGACAACACAATCTCTGGAGACTTGGCTTTGATCAACCAATCGTCCAGGTAGGGAAAAACCGCTACCTCCCTCTTTCTGAGATGTACTGCAACAACTGCCATCACCTTTGTGAAGACCCGGGGTGCTGAAGTAAGACCAAACGGGAGAACCGCAAACTGGTAATGTTGCGATCCGACCACAAAACGGAGATACTTCCTGTGCGACTTGATTATGGGAACATGAAAGTACGCGTCCTGCAAGTCGACAGACACCATCCAGTCTCCTTCGTTCAACGCCAATAGCACCTGCGCTAGGGTCAGCATTTTGAATTTTTCCTGCCTGAGGAACAAATTCAAAATCCTCAAGTATAGGATCGGCCTGAGACGACCGTCCACTTTGGGAATCAGGAAATATCTTGAATAACACCCCTGACCCCTTTCCTGCAATGGTACCAACTCTATAGCGCCCTTTGCCAACATGACTACAACCTCCTGTTGCAACAACAGAAGATGTTCTTCTGAACAAAAGGAGGGACGGGGAGGGAAGGGAGGAGGAAACTCCTGAAAGGGGAAAGCATAGCCCTTTTCCACAATTTCTAGCACCCACGAGTCTGTTGTAATTGACCTCCATTGCTGCAGAAAAAGACTCAATCTTCCCCCTACAGGCGAAGTGTGACTGATAAAGTGGGAAAACTAGGGCTGCTTCTGCTGTTGTCCACCAGAGGAGGATGAAGAAGAAGAGAGCTGCTGGGCTGGACCTCTAGCCCTACCCCTACCTCGCCCTCTGAAGGCACGATAGGATGGGTTGGCAGGTTGTTGGGCATAAGACTGAGACCTACAAAAGGCAGAACCTCTAGCAAACTCTCGAAACCTACGAAAAGGCCTGTACAATGTAGCAGACGGGACCTGCAAACCCAGGGACTTAGCTGTAGCCCGACAGTCCTTAAACCGTTCAAGGGCAGAGTCTGCCTTGTCCCCAAACAGCTTTTCCCCATCAAATGGAAGGTCCATTAAAGTGGATTGTACATCTGACGAGAAGCCCGAAGACCTTAGCCAGGCATGCTTTCTCGTAGCCACCGATGTTCCCATGGCCCTGGCAATAGAATCCGTAGTATCCAAGCCAGATTGAATAATCTGCTGTGCAGCAGCTTGCGCATCCAAGAACAGGGCCCCAAAAGATTTTTGCACTTCCTGTGGCAGATCTTTCGCCATCTCCTTAGCAGAGTCCATTAGGGCATGAATGTATCTGCCTAGCACACAGGTGGAATTGGTAGCTTTCAGGGCCATGCTCCAGGAGGAGAACATTTTCTTCGAGGATTGCTCCATCCTCTTGGATTCTCTGTCTTTCGGAACACCAGGGAATGTGCCGAGGGCAGACTTTGCAGAACATGATGCCTGCACCACCAAACTATCCGGAGTCGGGTGACGAGATAGAAAAACTGGTTCTCCTGGGGCACTTCTATGCCTTCTCGCCACTGCCCTGTTCACCGCAGGAGATGTCACCGGCTTTTTCCATAGGTCCATAATAGGCTCCGTCAAAGCCTCATTAAAAGGCAACAAAGGGTCAGCACTGGAGGAAGAAGGATGAAGAACCTCTGTGAGTAGGTTAGTCTTAACTTCTGCCGTGGACAAAGCAAATCCAGATAATCAGCTGCCTTCCTCACCACAGCATGGAAAGAGGCGGCCTCCTCAGTAAACTCCCCCGGCGAAGCAATGTCCCACTCCGGGGAAGTATCCAAACCACTTGCAGTGGCAAGTCCCTGGAAATCATCAGAAGGCTCTATCTCACCTTCCTCAAGCCTTCTGTATTCCTCTTCCTCCAGAAGCCTCAACGCCTTCCTTCGAGATCTTAAATGCGTCTCCAGAGCCGGCGTCGACAAGGACTCCATCGACGCCGATGATCTCAGACCTTGAACCAGTTCCGGAAGGCTCCCGGATTCAAATGGCGCCGGAGACGGCGCCGGCCCGAAGTCGGCAGATGACCTCCTTGACGCCGAATGTACAGAAGGTAATGGAGCCGGTCTGGATGAGGCCAACAATGACGCCGGATGGCGCGGAGAAGGAGTCGGATGAGAAGCTGACGGATGCACGGTCCCAGGCGAAGGACTCCTGCCGGGGGAAACCCCCAGCGCCGGACCACCAGGCTCTGTAGGGCAGAAGGGCATGAATGGAGCAGCCCTGTACGACACCGGCGGCCCAAATTGAATGCCAATGGCCCCGTGGGACCCGCCGGTGCACCAGCAGGGGCCATGGATTGAAAAACAGCATACATCGCATTCAAAAATGCAGCCGGATCCGTCCCTGGAGTCGGGAAAGCCGGGTACTGCTGTGTAGATGTCTGGGGAACATCAGGATCCCTCGGCGCCGGTGAGAAGCGAGGACTACCTTGAGTGACCTCATAGACTGAAGGCGCCGGTGACAACCTCGGACTCTCCGGCTGAGGCGTGACCATAGGACTCATCTCCCACGTCTTCTGGCACGGTGACGAACGAGATCTCGACCTCGAACGAGTCCTCGATCGGCTCTGCTCCGAACGGCGCCGAGAGTCATGATGGCGCCGAGAGTCATGATGACGCCGCTTCTTATGTTTTTTGGGAGAAGCATGGGAAGAAACCTTCTTGTGTTCCTTCTTCTTTGCCTTGGCCAAGAAGAGCTTCGCTTCGCGTTCCTTCAGAGCTTTCGGATTCATGCTCTGGCAAGAAGAACAACCTTCCACATCATGTTTGGAGCTTAAACACCAAGGCCCGTATTTATACTTTTTTTAGCGCCGCATTTGCGCCGCTTTTTGACGCAAAACGGCGCAAACCTACAAAATACAATGGTATTTTGCAAGTTTGCAGCGTTTTTGCGTCAAAAAACGACGCAAATGCGGCGCAAAAAAAGTATAAATACGGGCCCAAATACAATCCGAATGGGGGTCGGTCACTGACATCCGACCCCCGCATTCCCTACACGGCTTAAACCCGGACTTCTTCGGAGGCGACATTGTAACTTCAAGAGATCGCTACAGTTACCAACAGGCCAGGAAGAAAAAAACGTTGGAGTCGAATGCACGGAAAAAGGAAAAACTGACGTTAGTACGCCGACAGGGACCTCTTATTGGCACGTTGACGTCAGACGGAGTCACTGGGAGCCGTGCCATTATGACGTCCTCGTCGACGTAGACAGCTAGGAAGAAGACTTTCCGTCGGATGCTGGCGCAAGTATCGAATTCATAAGGTGAGGAATACACAGGTAGTTGTATCCATCAGAAAAGGACTTTATCAATGCACTTCACTAAGTTTAACTGAGATGTTAATTTCTTTCATTATTTGCAAGCATTTTAAATGAATTAGTGATCGTATCCTGAGAAGGTGTTCTGGAACCCTCCAGCTGCTTAAGGTTCTAATAATTTATACTTCTCTGAGTCTCCATTTTAATTTCTTCCCTTCTCTCTCTATTTCTTGCTCTTTTCTCTTTCAATTTGTATAGGCCAAGTGCAACTATGGCACACAAATCTATGATCAACAGGGGTCTCAAGATGGTTCCCACAATTCCTCTTCCTAAGTTTCAACCTACCCATCAATGGATGTAAAACCACTACCAATAGCTTCACATGAACCTGTTGCTGTCAACCATGTCAAATCCTTTTCTAGGTCAATTGTATTTGCAATGTACTTTCTTGTCTCTTCACTATTGTCCGGTATGTATGTGCAGCAATATTGCACATGTAACAATTTGCAAACCCCGCTTTCTTTGGCAAGAGGAATATCTAACGCCAAATGAATTTGCAAAACCATTGATCTGATAGCAACTATTTCCATGTCCATTAACAATAGGACACCTGCAGTAGTTGTAGATACGATACAATCGTTGACAGCTTCCTAATATTGATATCACTCAAGATTACACTTACTGATGGAATTATGGCACCAAAAATGTTTCCTGTAATCTCTGAAGCACTAGCTCCTCTATTGACTCTGGAATTAGATTTTTCATCCCAGACTGCATCATTAAAATGGTCCATATGATATATCTTTGGATTAACTACACTCATGTAACATGCACCATACCAGTCTTTCAGAAGCTTGTAATAGGTGTTTTTGCCACATATGAAATAAACACCTGCTATGGCCGTATACTGTCCATTCAGCATGAAGAGCCAAACATTTTTAAACAAAAATACATGTCTACATTCTCTAGTTCCTACAAAATGTGTGCCTGTCATTGATCCATCGCTATATATATATATATATAATTTCCTTCCATGTTGCCAATCTAAGGCCACAAATCCTTGATTTCCAGCCACTGAGTGTGTTGCATCTTTTTCCCAAGTCTGTAAAACGACTCCTTTTTCTGTTTTGGATTTAATTTCTCTTCTTCAAATTGACCAATAAATGTCTTTACTACATGGCTAAGTACAAGGGTCAAATTATTTGTGTGCGTATATACTGTTCCAAATGTCAATTAGGTTCAAAGAAACCTCCCACTGTGTCAATGCTTTTTGCTTTGGCAATGCTGCTCATATGTTTCATGATGGGAACAACTGAAAATGCCAAATCATAATTTGATTAGAAGTATTGATAATAGTCCTGCTGATACAACAATGTCAATAACAGACTACAGGAAATTCCGTAGGTTAGGGGTAAACTATGATATGTGATTCCTTCACTTACTGAGGAAGGCTACTGTGTACACAGGCACCAGTGTCCAATGTCCATGATAACTACATAATTATACAAAAGCTTATAGTTTACATTGGCTGATAGATCACCTCTAGAATCAACAGTGCGTAGAAATTTCTCATCTTTGTACAGGGAATCTTGTTTTGCATTTTTTTTTGCCAAGTTGGGGGCACTTGTGGATGTAACTTTTTCAGAATCACTTACTAGGGACAAACTCAATTAAATGTTCATCGATATGATCACAATTACTGTCACTACTACTAAACCTATGTATATGTATTTGCACTTGCTACATCTATTGTGATTCAAATACCTGACTTCACCAAATTCAAACCAAAAATCTGAATTCAAAAATCAAACATGCAAATTGGCTTTCATGTTTCACTGCCTGTTTTCAATCCTTTTTTATTTGTGAAAAATAATTTCTTCAAAGATGCAATTATTCACAAAGTTCCTTGGTCTTCTAGAAAGTTTATCAAGAGTTTTCTATGTTCGCAAATGTTCAAAAGCTTGTACTAACGTTCAAAAGCCTCATAACAATGCCTTCACGCTGATTGATGCTGATGCTGAGTACAGCAATGGCATTTATACAACCAAGCAGTGCTGATGCTACAGGATCAAGTGTAGTCATAAAATAAGACACAGGCTTGTTAGCGTTTCCATGCAGCTGTTTCAAAACTGAGAGTGCACATCCATCTCTCTCACAGCAAAACGAAAAAAAGCATGTGTTATAATCAGACATTCCCAGAGCTGGGGCTCAACATAGGCTTTCTTTCAGCTCTGTAAGGCACACATGCAGTTGTCATCTAATGGTACCAGATCAGAGACATCTTTGTGTGTCAACTTCTTGGCCAAAAGGGAAGAGTTTAGAATCCACTGACGACAGTAAGCAACCATTTCCAAAAACTTTCAGACTTCTTTCTGTGTGACAGGAGGATTCAATTGCATGATTGATTAAATTTGTTCTTGTGACAACTTCCTTGCACCTTTCTCATTGTGGTGATCTAAATACAGGACTTATTTCTTGCAATACAGTAATTTTGCAGGGGAAACTTTATGTCCGTTTTCTCCTAAGTGATTTAAGAGAGCAATTGTATCTCTCCTTTATGCAACTCTCGTGTTTGATGCAACTAACAGGTCATCTATATGCTGGACTGAGACTGAATGATAGGGCATTTTAAGGGACTCCAGATTATTTTTCAGGATCTGCTTGAAAATGGACTGTGGCTCAGTATACTCTTGAGGAGTTTGGCACCAGAACAAAACATGACTACTGAATTTAAATGCAAAAAGGAATTAACTTCCTTCAAGCAATGGTATGGAGAAGAAGACTCGGCAGAGGTCAACCACAGTAAATCATTGCGCTTCATAGGAAATCTAAAATTAAATCACTGCTCGATTTGGTGCCACAGGACAACATGGAAAGACAATCTTGATCACTTTTCTCAGATCTTAAACTATGCAGTACTTTGAGTTGTTTTCTTGTAATCGTAGAATTAGAGAGTCACTTAGACTTCCTACAATTTCTTTCAATACACCTTGATCAATTAAAACTGTTTATCAGGGGCGTAATTCCTGCAATTGTCTGTGGTGTCACATTCTACAGGGGTGTCTTTGGTTACACTTCATTCTGCTTCAATGTTATTTTAATAGGCTCAGCTCCTATCTCTTTTCATGAAAAGTCTCAAACTTCAGGTATTAATGTGTCTTGTAAGTCTTCGGGAAAATGAATATATGTAAGGATTAGTTACAATGCAACACTCAGGTACGGCTCTACAATTATACAGGGTACATCTTCTTCATTTGCTTGAATTGCTATTACTCAGGGTGTGCAGCTAATGGAATAATTTAATTCACACAGCAGGTAGCGACCAAGTTATAGGACTTGAATCACAAACCACAACTGATGCATATTCTGTCACAGGGTTTGTTAGTTGCTTATTTGTGACTCCTACAACATGAATAATTTTTCCTGAAAGGGGCAAATTTGGTACTTCTTTTGTTCTGACAGTGGAAAGCGTAGCTTCTGCCCAATAACGTTGACATTTACATAGGGACAATGTTGATCTACTTCTAAGGTTGTGGCTATCATGCAATCCTCATCATCAGAGCTATTAGCTTGGAGCAACTCTGAAATGTCATCTTCACTCAGGTCCAGCAGGGGAAATTGTGATGCTATCTGATTCATATTGGCATTTGAGATCTGGTTCATGTTTTGTTGAGGTACAACCATTTGCTGTTGAGCCATCTGGCGTGTGGTATTTGTATCTTCTGTCCAGGGACACATTCACATTTTGTACTGAGGGCTTTGAACTCTCTGAATTGGAACCTATTATTACCTGGTGTCTGAGGAGCTCCAACATTCTGCACTTGATTAGTCACAGTATCATAATACATACCCTCCTCCAATGTCCTAAGTTTCCACAATCATGACATACAAGTTTTCTTCAATGTCTGAGTGTTAACACCATTTCCACTCTGTCCAAGAGGAAAACGTGGTCCAACTCTCTCTTCCAATACAATGCCCCTTTTAATCAATTGTGACTACCAAAGCGAGGTATGGACCAATTAACCTCAGTAGGGATCCATAAAACTAAGGAAGAGATTGGTAGGTCCACCTTAAATTCAAAATATATGCTTGATGTGTCGTACAGTCAAGGTGTTTGCATATTAATGTATTGAATCAAATCCATAAAATCAGTTGAAGGTTTATTATAACAAACTTGAAAAACAAACAGCCAACACGATTTTCGTCCCCAGGGGTGTATATACCTGGGGCTTTCTCAAGGCTGAAAAGATGTAAAAAAGAAAGAAAGAATATTATATAATATAAAAGTAAATAAATTCAGGAAAATGTCAAGGAAGAAAATTGTGCCAGGGTTACCCAAAATTCCCACATCCAAAGTGCAGGAAAAGAAGGGGGGAGTGATTCAACATTTTATCACAAGTCACAAAATAGAGAATAAAGATTAAAAATAAAATCATTTGATGAGATACAAAAAAACAAGTGAGTGAATTAGTTTTAATAAGGTGCTGGCAATTGAGTTTCTGTAGCTGTTTAGTAAATATAGGAAAATGAAATAGATTATAGTGATTACACCAACCAGAAATCTCAAAAGTGTGAGTTAAAAAACGGTCATTACTTAATGAAAAGAAAAGAGGACCTTCTGCCTATAATTTATTCTCCGCATGCTCATGCAGTATTATGGAGAAAGGTTACCAGGTCTAAACCTATACATGTAGATGCAATTATGACATACTTCTCTAAATGTTCAAAAGAAAGTGTTCATTTTGTGGTATTATACAGGAGATCAAAAATCAATCTAGACTGTCAAAAGAATATATTGTGATAACATAGTTTCAATTTTTCCAAGAAGGCACATGCATCCTGGTTATCCGATATTATCTCTTAGGTTAGTGCCTAACTGCAACATTCAGTGGTACCAGGGATTATTTTAGGCTGCCAATAGTCAAATAAGGTTAATCCCTACATCAGCGAGGGTAATTAACAAGTAGTACAAGAATAATTTCTGTATCAGAGAGATTAGTCCACATGTTACATCGACTTAGATATATTACATTAATACATGGTGCTTAACAGATATATGAGTAAAGCACAAATAATAAATGCAAAAATAAACACATTAATCAGAGAACTCAGTCCATATTATAAAAAAAAACAAAAAAGCTGATAATATATTGAAGTAAACAACGGATTAAGTAGGCCAAATGTGAATGTAATGTCCAGTAATTCCCATAGGAAACAGAAATATCATGACTGTTAAACATGAAAAAGAACGGAAATGACTGCTAACCAATCAGAAAAAGGCTAATTGTTAATGGAAGGACATTTATGCTTCTCAAGTAGCCATGGATGAAATAGATATTTAGAAAACAAACAATTACATGTTACGCGTCTCGGGGTAAGCCTTATATACTTATATTGAGGTTTAAGTGGGTTGAGCACAAAATGCTTATATCAGACATGGCAATAGATAGATATTTAGGGAAACAAACTGTAGGTAGCTGGATAGGTATGTGGTAGTCTCCAAACACAGTTGTACTTACCAATCAGAAGCTGATTATAAACGGAAGGACAGTTATGCGTCTAGGGTTAAATCCCTGGCAGCCGGAGAATACATTAACTGCTGTAACTAAAAATGAGGTAAATAAATCAACTTAAACCAAGATGTTCTAAAGCGTCCTACAAATCGGATCAAAAATGGTGTGCCCAATAAGATAGTGATCGGCAGCCTTTACCAGACAGTGGGGGTTATTACAACTTTGGAGGAGGTGTTAATCCGTCCCAAAAGTGACAGATATACCACCAACCGTATTACGAGTCCATTATATCCTATGGAACTCGTAATACGGCTGGTGGTATAGCTGTCACTTTACCGTCACTTTTGGGACGGATTAACACCTCCTCCAAAGTTGTATTAACCCCCTTAGTATCCTAATTTGGTTAGAAAATCATGAAATGATGATGCATTGATGGATGAAACACTGAGGACTGTTGAACCAGATAGGGTCTCCTAATTTAGTTAGCATAATCATGAAATCATGAGGCATGGATGAAACATTGAGAACTGTTGATACAGAAAAAAGGAGCAGAAACAAGAAAAGCTGGGACCCCGGGAAAGCGTTGAGGAAAGCATATGTGAAGTCATCTATAATTTTATGGAGAGTAAAAAACAAGAAAAAGAACATAAGAAAAATTAGGAGTTGTTGTAATTAATGAACCAGAAAAGGTGTTCTGAAAATTGGTCAACAATACTCATAAAATCATCAACTCTTGCGACATGGAGGAAGCACAGAGGCATGTTGATACAGAAAAAATGAGAAAAAAGATGAGAAAAAACTGAGACCTGGGAAGACATTGAAGAAAATATATATGAAGTCATTTCTAGTTATGTTGGAGAGAAAAGAGAAAAAAAGAAAGAGTGAACATAGGGAGTACAAGGGACCTAAGAGGAAAATTAAATTCAGAAAATTATTTATAAACATGTGCATAATACCCTTAGAGATTCAGTTCCATGCACGTCTACATATGGATCAGTGTACATTGTACATTGAAAGAGTCAATAATGCCATTCTTCATCTTTATTAAGGCCATGTCAAACTGTGTCAAACCGAATGATGAGGGCACTCTCATGTTGTTGTAATTTCAGTTCCAGGTCTCCACCTGATGAATGTTGTTTAAGCTTTACGAGACCGCAGAAGTTGAAGGTCTTGGAGTAAGGATGAAATTGCATAATGTTCCACTGGAGGAAGTCTCAAGTCATCTCTTTGTATGTTACGAAAATGGTCTTGTGTCTTTGATTTTAAAGGTCTAGTCATACTTCCAATGTAGAACTTAACACAGGGGCAGATTATGAGGTATAATACTTTGGTACTTTCACAGTTGATAAAATCTTGTATTCTGTAGTTTGGGCCATTAATGTCAATCTGTTCTGTTTTTGATAGGCCCAATTTGCACATTGAGCAATTTGCACAAGTATAGAATCCAGAGACTGGTTTTACGAAATTTATAATTTCCCTTTTTTCTGGTGAAAAGGACAGATTTTATATTTGAGGTTAGATGCCCTTTTGGAGCACATTTGTGGAAATGATTGAATGTCTTGGGAGATGAAGGGGTTGATGGTGAGCAGAGACCAGTGTCTTTGTAATAGTTTGCAAATGGGTTGATGACCATTGTTGAAATTCGTAATGAAAGAGATAGGTGTTTGAGTTTCTGGAGCCTTGTGTTTGTTTAGAATTTCATTGAGATCCATTTTAGTAAAATATTTTTTAGATGATTGAGTCTAGAACAGTTATATCTTCTCTTACATAAGCGATCAGTAATTTCTGTTGCCTATATCTCATACTCATCAATGATGCTACAATTCTGTCTTATTCTTCTATATCCACCTGACAGAATATTCGCTATTGTGTTGTGTGGATGACAGCTGGATACGTGGAGAATGGTGTTAGCAGCTGTTTTTTTTAAATGGAATTGAGTCTGTAGCTGATTGTAGTCAATTTAGAGTGTAAGATCCAGATATTCAACTGATATTTTTGAAATTTAGTAGGTCACATCAATTTCCCATTTGTTAGGTGTTAGGGTTCTCAAAATCTGTTGGGGAAGGGACTTCTGACCGTGCCAGATAAGAAGAATATCATCTATGTATTGGCCCCAGAAAATGATATGATTTGATAAGCCGTCAGTATTCTCTGTTCATAACCAATATCTTTCTACTTCGCCCATCAGGATTCAGGAGTACGGTGGAGCAAATTTAGCTCCCATTGCAGTCCCTTGCTGTTGTAAGTAGTATTCACCGTTGAACAAAAAGAAGTTATTTTTCAGGCAGAAAGTGAACATTTCAATAATCATATTGTTCCTTTCCAGGAGGTGCACTGATTGAGTGGACAAGCATTTATGTACTGTCTCAATGCCATCTGGATGTTTAATTGATGAATCCAAGCTGACTAGGAGGTGGACAATTCATCAAAAGCTGATTTATAAATTCTTCCACCTGATCACAATCATACGTTACTGTCTTTTTATCCACAGGTTCTGTTGTCTGTTCTGCTTTTCCTGCCTTTTTCCTCATCGTATGTTTTTTGCTTTCACCTTCATCGATTGAAATAGCTGCTAACATTCGTAATCCCTCAAGTATATCTGATCTCCATTATTTTCGGCTTTGCATCCCATCTAGCTTCTACAAGTGTCTTAATCTATTTCTGTATTCTGTTCCTATATTTAGCTGCCATTTTCTCTCTCAATATGAGTTCCCAAATCCTAAAGGCTTTAAACTGTGCAGGTCATGGAGGTAGGTTCATTTCATACATTATTCGCCTCAAATTGTCTAAAATCCTCCAATTAAAAGTCCCATAACTGGGAAATGCTAAAGCCCCATTCTTTCTCAGTAATTTTACTCCACTCTTCCATATGCATGCAGAAAATCCTTTCACAGATGAGACATAGTAGCCTGGAGTTCCTTCGGTTGGGGCTTTTATACCCTCTCTAACTGGAATAAACACATCTCTTCTTAACATACTCTTCAAAGCTTTGAAAAGTTTCATTTTTATTAAAATTCAATTAATATCAATACTTTTGATTGAATCAGGAAGTGAAATCAGTCCCAAAATCCTTTGCTCTCACTGTTCTCAGCCAATAGCAAAGCAAAACTGTCCACCAATACCAGCTCAGCTTCACACCAACTGGCCTATACCAGTGCTGCACAAAATGATGTCCCACTCCCTTCGTTCTACAGCTGGAGCCGCTTCCCCTCACACAATCCCTCAATCACACTTTTAATTGAAAATATTGTGAGCAAAATTCAACAACATGTCTGCCAACTACAGGATAGGAACTCAAACACTTCAAAGCTATGTGGGCTTACACTTTCCAGCTGTAGCTTTCACAAATGCACAATGAGTGAAACTTGAGCAGAAATTCATGCTCCAGTTGATACAGATTCTCCATGTGCACTCAGGATTCACTTAATACCAACCACTACTCACACTCCTTCAAGAAAAACTATTGACACTGTCAATGGTGCCCAATGACAAGTACCTCACTGCAGACAATAAATTAACTAAGTGACTTCGTACACTTGTGCGTTATCCTGGGATGTTCAGCTACAATGGACCTATCAACAATAACTACAACAACCGTGGACATTTTTGAGCAAAAAGTGCCACAATCACGATCACTTTGAGCATGACAACTCCCCAAAACACTTCACAACATCACACTTCATTGTCATCTTCAAGGCAAAAGCAATGCATGTGCAAAAACCCTATTAATACTCACTCTATGTCACTTGTGGGCATGACACTGGAACTTCATCAGTCTTTAAAATGGAACATGGGACAGAATCTGGTGTGGGCAATACCATAGGTCAATTCTATCTCCCTAACACTGCACAAAAATATGGTTCTCCCCCCCTTGTGGGACAGACTGTAGCTCTGCTACCAGAACTGATGTAGCATTTTCATCCTTCGCAGGAATCATGTTTGCCAAGGCGGATGGATCTTTGGACCCTGATTCTGGTAGAAATATTAACCATAATTGCAATAAAATCCAATTAAATTATACACCATGACCAATGTGGCCACAGAAGGAAACCTCCAGTCAAAAATAAAGTTAAAGGGTTTATTACAAATTCAAGCTCAAAATCATGCGGCTATAAAGAAACATAATCACTAAGGATTGCCCAAGGCGACAAAATAAATTCAAGCAAATTAACATCAAAAGGACCAGACATTCAAGAAGAACATTACATGTCATCAATAAAGATAACTGTGATACAGAAAATAAATGATGCTCTGAAGTAGCAATAATCAGTCAAATCAGTTTAGCGGTCATAAATTTAGCTGGACATAGGGAATACCATACATCTTACCAAATCAGGAAAATACTTGTGTGGGGCAAAATACATGCGGCCAAAGACAAAAAGAATAAAAAGGACAAAAAGGATTCAGAAAAAGTAAATCTCTGGCAAAAGGAAATTAACTAAAGTGGGCAAAAGATAGGTAAAAAAGGAAAGCGTCAGCATATCAGAAGCTCAATGAAGAGCATTTAGAAAGGGCTTAGGGTAAAAATCTATAAGTCTCAAAGGGACATATCAAAGGGGCAAGCAGAGAGGAAGATACCTCTTCAAAGGCCTCAGCATATAAGATTCTTCATCGGCATAGGTTCAGAAATGCAGGAAATCTGGCCAAAGTCCAACAATCCACAACTATTACAATATGTTAATGGTTACATTGGATGTAGTCTCTTTATACACCTGCATCAATCATGACTTAAGACTTTTGGCAATAAGATAGTTTCTCAATAGAAGATCAGCAAGCTTTTGGGAGCATACGGATATGCTGACGGAAATGATGGATTTGATTCTTACTAACAATTATTTTCTGTTCAATAAAAATTGGTTTCGGCAAAAACAACGTGTAGCGATGGGCTCTAAATTCTCCCCCTCATATGTTAATCTTTACATGGGGTGGTTTGAGGATAAATGGGTTTGGGGTCCTGAGTCTATCCAATGGCAGACGCATATTTTATATTGGGGTCGCTACATAGACAATTGCTTTCTGATTTGGACTAGTGGCAAAGATAAATTGACTGAATTTTTTTAATTCCTAAATTCAAATTCTATGAATGTACGATTTACTTATCAGTATAGTTCTGAGAACATTGAGTTTTTGGATGTCAAACTTTTTATTGCTGATGGTAAAATTCAGAGTAGGCTTTTTCGTAAAGCAACAGCATGCAATTCAATTCTACATGCTAAAAGTGTCCACGCCAGACATCAAAGTACATCCATTCCCTTCGGGGAACTGGTGAGGGCACAACGAAATTGTAATATGGACAATGAGTTTCTACATCATTTTGAGGACAAGGGCCAGAGGTTTAGAGCACGTGGCTACTCTAATAATGTGGTTAAGAGAGCTCAACATCGAGCTAGACAACTTTTCACTACCACTATGCCCAGCATTACATGGTTACCCCCACGAGGGGTTGGGTTTTTTAGGTGTGGACAGTGTGGGGTATGTCAAATTGTCACAATTAAGTCATCAATGGATTGCAACACTTCTTTTGTTATTTATGTGATACGTTGCAAATGCTCTCGAATATATGTGGGGAGTACTATACGTTCACTCAGAATTACAATTGGTTTTAAACAGTTGAATTTTTATCCAGATGTGGTTTATGTGGTACAAGATTAACGTCCACTTCGGAATCAACATATATACCGTTTTTTGTTACACGAGGGGGTTACACTCTCATTGTCAATAAGTCCTGAAGAAGTCGTTTGGGTCTTTTCCGTATTACGAAACACGTGAAGGCTTGGAACATTAGGTGTTTGAATTAGTGGAATTCAAGTTCTTGGAGGACTTTTCTTAATAAATCACGCGGATTTGATCACACATTAAGAACTGTTTTGATTTTGAATGTTAATTCTTTTACTACGTTTCTACTTAATTGCTATGATATTGCTGTATTTACACATATATATAGATTGAGTGCCTCACGTAAATGTTTGTGCTAGTTTTGGTTTACCTTGTAAACCTTGTAAGGGTAGGGTGTTGTCCCTTGTGAAGGCACCTTCTAGTTGCTATTGTGGCCAGATGTTTTCCTGAGCGCCCTTGTTTTTTCTCCTCTCATTAATACACCACTTCATTTAACAACAATCTACAACTAAAATAAGGTTCAGGAAACACTTTGATTTGCTCCAAAAAGCAGTCCACATTACATTGAAGAGACATCATCCAATATAAATTGATCACACAACTCCAGGTTGAAACATCAAATTCCATTCCCAAGTCTGTTCATGGGAACATCTTCCATCTGTGTGACTCCACAGAAATTTGAAACAATTGTATTCAATGACATCTGTGTTCCACTGTATTCCATTCTCAAGGATGATATGATACATCTTCTCGAAGTATAAACAAGAGGGCCTATTACCAAAATGTTGTATTCTCATGAGAATGAAGTCTGAAAGAAAACTCGTTATGAAAAAATAAATCAACATTTCCTGCACAGTCATGAAATACAAATTACAGGACTCACTTAAGCTAACACAAGTGAATTAAAGCAATTAATTGTATTAATACGTTTTAATAATCATACTTTTAATATGCCAACTTATGAATTCCATGTTAATAATGTGAAAAAGGACTTTATCAATCATGAGTTGCATGGTTCTGGTACTGCACAATAAGTTTGTATTCAAATCTACTGTTACCTTGCAGTACATCCACTTAGTACCATACAATTATGACCCTAACTGCATGGAATGGGGTATCAATGTGTGGGGCTGTTTTTTGGACGTAAAACCAAACAGATGCCTTCATGTATCATGCCATTTTCAGTGGGTAGGGCTCTGATTTGTAAAACCAGAGCCCAAATTTATGACATTTAAAAAATCTCCAAACTCAATTAGCGATTCAGTAATATGTTACTGAATACTACTGAATTGCTAATTGATTTTGGGAATAGATGCTGTATTGGCATTAGAAAGGAGAGTGTTAAGGGTGTCCCTTCCAAATACCAATTCATTTAGGGATGTATTAATGTTCTGCGACCAAAATCGGGTTGCAAAATGCTATTATTTGACCACCTCCTTATTATTGTACCACCTCCTAAAAGGAGGTGGTAATCATTCGCAAATGGTACCTCTTAGCAAAAATATTTTTTATAAGCAGGCAGTAGGTGATGAATCCACTGCCTATTCATAAAAAAGGTTTGAATAATTTATTTTAAATGCACCCTGTTTTGAAAATGATGCATTTAAAGATTGCTTATTTAAAAGCAATCACAGACTTGGAGGTCTGATAACCCCAGCAGACTACCATGCCTGCCATTGCAGTTAATCACAGTGGGTCTTTATGTATGACGTACTGTATGCATATTGAGGTAGGTCGAATCGGGACCCACTACAAATCTGTATTTTGAGAACCAACCTATTAATACATAGGTCGGTTCTTAAAATAGCAATGGATTCACTAGAAGCCGGGTGTGAAAATTGTGACCAATTCTAACAAATCTTTTTTTTACATTCCATTTAAGGAATCACAAATTGCAAATCATTATTTGTCACAATTTACAATTGCTTAAATGAAATCTTCGTACAAGAGGCCTAGCATTTCAAATTCCGTGGGAATTAACACTAACATTTACTAATCTGATCTGACCTGGTGGTAAAGATATGCTGCACTCTCTATGTAGAAAGGAGGATGCGGGACGCAGGTGGGTGGACAAGGACAGGGTTTTAAGTGGGCCAGGCCCATCCAGGTTTTAGAACGTTAGTAATTAAAAATGGAGATTGAACTGAGTCCCCATCGGTTTCGATATTCATGCCCTTAACTTTACTAGCAAAATATTTAAGAAACTTAAAACTAATCAATGTCAAGGATTTAGAGCCTGTTTATATTTAACATGGTTTATCTTGCATTCTCTAAGAGTGTTAGCTTTTTCCAGGATTTGGGGTTTCTGTATTTTTTTGTGTAGTATACTTCTCACAGATAGGGCATACATTAAACCTAGTTGCCTCCAGGTATTTGTTAAAGAGCCCCTGGATTTAAGAAGGAGGGCAGTGCAAGGTTCTCAGAGTACCAGTGAGTGGGTCAAAAAGGTGTTCAGAAGACATAGTCATCCAATCCTTGGCCTCTCTGCAGACCACACAGAACAATAGCCTTGTATTCCTGTTGCAATCATGTTTCAAAGAGGTTCACAGTTGTCAAAATATAGACAAGGGGAAACTAAAGGAAAATGCAGTGCCTACAGGTAAGTGGATATGTTGTTTGTTTGGGAGATGGTGAAGTGAAAGAAATGTAAATCGTATTCAGATGAGCGAACAGAGGGTGCTAAAGAGAAAAGAGATGAGGTGTGAGATATGCAGATGGATGAGATGTGGAGAGAAAAAGGGAATTCATGTCTAACAGAGATTGAATTTAAGGAAGTGATTGAGACACTTTGAAGACCACTACCTCTACACAAGAATCAATACTGTTTCATTTGTAGTCTTGCACTTTCAGAATTGAAATACTTTCTATATAATTATGATTGTTATTTATCTTAAACAGCTAACACATAGACAAAGCCATACCACTGGGTGGTTTTAGTGTGTGGGTCAGTTGTGTTATGTATCTAGATGCAATACCAAAGCTCAGAGAAGCCAAACTGCTGGTCGGAAGGCACACTATGGGAAACTGAATTCTAGTTTATGTGTTTAAGCACACGCCCTTAATTACATAGGCCACACCCCTTTTTGAGAGCCTCACTTTTTTCGTCCCACTTAAAGTCTTGGAGAAAGGTATGGAAGGAGAAATTAGGGTGACCACCTGTCAGTAAATTTCACAGACTGCCTGTAATTTCACCCTGTCGTCCGTTGTCCGTGATGAAAGGCTTAACAGCTGGCTTTTGTCCGTAATTTTAAGCTTTCACCTAAAGGACAACGGCCGGCAGGGCGAAATTACGGGCAGATGAGTTTCCCCAGCTGGATTGAAAGGCAGGGAGTCTCCTGTGCGCTGAGGGAGGGAGGGGCAGACAGATAAGAAAGGGACCTTCTTGCCAGGGGGTCTCCTTCCTTAAAGACATGCAAATGTGGGCAACTGGTAAATCTGCAAATGCAAAGGGGCTTGGAAACCTGCTTTGACTTTAATCAAAGGAGACACTTGAAGCTTTCTGATGACAAAGATATTTTCTGTTAGAGAGGTACTGTAATGGTGTTCTAAGGTGAGCTGTGGAGTGTGTGGTTTTAATGGACTGTTATAAAAAAATGTTAGTACTAGGTATAAACTTTATATTATTCAAATCTGTATTTTATAAGGACGTTTTTTTATTTAACCGAAATGTATTTGTGCATTTTGTAGCAGCCTATATTATGAAGCAAATGTATTTATATAGCGCTTACTACCCCTGACGAGGTGTTGAATTAATGTTTAAATTAAGGACTTACACATTCACAGTTCCTTCAGGGACCTCGGTACCTCATGATACTAACAAGCATTGGCAAAGCCAATAGGTCTCGTCTAACCAAGAGTTATCGGCTTTGCCAATGTGTTTTAGCCATGTTATACGCCAGAGTGGCTGCAGTCCAGCATGGCTAAAGTTAGTGGCATAGTGGTGGGGAGTGGAGTAGAGTGGCATAGGAGCAGTGGTCTAGAGTCCAGTGGTGCAGAGTACAGTGCAGTGGGGTACAGTGCAGTTGTATAGAGTGCATTGACGTAGAGTGCAGTGGTTTAGAGTGCACTGACATGGAGTGGCGTTGGGCAGAGTAGAGTGGCAGAGAGTGCAGTAGTGTAGAGTAGGCTTGCATGGCATAGAGTGTAGTGGCATAGAGTGGTGCAGAGTGGAGAAGTGTAGAGTGGTGCAGTGCAGAGTAGAGTATAGTGCTGTAGAGTGCAGTTGCGTAGAGTGCAGTGGCATCGAGTGGCGTTGGGCAGAGTAGAGTGGCATATTGTGCAGTGGGGTAAAGTTGCATACAATAGAGTGCAGTAGTATAGAGTGGTGCAGTGGTATAGAATGCGGAGTAGACTTGTGTGGCAGAGAGTGCAGTGGCGTAGAGTGGAGTAGTGTAGAGTGTTGCATAGTAGAGTATAGAGCTGTAGAGTGCAGTTGCAGAGAGTGGAGTGATGCACAGTGCAGTGGCATAGAATGCAGTGGCACAGAATGCAGTGGTGTAAAGTAGATTGTCTCACAGTAGAGTGAAGTGGCTTAGAGTGGTGAGGTGCAGGGTAGAGTGGAGTTGCGCAGAGTGGCATAGAGTGTGATGGCATAGAGTAAAGTGGTGTAGAGTGCCGTGGCATAGAGTGCAGAGGTGTAGAGTAGATTAGAGTGATGTACATATGTTAAAGAAACACTAAGTACATTTTTTTAAATTTACATTTTGTTTGTGCAATTTACATCCCAAATATTTTGAAGATTCTATATGTACTTGACACTTAGGGATACCCAAATCACTAGTTTAGCTTTTGCTCAACCATTTAAAGACATGGACAAAGCAGACCATTGCCTTGCACAACCTTGCAAGGAATCTGGCCCCTTCTCACTCTTCACAAGCACGAACAGCAGACTATTGCACCAGAAGAGTTTGCCAAGGTGGATGGGTGTTGCTTGTTCAGCCACTTGACAAGTGCCTCTTCTGTTTCTCTCCTTTGTGCAGAGACAACTCCCCAGGTACCCAATACCTTCCAATAGTCTTGGTGGACCCATCTTGTCTGATTTTAGGAATTGTTACACATTGTTCTTCTCTTCCTTATTTATCCGGTACTTAGCAACAACCCTTTGAATCACTTGCCGTGGATTTCCCATTTGATCTCAATTTCATCTTCCTCTTTTATTATCTTTGATTGGTAGACTGGGTTCCCATTTCTGAAATAAATACCCCAGACATACACTCTAGTGCTATGAGACTGCAGGCAGGTTGTGGGTACCTTACATCCTGACATTGGATGTGAGACTGTCGCCCACACCATCTGCCCTGCCTCATTAATTTGTTTTTAGGTTGAAAGTCCACTGGCGGTTGGGGTGAGCCTGATGATTTTGTTCAATTTATTTAAACTAGCATAAGTGTAGTTACCTTACTGTTTCCCAACCTGTTTGCCAAGGGTTTTAAAATGTTCAGAATCATAATCAAAATGTTGCTGTTACTTTCTCTTCAAGAAGGATTGGGTATATTTGGGTAGGGGTGAGGGCCTTGACACATTGCTGAAGGGCATTAATTTACTACTAAACATGGACTTACTGTGACACCTGAATGTAGCATACTAGGAGGCAATCACAAAAAGACCACAGTGAATAAATAGTGCTATGTTAAAAAAGAATACATAAATGCACTGGCACCATAGTGAGGCATGGCCTCTCTTGGGTGTGTCTGTAAAACTGTCTTTTAATCATGAATTTTTGTCCTGAATTTAGACCCTTTATCCTGAATTTTTTACAGTCCTGTCCAGAATTTGCCTCAATGCCAGGTGGTCACCCTAGGAGGAATATATTTTATTTTGCGCTCTCCACAGTTAGCGAGAAAATTGAAATACGACTTGGCTGCTGCTGTAACCAAAATCTCGTGCATTTCTTCCAGGTAGTTTTCCATGCGAAAAAATCCAGTCAGGTTCCTCCACACTTAAAAAACCGGATGCGGAAAGCCCTAACAGCGAAAAATCAGGCGGAACGAAATTAAGAAATTAATTCCCAGTGACTTGCAGTTAGGAACTAATACAGTTTTGTATGTAGGGCAGGCTATCGTGCAACCAGACCGGGCTGCCAAAGAAAGTCAATGCAAGATGGCTATGCCTGGAAAGATCTGATTAAATTCCACTATGTTGAAGGTTAGACGCACCGCTCGATGGGGGGCGGTCAATCGGGATTGAGGGAGTCCACTTACCAAGGTTTGCGTCATCCATGTGTCAGATGGCCAATGCTTCCATAGCCATGCTGAAGAAACGTTTGAAACGTTTGAGCGAAGCAGCACTGCTTAACACAAAAAAGAATTCTAAATATAGCCAAATCCCGTGGACTGAATAATGGGTACTTATTGACAGCACTTAAAACCACCATGTGTTTATTAATTTTTTTGTACGATTTCCTACATAAAGAGAGAAACAGTAGAGGAAACAGTTTTCCTGATTTGCCCTGAGTTGTCTTACAAAAATGGTTTGTTCCTAAAGTCTATGTTGAGCTCATTTACCATATTGAGAAATCAGGCATGACACGATCAAAAAACACCAACTAAATCTGCGTTGAGCATAGCAGTGTATTATGTGTGCCTTCAATAGGAGGGATATTCATTACAATTAAAGGCTACATATGTGCCATAGCTCAGGATGCAGAACAACAAACGTAGACGTTATATTTATTTTTGCAATTATGTATTTATTTGTAATGTACCATGCACGCTTTCATTTAATCTGTTCTCGAAACATGTAATTATTCTCATCAAAATTCACAGCTATTACATCATAAGAAGACATTTGACCTAGTGAACAAAAGACTGTGAATTTGCAAATTCTATGTTAGTGACAAATGCAAAGTCTTAATTAGCAGAGCACAAAAGAGTGCAAACTTAAACAAACATTGACAAAACCTCACACCTCCTGGGGTGTTTTTACACCCTTTAATGTACATCACCTGATTGCAGTCTGAAAAAATGAGTTGGAAACCCACTCTCTGCAGTGGTTTCCAGCTCACCCTGACTGCCACGTTATGATTTCGGCTCCTCATCGGGTGACTGTGTGAAGGGAGCTGAAATTGTGTGACAAACGGTGCCAGCACCGTGTGAGTTGGCAGGTCTGTTATTGCTTGCAAGTTACATAAATCTCTTTTAAGTCAGACCTGTAATTTTCTAGACAAGAAGTCCAATGATATGTAGCCAGTGCATGTTTATACATTCATTTGGGATTCTTTCGCAAAACTGACAACAGGAAAATGTGGTACTGCTTGAAATATTTTTCACTGTACCTGGAGGCACAAAAAACACAATTCCCCTGAATTTGGTGCACTGATAAAGGGAGATAACTATTGTAAAATCATATGTGTTTCATGCGATTACAGGATAGATTGGTTCTTCTAGCTAATGTAGACCCTAATGATCATTTTCTCCTGATCTGCATTTAAATGCAGTCTGGGTATTCTGGTTACGCAATAAGTGCATAAGAATACAGCCATGATTCTGAATGGCTGTTGATGCCATAAGCATTAGGGTATTAGGCACTGTAGAAAACCCACCTTTTTGCATATCCCCTGAGATTTACAACTCTTTCTGGACCCTATTTTTGCATTTTTAACTCTGTGCCCCTTACCCTTGCTAAACAGTAATAAAGTACCAGTGCTCCCTTTTAAACAAGGGTAAGTTGGCTTACTGTTGATTGACAAATTTACCTTCCCTACGGGCCCATAGTATATGGTGTAGGAAAGGCACACAGGGCCTGGAAGTCAATAATTCCTCCTGTGAAGTGCAGCAGCTACAGTAACATCCACAGGGTTAGCCTGTAAAACATACTTCTGACATAGCATGTGTAGCTTGACTCAAAGTGGCTAAAACTTGGCGTCAAATCTATCAAAATTGCCCCTTTGACCAGCAGGAAACCTTGATTTTAAATATTGTCACCCCGAAATACATCTTGTTTCCCACAAGCCAAGTTGTCTCATATTTAAAAGTTGAACATGACACCACTGACAGGGCTGTAGTTGAATGCTAGAAAATGTCAAAGCACATATTATCAACTCTAATTTGTAACTTTTAACAGGACATGACTGAAAAAAACAATTTTTTATATTTAGTAAAAATCCAATTTAATGGTAAAGTCAAATATTTTATAAATAACTTTTTAGAAGGCTACCTTTTACCTGCCTGAACCTCAGTGGCCAATTAGCATTAGCCTACAGACAGCTGGTCTGCCAGGGCTTGGCTTTAACCTGCTCCAAGAGCAGGTGCAATGGCTTGCAGAAAGATGAGTGAGGGTGGACTTTGGAACTTTATTAGCTTTTAAAGCTGCTTACCCTTTCACATGTAACTGTAAGGTGAGACTCGAGAAGGTAACCTTTTGCCTCCTCAGCCAGGCTGACACAATACCTAGTGAGAGGGAAGCTTCCCTCAGAACCAGTTTTGAGTGACCACGAAGGAACTTCTCATTTCCCAGGCCATACCGCTAAATAGGCACACATGCTCAGCAAAAGGGAGACACAGTTTCTCCATTGTGAATTTCTGAAGAAAGATGCATTGTGGGATTGTTGCAGTAGGGCAAACAGAAGCTGTTTCAAAAGAGGGTAGGGTTGCCCCTGGGAACCTTTACCACATTGGTTAGAGAGGAGTTAGGAGTAACCTCCACACACTATCAGATGCAAACCATAAATTTGAAACCCAAGGCATCCTCCTAAGCACATGTTCTGAAACTGCAGATGATCAGAAGTGGACTGGACCTAGTGTCTGTGATCGTGGAGGAGCCCAGAAGGATGGGACCTGCTCCCTCTTGTACCCAGGGCAAAAAAGTAGACACTTAGGCCCATATTTATACTTTTTGATGCAAAACTGCGCTAACGCAGTTTTGCGGCAAAAAAATTAGCGCCGGCTAACGCCATTCTGAAGCGCCATGCGGGCGCAGTATTTATTCAATGACATTAGCCGGCGTTAGCTGCCGGCGCTGTCTGGTGTGCGTTAAAAAAAAACGACGTACACCATGCAGCGCCGGCGTAGGGGGAAAATGGCGTATGGGCGTCCACAAATGGTGCAAGTCAGGCTGAGGCAAAAAAATCGCCACAACCCGATTTGCGCCATTTTTTTACGATGCCCATCCCCCATTGAAATGACTCCTGTCTTAGCAAAGACAGGAGTCATGCCCCCTTGCCCAATGGCCATGCCCAGGGGACTTCTGTCCCCTGGGCATGGTCATTGGGCATAGTGGCATGTAGGGGGGCACAAATCAGGCCCCCCTATGCCACAAAAAAAAAATGAAAAAAAATACTTACCTGGACTTACCTTAATGTCCTTGGGGTGGGTCCCTCCATCCTTGGGTGTCCTCCTGGGGTGGGCAAGGGTGGCAGGGGGTGTCCCTGGGGGCAGGGGAGGGCACCTCTGGGCTCATTCTGAGCCCACAGGTCCCTTAACGCCTGCCCTGACCCAGGCGCTAAAATCCGGCGCAAATGCGGGTTTTTTAGACCCGCCCACTCCCGGGTGTCATTTTTGCCCGGGAGTATAAATACGACGCGTATGCATCGCAGTCATTTTTTAAGACGGGAACGCCTACCTTGCATATCATTAACGCAAGGAAGGTGTTCACGCAAAAAAATGACGCTAACTCCATGAACTTTGGCTCTAGACGCGTCTAACGCTAAAGTATAAATATGGAGTTAGTTTTGCGTCGAATTTGCGTCGAAAAAAACGACGCAAATTCGGCGCAAACGGAGTATAAATATGCCCCTTAGAATCAGTTGGCTGACCTCCTGTGTGACTACAGTGACACGCTTCAAGAGACCTTATGCCTGAATTGACCAGTTGACCAGTACTAATTTGACCAGTGTGGGCAAGAAAACCACTACTTCTGACGGTGCGCAGCCCAGGACATAGCTGGAACCAACTCTGGGGGATGGGGTTCCCAGGGCCATTAATGGCTCCGGGAGTGGGGCCGTGCTGCCCCCTCCCATTTGTTTGCACGGCTACACCCCAGGTGTTGGCAGGCCCCAAGGCTGAAAATAGTCTGAGGAGGGGGACCTTGTTGCCCCATCTTCCTTTTTTGTAATGGCCGGGACCTGGGGGTGTCTGGTCCCCAGGATCGAAATTGGCCTGGGAGAGGGCCTGTGTGCCCCCCCTTCCCTTCAATATTATGGCCAGGCCCCGGAGGTTAGGGGTACCCAGGGCTGAAATTGGTCCAGGAGGGGGCTGTGTGTGCCCCCTTTCCCAATATATACTAGGCAAGCCCCACCACCCAGGGGGTCTACTAAAATCAAGCACAGGAAACTTCATTTGTTTTTTAAAATTATTTTTCCAGGGACCCACGGAAAAATAAAAAATAAAAAAGCTTTTGGCTGCCACCAGGCCCTGTGGGACCCCACCATTGTCATGGGAACTCTCGTACTCCAACGACACTACTGGATTTGGGGCAGCAGCACCTCTGCATTGTAGGCGACTGAGTCACTCCCACACCACTTGGCAGCTGTTGGCCCAGCCCTCCCGCCTCACTAGCAACACCTCACCAAACCCAAATAGTAAAGGAGATTTGTGGCAGCCTTGCATGGAACTCTGAATAACCCTCTGGTAAAATCGTGGTGAAACAAGCATTGCCCTTTTCTCTCCACATACAAGTCTCTTACACACATAAAGGCAAAAAAAGAGATGCAGGACAGTTTTCAAAACCTTTAGGGAAAAGACTGCAATCTCTGTTAAATGCATGAGCTGCAATGATTAGGATAATGCGTAATAACAAAATCAGGATTGTGAAAATTAGAGATGTAAATATAAACAATCCCAACATATTGTCCTGACATGAGCATACAATTCCTACCAAAAAGCCTAATCTCGGGTCCCTGAGTGAGAGCATGGCAATGTAAGCCAAATTTGTGTCTGTAAAGTGTCCATGAGAAGCAAAACCCACCCCCGTTACCTTGGTACAAAGTCAGGCGTCTAGTCCCCAGGTCAGGATCCGTGGAGACATGAGACTGAGGTCGGCTAAAAACCGACATGCAGCATGGATGGAATTTCTGGATAGAATCCCCTCTAATGCCCTTTGTCCTACAAGATGTTTTTAAAGGGACATGTTTATGTTCATGCACTGAAGCCTGATGCGGATATGTACCTAGGTGCTCGACTGTTTACACATTCTTGGTGCCGGAAATACAAAATATTATTCAGTGTGCCTCACATTCCGTTCTTGTGATTCAGAGGAAAAGAACATGATGCAAAGTATGTTATCCATAGCACTGATAATGATGCTTTCGCAGAATAGCAGATGCTAAAGAAATTAAAACAATGCCATTAAAAGAAGCAATATTAAAATGAATAAAAATTGAACACAGAAACACAGAGCATAGTTACTAGGTAAAAGGGCACAGTTCATAAGCCTAAACTAAGCTATCACTGTGCCCAAGTGACTAAGCAAAATGGACCCACCGCACCATCAGGCCCCATCATCTGCCCCTTCTCTTTTTTGCCTTTTATATTTATATGTGTGTGTGTATGTATATATATATATATATATATATATCTTCCAACACTCCTTCAAATAACAGGAGACCCAGGACACCTCCAAGGTGCAAATCAATTTATTTCAGCACACAAATCCAACGCGTTTCGGCAACAGCCTTACTCATGGATACATCAACATTACAGTGCTCCAAGCTAAAAACCATGTAGTACTAAACATAAAAGACGGACAGAACCTCAAAACCCCACCAAAAGGCACATAATGTGGCGGCCATCTTAAAGTGCATCTATAAGCAAGTTTTACAGTAATTTGTACCATAGTTTTTCAAAATTGCAGCTCTAATTATTGTTCAGATCCATTAAAATCTTTAAATTAATGTGATATTATATTCAATACATGGAGTAAAATTCAATTTATAAAATACAAACAATGTAAATAGAATAATTCATTATATTATAAAAAATATAAATATAAATATTTTTTAAGATGTTTAAAATTCAATGTATAACTTATAAATCTTGAATAGTACTACCTATGCTTAAAACAATCACATTTCATCCTATACCATCCAAATGGACCTGTACACTTACACAAAACTTTTTAAAGGATCACATAACGTTGTATGGAACCTATCAACCCAAGTGGGTACACGTACAAATTCATCTACTGTAAAAACCTTATAGATCCCAACACCTATTACCCTATACTAAATCATAAAAAGATATGTAATAAATCAAACAAATCACCCCTACTTCACATGTTTTGTCAACCGGACACCTATCAGACAAAAAATCGGTTACCCTAGATGGATACTCAGCTCCTCACTCGAGTTCAGCCCTACAGGTTCCAATGTTTCAAAGTCTATTATATATTTAGACTCTAAGACGCGTAACAACCTTTCTCTATCACCTCCCCTCTTACTCGTCCTTACTTAATCAATAACTACAAACTTCAACAGATTTTCATTGCCAAAATGATGGCTAAGGAAGTGCCTAGCTACTGGGTAATTTTTGTCCTGATTTTTAATGGCTCGTCTATGTTCCAAAATTCTTTTCTTCGCATTGTGTATTGTACTGCCCACGTACAATTTTTCACATGGGCAAATCAGACAGTATACACAGTAAGACGTATTGCAATTGTAGTTACCTCTAATTGCAAAATTGTCTAACCTTCCCGGGACATTTAAAGTTCTGCAGCTATTGCTGGTTTTACAAGCTTTGCACTTCATACAACAGAAGAATCCTTCCATTCTCATATTCTGCATCCGTCCTGTTGATGTTACCTCATTGCGACACAGATTGTCTTTGAGAGATTTATTCCTCCTAAAAGTTATTTGGGGATTGTCACTGATCCAGTTTACCAAAACAGGGTCAGTCTGTAAAATATGCCAACTCTTTCCAAGTAATGAACGTATTTTATACGAATGATTGCTATAAGTTGTGATGAATCTGATGGACTCACTTTCCTTCTCTTGCCTCTTATTGGTTCCATACAAGACATCATCCCTTTTCAATGCCATCACTTTTCGTTTGGCTTGATCGATCACTTTAGCCCCATAGCCTCTGTTCCTAAATCTCTCACACATCACTTTACACTCTTGGTGAAAATCAGCTTCCTCACTGCAATTCCTCCGGGCTCTCAACAATTCCCCAAATGGGATACTCCATATTAGAGTCCCCGGATGTGCACTGTGTGCACTTAACAAACTGTTACCGGCTGTTGCCTTCCTATACAATTTGGACACTAATTTGTTGCCCCTCACAGAAATTGTCACATCGAGGAACTCTATACACTTCGAATCCAAATGCTCAGTAAATCTTAGGTTACACTCGTTACTGTTCAAATCTCTCACAAATTGCACAGCTGATTCAACATTGCCCCTCCAGATTACAAAAATATCATCAATAAAGCGACACCACAAGACCACATTGGTATCGAATTGGGTAATCTCCTCTGACACCTGTTCCTCCCACCAGCCCATAAACAAATTTGCATAGCTGGGGGCGAAGCAGGTGCCCATAGCTGTCCCTTGCAACTGCTTGTATAGATGGCCATCAAAGATGAACACATTATTTTTGAGACAGAACTCGATCATATTGCACAACATTTCCGAATGGAAGAAGAAAGATAGTGACCTTGCTCTAAGAAAATGTCTAATAGCTCTCACCCCCAAGCCATGATCTATGCTCGTATAAAGACTAGTCACATCTAGGGTTAACAGTAAGAAGTCCTCCTCCCATACAATACCCTCAATGATTTTCAAGAAATGAGTGGTATCTTTAACATAAGAGGGTATTGACTCAACAAAGGGACGTAAGAAAAAATCAATATATTTTGATGTATTCTCCAGGAGCGACTCCATAGCCGAAACTATAGGCCTCCCTGGTGGATTAACTGCATCCTTATGAATTTTGGGGAGAAGATAAATAACTGGAATTTTCGGACGATCACACTTAAGAAACAGGAATTCATCCCATTCTATCATCCCTTGATCTTTCCAATCGATAAGCATATCAATATATTGTTCATTCATTGATTTAACATCTCCCCAACTCACTTCTTCATAACACAGAGTGTTACTTAACTGTTTCATTCCCTCTGACACATATTTGATGGTATCTTGAATGACTACATTACCCCCCTTGTCGGATTGTCTAATCACAATAGTATGGTCTTCCTTCAACTTCCGGAGAGCTTGCCACTGTTCACCTGATAGGTTGCTATTTTTCACATTCATCACACTATATCTCAACTTCTTCAATTGTTTCGTCATTTCTCGCTCAAAAACCTCAAGGGCATCACAATGAATTGCAGGTAGAAAGGTCGATTTTGGTTTAAAATTACTAGGGCAATTACTATTTAAAGCAATACCAGTCCCCATCAGATTTAGGATAGGATCTTCATGGGGAGTTACCCCCTCACATAAATCCATTGCTGTATGTAATACATCAATGTCAGAGATACATAGATTGCTCACATTTGCCTCTACCCCAACTTGCTCACCCTTTTTGACCTTGGTATGGTACCACTTTTTCAATTTCAACTTCCTAATGAACTTAAAGGTGTCAATCCTAGTCTGAGTATAGTTAAAACAACTGGTTGGGCAGAAAGACAGGCCCAGAGATAAGAGGTCCTCTTCAACAGCAGACAACACTCTGCTGGAGAGATTAATAATGTTCATGGTTTTCACTTGCGTGCTCGGGTTACCACTCCCTGGGGTCTTATATTGTCTCCTACGCCCCCTCTTTTTGGCCTGTCTGTTCCTCTCCCTCTTCCTCTGTCTCCTCGTCCTCTGCCTCTCTGAGCGTGAACTCCTTTGTGTTGATCCATCCTTCCCTAGTTCAACAGTCTGAATTGCTTTAAAAAATTCAATCTATCCACTTCTTTATCCAATGTCGGAGCCCCAGCCAAAGCAGTATCTGATACATCTGAAAGGTATATATATATATAGAGAGAGAGAGAGATACATAGGGGGTCATTCTAACTCTGGCGGGCGGCGGATGCCGCCCGCCAGAGTTCCCCCGACAGAACACCGCTCCGCGGTCTGAAGACCGCCGCGGTGATTCTGTGTTTCCCGCTGGGCTGGCGGGCGACCGCCAGAAGGCCACCCGCCAGCCCAGCGGGAAACCCCTTCCCACAAGGAAGCCGGCTCCGAATGGAGCCGGCGGAGTGGGAAGGTGCGACGGGTGCAGTTGCTAAGCAGACACTGAAATTCTTTGTGGGGCCCTCTTACGGGGGCCCCTGCAGTGCCCATGCCATTGGCATGGGCACTGCAGGGGCCTCCAGGGGCCCCACGACACCCCATACCGCCATCCTGTCAGGATGGCGGTATGGGGTGTCGGAATCCCCATGGCGGCGCAGCAAGCTGCGCCGCCATGGAGGATTCCTGAGGGCAGCGGAAAACCGGCGGGAGACGGACGGTTTTCCCTTTCTGACCGCGGCCAAACCGCCGCGGTCAGAATGCCCTTGAGAGCACCGCCAGCCTGTTGGCGGTGCTCTCGTGGTCGTTGACCCTGGCGGTCAATGACCGCCAGGGTCAGAATGACCCCCATAGTGTATATATGTGTGTGTATTTGCTGGAAACTGCTGGAAACAAGCACAGTTAAATGTGAGTTATGGTCCAGAGAACACAAAAAGGTAAAAGCCTGAAATGTATAGTTGTTGTGTGTAACACACAATATATACCATAATATATATTTGATCTATGTAGACAGCAATTTCCTAAACATCATCCCGATTGGTCTGCACCAAATCAAGAAGAAAACGTTGGTGCAAATTTATTAGTAAATCAAAACTGTTTTGACCTCCACCCACTTTTACTGTACCCACCAGTGGATCTGCATGCAACCTAATACACCTGCAGTGGGTCTAAATTGTTAAATATCTGTCATATTTGATACAGATTCATCAAACAGTATGAAAGTCATAAGGAAGTGAAAAGTGTATTCCCCCTCCCTCTAATGTCAGCCCCAGAATAGATTGGCATAAACCTTAAAATACCAATAGAACACAAATTCTTTCAATCTTCTCTCAAATTGTTTTCAGGTTCATCACAAAGTACCAGTGTTATTTACAACATAAACGCATCCCTGTTTATTGACTAAGCCCCTCCTTATTGGATGTCTGCCCATATGTAAATACAAGAAAAGGCTAAATGGGCTACAACCCTCCCATATTTCCAGCCTAATTACCAAACAGTGCATGGAAAATCAAACATATTTCTCCACCCTTTTAACTTTGCCTATCCCATTGGATCTTCAAAGAACCTGAAATGTCTCCAATCAGTGTAACTTGGTAACTGCCACAACTGATGTAGATTTTTTAAACAACAAATTTACAAGCAAATCCAATTTGTATAAACCCAGCCCCCTAAACATTACCCCTCCCTTACAGATTGGCACAAAACATGACCTCCCAATAGAAAACTAATCTTTTGAGGTGTCAGCCAAATTTTATGCAGATCCATCACTTAGCACCGCATGTATTAGCATATCAATTCTTGTTTGCCCCCCACCTTGATGGATCAGAACACATTTGAAAAAAACAAGAGTAATCTCAACATACTAAGGACCTGATTTAGAGATTGGCAGATACTACTCTGTCTACGGTCTGCCAAATTTCGTTATCACTGTTGTTCCGACAGTCATCTCTGTACCTTGGCAGCAACCACCACCATACTGGTAGTGGATGTTTACTGCCAGTTTTAACAGCCATTCACCAGGAATTTACAAAGTTTCTACTTTTCAAAAACAAACTCTCAAAGTGGGAGTTTGTTTCTGCAAAACAAACAAACTGAAGGGCCCCCACATCAAGGGGGGTTTATACCCTTGGTGTGGGGTAATTGCTAGTTTTTTTCTATCCCTCACCACTGGGTTTAACTGTGACAATGGACAGAAAAAAAGACTTCACACAGTCTGTTCTAAATGCGGCTTGTGGCTTAGTGCCCTTCCTTCGACAGTCCCTAATCTGTAAGACCACCAGAGGAACCAAACCATCAATGGAGCCAATCGGGGCTCTGCTGATGCAAACCAGCCAGTCCTCTCTACTGGGGCACCCCCCCAGGCCCTTAAACTAAAGTAGTGGCCCTGGGGCATGGAGTCCCAGGGCCTTTTAAAGGTTCGGGGAGGGGACCACGCGGACCCTTCCCCTTTTATTAGAAAAGCAGCCTTGGGGGAAGGGGTCCCCAGGGCCTATCAGGCTTGGGGTGGGGATCCAGGCAGCTCCCTCACCTTTAATAAGAAAAAGGCTCTGGGGAATGGGCCTAATAAGGGCCAGGGAGGAGACCATGTGCCCCTCTCCCCTTTAGTGAAAAAAGGCCCAGGGGAATGAGGCTCCCAGGGACTAATAGTGCTTAAGGCGGATGGCTACTGGGACCACCCTCCCCTTGAAAATACATAGGGTCCTGGAGGTGAGCCGTGTGGTCCCCTTCCCTTCAAAATACATGAAGGCTGTGGGTATTGGCTCCCCACGACCCAATGATGCTTGGGAGGGTGGTTACTTGGTGCCCCTTCTCTTGAAAATACCTGAGAGATGGGGGGCTAATGAGGCTTGGGGAGGGGGCCACATGGCAACCCTCCCATTTAAAAGAGATATGACCCTGGGTGACGAGGTTCCAAGGGCCTTTTAAAGGACCAGGAAGGGGCTGTATGCCCCCTTTAAAAAATATTTCCCTGGGCGATGGAGTCCCCAGGGCCTTTTAAAGGCTCGAGGAGGTTGGCAGCCAGGGCTCCTTCTCTTAAAAAACAAAAGCCCTGGGTTATAGGGTACCCAGCTCTTAATAAGGCTCAGGGAGGGGTGACACTTGTTCCCCCTTCCCTTTAAAAAACATAAGGCCCTTAGGGATGGGGCATCCAGGGCCTAATGAGGCTTAGTTGGGGGGAATAAGGCCAGGAGAGGTGGGCCACGTGGCCCCCTCCCCTTTAAAAAAACATATGTCCGTAAAAACATATGTCCTGTGAGTAATATGTGAGGTCATAAGCAGCGCATGGCAGTGGCACAAGCTATAATTAGCTGTGCTAGCTATAACTGGTGAATGTCTGTGTTTTTTTAGTTCAAAATGTTGAAGCTGTCACTGAAATATTCACCTAACTATAGTTACTTTAACCTTTTATTTGTATATATATATGTATATGTACACACACACACGTAGAGAGATAGATAGATAGATAGATAGATAGATAGATAGATAGATAGATAGATAGACCGATAGATAGACCGATAGATAGATAAAACATAGCACCTCCAGAACACACACCTCTTGACAGCCATCTATTTCTTTGTTAGTATATGGACGGGAATGGAGTGCTCGTCAACAAATCTGTGAACTCTGACCAAAAATTATTAAAGGAACAACCCGCATTCCAGACTTTCCAGTTCTGTTAAGGTTTATTGTCTTGCTCAAAGCCTGGCACAGACCATCTAACACATTTACACCTATGGTTTTGATCACAGGTGCCATATTGCCAACATAAAGCATTTATTTATACTAAGTGGAAAGTACAAATATTTATATGTTATGACCCATTCAGTATGACGATTTTCAACACATGTTCTCCTTATGAGATTTTTATCTACATATAAAATACTCCATGGGTGAATCTTATCTCATGATCAAAAATTACATATACCCCAGATATATACAGAAGACCAACATCAAAGATATGGGCACCATATTGGAGGGAGTCTTGATACCATGAAAAATATCATGATATGTAATGGTGATATAACATCCCGACTGCGGAGTCACCATACATGTAAGTATAGATTGTAGTAGTAAATGTGGGAGGGACACAGAGGAGAGGGTACGAAAAGGGGCAAACATATTTCTAAACAGGATTTATTTGGAAGGAGTAAGCTTGGTTTAGGGAGTTTCAGGGGATGGTTTAGGGAAGGACGTCACCCACCCATTCAAGAGTTTATGAAAGTTAGTTTCTTTTCTCCACTACTATTTATAGCCATTAAATGACAGCTACAATTATCCCTCACATTTAAACATGGTGGGTCAAAGGTATAAACTACTCCTCACAAAACCTTGTGTACACCTGACTACAACCACAGACAGTCCTTGTTGAAACAACAAAGGACATAATCAACTCATTCAAAGCAAAAGAAATGACATGAAAATGACATTCAATTTGCAATCAAATGAGAATCCAGTAAGCGTTCTGATAGGCGAAAACATCTTTGGAAATTTCTCCTTAAAAATACATAATTGACAATCGAGGAACTGTAAGACAGACAGACATATAGAGACACAGACAGTTACGACTTTTGGACAAAATTGATTCTTCCTTTGAGCTTGTTGTGTACCCAGCATGGCCAAGGAGGGCATAAGTGCTACTTGCCACAGGAACTTTCTTTTGTTACCCCCAAGTGTTTTTTTTAGAAATGTCATCTCAAGCTTGCACTTGTTTAAGAAGTGCAGTGCTACAATTTCTTCAGCTTAGTCAAGTCATATTTGATGTGACATGTGTAAGTAGATCAGGCTTTCTGGCCATAGCTGATATTTAGTGCAGTATCAAGGATGTAGGAGCGACCTAATAGTGATCAACAGACTCTCCCTCAGATAATAAAGCACCTGACTTGTGACTTTTTCCAGAGGTCTAAGGCACCAGAAAAATGGCCTCAAAATCAGCAAGAATATATTAGGTGACAAAAACTGGATCCTTAAAATGTATACCTTTGGTCAGAAAATATACAATAAAAAGTAAGCATATCATTAAGAAAATCATAGTTAAATACAAACTTAGCATGACTTTTCCTTGATTAATACATCAAGAAGTGTAGAGTGTAGAGCAATATAAGAAAAATAATTGGTAACAGGAAGCCATAAGTTATTGCACTTAACAGCTAATTGTATAGAATGTATGTTTTATCTACACAGGCTATGAGTGTGACAAACAAGATTCTACCATGCTTCAACTGAAAGCCGGTCATTTACCTTTCAATTGGATGCAATAACTTGTAATGTAATTGCTATCAATAAACCATCAAGTTTGCCTAGCAAATATTACTAAACCACAAACAAGGAAATTCTCCTATACAATTTATATAATGAGAATGATGCAGACAGTTGTATAATTCCATTAATTTTGTGTCAAACCTCGTACCAAAGAGCATGAATCTGGGGACACTAAAAACATATGCACAATAGAGCCCACATCTGCTTCACAATATCAGCTTGTATCACTCTTGACAATTGTTTGTGCATGAATGAGAACAGGAGTATTGTGTAACCTGTTAGTGAAAAAAATATAATGTTTGTATTAGACGGACTAGACGTGAAATGGAGTGCATTTTGGCCCAAATTCTATCCCAGGTAGAGATTGCCCAATAAAGGGATATTTCAACTTCCAGTGAAAGCTTGTTCTTAGCCTTATCCCTATCAGTTCTATGGAAACCAAACATCTTATAAATAGGGGAAGGCCTATTGGCTGTGGTTATTAGAACATTAGTAGTATGAGAAACCAGAACGGAAGAGTTTAAAGAGGATAATCATGCCAAAAGAGGAGTGATAATAAGCAAATAAGTAACAAACAAACTAAGAAACAAAATGGCGGCAACTAGTCATCTCTTCTGAAGGGGAAGAGATATCTATCTGTTTGACAGGTAGAAGACAATAGAAAATCTCATCAATGCTTGTCATATTAGTCTGACAACGTTGCCCACAAATGCAGTTATTCTAACATGCAGTGAAATCTTATATGCATTTCCATGCATAATAACCAAACAATGAAGTAATCCATTTTTTATTCAACAATAACTCATCTACCCTCCAAATCATTGTTTTGATAAATGAAAGAGAAAAGAAGGCTCCTATTGCAGAAAATAGCCATTCCATTTTTATTACAAGTAAAGGGGGATAAAAAATATCACCCTCCCATTACTTCCTACGTTTATCTATATCACCGTCACAGAGATGTGATCCTTGTAATAACAATAATTGACCCTTAAGTTTAGAAAGAAGGGTGAACACTCTTTGACATTAATAGGATATTTCAAACCCTTCACATTTCAAGCAGTTGTCTCATATAACTTAGTACTTCATAGAAACCAGATAATAGAACCTTACATAGAAAAAACTTGACAAAAAGACAGCAAAAGGAGTAAAAAGAACTCTAGTCACAAGAAAACTCAAACACAAAATAGATAAAGTTAACCAAAAGGGTGAAAGCATAGAGGAGCACCTGAAGGAGAATATGGGATCCTACACTCTGATTTATAACTGAGCTGAAAATATTCAACTATTGTGAATGAACATAAGCAGATTGACAAGAAAAGGTAATTTACCTATATCCTGGATAAATTAATTAAAAGGAGATGAGAGACAAACAACAAGTTGGGTATCTCAATGATGGAACAACAAAACAACGGGATGTTGAAGGAACTTGCTACAGCAATGAAAAACAGAAGAAAAATATACTAAGTAGATCAGATGCACCCTTAAAAGGACTAACATAATACAGAAGGTATAGCAAATGAATAGGACATCTCTGATAAACATTCCAGAATATGACTATATTTGCTAATATAAAATATCAGCAGTCTTTCCCAATTCCATGTCCAGTACTCTATGCCGTTGGGTGAATTCTTTCAGCTTGTTAGGATCTTCAAAGGTATATGTTTTTTCACTGAAAGTAACTTTGAAGACACACAATGAACAAATAATATTTGGTATTCATAGCCCTGAGTTGAGGTGTCATGGATAGGAAGGGCATTCTGTGACTTGCTGTGGCATTCAAAACATTATGGGAAAAAGAGACATGGTTTTCTGGCCATTGAAGAGATTATTTAGACCTTGCTGCACAATAAATAATAAATAGGTAAAATATAAAAGAAGAATGATCACTCCCCTCTGTTTGGAGGTATAAGACAAAGCTTTGGATGCAATCAACGTGTCCTTTGACTATTCAAAGGAGAAGATAGCTGCAAATTGACAATGTGATGGATAGGTGTTTTGCAAATTGGGAATCATATTTGAGCTTTGAGAACCTTCTGGAATACTTTACAGTCCCAGATTGTTCCTCAACTCTCCAAGTCTACTGTAGACCTCTTAAAAATCTCAGGGCCATACTTATACTTTTTTAGCACCACATTTGCGTCATTTTTTTGACACAAAACCGATGCAAACCTACAAAATTCATTGTATTTTGTAGGTTTGCGCCGATTTTGCATAAAAAAAAACAATGCAAATGCGGCGCTGTAAAAGTAGAAATATGGGCCTCAGTGTCACAGTGCCCTTTCATCAGGATCTGCACGCTGCTGAACAAAAGGCCGACCTCCCGGCGTCACCAACCCAGAAAGCTATCAGAGCACAGAGTTATGATGAAGCCAGGCGGGGGAAGGGAATTAGGGTAGGGAACTGCAGGGAGAGAGATCTGAAAAGAAACGGTTAGAACAAATATGCATATACTCATTCATAACAGTATAAACTCACCAATAGACTCTTGAATAAAGGCGTCTCCGTGATATCAGATTGAGACCCTTTGTGAATTGGGCGTAGCCCCTTCTTTGAATCATGGAACAAGAACAAACTGCAGCCTCTGAACCTAGAGATGGGAAGAGCTTTGGACTATGGTCATACTCTGAATATCAATCATGTAACAACTATTAATTCATAACATAAACGTTTGATCTCAGCCTAGAAATTCTCAAAAACTTAAATATGTATCTCACATATTATGCTTCCCAAAAAACAATGAAAACTATAATTTGCTTATCTCCTAAAACGTTTTCACATTTCCTACTAAGGCCTGAAAGTTTTACTCATTGAACTTGAAGCGCTTTGTTCGTTGGGCAGAAGCGCCTTGTTTGTTGTTCATGAAGCGCTTTGATCATCATACATGAAGTGCTTTGTTCATTATGCCTGAGAGCCCTTTTGCTTGCTTTGTCTGAAGCGCTAGGCTCGTTGTGCTAAGAGACGCTTTACTCATGTGGCCTGAAGCATTTCGATCCTCGAGCCCAGACCGCTTTACTCATGTGGCCTGAAACGCTTTGATTGTCGTGCCAAGGGCGCTTTACTCTTGTGACCTGCAGCTATTTGCTCGTTGTACTAAGAGGGCGCTTTACTCATGTGGCATGAAGAGCTGTGATCGTCGTGCCAAGATCACTTTACTCGTGTGGCCTGAAACGCTTTTGATTTTTGTGCCTAGGGCGCTTTACTCGTGTGGCCTGAAGCGCCTTTGATTGCCTTGCCAAGGGTGTTTTACTCGTGTTAATTGAAGCGCTTTGATTATCGTGCCAAGGGCGCTTTACTCATGTGGCCTGAAGGACATTGCTCGTTGTGCTAAGGGGCGCTTTACTTTTGGGAGTAACAACTCCCTTCAAGATTGGGCTCATCAAGACCTTACCGCTACGAGTACAACCTACTCGTATCTGAATTCACCATGGAAACAAGGATACTCCGATTTGCTGCCAATCTACCATGCAGGAAATCTGCTCTTCTTCAGAGGAACACCCACGAGGTCTGACTGCATCAAAGTCTTCAAAATAGTGAGCAATGTGCTTGGGTGTGGCTGGACTTTATAGGCCTGCCACACCCCACGATGGCCGATGCCTCTAGAAACCTGGGAATTGTAGTCCATTCATAGAATAGCACTGATAAGTGCATCTTGTCCACCAATGTCCTGACCCTGCAGCTACATGACCTTTACCACAGGGCGGGCGACGCTGATGACCACTTCTAGAACAAGAGGGGATGACAAGTGGTGCGCATAAGTGCCGCAAATACGGGCAGCGGAGTTTCAGCCGGGACCTGGACTGCGCACAGCCTTATTTCTGACACTCAGGCGGTCATTCTGACTTTGGCGGGCGGCGGAGGCCGCCCGCCAAAGTCCCGCCGTCAGAATACCGCTGCGCGGTCAAAAGACCGCTGTGGTAATTCTGAGTTTCCCGCTGGGCTGGCGGGCGACCGCCAGAAGGCCGCCCGCCAGCCCAGCGGGAAACCCCCTTCCATGAGGATGCCGGCTCCGAATGGAGCCGGCGGAGTGGAAGGGGTGCGACGGGTCCAGTTGCACCCGTCGCGATTTTCAGTGTCTGCTTGGCAGACACTGAAAATCTTGGTGGGGCCCTGTTAGGGGGCCCCTGCAGTGCCCATGCCATTGGTCAAAACCGCCAGAACTAGGCTGGCGGTAAGGGGGTCGGAATCCCCATGGCGGCGCTGCCTGCAGCGCCGCCATGGAGGATTCCCTAGGGCAGCGGGAAACCGGCGGCACACCGCCGGTTTCCCGTTTCTGACCCCGGCTGTACCGCCGCGGTCAGAATGCCCATGGATGCACCGCCAGCCTGTTGGCGGTGCATCCGCGGTCCCCGGCCCTGGCGGTAGTCAACCGCCAGGGTCAGAATGACCGCCTCAGTCTCTTGAGAAAGTTTGACAACATCTGGTATTACCTTCTCAACATTGCTCACTCTCTTTTCTACAAAAGAAACTCTCTTTTTCGAGCACAGGCCATTTTTCTTATATCCTTTGCAAAGTATTATTAGTTTCCGCTATAAAAGGCTTTAAAGTTTTAATTTCCTGTAGAAGATCTTCAAGAGCAAACAATGACAAGGACTTGGGTGGGAGTCAATGTCTTTATTTGCTCTCCTAACCAATGTTGAAGTGCTTGATTTTTTTTTAAGTGCTTGCTTTTTTTTAAATTGGCCCTGCCGGGTGAGGTGAAGTAAATGCTAAGAAGGTCTGACTAGCTATAATATTATTTTCTATGCTATCAAAAATTTGAATGTTGATAATTGCCAGTTCTTTGAAAATCTTGTTGTGAAAAATTAGATTAGGATATTTTAAAATTAAAGGCGAAGATAGGTCTTTATTATGTTTCAGTATTCTGCAAGATCTTCCCATTCAATCTCAAGATAAATGCAGAGAGAAGAATACAGGGTGTACAGTCAAATGTTTGATGGTAAAGGTGATGGAGTAATGAAGGAACAACTTGACTTAAGTTGAATAGAGAGGATGGCTAACCAACCGTACAATCCTGTGGGGAAAAACAACTTATAGCATCGCACCTTATAGCCAGACAATCAGCTTGGCATAAATCCATATGTTAACCCTTGTATGCGTCAGATGCGTCAGAACCGTCCGACGCCAGAGTGCTCATGTGCGTCGGATGGCTCCCAGCCGTCCACGCACATGGCACAGGCAATCCCCCTGGGGGGCAGAAAGCACACTAGGAACCAGGGATTTTTTTTTTAAATATATAGGGGTGTGGGGGCTGCATAAAATGGGCATGCCAGTGTCCCTACCCGTCCAAACACCAAAGGCCACAATCGTTTTGCCCTCCTGGGGGGCAGATGGGGATCACTACTCCTGATCTCCCTGGGGGGGGGGGGGGGGCAGAAAATCTACTAGACGCCAGGGATTTTTTTTTTTTTAAAGAGAGGTGAGGCCATGACCATGCCCCCATCCTAAATAATTGGGACACAGTCTTTCTGCGGCAGATGGGGTAACTACCCCAGATCCACCCCAGGGGAGCAGGCAGCCCACTAGACACCAGGGAATTGAAAAAATAGAGAGGTGGGGGATGCCCATCGCCATGGGTATGGTTATGCCCCCCACTCCAACTGAAGGGGGTAACAGTCTTTTGTCCCTCCTGTGGACTAAGGCATCTCAACCCCCCTGCAGACTGTCAAGCAAGAGGACATTTGATTCTTTTAGGTTTTGATTTTACATATGGGCTAAGAGAGCTTGGCTAACTCCCAATATTGTCCCACTTGCAATGCTAAGCGGCTGTACTTTTTGGAATTGGGTACGCTGCAACCTGGAAAAACCTACCAGACCCAGACACTTCTGAAAACTAAACATTTGGGGGAGTGTAGGGTGGTGTTCTTCACATGCACCCTACATTATTTTCATACTCAAAATGCCCTGAAAACCTCCAACTTTGCCTGAAATCACACATTTTCCCTACATTTCTGTGGTGGAAACTTCCAGAAACAACAAGAATACACAAAATGCCTACCACCCAGCATTGTCCGATCTGTACCAATAGAAATTCTGCCCCAATTGGGTGGGTACCCAAAGCAGAGTCAACCTAAAAACGTATTTTAAAAAACTGCCCTTCTGGACCCGCTTTAGTTCCCCTAAATTTCTACATGTTTTTGGCCCTTGCCCGTCGCAGGCACTTGGTCCACCAACACAAGTGAGGTATCATTTTTATCAGGAGACCTAGAGGAACTCCGGCTGGTAGAAAATGTGTGCCAGTGAGGTGATCCCACACAGAAATGTGAGGAAAATTTGATTTTTAAGAAAACATCGAGGGATCCAGGACATTTTGTGATTGATAATTTTGATGCCTCCACAATATGTTTTGGGCCCTTCCTTGTCAGGGGCACTTGGCCCACCCACAAAAGTGAGGTAGCATTTGTAGCTGAAGATCTGGGGGAACCCTGTGTGGTATGAAATGTGTGGCTCCCCTCAGATTCCAGAACTTCTCACCACAGAAATGTGAGGAAAATGTGTTTTAGACAAATGTTGAGGTTTGCCAGGGATTCTGGGTAACAGACCCTAGTGAGAGCCACACAAGTCACCCCATCCTGGATTCCCATGGGTGTCTAGGCTTAAATATTGTACAGATTTGCTAGATTTCCCTTGTTGCCAACTGAGCTAGAGCTCAAAATCCACAGCTAAGCACAATGCAAAAAAACTCAGTTTTGGGAGGAAAAATGTGATGTGTCCATGTTGTGTTTTGGGTTCTTTCCTGCTGCAGGCACTATACCTATTCACACATGTGAGGTACCATTTTTATCGGGATACTTGGGAAAATGCTGGGTGGAAGAAAGTTTGTGCCCCCCCCCCCCAGTTTTAGAACTTTTCATCACGGAAATGTGAGGAAAATGTGTTTTGTAGGCAAATTTTGAGGTTTGCAAGGTACTCTGGGTAACCAAATCAAGAAGATCCACACAAGTCACCCAGCCTAGATTCACCCTGGGGGTCTAATTTTCATAGATGTGCAGGTTTGGTAGGTTTCACTAGTTGCTGGCTAAGTTAGAGCCCAAAATCCACAGGTAGGCACATTGCAAAAAAGGGTCAGTTTAGAGTGGAAAAATGTGCTGTGTCCACGTTGCATTTTGGGCCTCTTCCTGTTGTGGGTACTAGCTCTACCTGCAAAAGTAGGGTACAGTTTTTATCGGGAGACTTAGGGTAAACAAAGATAGTAGAACAAGCGTTAATATGAATTGTCTTTCTCTGCATTTGCGCCTTCCAAATGTAAGACAGCGTGTAAGAAAGAAGTCATTTTGAGAAATGCCATCTAATTCACATGCTAGTATGGGTACCCTAATAGATGTGCAAATAACTACTCCATATCTTATGCCCATTTCAGAAATACAAAGGTTTCCTTGATATCTATTTTTCACTCTTTATATGTTATCAAATGAATCATGGTATACCCGGTACACAATGAAAAAAGATTGCAAGGTGCAGTTCACTTATTGACCAAGTACATCAGGTTCCTGGTGAACGTACAATCCCTATATATATCCCCACAACCTAAAGGGTCCAGGGAATGTAACAGTATATTGCTTTTGAATATCTGCCATAGTTAGAAGTTACAAATGAAAATGTAGACACAGATGGCTATTTATTTTTAACTCAATTTCAGTATTTTTTTATTTCAACTGTTACTTCCTTAGGAAAACCTTGAAGGATCTACACTAATGAGCACTTACTGACTTCAGAATTTCATCTACCTTTCAGAAATGTATAGGTTTCTGGTATCCACCATTGGTTTCATGCCTATTTCTACCACTAACTGGGAGGAGGTTGAAAGTACAAAAACTTGGGACAATGGGCTATCACCCAGCAAAATAGCAAAACTGTGTTAAAAAAATGGTTTTCTGATTCAAGTTTGCCTGTTCCTGTAAGCTGGGTAGATAGTGATTTTAGCACCGCAAACCGATCATTGATGCCATTTGCAGAGAACAAAACAGATGCTTTCTTCTGCAGCATTCTTTTCCCATTTTTCCCAAAGGACCCAAACTTTAGCTGTATTTTGGCTACCATCTTGGGCCACTCTAGAGGAATGCACAAACCATGGGTACCTTTAGAATCCTCAGAATGTTGGAAAAAAAGGATGCAATTTTGGCAAATTTGGCATGGATACCTTATGTGGACAAAAAGTTATGGGGGGTCTAAGTGCAAACTACCCCAAATAGTCAAAAAAAGACTTAGCAGTGGGGGTTGAGGCTGAGGGAAGGCGAAGCAGCAAAAGGGTTAAAGCAGCAAAGGATTAAATATAAACAATCATCCAAGGCATGTATTCACAACAAATGTGTGATTCAAAGTGTAGCCACCTGAGGGGAAAAAACCAGCATGTATTCTTGTCTTCACTATATCATGAATACAAAAAGATAAATGGAGACATTTCGTGAAGGTCATCGTAGCTAGAAAAAATCAGAAAGAAACCTTTATTAATTATTAATGGCAATCTGTGCTCTTAATTCAAGGATATTTTGAAGCCTTAGTTGCTTTTATGCTAATAAATGTAATTTGAAATGTGTTTCAAATAGCTGAAGCCTACATATAACTACAATTTTAATTCTGAAAGTTTAATCATTCAAAGAGAAGTATCAAGAGTAAGCTTAAAAGCAACCTCAGGAATAGCAGTAATTGTTCCTTACCACCTGTGTTGAAAATTGAAGCTTGCATCAGGAAACAAATTGTGGGAGCCAGTTGTCTCTCATGAGGGATAAGAGCTATCCATCTGTTTAATGGGAAGAAGACAGTAGAAAAACTTATCATTGCTGGCCAAATTAGCTTGACAACATCGCCTGTAAGTAAAGCTTCTCTACCCACTGGAACATTAAAGATATGCAGTCACCTTCTGTGGCATCCAGTAGTGTCCCCTCTTCCCCATTCATGCATCCAGCATAAAAGAAGAGGGGGAAAAGGTGGTCTTCTGTGTCCCCATCCCCACTGCTTTCCTGACATTCCTTACTACTTTACATGTGTGGCTTGAGATTTTAGGTGGGATATTGACATGAAGCTGCTGTGACCTCCAGGTATGTCTCTTTACCTTGTATCTCCTTCCCTCACAGCCCACGGGACATCAAACAGTCATCATGTTGCAAACAGGCCTACCAACACCACCCATCAACTCCCAAAGTCCAGAAAAGGGCACAGTACTCATGCACCACTTAGTCAGGCTCCATCAGGCTGCACCTCTACAACATTTATCCATGCTCATACTCTCCCAGGATATCAGATCTAGCTGTGTTTCCCATTTATGCTCTGGCCCACTCCTCCTTCACTGCTGTCTTGGGATCAGTTTGCACTTTTCCTCTACATGATGTACATTTCCAGCCTTGCTCTCTCTACCAGATCTTTGATGCCCTGTCTCCCTGGAGAAGTTACCCTGTTGTCTAGCTGTGTGTAGTCCAGCTGTGGTGTCAAGATGCTGCTGGATGTCGTAGCAACAAGTTACCTTAGTTGGGAGCTATTTCCCCAAGCAGCCATTGTCCCCAGAATCAAGGTTGCACACCCATCACACAAACTGTTGATTTGGCAAATAGTGCTCTAACTGCCACAAGTTAAACCTTTCACAAAAACAGAAATAACCGTAATTTGAAGTTCAGTTTATCCATTAAACACTATTTACAAATAGCCACATTACAAAGCAACTAATGACAAAACCAAAAGGTGTTTGACAAAAAAGATCCAATTTGTGATAAAAATACTTGGATTTGTAACAAAATCAAAAGCGTATGGCCAATGTATCAAAATGTGCAGAATAGCCTTCCAACAATTTCCATTGTGGCAGATCAATGGTTCCGCAAAGTTATGGGCCAGGCAGCACTTGCAAGTTATAAACAGCTGTTTACTCCTAGTTGAGACTTCTCTCTTTTGGATTACTTATGTTATCTAGAGGATAAAATGGACAGAATAGTGGCAGCTGGAGACATTTGAAAGTGGTGGGGCATAAAAGTTGGTTATAAATTTTATATATGGAGTGAAGCGAGCAAGCTCAGTGGATAAACATGGGGTTCAGAGGATCCACCTCACTAAGAAAAAATTGAAACAAGATTGCCAAATGGTGCCTTTTGAAAAAAAAAATTATAACAAACATAGGGGGTCATTCTGACCTTGGCGGTCCATGACCGCCATGGCGGAGTGCGGCGGAAGCACCGGCAACAGGCTGGCGGTGCTTCCTCGGCGATTCTGACCGCGGCGGTAAAGCCGCGGTCAGAAAAGGGGAGCCGGCGGTTTCCTGCCGGTTTCCCGCTGGCCCAGGGAACCCGCCATGGCGGCGCTGCAAGCAGCACCGCCATGGGGATTCCGACCGCCTTCCCGCCAGCCTGTTTCTGGCGGTGTCCACCGCCAGAACCAGGATGGCGGGAACGGGTGCCGTGGGGCCCCTGGGGGCCCCTGCACTGCCCATGCCCACTGCCCATGCCCACTGCCCATGCCTAACAGGGCCCCACAAAGATTTTCACTGTCTGCTTAGCAGACAGTGAAAATCGCGACGGGTGCCACTGCACCCGTCGCACCCCTTCAACTCCGCCGGCTCCATTCCGAGCCAGCTTCATTGTTGAAGGGGCTGTCCCGCTGGGCCGGCCGGCGGTCTTCTGGCGGTCGTCCGCCGGCCCAGCGGGAAAGCTGGAATGGCCGCCACGGTCTTATGACCGCGGTGCGGTCTTTCGGCGGGAACCGCTTGGAGGGCGGACGACCGCCAGAAGACCGCCGGCCGGCCCAGCGGGACAGCCGTCCGCCGCGGTCAGAATGACCTCTATAGTCAGAAAGAAAGAAGGTTTATAAAGCAATTGTGAATGTGTAGTCTTGAAATATTTCAATATATTAAAAACTTCCCCATATCTTACTGCATAAATATGTTCAACAGTTACTTTAGCATGCAAATTGTACAGCGCAAGAACCTCAGGCCCTATAAAGTGTGTGCTTTATCACGTCTTGCACTGCATACGGCATCAATTTTGGAAGGAAATGCTCTAATCAGGCTTGGAAAAGCACCGACAGCTTTTGCAATGATTTTGTTGTATGTAGTTAATATTGAAAATGTTTCAAATGTGAAATTGTAAGACTGTGAATTAAATAATATTGAGGGCGGTGGAAAGAGTATTTATTGGGTTATGTGCAATTTATTTTAGACATGTATGTCTTTACTTCACATCTCGTGAATCTGTATATTTTAAACCTCATCTCTTTCCTCTTTCAGCACCCTCTCTTTCCTCTCTCCTGAATGCACTTCCTCACATCGCATTCACTTCACCGCCCATAAACATACACTGCACTCACTCAAATGTAAGCACTTGATTTTCTTTTACTTACACCTTGTCAATATTTTGAATACTGAGCACTCCCTTCACACAATTTCAATTTCAATTGCAGCTGAAATACGTGATCATTGCTCTGGTTGATCTGCAGAGATGCTAAACCACTGACAGGCATAGTGAGAAAGTTGCTCTGCCTTCAGCCTCAGCACCAGTGCTTTCAATCATGGCCCATCATAAACACCTATCACAACCCATTTCAAAGTATGTATTACACAAGAGTAATAAGATGCATGAAAAAAACACTGAAACACATCATGATGGAAATAAGAAATGCAAGATTAAGTAAAATAAGCAAAATAGAACCAGGAACTAAATCGCTGACATGCATAACTTCACTTTTTTAACAAACTTTCAATCAGTGTTTTTGGCATTAATGTTAAAGGCATGAATATAGAGTCAGACATGGACCCATTTCAATGTATGTTTTAATTCTGTATGGCAGAGCCAGATCCCTAAAATAACACAACCACAAACATTAAGCATGCTATAGCGTCTGTCTTTAAAATCAAAACATGTCCAGATTGGGGATAAAACATTAGAGAACAACTGCACCAATCAATCTAAAAAAATCAGGACCTCAATAAGCACAGAGTTTGTGCTTCATATTCTAGGAATGCATAATCATAGCATTTGATGTTTCTTACATTTTTCTGGTATTCCACAAATCAGGACATAATTAGCACTGATTTCTCTCTTTGTGACTGACTCGGATATTTGGATCAGGTTTGACAGGGAGAAAAAGCCAGACATGCTTTTGGATCAACTTCACCAGGGAGTGAATACAGCAGCTCCACTTTGAAAAGGGTCAGCTGCCTCTAGTCACGACCTAGGGTGTCACAGTGGGGGAGATCAGCGTGACCAGGTGCCTACTACAAGTTTAGCATTATAGCACCATTACAGAAGACAAGGTGTCAAACCTCACTTATGGTGTTCGCATCCAGTCTTACCATGTAATGAGTGGGAAAGGGTGGGCCCTCTGCCTGTCAATGAGGTCTGTCCTCTTGGAGGAATGCAGCCTACAACGCCCAAAACTGTGATGCTAGCAGCATCACTGGTCTAGAGACAATATTACCATAGACTCCTATGGCACTGAAGGGCTTTAGAAAGATATGCCCTGCATCATGTATCACATTACAGAAAGTTAATTTATTGCTTGGCTTCCAATCCTTGTTCAGAGCAGGTGAAGCAGGCAATCTGGAACAGAAAGCCCAGACTTAATTGTATCAATTTATTTAGAGGTATCATCGCATCTCTAAATAAATCCCTTTATTTACTATTTTTTGCAGTAAAGATGTAGGAATTCCAGAGGGATGCATCCCCAGAGCCCTAATGTAGAAACCACCCCTGGGGCAGGAACTCTTGGAAAGAGCATTCCCATGCCAGTATTCAGTTTAAATTGTTCTTGGAATTCTTGTAAAATAAAAATAATTCCTCAGTGCTTAAGACTGGCTTTGATCTCATCTCCCCAAGGCTGAGAACGAGAATGGTGGTGTCATACTGTACTGTGAGCTAGCCAAGAGCATGGAAAGAACAGTGAAAAAGAGTGGGGCAACTGCTCCATACGAAATTTAGTTTTTGAAATAAGTGTAAAGTTTTATAAACAGGGTGATTACAAAAGGTAAGGGCTGCTACGGAGAGGCATAATGAGCTGTAATGTAACAAGATATCTAACACCAAAGCATTATTTTTTTTAAATACACACCATATAGCTTACGTTGTGAAATTGGTCAATTTTCTTTACTCAGACATATCTCATTTTTGCCTTACAATTTTGATTGGTTTGCGTTTCTTTTGTATCTGTATGTATATTGATAGCCTTAATTTCTTGTTTTTTCTACATTGCTGACACACTCAGGAGGCCCTATCACATTACTAATTAAATTGTAACCAAATCACACAGACTGAGAGCACTGTAATGTATGACAGATATATACATCGGATATGTCATCGCTGACAGTAATTTGATGAATTATTTATGTATGGGATAAAGTATCCTCTACTGTGACTTATAAAAATATAAGACGTCCGTCATTATATAATTGAATGTAGCCGTGGTAAAGTTTCTTCATAAGGTCATGCACCTCTTAGGTAACTTACAATATTGTTTTTACCTATGGTAGAGTGGATTTTACTATTTGGTTTAGCTATTAGTATTCCTCATTACAGCATAAATGCTTGGTCTCTTACTCTCATCTAAAAGAGATAGCATTGTTGCAGATTTGTCCAAGAAATGCAAAACATATTGTAAAACATTCAACCCACCAGTACGCAGCTAGCAATTTGCTACAAAAAACACATTATAAGCAGTTTAACCTAAACCATTTTCAAAGGATGGCTATATTTCAGAATATATGATAACATGCAAAAAGATTCCTGTTACCATGTATTTGAACTCCAGTCATGCAAAAAAATAAACATTTCTATGATTCTCTCCTTCCTCCAAATGACTGTTCATTGCAGGGATGCACAGTTCAGAAGAGTTAAAAACACCAGTGCTCCCCTTCATTGTTCAAACAACAGTTGTAATTCTGCTCTGTGGCTGCCTTTCAAACAGTCTGCTGGCTTTGGCAGTAGGCCCTGTGACATTACTTTAGATACTTATTACAACAGAGTATCTAAGCCTATCTAATTACAAGTTTATAGAAATGTCCAACTAGAGTGTAATGAGAACATTATAGACAAATGTTATACATCTACTACACGCTTCCATTAAGTTACATTTCATGCATAAATACTGAGCAACGCAAACCTTAATGATCCGATTTGGCTGCAAAACACACTCATTTCTGTTAAAGTGAAAGGTATGATGTGACTGTGATATTACTTCTGTGAAAAAGTGGTGTGAGCCACATTGTTATTGTCCCAATGCTTGTTCTCTGCTTTCCGGTTCAAAAGGATTGACGATTGGGTGTCTAAACTCATTACAACTTGTCTAAAGAATGGCACTATTTAAAATTGATAAATGAATAATTCATGGATCATTCCAATGTCAAATAGAACATGGTCAATCCCGGGTCTTTTTAGGTCAAGCATAGCAGCGCACAAGCAATGCTTTTCCAAGGTGTTGGTATCTATCTAGGCTTTTAACCACGGCCACCGCATGACCATCACTATCACTTGTTCGTAGGCTCACCCTTCAAAAATCCTTTCTTTTCAATGGTAAATGTTTTACATTTGTCCCTCCTTGGGCTGTTTTGTTACCACCTTTGCCATTGACCCTGTTACATGGACAATTGTACTTCTGCCAATAAGTTTGACTGCAAGGGAATTTCTTTTTCCTTTCTTTTGCTCCTGCTCCCTCACGACGGAGCTTTGAATTGGCTTGTTTAGATATACAACGGAACTTACTAGTGCCAACCCCACTAGTCATTCAGAAAACATCTCTGCCCATAATATAGACTCTAGCCCATTATATTTTGGAATTTGAAAATTACATATTTCAGTTGTTATTAAACACGTTTCCCTATTTGAAAATTATTTACCTTTGACCCAGCCATTGTAGCTCTTTCTATTTTTAACAAGCTCAGCATTAGGTTTACCTGGCAGGAAGCTGTGTTTGATTGATTCTCACCTTACTTTAAAGTAGGTTGTTTGCACCTCTTTGGCATTCAGAGCGGGTGCTTCAGGATGAGGACAACCACCTCCTGAGAAAAGATGGAACAATCGAAGGGTGTGTCTGGTTGGTAGTCTTTGCACATGGTCCACTAATTACTGCAATTTCACTGGGAAAGGGTGAAAAGAAAGATTGTAGAAAGTCTTAACGTTTGATAACCCCATATGGTTGCTGCAGGCAACTAAAAGTGCAACGCAGCTAGATGTAATGTAAAGCAACCAATAATCCTTACTATGAACATGTTGTAAAACAAAAAGGGCTGGTACTATTGTGACTAAATTAGTCACTTATTAATTAGGGAAGCACGTTTTAATGCCAAAGCAAATATACCAGCTACTAAAAATAAATAATATTTATGTTCACTTTGTGATGTAAAAATAATTATTTTTTGCATGGCTGATAGTTTGAGATATAGTTACTTCCTTCTGCCCACTGTCAAGGAACATTAAAATAATTCTGTCTGCAAAACATGGAGGTTTTGTGCAGAATACGTCAGTACTTGAACTGTAGCTGTAAATAGACACCTCCCTTTTTATTTATTTTAATATGGATTGCTGACAGTTTTCTAAAAGGGCAATGCGGCAAACTGTAATGTACAGCTCACCATGGATCACTATATCAGCTTCATAAATGGAAACCCCTTTGCTGAATAAAAGGACACATGCATAAGAGTAACCGGCAGGCCTGTAGTTTCATTGTTTTAAGAGAAAGTTTAGAAGTATAACGATGTTACATTGTTCCATGGGGAGCTGCTTATTACAATTAGCTTCATTGCCCTTTTAATAGTTTGCAAACAAACATTACTCAATTAAATGCAAATGGTGATTGCATTTTTAGAGCTGTGGTTGACATATTGACACATTTCGCACAGAGCTTCTCTGATTTGAACAGGTCATGGTCTCTGCTTCCCATTAGTCATGTCCCCCACAGCAGCACCTCCCCTCTCCATCCCCGCACTTTGAAGATGTCCATCTCTTCACCCACCTTCCCAGCTATACTCTCCATTCTGCAGGACACCCACACTGCTCTAGGCTCAATGCAGAATAACCCCATCCCTCTCTCCCCTCCTCTATGTGCAGGAGCCTCCTCTCTCTTCTCTCCACTCCCTGAGGCAGCCACCCCCCTCTGTACTCTCATTGGTAAAAAGATTATTGCAAATATTTATTTGCTTTCTCATTTAATACCTTACTGTCTCACTCTCAACATATTGTTGGAAAGTGGATTACTGGTAAGGGCAGGTAAGTACCTACAATAAGCAATAGGCCACTAACCTCCACTTAGATCCAGTTAGGTCTCAATAAATTAAACCCAGCTCAACCCTTAGTAGCTTGGCAACAAGCGACATGGCTTAACTTAGGAGACAAGTGTGTAATGCATTGAAAAATCATAAAACAGTAAATAAGTAGAACACAAAACACAATAAAAATCCAACACCAATCTATGAAAATAGATTATATTTCTATCTTTAAAATGACACCAAAGCAAATAACACCAGATAAGTGGAACCGGAGATATGAATATTTAAAGAATTTGTGGTTTTAGCACCTAGAAACAAAAAAGTGTCAATATGGGGTAAGTCAAAGTTAAAGGCAGTCTACGATGGAACTCTGCTCGGCTACAGCAAGCAGGAGGCCTCGGTCAACCTTTGGACTTAGTAGTTTTCTTGAAGATTTTCTTCAGCGGGATGAAGTTGCCAGTCCGATCCGATCTCCCTGGAGCCCTTCCTCGGATACACGTGGGAGCTTGCGTGAAGATTTCTACAATCAGACCCACACTATTTTTTAGATGAAAATCCGTCTACCGGTCCGAACCTGAATCTTGATCTGACGTCCCTGGAGCCCTCTTTGGATACACTGCCCGGGAGGTCCCGGTCAACTTTCTACGTTCAGACTTAGTCACTTTTTCAGACTCACGGTTGAGGCACGCCGGCTAGAGTTGATATGGTAGGTCAGTCCCTTTTTGGAGCTTTTTCCAAAAAAAATTCCAATTGTCTACAAACTTCCGAGTCTTCTTCCAGAAGGTCTTTTAAGGTTCTTTTGGTGTCCACAGCTCACCCCACGGTTCCAGAAGCTCTGAGTTGCTCCTTGAGGGTGCAGACTACAACTCCAAGAATGCACCTAGTTCAATCTTCAAAACAGCAACAGGACAGTGGTCAGCTGGTCAGTTTCTTCAGGATTTGATACAAGGGACTCTGGTTAGCTATTTTTCACCCGTAGCAAACAGGGAGTACCCCTCCTCTTGAACCAGTTGAAGCTAGGCAAAGTCCTTCTTGTGGTGAAGCTCAAGTGTGCAGCTGGTGCAGTCCTTCAGAGTGCAGTGTCCAAGTGCAGGTCAGGGGTCCAGCAGGGCAGTCCTTCTTCTTCTGATGTTCTTCCTTGTAGGGATCTAGTAGGGATCTGAGGTGTGGGTGCGGCTCTGCCATATTTATCCTTGCTCCCGGGTTCTCCAATCAGATGCAGGGTCTTCCCCCCTGTGATGACCACTTCCTGAGAAGTGAGGAAAAAATCATACCCAGGGAGCAACATTCTTCAAAACTCCATCATGGCTGAAACTGATTTTGGAGGTTACATCTGGCTGAGCCCACCCATTGGTGTGGCTAAAAATCTTAAACACACCCCTCTCCTGCCCTCTTCTAATCTAATAAAGAAGGCACCTACTTGTCTGTGGTTGCAGGATGTGAGGGAGGTGCTGGGCTGCTCCAAATGTCCTTCCCTGCCTTTGAAGACCAGTTTGGCAGCCCTTCCCCCTTCCTGCTTCCCTATCTGCTGAGGTTGTTCTCCTCCCCAGGCACATGCTTTGTGTTCAGCCCAGGCCACTTCATACCTCATCAAGGCAGCCTAGCCAGGCTGCCAGAGGCTGGCCAATCAAAGAAGGGCACTACAGAGTTGAGGTTGGAATTTTTTTAGGTAGAATTTGAAAATCTTTACCTGAACTAGTTATATTAAATCTAACAATCGGAAGTTGTGTGATTTATTATAACAATTAATTTGATACCAAACCCGAGGTATCTGACACTTAAGGGGGCTTTGTTATTTAAAATATAAAGTCTCCCCATTTTAGCCTCTGGAGGCCATTCACTACAAGGATGGAAAAACAAATTTGGCTAGTTTACCTCACCAAGGCTTATAAAACTATTTTTATAAGGTCCCTGCGTAAAGTTACATGGTACCCAACCTTAGGGGCACATAGGGCACACCTTAGGGGTGACCTATATGTACAAATAAGGTAGTTTAAGACCTTGAAGTACTTTTGATTCCAAAGTCGAATTTGCATTTAAGTTTACTTAAAAAGCAGCCAGCAAGGCAGGCCTGCCTTTAAAATGACCCTGGACACCTCAGCAGTGCACCTATGGGTGCACTACTTGTGCTGCGGTCCCTAAACCAACATGCCCTACCATATACTAGGGACATATAGGTAGGTTAACATAGCCAATTATAATTAGCCCAATTTGCATACTCATTTTACACAGGCCCTGGGACTGGTTAGCAGTACCCAGGGCACCATCAGAGTCAGGAAAACACCAGCAAAAAGTGAAAAATGGGGGCAAAAGGTTAGGGGGTCTCTGCAATCAGCCCTGTTTTCTCACACATACGCACATCATTTCTTTCTTTTTCTCTCATTCATAATTAAAAACAAGTAGCAAAATGTTGCCCAAAACTACACTAACTTTGAGTTAACACAATTTAATTAACAAAACCAAAGACCCTCTCTCTCTCATACCGTCTCACCACCGTTTGTTGCTCTCACATCCTGTTCCCACCTCTCGCAAAACGTTAAAATCAAAACTTCAAACACACTTTAATTCCTATACATTTTCAAACTTAACATAACTAAAGCACACATGCTACTACTCTTCTTAAAGTTGCACTCACACATACACTATTATGTTTATGTTTGTCGCACACCCTACCCTTTTTTCACTCTTTCACACACGCATTCTGCTGCTCTATTATAATAATTCACCAATTCATACACAAACTATCACTATCTGTCTTCCTGTCTATTCGCTGCAAATCTCACATCCACATAATACCATTATACAAATTAACTACACACAACACAAATGAACCACACACAATTCCACAACTAACAATTCCAAAGAAAACCATCTAATTCCACTACACAATACAAACATTCACTACACTCCAAACCAAAAACAAATAAAAGACCTTGGCCCTCATTATGACATTGGCAGTAATTCATACTTACCACCACGCTGACTGCCACCAACATACCGCTGCGGCGGATATCCATTCACACTATTATGACACACACATACACCAATCCATCACTATTCAGCCACAGACAAGTCTGCCACACCAAAGGTCAGTGATAAACTGGCAGTATCCAACCCCACACAGTTACGCCAACAGAACAACTCCCATGACAATATGACCCACGAATCACCACTGCGGACATTCAACCGCAGTAAACCATTAAAATAACTCTGCGCTCAAAATACACACGCACATACAAAACAGCACTACATTGGTCAATTTAAATAACACACACCTGACACACATACACACACCACACCCACACCACTATAAAACACCCACCCACATTACCCACAACCCTTTACAACTACAAATAATTTCCACCAGAGAGAGACAGCAAGACCACTCACACAACCAGAGCCACATACCACTCACACCTATAGACCACTCACGCACCCCACATCACACAGCCCAACACATTACCCTACACACCCTCACCTACAAACCTTACACAACAACCATGGCACCACAAAGACACCCCCGATTCTCAGAGGAGGAGCTAAGGGTCATGGTGGAGGAAATCATCAGGGTAGAGCCTCAGCTATTTGGAGCACAGGTGCAGCAGATATCTATAGCGAGGAAGATGGAGCTATGGTGGAGAATCGTGAACAGGGTCAACGCCGTGGGACTGCACCCAAGAACAGGGGATGACATCAGGAAGAGGTGGAACGACCTACGGGGGAAGGTACATTCCACTGCAGCAAGACACCAACTCACTGTACAGAGGACTGGCGGTGGATCCCCACCTCCTCCCCCACAACTAACAACATGGGAGGAGCAAGTCTTGGCAATCATGCATCCTGAGGGCCTGGCCAGAGTAGGAGGAGGACTGGACTCTGGTAAGTCAACTCTATACTACTACTACACCCCTACCTGCATGCCATCACATACCCTCAACCTCATTCCAATCACTCTACCACCTCCCACATACCCCACCATCACCTCCCACTCATTCCATTGCCAAGCCCTGCGTGCAGTACCAATGCATGGACATCACTCACAGCACTGCTTGAACACCTATCACCAAAGCATGCACACTAGAGAGAATCAGCTGGCCCACCACATACCAACTTAAGCAAGTGAAAGTTGCCAGGGCAAATACAACCAAATAGGGCAACCCACTGATGCACAATATGTCACACACAGAAACAATAACACTTCATTTACATCCCCACAGGTATCCCAGACAATGTCACCGGAGTAGAGGTGCCAGCACTATCCAGTCCCCCAACTGAAAAGGCCCACAGTGATGACAGCAACTCTGGTCGCCTGAATCTGGATGACCAACCTGGCCAATCAGGGACCTCTGGACAGTCGGTTACCCAGACCCAGTCACACACTATCACAGAGCCTCCCCCATCTGGAAACACCACTACAGCACCCACCCAGCATACCCACACCTCTGTCCCCAGGACGCGTCAATCAGCAGTGTGTCCACCTCTACAGGTACCCCAGGGCACACCTCACACCCAAGACAGTCAGGGACCTGGGGTCAGTGGCAGTGGGCACACCGTTCAGGGTACAGAGGCACAGGACAACAGGGAAACTGGGAGGAGTGCTGGACGCCAGGGGGAGGACAGGCCCAGGGAACCGACTATCCAGGAGGCACTCACCGAGATCCTGGGAGCATATCAACATTCCCAGAACACGATTTGCCAGCTCCTGGACAACGTGCAGGAGAACACGCAGCTGCAGGAGTGACAGTACCAGGGGATCAGGGAGGACTTGGAGGCCATCAACACCACCCTGGTCTCCATTGCGGGGGTGATGCAGACATGGCCAACATTATGAGGGAGGTAGTCTCACAACAGCGGGTCTCAGCCACTAGCCAGACATCTGAACTGCCTTCCACCTCCGTTGCTGCTAGTGGACAGGAGGCCCCGCCACAAGACTCACAGGCCACCAGCACCCCTCCCCCTGCAGAAGGAGAACCACCCGCAAACGTTCCCTGTGATCCAGGCAGAAGCCAGGGACTATTGCCAAGACCGTCACCAAGAAATGAGACTCCCTGATTGTAACTCGTGTCTCACTCAGTCACCCTGTCCACCTTGAACTGCCATTGCTCCCCTTCCTATAGCCCCATGGACAATGCATTTGTGCTACAAATAGACTGGAACAATACCCTGGACTTTCCTCCATCATCACCCCATCCCCTTGCACTTGCCCCTCATTTTCTTTGCACTTCAATAAACACCCTTGAAAAAAAACAAGTATGGAGAATGTTACATTTTTAAAGTATGTATTCGCTTTGCCGGGTTTAAACATTGCACTCCCACTCATTCCCTTGCCAAGCCCTGCATACATACAGTAAGTGTGCACATAGAAAAGACCTGTATTTGGCTGTAGTGATCACACTAGGAGCGATAGTGGGGCACCAACATCTATAAAATTGCCATAGGGTACAGTAAGTGGGCATAGAAGTGGGAAATAACAGCATGCCAGTGCCAAAGATATACAAAATATTGACAATGATATGTGAAGTAACATTGCCTTACCTGTGTGTCATTGGAAGTATTGTCATATCACTGCTATTCTGTTGTCCTCTGCCTTCTCATCCTCACTGTCCACAGGGTCCACTGCTGCCACGCGGCCATCTCCAGCCTCCTCCTCCTGCAGAAAAGGCACATGGCGTCTCAAGGCAAGGTTGTGCAACATGCAGCATGCCACGATTATCTGGCAAACCTTCTTGGGTGAGTAGCACAGGGATCCACCTGTTGAGGCACCTGAACCTGGCCTTGAGGAGGCCAAAGGTTCTTTCGATTATCCTTCTTGTTTGCCCATGTGCCTCATTGTAACGTTCTTCTTCCTTTGTCCTGACATTCCTCACAGGGGTCAGTAGCCATGATAAGTTGAGGTAACCAGAGTCACCTGCAAATATCGAGGGACAACATTTAGCCACACACTATCGCATATGGCCCACACCATACATCAACAACTACTGGGAGGGAACAAGAACTCACCTATTATCCACACCCTGTGCCTCTGTAGTTGTCCATCACATTTGGGATGCTGCTATTCCTCAGGATGAAGGCATCATGCACCGACCCAGGATACTAAGCACTGACATGGGAGATGTACTGGTCCGCCAGGCACACCATCTGTACATTCATGGAGTGGATACTCTTACAATTTCTGTACACCTGTTCATTGTGACGGGGGGGACAAGTGCAAAATGAGTTCCATCAATCGCCCCAATTATGTTGGAGATATGACCCACTGCATAGAAGTCAGCCTTCAATGTGGCCAAATCCTCCACCTGCAGAAAAACAATGTAGCTGCACATGTGTTTAAACAGGGCAGACAACACTCTGGTCAGCACTATTGAGAACACTGGGTGTGACATTCCTGCTGCCAAGCCCACTGTCCCTTGGAAAGAACCAGTTGCCAGGAAATGGAGCACTGATAGAACTTGCATAAGAGGGGGGATCTTAGTGGGGTGACAGCAGATATCAGGTCAGGTTCCAACTGGGCACACAGCTCAGTGATTGTGGCCCTGTCATGTCTATAGGTGAGGATGATGTGCCTGTCCTCCAGTGTTACCAAGTCCACCAGGGGTCTGTACACGGGGGTATGTCTCCATATCCTAATCATCTGCAGTAGTAGCAATCTAAGGGACAAAGGAGTGAGGTGCCAGTCACAAACTGAACATTGGAGCCACAACAGTACAATGCATGATGTCAATTTGTATTGGGTAAGTGGGATTTGTCCTGTATGTCAAAATTTTAACTGTGACGCAGTTATTATCCATGGCCTCAACCCCCCCCACTGAAATGGCGTCCGCCTGTCCTGTGTGGAGGGACAGGTGGAAGTGAGGTAATTTTGCTGACGTTGTGTGCCGTTACATGGGGCAGTCGGGAACCGTGCAACTCCTCATTGGTTAACATTGGACCCTAGTGGGTACAGTGGCCAATGGTGATCTACGCCGTTGGTGATGGTATGCACCGCTGCAGACGTGACCACCACTTTCTCTCTGATTCCTCACTTGCTACCTGACATTCAACAGGAGAGGACCTACACTGCATGTGCTGCAGTGACCTGAGTCTGGAACCTACAATGGCCCATGTGACTGGGGAAAGGGCCCCAGCATTCACCTCAGTGGAGTTGGAACGACTGATGGAAGGGCTCCTACCCCAGGACGGACTGCTGTATGGGCCTCCAGACCAACAGGTGAGTACACTGTGAGCAAGATGCATGTGGTATGAATGCATGGAGTGGTGTGTGTGAAGACCTTGTGTAAGGGGGGAGTGGGTGGATGTCCTCTGGGTGGCGTATTGGTTGCGTGCTGGGCCATGTGTGTGCAAATGGTGAGGTGAAGGGGTATGGTGGGTATGGTCGGCCATGTGTGTAACAGGCAGGACTGTCTGACTATTTTCCTGTGTGTATTACCTCTGCAGGTCAGCGCCCATCAAAAGAAGGACCCTGGGGGTCTACGGCAGGCAAGCACCCAGTGTCGGAAATGGTGGGAGGACCTAAGATGCTGGGCACGGAAGACGGTGGAGGCCCAGCTGGGGATGGCCTCCCAACGAGGAAGGGGTGCCCGTCGAATACTGACCCCCGTGATGGCCCGCATACTGGCGGTGGCCTATCCTGAGCTGGATGGGTGCTTGAGGGCATCACAGCAGCCACAAGGGGGTGACCACAGTGCCCATCATTACAACTTACGCATGGTAGGATGGTATCTGGGTAGGGGATGTGTGTCAGTGGGTGCCCCTAGCACAGGCCTGACATTGCAGAGTAGGTCCCCTGCTGGCAAGGGTCCTGAAGGGATAATCATGCTACCTACCTCGTAGGCATTCACAACTGGTCAGGGCTGTGTGGGTCCCAGGTGTGCTGCACTTGGTGGTGTGTGCCCCTCCCCATGCCTTGGTGGCTAGCAAAATAACTGGTAGTGCAATGCACAATGCGTATGGCTGTTCCCTGTGTGTGAGAGTGGTGTGTATGTCAATGGTGGTGTTGGTGCAGCCATTGACCAGGTGTATCCTTTGTCTCTTCCCCACCCCTTTTTGTTTTGTCACCCTGCCCTTATGTGCATTAGCTTCATCTGGCGGAGGAACAGAGGGAACAGCATCCCACAGGACCCGGGAGGCAGAGTCCACCGACGGTGAGGGCACAAGTGGGACAGAGGGCGAGGGGAGCACCACTGTGGAGACTGGTGGGGACAGTTCAGACACAGATACCTCCTCCGATGGAAGCTCCCTGGTGGTGGCGGACACCTCTGTGACCACCCTACCTACAGGTAAATCTGCCACCTCTCGTACCAGCACCGTCTTTCCAGCAGCCCCTCATCGAGTTGCCTGTGCCCGCTCACCCAGGAGGGTGGGCATCTCCTTCGCCCCAGGCACCTCAGGCCCTGCCCTAGTTAGCCCTGCTGCCCTGAGTGAGGAGGCTATTGACCTCCTGAGATCCATCTCTGTAGGGCAGTCAACCGAAGTGAATGCCATCCAGGGGCTGGCAGCCCAAATGCAACAAACTAATGCATTTCTGGAGGGCATTCACACTGGCTTGGCGGCCCAACAGAGATCAATCCAGGCTCTGGCCTTCTCTCTGATGGCAGCCATTGTCTCTGTTTCCACCCTGCCCCTTCCAGCTTCCTCTTCCCAATCCCATTCCCCTCAACCCCAAACTATCCCTAGCACACAGGTAGATGAGCATGCACACAAGACAACACACAAGAGTGGCACTGGCAAACACAAGCCCCACACATCATCCCACAGACACACACACAAACACCATCCAGATGCAGACATACCAACATCCACAATGTCCGCTGTCTCCCCCTCCTCCTCCTCCTCCTCCCCCTCCATCCCAGTTGCGTTTACACTCACACCTGCATGCACTACATCCTCTTCCACTACCAGCATCACCACCACACCTAGCAGAACACAGACCTCACTGGCAGACACCGCCACAACAGCCATGCACACATCCCCTGGGTCCTCTCCCACTGTGTCTGTCCTCCCCTCCTAAAGTATACAAACACAACCACTCAGACACCCAACAGGCATCCACCTCACAACAGCATCCAGCCCATGCACCTGCACCCAAAATCAGCAGACAGACACTTCCTACAACCACTCCCTCTTCCTCCACTCCCAAACTTTCTCCCTCTTTCTGCCCCAATGTCCCTAAGAAGCTTTTCCTCTCACCATTGACCTCTTCCCTACCCCCGTCCTTCACGTGTGGCCAGGGTGGCAAAAACCCAGGCAAGCACCTCAGCCACCCAGTCCATGGGCCCAGCAGTCTCCATACCCACTCGTGGTGGGAAAGGATCCAGGGCACATGTGCAGAGGGTGAAGGAGCCTGCACCAGGCAACCTCAAGGAAAGGATGCCTGCCCCAGCTACAGCCCAGAAGGGCAATGAGCCAACACCAGCTGCTGCCAGGAAGGGCAAGGAGCCAGCACCAGCTGCTGCCAGGAAGGGAAAGGAGCCAGCACCAGCTGCTGCCAGGAAGGGCAAGGAACCAGCACCAGCTGCTGCCAGGAAGGACAAGGAGCCAGCACCAGCTGCTGCCAGGAAGGGCAAGGTGCCAGCCCCAGCTGCTGCCAGGAAGGGCAAGGAGCCAGCACCAGCAGGCATGAAGGACAAGGGTCCTGGGGCAAGGAATCACGTGGAGCCCCCACCACCAACCATGGTTGTGCAGCCATCCAATGCTGCAGGGGATGGGCTGGAACCTCCCCCCACCAACAGCAGCACCACCACCGCTGAGCAGCCATCCGAGGCTGCATGGGACGGGCAGGAGCTTTCCCCCAGCAGCAGCAGCACCACCACCACCACCACCAGTGGACAGCCATTCGAGGCTTCAGCGGATGGGCAGGATCTTCCCCCCACTAGTGGCTGCAGCACCACCACCACTGAGAAGCCATCCGAGGCTGCAGAGGATGGGAAGGAGCTTCCCCCCACCAGCAGCAGCAGCACCACCACCACCACTGAGCATCTGCCGAGGCTGCAGGGGATGGGCTGGAGCTTCCCCCCACCAGTGGCAGCAGCAGCACCACCACCACCACTGAGCAGCCGTCACCTCCGGCAGACGGTATGTAGTCCTACCTCAATGGGCTGCTGTGCAGCCTGGCCCCTGCTAATCCAGTGGGTATGACACCCACCTGAGAGACTGTGACCTTGCACTCCACAGGATCTTGGGGTTGGATTGTGTGTTGTGCGTGTGTGTGTCACTCTCTTTTCCCCCATCCCTTGTGTGCTAGGCGGTTGTACTCACCGTCATCGTCTTCTCCGTCATTGGTGTTCATGGTGGAGCAGCACCATGGCGGTGTGGTTGTTCCCTGTGTCTCCAATGGTGAGTCCTTTCACTTCTGTGTAGTGTTTCTGCCAGGCTTTTGATGTTGTTAGTACCACCCCGGAAAAGGTGGTGGATTGCAGGGTCTTGATAGGTGGCTACCGCCGTGGTGGCTGTTGTTTCCGCCCTGGTGGTCGGTGTGGTAAAGTGGCTGTCTATTTGAGTTCTCAGCCCCGTGGTTATAATTTGGCAGTAATTACCACCAGCCTGTTGGCAGTATTACTGGCACTTTATCGCCGAACGCCAGGGTTGTAATGAGGGCCATTGTAATTTACAACACCAGTGGCTCTAACTCTCGCAAATGCGAGACCCATTGGCATAGCCAATACTTGTTTTAGCTGATGTCTAGTACATGGAGAAGGGTATTCTACTGGATGCGCATTGCATCCTGCTTACATGAATCTGACAGAAACCTGGGGCTCTGCTCTACCAATAGTTTGCTCAGTCTGGCTCCAATTTATTGTGCTGCACTTGTCACTTCAACGGCATGCAAGCACATGAGAAAGCAAATAGAAAGGTAACAAAGAAAATGCAATGGAGAGAAGGCAATGGTAAAACGACAGAGCAAGAAATGAGCAGAGGACAAAAGAAAAATCATGACATTAGAAAAACTAGAAAACATGATAAGCAATGATGGATTGCAACTACAAGGCATAAACCCAACTATAGAAACAGAAAGATGAAGGGCCATATTTATACTTTTTGACGCAAAACTGCGCTAGCCGCCGGCGCTGCCTGGTGTGCGTGGAAAAAAACGACATACACCAGGCAGCGCCGGCGTAGGGGAAAATGGAGCTTGGGCGTCAAAAAATGGGGCAAGTCAAGGTTGAGGCGAATTTTTCGCCTCAACCCGATTTGCGCCATTTTTTTCGACTCCCAACCCCCATAGAAATGACTCCTGTCTTAGCAAAGACAGGAGTCATGCCCCCTTGCCCAATGGCCATGCCCAGGGGACAGAAGTCCCCTGGGCATGGCCATTGGGCATAGTGGCATGTAGGGGGGCACAAATTAGGCCCCCCCTATGCCACAAACATTTTTAAAAAAATACTTACCGGAACTTACCTTAATGTCCCTGGGATGGGTCCCTCCAGCCTTGGGTGTCCTCCTGGGGTGGGCAAGGGTGACAGGGGGTGTCCCTGGGGGCATGGGAGGGCACCTCTGGGCTCCTTCCGAGCCCACAGGTCCCTTAACGCCTGCCTTGTCCAGACGCAAAAAAACGGCGCAAAAGCGGCCGTACGTCATTTTTTTTTACTCACCCACTCCCGGCCGTGAATTTTGCCCGGGAGTGTAAATACGGCGCACATGCCTCGGAGTCAATTTTTTAGACGGGAACGCCTACCTTGCATATCATTAACGCAAAGTAGGTGTCCACGCTAAAAAATGACGCAAACTCCATGGACTTTGGCGCTAGACGCGTCTAACGCCAAAGTATAAATATGGAGTTAGTATTGCGTCGGAATTGCGTAAAAAAAAACGACGCAATTCCGGCGCAAACAGAGTATAAATATGCCCGAAGTCTCTAGTTTTTTATTACATAGTCGTTTTCACCTAACTTTTTTCTTGTTACAATTAAAAAGAGAGAGAGTTTAAAAACACTGATAATTAGTAAAATCCAAATCATAATTACCTTAAAACATAACAAGCGGGACATCACCGCAAACCACTTCCCTAGGGTCAGGAGAAAGAGGCAGGTGTGGGCTTTCAACAGGATGGCGAGGAGAAACCACACATAATTCCAAGGGCAAAGCATGGAGTGCAACAGGCCTATTTACTGAACATAAAGGAGACAGAGAATGCAGATCACGTGGAACAGTAAATAATAGAGTAAAATAATAAAGCGAGAAATCATCAAACAAACAAAATGAAGAATGAACAAGGAAAATATGGGAAATAATGAAAATGGAAACAAAAGAGCAGAAACATAAAGAGTCTTTTTATGTTAAAGCATGAGGTATACCTTGAGGTCACAGGCTCCAAACCTTGGGAGAATGGTCAGTGGGTTAATATATCATTTGTAGTGATTCACTTGTATCATGCAGGCCACATCCAGTTCGGAAAAGTCAGTAACTGTCCCTGTTGCAGTGATATGTTAAAATCCCTTTGATTTCAGATCCTATCCCGTTGATATCAGATCCTAGCCCAGTGAGAAATATCAGTGGGTTAATGTATCTGTGGCAGACATATGCTTTTCCTATCATATTGTTAGTGCACATGCTGCAAAGATAACTGTGTAAATTTTATGTCACAGGCAGTGCACTGACAGTGTGGAAGGTTCTATCAACAGTGATCAATAATCGCATGGGTGCCACGTTTTGCAGTTATGTTTAAATGTCAAGAATCTGTACTTTAGAAATAGAAAGCCATGTTAAACAAGTATCCATTGCCTCTTACCTGTAAGGTGTAGCTGAATAGCTTCTAGTTTCTTTCTTGATTGTTTGTCCATTTATGTACAACCTATCTATAATGATCACCATCCCAGAAGACAAAACTTCATTCCTATACTTTATTTATGATCAGAGCTTACTTCGGAAAAATATTCCTCTGATATTGTTGTGTCAAACACCTTTACAGCCACATAATACTAAGGATGTCTTTCAAATACATTTGCTTTGATCAGCTTGATTTTAGGCTGACATCATTAAAACCAGACTAGCTACCTTTGTCCTACTAAATGGTGAATTCAAATAAACATTATTAGTTATATATATATAGGGGATATATATATATCCCCTACTAGCGGTTGCCAGTAGACAGTAATAGTTGGGCCATAGTTTCCATAGGAAAAGCGTTTCTTGTTTTGACATTAATTTTGCTGCCATTGGACGAATCGTCATGAAATTTTCAAAACTAGTTTGCCACTCACTTTAGCTGCTGCCTGTAAAGTTTCAGGGTGACTAGTCAAGCGAGGGCTGAGCAAAAAAGGGTGCCAAAATGCATTTTCCCCATGCAATTTCCCATACAGATTTTGAACATGACTACAGCTCAAATCGCTGTACAAAATTACACTAAATGTGGAAGAAAGATAGATCTTGGTCCAGAAAGAGTGCATTTTGTTATTTACTGTAAATCTGTTAAGAAGTTGTGGAGTTATCAAAGGAAAATGAAATATATAAATCTAAGGATGCTGAGGGTCTAAAGAACCAATAGATCTTATGGTGAGATCTGATTGGCTACCAACACTTCAATCAGGCTACCAGCACTTCAAGCCATCTTGGGACTTGGACTCAGATGAGTCCCCTAAAAAAATAAAGAAAGAAAAGACAAGAGGGTAGGGTAAAAATACCCTGACCCCATAGTCTTGGTGGAATGGTCCCACAGGGACACCACCCTGGGCTAAAGTTTAAAAATGTTACTGCCAATTTGCGGAGGATCCACAAATCCGTGGTTAAGTTAAGGAAAAAACATTTGCGGGCTCCTGTTATAGTTTGGTATATGCACCCCGGGTGGACCAGGTCTCGAGGGTGTGGACTATTAATTACAATGGGGAGAGAGGGGTACACGTGGCCAATTTTGGTCCTGGATACTGCCACCCCCTGGGACCCTGCCATATACTATTAGGGAGGTCACGGGTCCACCCTCCCCCTACTGGGATGATTTCAGCCCCAGGGACTGCCACCCCGGAGACCCAGCCAGACACAAATAGAGGAAGGGGGGCCATGCACCTGACCTCCACCCCTAGGGGTGCAGCCATGTACAAATAAGGGGAGGGGATCTGCAGCCATACCAGGCCTGATTTCAGCCCCAGGGATCGCCACCCCAGGAGCCCAGCTACGCACAGTTAGGGAGGGGGCATGCTGTCCCCCTCCCAGAGCTATTAATGGTCTTTGGGACCCCATCATCTAGGACCAGGCTCCTGCTATGTCCCAGGATGCCCACTCCCGGAAACCTCTGTTTGCTCTCCCTTGACGGGAGCAGCTTAAAGCTCCCTGAAAGTGAGAGCAAACAGTAAATCCACTCCCAGAGGGCGGGAGCAGGAAAAATGCTCCTGCCTGCTGGGAACAATCTTTTCATCTGTGCCCCTGCCCGCGGTAAAGCAGGTGGGGGATAAAAAAAATTGCTCCTGCATGCAGGGAGCAGCATTTTTTGCCAGGGGACGTCACCATTTAAGTCAAGATGCCCAGGGAGGGGAACTGCATATCCCGCCATTAAATGCTGACCAGGCCCCTGGGGATGGGGTCCCTGGGGTCATTATTGTCCCAGGGAGGAGGGCTGTATGCCCTCTTTAGATGCTGGCCAGGCTCCGGGATCTGGGGGTCCTGGAGCCAATAATGGCCCAGGAAGGGTTGAAACATGCCCCCTCTTTATAATAAGGCCTGGCCCCCGGGGATGGCGTCCCCTGGGATGAAATCGACCTGGGCAAGGGGACTGCGTGCCTCCCCTCATAATTTAAGTGGTGGGCCACAGGGGATGTGGCTCCGAGGCCAAACATGGCCATGTACTTCCCTATTAAAAAGGTTGCAGGACACAGGGGATGTGGCCCCACAGGCCGAAATCAGAACGTATAGGGGGATACATGCTTCCCACTCATGTTGACTGCATTTGGTGGGGCATTGCTGCACAAAACAGCCACCTGAGGCATTTCCCTCCTTCTATGTGTGCTGCAAAATGTTGCACACATAGAAAGAGGAAACAATGAGGAGAAATAAACATATTTCTTCTCATCACACCTCACCTGGGGAGGTGTAGCAGGTTTGGTGCATTCCAGGTGTACCACTTTTGGTAGATCTGGGAATGTGCCAAAATCCATGAATGTTGAATGGGAATACTCAGGCAACACCCATAAAAATGCCTCACTGTGGCAGAGTAATGCAACACAGCTATTTGTGCTGCGCTGCACTACTGTGGATTTATCAAACCACTCAGGGTCTTGTAAGGTGGCCTTGAATGGTTTGATAAATCACATTGTACAGTTGCACCACTCATGCACCACATTGTGTGGTGCAAGAGTGATGCAACTGCCTTATAAATATGGCCCTAAATGTGCAGGCTCCTGGTAGCTTGAGCTGAACTTTGCAGGGCTAAAGATGTCACAGCTCCTGTGCACCTGACCTCTTCAACCTGGCAAAGCATCTTGACCCCCCCTCATGACCAGAGGGAGCATTACTGAGACTGGGACCTGGGTGCTTCAGTTTTAAGCCCTGAAGTGCCCAGGGCTCATTATCAATCAGTTACAGCTCATCACTGAGTGGGGTGGAATCAGTAACTCTTACTGACCTATCTCACTCTGTGATGAGGTACGAACTGCTGCCACTTTTCACTGGTTGATGTGAAAGACGGCAGCAGTTCCAGACCTCCTGGAACCTCCGAGGCAGAGCTGCGCAGGTAAGTGTGATTTTGTAAAAATGTTTGGTGTGTGCATGGTGCATGTATGAATATTTGGGAGCAAGTGTTGTGAATGGATGTGTGTGCGCACATGTGTGTGAATTCATGGGTGTAAGTTTGTGTATATGTGTGCGTGTGAGCCCTGTCTGCCCCCATTCCTGCTAAGATTACCACCTGCCACTGCCAGGGCTATAAATTAAATGGTACTAGTGAGCCTACAGCACTCATTGTGCCACACACTAAAGTAACCTGTTAAAACATACCTGAGATCTGCTACTGCAGCCTGTAGTGAAATTTTAAACTGCAATTTTGATCAGGAAAAATACACCTTTGGCAGCCCTAAGCCTTCCCTTTTAGTACTTATAAGTCACCCCAAGGTAGGGCAAGGTGCATTGTATCGACACAGTAGGATATGTGTACTTAGATTTCTCATGTCCTGGCAGTGAAAAAGTCATTTTTATGGTCTAGCTTGTCAGTGCAGCTGTCACCGGACAATTATGTGAGTATCACTGAAGATGGGCATTGGTTCCGCCCTCATGTTGGGTGCCAGAAGTCTATGCTATAATTTGGCAGAATTGTTCACAATAAAGTGCTTGACCTCCATGCAGCTGTGATTATTTTATTTATCCAGCTTCCTGAGCTGGAACTTTCACACGCATGACGTTATAATGCCATTAAAGTGTTGCACATTACTACTAATTTATGTTTTCTCTGACAGCAGCACAGACAAGAGAAGGGCAGTCATTAACCTACATGGATTTTTTTAAGGCCTGGCTTGACAGTGCAACTGTAATCTGACTTTTAACCTATACCACCATTATTCTACAGGTTTTCACTTCTATACAAATGCATATCTATTTTCATGCCATTTACTTGTAATGCTTCACGTTACAATACATAACAAGAACAGAGGTTCCTGGCAGAAAAAAAAAAAAATTCACATCACAAACAAACAAAAGGCTAGATCTGAAAGGCAAATAAGTGAATAAACAAGTGCCCTGTGCTCCAGTGATCACATGGTGTAAATACCAAAACCAGTACAAGAGTGTACAGATAAAAGCAATGGAAAAATTAATTGGTATTATACAAGGTACGATTGAGTATATAGAAAGAAGGAAGCAGTTCGTCAATTCAATGTTCCCACTGCCAAGGTTGTCGATGGCATTAAACACTATTTAGCTGTCATCATCAGGACTAGGAAATCAAATAAATTGATGCCAGGGAAAGACATTTATTAAGGCAGGGAATTAATATAGCCTTAGAACCCGCCGTAGTGGGCTCTACCGGCTATTAAAGGCCCGCTCCCCTCGTTAAATGCCCGAGCCGAAGGCGAGGGCATTTAACAAGGGAGAGGGACTTTAATAGCTGGTAGAGCCCGCTACGGCGTGTTCTAAGGCTATTAGAACATTCTGCCACTCAGGGCAGAATGTTCTATTAAAAAAAAAAAAATCACGGAGCCCGAGGGGATTAAAATCCCCTCGGGCTCCGTGAGGCTTTGTTCACAGCTACGCTGTGAACAAAGCGAACATTGGAATGTTGGCGCTGCGAGCTTTTACCGGCCGGTAAAAGCCCGCAGCACTCCATTGTTTTCAATGGAGCTTCCAGCATTCCAATGTTCTAATAAGTGGTAGAAAAACCAGGACCACCGCAAAGAATAAAACAGGTGTCCATCTAAGAGTCAAAAAACACTGGTTGCTTCCCACAAGCAGTAAAGCAGGACATTCAGAAAGACTGGCTCACCACATACCATCCCAAAGGATCAGCCCTGAGTTTCTGTAACCGAATCCAGACTGGAGTATGCCAATTTCTGCTGACTCGCTGTGCCAAAGAAAACAATAAGACTTCAACCTATTTATAACACTGCTTTTCAGATTATTGTTCTGCAAACCACCAAAGAATATATTACCCTCATCCTGATCGATCTCCACAGATTCTAATTGATAAATAGGATTCAGTTTAAAGGTCTGGTCATCATATAAAACAGTAGCTGGCACACAAAAGTCTTTTATCTGGGTAATATTCTCCCTCTCAAAATGTACATTCTTCTGGCAAACTCCGCTTAGAAGGTACACACTGCCTCTTGTGGTTGAAGAGCAGTTTATTATGCATTTGCTAAAGAGTGGAAATTACTACAACTGCTTAACCTGCCCTTGCTCTTGGCTTGAAAACCTTTCGCTTTAAAACAGTTTTTAATCTGTTTTACTCTACTCTCATTTTGTACTCTTTGGTTTAAATAGCACAAAGAAACTCCAGTATGTGTGTGCTCAAATAAACCCTAACATAGCATAACATAAGTAAGGGGAAGCTTTGTGTTAAAGCATGCTGGCCGGCAGGAGGAGGGATGGGTGAGAGTGACTTAAATTCATGCAATCTGGATTAGAGTGATTTCGCCACTGAGTTGGTGTAGTTGGTTTGGGGGATTTGGAGAGTGGGGCTTGGGTGGTGGGAGGTACAGCGAAGGATAGAAACATGAATCAAGTATGCATAGATGCAGGTATATTATAAGAATGCAGGACATGCAGAATTTAAGTGTTCCTCTGACTTGCTTCTCAAAATATGGCTGCTAGTATGTCAGTTAGCTAGCTTAGTTTCATGTAATATTGATGGGCTAAATATACCATCAAAGTGATATCTAGTTAGTGTGGAACTTTCCAAACAAACGAAGAAACTGTTTGCAAGATACTTGTTTCTAGTATTCTGGCCAATGGTTCCTGGCAGGATTAGGCTATTCTTAGCTTGCACAACTCAAAGGGCTTCTATTATGCAAATATACATGGCAGTAAACACAGAAAGACATATGAAGAGGGTCATTGGAAAGATTTGTAAGGGAACACAGGAAGTGGTAGTCTGCTTAGTTTATGACCCTACAGTTAAGAGCCCCGAAGTAATTGTAGCCAAAATGATAAGGACTCTATTTGGTCTCCGGGATCAAAACAATCTTTCTTAAATCTCTCCTGGATAGTTCTAGTAAAATCAATTACTTTCCATACTAAGAAAACTTTAAGGTTGGTGGTTGGGCGGCATTATGAGGATGCAGGCAGATTAGTCATATTTGTCAGCAATAATACTCATTCCTTGATACTATTATATCTTTTTATTGCCAAATAAAAAGGGACTCGTGTATTGTTGAACCCTAAGACTCTCTCTGATCACAGTTCACTCACTATAGGGGTTGTCAGATTGGGATCTATTTGGCAGCTGGGCATTTGATAGATCTTTTCTGAGTTATCAGGAATATAGGTTTTTAACGTTAATTGTTATCTGAAATGACATTAACAGTTTAGAAACGCATCCACTAAATATAGTGTAGGACTCACTCAAGGCAGCAGCATGGGTCGGGCAGTTTTTCCACATATATTAAACATTAAACCTCATGCAGGGGAAAAAAACAAATCTCACTCTCAATTAGTAACACTGGAAATCACACGCCTCCTATGTCCGGGATAGTGCTTCATCTGATGTAGAAGATGAGGTTTTAAAACATCTTGTAGTGACTCAATCACTAATTCTCAGACAAATTACGGGCAGATCTGTTGCTGAATATAGGAAATGTAAGAATATTCCTTTTGAATGTAGTGAGAATATAGGTATGATACTTTCTCAAACATAATGAAAGGGAAACAGAAAGCTGCATCACAATTAAAGGGAGTGATGAAGCAGAAAATGAAGGTTTTGATTTATTAACGCATAAACATAGTGTGAAATAATCATGTGTGACTTTAACCGAACTAATAAAGATTGTACGGGGACAAAATGTGCCCTTAGAGTAGTTTGCCAACATTTATAAGCGCGCTTTATATAACGTGGTGTATTAGAATTGCACTAGTCCGACATAATCATAAACGTGTGCTACGATTTGCTTGTTTGAAATGCTTTAGCTTAGCATTACTTTAATGGAGGCTTTGGCCTAGTTGCCTGGTCTCACGGTTTAGATGCTCGTATTTTTCCAATGTGCTATTAAACGTGTATTTTTGCTTGAAGCTGTACTTTTCCACTGAGACCGTTCACATGCTTATCTTAAAGTTTCGTTCCAGCCTGGCATATTTTCTCTTTACTCCAAGGTCGATTTGCAGGTGCGGACAATGGAGGCTCTGAAAGTGAACTAATTGGTATACAATGTTGCAACGTGCGTACCCATCTCCAAGGATAATGTATGCTTAAGTAAAAGCTTGAGAACTGTCGTTTTTGATTGGACAATTTGAAGCTAACCTATGAACCCTCCAATGGAAGACCCTACTGGATTCGAACTGTTGTCTATAAAAACCAGGTGCACGAGAAGAAATTAAGCCATTACCAGCTATTGCCCGACATTGCGTCATTTCGTAGCTATTATGGCCCATCTTGCTGCGACGCCATTTTGAGAGATACTTTGATGCTTTCTCTAATCGAGAGAAAGAAGACTTTAAATGATTCTTGCCCTAGAGACTTTAACTTTGAAATGCCCTTTGCATGAAGTAGTAGTTTTATTGCCGCCGTGAGGCAATTGCCCCGTCCACCCCTGCCCCTTTGCCCCGTCCCATGCTGATCGAGAAACGGTACCTGTGAGACGAAGACTTCCTTGTATGCTGATCGTAATTGGTAAATATGAAAGGAAAATTGTAAAATTGCATTGTGTTTCTTTTAGGTAACCAACTGCTGATTTTGATAAGAGCCCTAGCTAAGAGTTTTCTAAATTTATGTTGCTAAATTGTTTTTGCATGAAGTCCCACATGCCGATGCTAATTTGAGGTTAACGAGGATTCCATATGTCGCACAATGCAATTTGAGATCTTGTTATGCTGACTAAATGTACGCAATTAGCTCATTACAGATTATCGTATTAGTGATTTGCATTGCTATTATCGAATGCCTTGTGATTCAAATGCTACATAGATTACACTTGTTTCGCCGTTATGGACAGCTATTAATGTTCATTTATGTTTATCATTTGGTGTTGAGACACATATATATTGTGCTAGCTTTGTTAATATAGGGAAATAAATTCACTAACTTTGCAATAAACTGGTGTGGTTATTCCTGACTGAAAGGTCAGGGTTCGCCGAAATGTATTCTGGATTAATTGTTAAGTGTTATGTTGATCAAGGTATTGCTTATGTTCGTTATTGATTATTGATTTGATGCGACTGATCGATATAAGAGTACGGAGAGTTCCCACTTAGTCAAAAGATTCATCGGCCTAAAGAGCGTCCGAACACAGGTAAATTATCTCTACGGACCGCTCTATCAGGAGTTATAGATGTGAAGGAGTTGGGGCAGATTGTGGTAGCCTTTAGTGCATTCTAATTAAATGTATACAGAGATGAGTTGCTGTGCAGTATTGAGAAGTTCCATGAATATCTAGAAGTTTAGGAAAGGTTGACGTTATCAGTGGCAGCCCTTTTCAGTTCAGTTTCTCTCTGGAAGAACTTCAAATAGGGATGGATCGATTGACAAATGGGAAAGCAGCAACGGCTGATTCCCTACATCTTTAATTTTGGGAGATATTTTCTGTCGAGCTGCACTCATTTTTGTGAAAGCGTTTTAATGATACTGGGGTGAAAAACAACTGACCACATTCTCGGACAGAAGAGTTGAGCACAGTCTTTTTGAAGAAAGGCAAAAGCCACAAACAATGTGGCTCATATAAATCAATCTCACTTATAAAAGCCAATCCAACAATGTATTCTAAAATAACTACATACACATTGCAAGTGTGATTTTTTTCTTTTAGTCCTCACATCACCACAGCTGTCACAATCACAGGCAGCCTGCCAGAAACACAAAACTCACACCTGATACAATTAGCAGTGATACCAGCAACGCCCAGCTGGGTTACCAGGCCCACCAGGCTTGGGCATGAAGGTATAATCACAGGACCATTAAGATTCCATTACTGACACACCTTGCCATCTAAGATAATCTGCCCATATATCTTGTGCCCCATCTTAGGGGCTCGCCATATCCACCTTAATAGTCTGCTGCAAAACCCTTAAGCAACTCCTCCGGGGAGGAAGCCACAGGCACCAGCCAACGCTTGCAGATCTCCCTTCTAGCAAACAACTGCATGTAAAACAGCAGGGACATCTGCAACCTCTCAAGGATGGCACCTGTCTCAGAGACCACTCTTAGTTACACCAATACTGGGCTCAGCATGACCTGAATTCCCAAATTTTCTGTGATGATTTTGCCCACCGCACTCCAATACCTACTAACGAGAAAAACATATGTTCGTCATTGCCCGCAGGAGACCACATCTCTTACAACCTGACATTTGTGGCTATGCGAACTTTCCAATCTTCTGCGGGGTCAGTCAGTCATTAGTAAAAAAAAATTTTTTTTTTTGAGTTGGCTGGCTTCTTCGTGAAGTACAGCAGTTAGAAAGATATTCACCATAACCGTGGGAGCTCAGATTCCTGCACAATCCCTTTCCATACCAATCCTGGTGCAGCAAATGTTTTGTCCTCTGTATCCAGATGTTTCCAGTACCATACCAAAACTTCCTTGCTAAAAGTACATGGTCTCTGCATAAGTGATTCCACTTCCCTGCCCCCGCCAAATTCTTGCCTGGCACTACCAGGAGGAGAGCAGCAGGTATTTGAATCAAGACAACAACCCCTACTGTTTTTCCCTCAACTCTTCCCACAGTAGCAACCCTTGCGCTGTAGCCAGGTACCCCAAGCTTAATGACCTGTCCCTCGTCAAGGGGAGTCTCAGCCCATCCTGTAAACACTCTGGAGTACCTGGGGAATCCCACACAGGTGCATGGCTAGAATAGCAGTAGTAGTACCTAGGTGCACTCAGGACTTTCGGACAAATTTCTTAAGAACTCTGGTGCTTCAAATTTATGTAGAAATCCTGATGCTCCCACCCTACAAGTTATTTCTGAAAGGCTCGCCCCCACGTTGAGTCATCCAAGATCCTCAGAAGTACCCTACTGTTTTTAAAGTGTGAAACATCACAGTATAGATTTAATTCCAGGAGAGCCAAATACACCACCCCACCAGCCTCCATGTCAGTTTCTTTCAGGAGAGCCTGGCCCCTCTGCTACCTTACAAAAAACATATAGGCCCTCATTATGACATTGGCGGTAAACTCCACTTACCGCCATTCTGACTGCCACCAACATACCACCTCCAAGTGGATATCCACTAACCATATGACACGCACACACCAATCCGTCACTATACACCCACACACACAAATGCTCCAGCCCAAAGGTCAGTGATAAACTGACGGTATCAAAACCCACACTGTTACGCCAACAGAACAACACCCACAACATTATGACCCACAAATCACCACAGCGGACATTTAATGGTGGTAAACCATTGGCGGTACATACCGATGCGCTCCAAATACACACACTCAAACAAAACAACACCACATTGGACAATTCAAACGACACACACCTGACACCCATACACACACCACACACACCCCACTATAAAACACACACCCATATTACCCACAACCCTTTATGAATACCAATAATTACCAGCAGAGAGACAGCAAGAGCACTCACACAACCAGAGCCACATATCACCATCACCTATACACCACCCACGCACCTTACATCACACACCCCAACACATCACCCTACGCATCCTCACCCACACCACTCACACTACACTCATGGCTCCACAACAACACCATTGGAGGAAATCATCCGGGGAGAGCCACAGCTTTTTGGATCACATGTGCAGTAGATATCCATTGCTAGGAAGATGGATCTATGGCGGAAAATCGTGGACATGGTCAATGCCGTGGGACAGCGCCCCAGGACAAGGGATGACATCAGGAAGAGGTGGAACGACCTACGGGGGAAGGTGCATTCCACTGCAGCAAGATACCAGCTCACAGTACAGAGGACTGGCGGTGGACTCCTACCTCCTCCCCCACAACTAACAACATGGGAGGAGCAAGTCTTGGCAATCATGCACCCTGAGGGCCTGGCAGGAGTAGCAGGAGGACTGGACTCTGGTAAGTCAACTCACAATTACTGTCACCCCCCTACCTGCATGCCATCACATACCCACACCCTTACTCTCATTCCCATCACTCCACCACCTCTCACACACCCCACCATCACAACCCACTCATCCCAATGCCAAGCCCTGCATGCCATACCAATGCATGGACACCACTCACAGCCCTGCATGGATACTTAAAACTACAGCATGCACACTAGAGACAATCAGCTAGCCCACCAAATAGCAACTCACACAAGGCAAAGCTGCCAGGGCAATAACAACCATAGAGGGTAACCCACCCGTGCATAATATGTCACACACAGAAACAATAACACTGCATTTACAACCCCACAGCCAATGTCACCGGAGAAGAGGTGCCAGCAACGTCCAGTCCCCCCCACAGAAGAGGCCCACAGTAATGACAGCAGCTCTGGTCGCCTGGATCTGGATGACCAACCTGGCCCATCAGGGACCTCCGGACAGAAGTTTACCCGGGCACAGTCTCACACCACCACAGAGCCTCCCCCCTCAGGAAACACCACCACAGCACCCACCCAGCGGGCCCATACCTCTGTCCCCAAGTCACGTCAATCAGCAGTGTGTTCACCACTACAGGGACCCCAGAGCACACCACAAACACAGGACAATCAGGGACCTGGGGTCAGTGGCAGTGGGCACACCGTTCAGGGGACAGAGGCACAGGACAACAGGGAATCTGGGAGGACTGCTGTGGGCCAGAGGAGGACAGGCCCAGGGAACCGACTCTTCAGGAGGCACTCACCGCGATCGTGGGAGCATACCAACATTCCCAGGATATGCTGGGCCAGATCCTGGACAAGATGCAGGAGAGCATGCAGCTGCAGGAGGGACAGCACCTGGGGATCAGGGAGGACTTGAAGTCCATTAACACCACCCTGGTCTCCGTTGCAGGAGTGCTGGCAGACATGGCCAACAGTATGAGGGAGGCAGTGGCACAGCAGCTGGCCCCTGACACTAGTCAGACTACTGAAGAGCCCTCTACCTCTGCTGCCACTAGTGGACAGGAGGCCCCGCCAAAGGACCAAAAGGCCACCAGCACCCCTCCCCCTGCAGAAGGAGAACCACCCCACAAACTTTCCCTGCAACGCGGAAGAAGCCAGAGACTATTGCCAAGACCCCCGCCAGGAAATAAGACTCTCCTGATTGTCACCCTTGTGTCATACTCTGTGACGCTGTCCACCTTGAACTGCCATTGTTCCCCTTCCTAGGCCCCTTGGACCATGCACCTATGCTACAAATAGACTGGACTCTAACCTGGACTTTCCTCCATCATCACCCCACGCCATTGCACTTCCCCCTTTTCGTCGGAGCACTGCAGTAAACACACTTAGAAAACATACAAGTATGGAGTATGTGAAATTATTTCAAAATATATTCATTTAACAAGGTTCATAAATTGAAATTCAACTGTACAGTAATCTTTACATAGGAAAGACCTGTAGTTGGCTGCAGTAAACACTCCAGGAGCAATAGTGGGGCACCAACATCTGCAAAAAGAGATACCAATGGGTACAGTGAGTGGCCATAGAAATAGGAATTCACAGCCTGCCAGTGACAATGTCACACATCAAACTATCAATTAAATGTGAAATAACACTGTCTTAACTATGTATCATTGGAAGTATTGACGAATGACTGCACTTCTGTTGTCCTCATCCTTTGCCTACTCATCTTTACTGTCCACAGTGTCCTCTGCTGCCACATGGCCATCTCTAGCCTCCTCCTCCTACAGAAATGGCACATGGCATCTCAAGGCAAGGGTGTGCAACATACAGCATGCCACAATGATCTGGCAGACCTTCTTTGGTGAGTAGGACAGGGATCCACCTGTTAGATGGAGGCACCGAAACCTGGCCTTCAGGAGGCCAAATGTAAGTTCAATAATCCTTCTTGTTCGCCCATGTGTCTCATTGTAACGTTCCTCTGCCCTTGTCCTGGGATTCCTCACAGGGGTCAGTAGCCATGATAGGTTGGGGTAACCAGAGTCACCTGCAAATATTGAAGGACAACTGTTAGCCACACAATATGCCATATGGCCCACACCATACCCATACACCAATATCCACTGGGTGGGAACCAGGGCTCACCTATTAGCCACACCCTGTGCCTCTGGAGTTCGGCCATGACATTTGGGATGCTGTTATTCCTCAGGATAAAAGCATCATGCACCGACCCAGGATAGTTAGCATTGACATGGGAGATGTACTGGTCCGCCAATCCCACCATCTGCAGACTCATTGAGCAATAACTTTTACGATTTCTGAAGACCTGTTCATTTTGCCGGCAGAGGACAAATGCAATATGTGTCCCATCAATCACACCAATGATGTTGGGGATATGTCCCATTGCATAGAAGTCAGCCTTCACTGTGGCCAAATCCTCCACTTGGGGGAAAACAATGTAGCTGCACATGTATTTAATCAGGGCAGCCAACACTCTTGTCAGCACTATTGAGAACATTAGCTGTGACATTCCTGCTGCCAAGCTCACTGTCACCTGGAAAGAACCTGTTGCCAAAAACTGGAGCACTGATAGAACTTGCACAAGAGGGGGATCCCAGTGGGGGGACGGATAGCAGATATCAGGTCAGGCTCCAATTGGGCACACAGCTCTGTGATTGTGGCCCTATCAAGCCTATAGGTGAGGATAATGTGCTTGTCCTCCATTATTGCCAAGTCCACCAGGGGTCTGTACACGGGGGATGTCTCCATCTCCTATCCATCCGCAGCGGTTGCAATCTATGGGGTAAAATAGTGAGCAGCTGGTCATTATCTGTACATTGTAACCACTACAGTTCAATGCATTTTGTGATTGTTACAATATTTTGGTGACATATGTCCAGATTGAGAAATTGTGAACTGTGACGCAGTTCGGATCCATGGCCTCCCCTCACCCCCTGAAATGGTGTCCGACTGTCCAGTATGGAGAGAAAGGTGGAAATGCGGTTATTCCGCTGACGTGCGCAGTTGCAGGAGGCGGTCGGGAACCGCCGTGCAAATCCTCATTGGTTATCATTGGGCCCTATGGGGTACAGTGGCCAATGGTGATCTACACCAGCGGTGACGGTACGCACCGCCGTGGATGTGATTGCCATTTTCTATCTGTTCACTCGCTTGCTACCTGACCTTCAACAGGAGAGGACCTACACTGCATGTGCTGCTGTGACCTGTGTCTGGAACCTACCAGAGTGCGTGTGACTGGGGAAAAGGCCCCTGCCTTCACCTCGGCCGAGTTGGAGTGATTAGTGGATGGGTTCCTACCCCAGTACCAACAGCTGTATGGGCCTCCAGGCCAACAGGTGAGTACACTGTGAGTACAACGCATGGGGCATGAATGCATGGAGTGCTGTGTGTGAAGGCCTCGTGTGGGGGGGTTGGTGAATGGGCCCTCGGCAGCGTGCAGCATGTATGCTGGGCCATGTCTGTGCTAATGGGGATGGGAAGGGGCATGGTGGGCCATGAGTGTAACAGCAGGACGGTCTGACTGATACCTTTCCCTGAGAGTATTTTCTCTGCAGGTCAGCACCCATTAAAAGAAGGGTATGTGGCGTGCCATCGCCAAGGATGTGCGGATCCTGGGGGTATATGCCAGGCGAAGCACCCACTGTCGGAAACGGTGGGAGGGCCTGAGACGCTGGGCATGGAAGGTGGCAGAGGCCCAGCAGGGGATGGCCTCCCAACGAGGAAGGGGTGCCTGTCGAACCCTGACCCCCCTGATGGCCCGCATTCTGTCAGTGGGCTATCGGGAGCTGGATGGGCGCATGGGGACATCGCAGCAGCAACAAGGGGATGAGTACAGTGCCCTTCATTACTACTTACATCTGGTGGGGTGGTATCTGGGTGGAGGATGTGGGCCTTTGGGTGCCCCTAGGCCAGGGCTGACATTGCAGAGTAGGTCCCATGTTGGGCAGGGTTCTGATGTGAAATTCCTTCAACCTAGCTAGCAGGCATCCACTACTGGGCAGGGGTGTGTGGGTCTCAGGTATGCTGCAGTTGGTGGTATGTGTCCCTACCCATGGCCTGGTGACTAGCATTGTAACTGGTAGTGCCTTGCCTAGTATGTAGGGCTGTTCCCTGTGTGTAAGTGTGTTGTGTACGCCAACAGTGGTGTTGGTGCCACCATTGACCGAGTGTATCCTTTGTCTCTCCCCCTACTTTTTGTTTTGTCATCCTGTCCTTATGTGCATTATCATCATCTGGCGGTGGAGCACAGGCACCGGCGACGGAGGGAGCTGCATCCCACAGGACCCAGGAGGCAGAGTTCACCAATGGTGAGAGCACCAGTGGGACTGAGGGCGAGGGCAGCACCATGGCGGAGACTGGAGGGAACAGTTCCGACACGGATACCTCCGATGGAAGCTCCCTGGTGGTGGTGGACATCTCTGTGCCCACCCCAGCTAAAGGTACAGCCACCACCCCCGTACCAGCACCACCCTTCCAGCAGCCCCTCAGCAAGATTCCCGTGCCCACTCACCCAGGAGGGTGGGCATCTCCTTCGCCCCAGGCACCTCGGCCCTGCCCCAGTTAGCCCTGCTGCCCTAAGTGAGGAGGCTATTGACCTCCTGCGATCCATCTCTGTTGGGCAGTCAACCACTGTGAATGCCAACCAGAGGTTGGCAGCCCAAATGCAACAGTCCACTGCTTTTCTGGAGGGCATTCACATTGGTTTGGCAGCCCAACAGACATCAATCCAGGCTCTGGCCTCCTCTCTGATGGTAGCCATTGTCCCTGTTTCCACTCTCCCCCCTTCAACTTCCTCTCCCCAATCCCATTCCCCTCAACCCCAACCTATCCCAAGCACACAGGCAGACTAGCATGCACACAGGAAAACACACAAGAGTATACATGGCAAACACAAGCACCACACTTCATCCCACAGGCACTGACACAAACACCATCCAAATGCAGACATACCAACATGCACTGCCTCCACTGTGGCCCCCTCCTCCTCGTCATCCACCTCCCTCACAGTTGTGTCTCCACTCACACCTGCATGCACTACATCCTCATCCACTGCCCCCATCACCAGCACACCTATCAGAACGCACACCTCACTGGCAGTCACCACCTCCACATCCATGCACACGTCTCCTGTGTCCTCTCCCACTGTGCCTGTGCCCCATCCTCCCAAAGTACTCAAACACAAGCACTCAGACACCTAATAGCCATCCACCTCACAACAGCATCTATCCCATGCACCTGCACCCAAACACAGCAGACTGATGCCTCCTACAAACACTCCCCCTTCCTCCACTCCAAAACCTTCTCCCTCTTCCCACCCCAATGTCCCTAAGAAGCTTTTCCTCTCCACCATTGACCTCTTCTCGATCACTCCCCCCACCCTTCACGTCTCTCCACCATTAACCTCTTCCCGACCCCCCCCCATCCTTCATGTCAGGCCAGGGTGGTCAAAACCCAGGCAAGCACCTCAGCCACCCAGTCCACGGGCACAGTAGTGTCCCCAGCAACTCCTGGTGGGAAAGGATCCTGGCCACCAGCCAGTCAGACAGAAAGGGTGCCTGCCCCAAGTGCTGCAGGAAGAAAGGGCAGGGAGCCAGCCCCAAGTGCTGCAGGAAGAAGGGCAAGGAGCCAGCCCCAAGTACTGGCAGAAGGAAGGCCAAGGAGCCAACCCCAAGTGCTGCAGAAAGGAAGGGCAAGGAGCCAGCCCCAGCTACTGCAGGAAGGAAGAGCAAGGGGCCTGCACCAGCAGGCAGTAAGGACAAGGGGCCTGGTGCTGGGACTCAGTCAAAGACCCCACCACCAACCATGGTGATGCAGCCGTCCAAGACTGCAGGGGATGGGCTGGAGCCTCCCCCCACCACTAGCTCCGCCAGCAGCACCTCCACCAGCACTACCACCAACAGCAGCAGCACCAGTGGGCAGCCGTCCGAGGCTGCAGGGGATGGGCTGGATCCTCCCTCAACCACCACCAGCACCGCCACCACCAGCAGTGGGCAGCCATCCAAGGCTGCAGGGGATGGGCTGGAGCCTCCCCCCACCACCACCAGTACCACCACCACCAGCAGTGGGCAACCGTCTGAGGCTGCAGGGAATGAGCTGGAGCCTTCCCCCCCACCACCAGCAGCAGCAGCCCCTGTGCTCTGCCATCCGAGGCGGCAGGGGATGAGCTGGAGCCTCCCCCCAGCAGCAGCAGCACCACTGCCACCACTGAGCAGCCATCACCGCCGGCAGGCATTCTGTAGACCTACGTCCATGGGCTGTTGTGCGGCCTGCCCCCTGCAAATCCAGTGGGTATGACACCCACGTGAGAGACTGTAAACTTGCACTCCTAAAGATCTGCATCACAGGGTACGATGCCCCCTCCAGAACCAGTGGAGATGCCATCCACTCACCCCATCCTCCCAAGGATGAAGATCACAGGGCACAATGCCTCCTCCAGAGCCAGTGCAGATGCCATCCACTCACCCCATCCTCCCCAGGATGAAGATCACAGGGCACGATGCCCCCTCCAGAACCAGTGGCGATGCCATCCACTCACCCCATCTTTCAAAGGATGAAGATCACAAGGCATGATACCCACTTGAGAGACTGTAGCCTTGCACTCCCAGGACAGAGTAATGGGCATGTTGCCCCTTCCAGAGCATGTGGGCAAGTCACCCACTTGTGGTACTGTGGCCTTGCACTCCCCAGGACAGAGTAATGGGCATGTTGCCCCCTCCAGAACCAGTGGCGTTGTACCATCTTCTGGCTGAGGTGCCACCCCGTTCCCCTTCCCCCTGAGGTGTCTGCCTATTTACGACCTAATGCCCCTGCAGTGTTCTCTCTGTGTTGTTGCAGGAGTGAAGTGGGGCCTTGGACTTTGTAATGTGGCCCTGTGGCCCATGAATATTGAGGACTGGGCAGTGTCCCTACATTTGTAAATATGTATATACTTTTTGATTTGGATGCACATATTGCTACTATTTTATCTTATTACTCTCTTTTTGATCTATTGTAGTTGTCCTTGCATTATTCCTGAGGGGTACGGGTTAAATATGTTATGTTACTGTATCTGCTTGTGTATATGGTGTGGGGGTGTTGCGTGTGTGTGTCACTCTCTTTTTCCTCCCCCTCCCCTGTGTGCTAGGCGGCTGTACTCACTGTGGTAGTCTTCGCCGTCGTTGGTGTTCGTAGTGGAGCAGCACGAAGAAGAGCATGGGGAAGACATGCAGCTCAGGCTCCATGGCGGCGTGGTTCTTCCCTGAGTCTCCACAGGTGAGACCTTTCACTTCTGAGCTCTGTTTCCACCAGGCTTTTGATGTCGTTGGTACCGCCCCAAAAAAGGTGGGTGGAACATTGTCTTCCGCCTGGCTGTAGGCTGTTACCGCTGTGGTGCCTGTTGATTCCGCCATGGCAGTCGGTGTGTTAAATTGTCTGTCTGTCTGAGCTGTTTCCGCCATGGTCATAATTTGGCGGTATTTCCCGCCAGCCTGTTGGCGGTATTACTGCGACTTTATCACCAACCGACAAGGTTGTAATGACCCCCATAATCTTCTCTTGTATCTTGGCAATATCTTTCCTGAGAAATTCAAGGGGATACAATTCAAAAGATAAGTCAGCTTGGGGAATATTGTCATGTTAATTAAGTTTACTCTACTGTAGATCACCAATGGCCGATTTCTCCATCTGCCTAATAACCGGTCTATCTCCTTTGCCACTCTCACTAGGTTAAGTGCCGGAACTACCCCAAGTGGCTGAACAACTTTGATACCTAAGTATTTCCATTCTGGGATTATTTTTCCCAATCATCTATGTTCCAACACATAATTTTTGATTTTGCAGTATTCACCGAGTACCCCGACAGGGTGCCAAACTCCCCTGCAAGTTCTACTCTAGGGATAGTTCAAACAGGGTCAGCTGTATATATAATCAGGTCATATGCATAAAGCACGACTTCAACCATCAATTGATTATTGGTGAAGAGGATTACTTGCTGATCCCTTCTAAACAGTTGGGCATATGGTTCAATATATACATCAAATGAGAAGGGGGAGATGTGGCACCCCGTCTCATACCACAGGATATCGTAAAACTCTCCATTAACTCACCATTAAACAGGATTCTGGCTGTGGAGTTGGTGTATATATTCCATAAATTGGAAATAAAACATGGGCTCAAAACCTAAAACCGCCAACACCTCTCACTGAAACACCCAGCAGACCGTGTTGAAAGCTCTGGCAATGTCCATGGTGGAGACTACCAAGGGAGCCGACCTGTCAAAGACCAAATCAATATAACCAATTAACTGCTGCATGAGCTTGTAAATTTGGTGCTTAGGAACAAACACATTCTTATCCTGATGGATCAGCTGGGGTGCAATTTTACCCAGTCTATCAGCCAAGATGCTAGTAAAAACCTTACAATCTGCATTTAAAAGGGAGATTGGCTGGTAGGAGTCCATCTTCTTAGGATCCTTACAAAACTAACGTAGCTTCCTTCCATTACTGCAGGATTTGACCATTTCCAAAATATATACTATTAAAGAAGAAAATGAAAAATAAACACTTTCTTCCCACATCAGCACAGTCACCTTTTTTATCCTTTTATACAGCTCTGAGGGAATAACATCTGACCTAGCAGCCTTTCCATTCTTAGAGTGATTCAGATGTTCCCAAATTTGAGTATTGGTGATCTACACCCCGATTGCCTCTCTTTCTATCTCTGTAAGACCCCTGACTCTTAGCCAGTTACTGATTTCTTCCAGGACAGGACTGACCTCCTCGGTGCATAATGCTGCAAACATGGCTACCAGCTGCTCCTTCATTTCCATCAATTTCTTAGAGGTATGCCCCTGTAGGTTAATAATTTGCTTCTTGATAATATTCCTAGATTTCTCTTTGTTTTCGTTTTCCAGTTTTCCAGGTCAAGAGTGCTACTGCTCTCTCCCATTATTCAAATAGACTCGTGCTCTTGGGGTGCCATTTCTCCCTGCACTTTTTTTTCACAGCATGAGTTTGTAATCCAGCTGGACCTCAACTAATTCCTTTTGAACTGCTACTATTTTCTGAGAAAGGTTTTGCCCTTGCCCATCCCCACACCCATGTAGGATCACTTCCAGTGCCCCGATTTTTTGTTCCATGGCTACCAGGGCTAGCTTTTCTAGTCTTTTCTTCGGACAAGCCAGACTGTGCACTTCCCCATGCAGAAAGGCTTTGAAAATATCCCAAACTACCGCAGAGAGGCAGACCCTTTATTGTCCTTAAAAAAGTCCCTGCTAACCTTCTCCAGCTTTAGAACGTTTTCTTCATCTTGCAAAATGCATGATTGACTGCCCATCCAACATTCTGCCTTCGTATTGGACATACAACAGTTATGCGCATGGCCTCATGGTCAGAAATATGCCCAGGGAGATGAGAAATCCATTGAATTCTATCTGTTATATTATTGCCAACAAAGAAATCGTCTAGCCCAGAAAAATGGCTATATTTCTTACTATGAAACGTGTACTCCCCTAGTTTTCCCCATCATATGCCGCCACACATCTACCAACCCCAAATCCTGCAACATGCTCTTTAGTGCTTGCCTAGTACTAGGTGAATTGACACAGTCTCTCCGCATAGATGTTATCCATCAATGTATTGAAATCACTCACCAGAATCACCGGAAGTGGGTACTCTATCAGGTTCCACTCCAGGATAGAGAGGGGAGAGGGCTCATCTGCGTTTGGGCCATAAAGCCCCACACATATGAATTCATAGTCATGGCATCTCAGGCCACCCACCTGAACTGTATGTTTTCGAGGCCAGAATCTCCACACCTGCTCTTTTCCTCCCCAAAATAGCAAACCTCTTACAAAGTTCTGCCTGATCCGAGACTACATAGCTCTCAATCCACTTCAAGACGACACTTCTACACTCTGACGGGGTTAAATGGGTATCTTGCAAAATCATGGCCTGAGCCCCACTCTCCTAAAGAGACCCCGGAATCAGCTTTTGCCTCTTCCTTAACCTTAGGCCATTGATATCCCACGAAACAAAACTTATCTGTTAGCCTGTCATTTAATAGTTACATGTTTTTTAACCTTCCCCCGACTTATAAGGATCTATGCAGGGTACACAGCAAGTGACGTCAGAGACAACAACGACAGCTTGGAGATCATAAGGACAATTTTTGAGTTGTTTTCACTTTGCTCCCCACCCAGTGCTCCTACCCATGCCCCTCCCGGAGTAACCCTCTCTCTATTTATTGGCATATCTAATGCCATTGGGCTACTCCTCAGAAAGGACTTTACATACACTATACTGTCCTCTAAAGACTGCAGTGGAATCCCCCCGTTCAACATTATCCACCACCCACACCACCTTCACCACCCAGAGAGACTACTCAAGTGCTACCAAGAATGACGAGTTGAAAGGAGGGCCTCAAGAATTAGCATGCTTCCTAATTGAATCTGTCAACTCATCTAGGTCCTCTGGGGCCTGATATGTGTACAACCGGTTGTTTCACATAAAATTCAGCATTGCCTGGAATTTTAACTGCACCTTTGCACTGAGTTTATGGAGTTCATTCATCCTCCTGCCCAATTCCCACTGCCTCTGTTCAGTGGCTTTGGAAACATCGGACCTTATAGAGGAAGAATATCCTTTAGCTGTATAGGCCATTCTCCAAATCAGAACCCAATATAGCTTCTTTTACTGCATAAGAGAGGAGGTTTACTAAGATCTTTCTGGGTTACAAAGTGATTTGGTTTCCTTTTGAAGGGGTCCCTGTGCACTCTCTGGATCCTCTGCTCTAAATTTATATCTGGCCTCTCTTTAAGGACTATGTCCCAGAATAATGATATAACAAAGGACTTGATATCTACGCACTCAATGTATTCCTTCTGGCATGGTTCTCAACCTTTTCCAGACCCTCCACCAGATCTTGATTCTGCTTGGTCAGCTTGGAAATACCAAATGTACTCTGCTAATATCTTGCTTGATCTGAATGACTTCTTCCGCCAGTTGTTTGATTTGTTAAGCGACTCCATCCATTTTTAGGGATAAGGCTGAGCAGGAAGCCAGAATTTCTGATTGATTGACTTCGAAGACTTCAAACCTCGTCTTTATCTCAGCCCTGAAATGATGCAATATGGCTGTGAGAGAATCCTCAGAAACTGTACAGATGCAGTGCTGGTTGCCCTACTAGTCTTCCCCCAGATGGGGCGCTGTTCCCCTGTCGCTGGTCCAGGGGTACCAAATCTGACTCTTCCGCTGTTTCTGACCCCTGCATGAGTGGCAACACCTCAGACCTATTTCTGGTAGGTACTTGTAAGGGAAGCACAATAGTTGTATCCGAGGCCACTTTCAGCACTTCCAGGCTCAGCCCCTGGGCTACATTGTATGTTTTTTTATTATTAACAGCAACCTCCCCCTGTGAATGGGGGGGATGGGGTGTGGCCTATTTCTGTTTGCCCTTCCATATCAGGGTTCCCCTCCAGTGTTGCACTTGACTCTGCTGCCGCCATCACTTTACAAATGTAATTCAGGGAGAGAGCTACCCTACTCTGAGCTTTACACTGGGCTGTAGTAACCTTCCAACCCCTACCACTTTCACCCCACCACTACCACTAGAAGGTCTTGCAGATATTTTCTGAACAGTTGCTGCTGAGATTTTATGCACCCCAAAAGTCCCAGGTACCAAATCTAAATCCGGACTTACTGCTGCCTCGTTTAAAGGGTGTGAACAAGGCGCATACCTTGGTTTTTCTTCCGGCCTACCTCGACTTCTCGCCATAGATGTTAAAAGAGGCTGTGAATAACACTTCTTATCTGGTGCTACACAGCAAAATTGGTGACACTGGTGAGGCTGCCCCTCCCAGCTCCATTCAGAGACTTTCCCCTCATACCAGGGGTCCTCTCTGTAGGCTATAATGCTTACTCTTGTACCATGCGCGAGGTCCTGGGTATACATGGCTTCCCCTGCACTCTGTGTTTGCTCCAATGCCCGGCTTGCCATAACCAACCTGTACTGACCCTTCCCTTGGAGACCCGGGAAATGATCAGTCTAGAGTGCTTCAGCTCTCATGCCACACACCTCTACCGGGATGCTCCAAATCCTTGTGGCTGCATGGAAGGGCCCAGGACAGACGACAACCATATCTTCACAGGGTACAATGCTCCGTCAATTATTTATGGTAAAGGCACATCGCCCCAGGTACATGCCTGAACACTCCGCCGCGGCAGGGTGCCGGGCAACGCTAAACCTGTCCCTTCAGAGGCCCGCAACAGTTTAACATGTGACCACCTTGCTTCTTTCCTTCCCCACCTTATTGTTAGTGTGATTTTGTGTTTAGTTTTGCCCACACATCATACCCAGCAGAGAACCAAACTGCCCATATTAGTGTTGATGCAACTATCTCTGATATTCCAGCTGTTGAAGACAGTCAGCCTGGGAATTTCTTGGACGATGTTGAAAATAACCTTAGACATGATCTAGTAGCCCTTCCTTTGGTATATTATGGAAGGGTTTATATTTGCACCTAGATGCATGATGAGGATATATGTCTTACATCAAGAGCTGGTCTTCCCTATTAATTACATGGGATTGCCCTTAAAAGGCAGGGGTGACAGTGGACACCTTATGGTGCAGAAACTATAAATAAATATTCGGTTTATGACATAAATCTTACCATAACAAAACATTCTTACCATAACAAAACAACATAACATCTGAACAAAAGTCCCCGCTCTTACCGGGCCCAAGGCAGATGGACCTTGGCCGTAAGCAAGAATTAATTTGAAGCTGTAGATTTAAAATAAGTACTCATCACGGTTACAACTTCAGTCTTTTGGGAGCTAGTAATGACAGTTTGTGCGAGTTTCAAAGCTTTATTTAAAATCTTTTAGAAAGTAGGGGCCACATGTACGAAGCATTTTGCATGTCGCAAACGGTGAATCGGGCCTTTTGCGACTTGCAAAATGCAATTTGGGATGTTCAGACCCATTTTTGCGATTCGGTAATCTATTTACCGAATCGCAAAAAGTGTTTGCCAGTCGCAATTAGGAAGGGGTGTTCCCTTCCTAATTGCAAGTCGCAGTCCTATGTATGATTGTTTTGTGACCGCGAATGCGGTCACAAAACAATCGCAGTTAGTACCAGTTTCAAACTGGTGCTAACCCATTCGCAAATGGGTAGGGGTCCCCATGGGACCCCTTCTTTGTGAATGGCAGCGAAAACATTTTTTTCAAATGGACCACTGCCTTCTCTGAAAAAATGGAAAGAAAACTTTAAAAAATTTAGTTTTTGAAATGCATCTCATTGTCCTTTAAGGAAAACGGGCTGCATTTAAAAAAAAATTAAAAAATGCTTTATTTAAAAGCAGTCACAGACATGGTGGTCTGCTGTCTCCAGCAGGCCACCGTCCCTGTGAGGGTGGCCATTCCCAATGGGGTCACAAATTGCGACCTACCTCATGAATGTGCATGAGGTAGGTCATTTGCGACCCCCTTGCAAATCGCAAACAGTGTCATTGACACTGTTGTACATAAGGTTTTGCGACTCGTAATTTGCGAGTCGCAAAACCTGTATTTCGTACATGTGGCCCCAAATCTTTATTGTTCAGCTTCAAAATACGTTATTCACTATATATCAGTAATATCAGAGCAAGTGCATAAAGTGTGCCCCATAAAGGAAAACTCCCTATTCTAGCTATGGAGAATGGGAGAAAAGCATCAGTCCGAACCCATAAAGAGCTCTAAATTTGAGAGGAGAAAGCATGAAGCTTATAGCATTAGATCTCAAACCATAAATCAGAACCTCCCATAAAGAGAAGTTCAGAAACTCAGTAGTCTCAGAGCAGCATAGTTTCAGGCCAGGAAGAGAAATGATCTCTCAAAATGAAATGATTCTGTAGTTGTCTGCAACTGATCTGAAATGAAGGCTCAAAGATGGAGTCTGGGAAGAGTCTAAGCAGGATCTCAGATTCTGAACAGCCTACTCTAGGAACCTCATTTTTACGGCTTCTCAGAGCATTAGCTCACAACAAATTGTTGCAATTCACAGTAGCTCATCCAATCAGGTGGCAGTGTCGTCAAGGGAACAGGAAAGCTTCAGTCGTCTAAGCAGTCTATAGACAATGACTTGCAACATTAAACTTCTAACATGACACATTAGTTGATATGTTTAAAAAGTTGAGGTACGATTCCCATCATTCACTTACTACAAGGCAAAAACAGTTCATGGTTAGATCTCTGGGTTACTGCATGATTGTATATGGTTCTCATTCATTCTAAGCTAAATATGAAACATTCTACAGAAATTAAAATCAACATTTTAATACATTATTATATTCTATGAAAACTATGTTGATGGGAGGTTGAAATCTAACAATTTTCTCTTGACTCATGCATTTCACAGCACATTTGTTTTAATGAAAGTTTAACACATCACATTCCTGACCTAGGTCAGGGAAAAAAGGAAGAAAAGAAAATGCATTCCGCAGCCTGTTTAACTAAATACATGGTAATGTGAAAGCCTATTGCTCTCACTTGCTTTTAAAATGCAGCTTTTGATCTGAGGCCTTCACGTTTGATTCATCCATGTTAATTGCTTTCGTTTTTATTATTTAAAGCACTCCTGCACACCCATGCCTTATGTCTCAGGTAACCAGAAAGTTTGGTTAGAACCATTTCTGTCACATTTATATAGAAATACTGACATAATACCAATCATATGAAAAAAGCAGCTAAAAAGAAATTACAGGCTATGCAGATGGCATTGCTGTGTTAACAATCTTTCTTGCATTTGCTGTTACCTATATTGAAAAATAAACCCTTCTTTTTGGGTCTATGTCAGGCTATTCATGTAATGTGCGTATAATGTATTTCCTAACAAACTTACATCAGCAGCTGCTTCACACAGCAGTTGTGGGATAGGCTGCTACCCATATTGAAAAAGAAACCTTTCTTTGTGGGTCTATGTCAGGCTATTCATGTAATGTTAGTATAAATTATATCCTAACAAATTGATGTTAGCAGCAGCTTCAAACCACAGTTGTGGGATAGGTAACTTACTACGGTAACCTATCCACAACCGGGGGAGTCAAGCTGATTGATTGTTAGATTGCCTTGGTGTTCCCATAAGTGTTTAAGAGCTATACAAAACTATAATTTGGAGTCATAGGCTTCTAGATACTGCTAACTAGAAAATGCAGAAATCTAAAAGTATACACAATCTTTAATATATCGTGAAAATGTTTAATGCCAAGAGATGTCTCTAGGACTCTTACTGCTCTCTATTTGGACAGTCTTAAGCTACTATAGTTCCTACCTTTGCATCATCTCATTGTTTTGCTTTCTTTCTCTTATCTTATGACCAAGCTGACAAAACTTCTTAGTTTAAAGAAGACATTTATTATTATTATTACTTCTCCACGAGGTTCCTGAAAGACAAGATTAGTAGGTTGGAAGCACACGTTTAAAAGTAGTCACAGCAATGAAAGCAAACTATATCAAAGTACTTCTCAATTGCAATGTACACAGCAAATACATGTTATTATATTATAGCATAACTTCAAAGCAAAGAATAAAAGTCAAAATTGCATCACCGTAGGGCCTATCACTGCTTGTCATCTTTCTCCTATCTTCAAGTTGATGACTCCGGTTCAACTGCGAAAAAAGAGACTTTCCACCCAAACGGGAGCCAGGCAGCTGGCATCCACTACTGACTGAAGTCCTGGAAGATCTCTCCCTGCTGCTGCCAAGGGCCACCATTACAAAAACCTGCCCCTTCCTCTCAGACTCTGGAAATAGAACAAGCCATTGGAGATTGCCAGATCTCCTAGGCCCCTCCGCTTCCCAAGGCTGAGCAGAAAGGAAAACACCAAATATGCGCTCTCTTATCACGTTAGGGTTTGTGTGAATTCAATTTGAAAAACACAGCTTGGAAAAACACAGATCTGCAATGTCTCAACTGCAATGTCTAACTCCACGTTAAAGCCAATAGGCAGCTAACCTAAACACCAAATGAAATGTCCAATGCCATGTTAAAGCCAATAGGCAGCTAAACTGAATACAGAATGTAATGTCTAATGCCATGTTAAAGCCAATAGGCAGCTAAACTGAATACAGAATGTAATGTCTAATGCCACGTTAAAGCCAATAGGCAGCTAAACTGAATACAGAATGTAAGGTACTCCTGATGAACATTGAACAACTAATATGCGCAGTGGTGAAACACAAAGTCATGGGTCAAACACAATTAATGGCATAACACTCATAGCTTGGAGAAATTTTGTATCAACATACATAGGGGTCATAATTACTAGTGTTGAAGTGCCTCCTTTGAAGTTAATCATGGCTTTAACTAAAATACAGGGGCTAATCTTTGGGAGAGTGAATATTGATTATGTTCTGTGGTGAAGTGCTGGTTGGATAATGAAGATCCACAGTTTCATAACAGATGGAATGCATTCATGGAATGTTGTGGCATGGAACTAGGTATACTGGAACTCCTAAAAGAGAATTTGACTGAGACAGATATGGGGACTGGCCTGTTGTTTAAACCTATTAGAGTGTGGTACCCTGTAAAGATTTAATAAAATTACATTACCATGCAAATAAATCACGAAATGAACTTCTTTTTTTCACTAAATCTTGTCAGTACTGTTACCTGTAATCTATAGAAGCCCGGGCTTTCCAAACATTCTACAGTTCTGCTACTCTATTCCTAAAGGAATTCTCAAGGTTCAGCATATAGTTGAGTATATAGTTCCACCCATCAACAGAGATGTTTGTCACAAAAAAAGATTATCCTACATCAGAAGAGATGATACACTATTGATGAAAAATAGGCTTAGCTAGTCCAAAAAAGCAGAACCCAAACTTAAAGAGGAAAATATGGAAAGCATTATAAGACCTTAAAAATGACACCTCATTACATTTTGAGAACAGATCTGAAATTGAAACAGGTACATCAATCAGGTTTATCATATAAGACAGCTAGATGCGTCTGCAGAAAAATTGTAAATAAACATTGTCCAATTCTACAGGCAAATAAAGCTGCAATTTGATGTAATCAGCACAAACTATATACAAAAAGGACTAGGTAACATTTTTGGAGATGAGTCTCTTTGTATTATGCAAATGAAAAGAGTCAGAACTGGTTGCCTCCTCCATTAAAAAGGTTTTTCAGTTGTGGTCACTGCAATAAATGTATCTATACAAAATGTTGCATATGCTCATATAAAAAATACCTATGCAATAAGTACAATTTAAGCATTAAAATAAATAATGATAGACAATATTGGAGCAATAGACCAATCAGATTACAAATTCAGCAACGTTCGTTTGTTTGAAAGATTCACACAATGGCAAATATGATGGTCTATGATGTTTTTGCATTGATGGAAGTGACAAAACATGAAAGCATGTTTGATCAAGAACTGTAATTATGGCAACTGGAAACTAAGAAACTTTATAAGCTTGATAGCTTGACAACAAACAGCATATATGTTGACTCTAAATGTATGTTTTTTTTAACATTAATAACTTGGCAGCCTTCGAAAGGAAAATAGAAAGATATTTGAAGGCAGATTTATAACATTGTGAGAAGGTAGAATGATATTGAAAATAAATGTGCCATTCATTTAGTATGAGCATTTATGAGCATTTATGACAAAAGTGATCAACCTTTAAGATCTGCATTAAGGACGCATTAGCAGAAATGTAGATTGCTGAAAAGACGTGGCTCATATAGATTACAGTGGGTTGTACTGATAGTCTAGGAAGAATCTAATTTCACAATTTATTAGCATAACAATTTTAAATAGAATTATGTGACTGTAAAGAGTGGGCATTTCTCTTCAGATTGAAGATGACTTGGAGATAGGTATAGTATGCACCTTACCTTCTGAATTATCAGTCTTGATTCCAAGTCGAGTAGTTGCTGAAGAAAAATGTGAATGAAAGGGCAGCACAGATAAGGAATTTATTTGCCTAAAAACCTGTGGAAGAAATTAGATTTCATTGTGAGGTGATTTTTGTTCAAAAGCTGCATATACATGGATGAAAGTACAGCACAAAATACAAATAAATACTATTTTCTGCCTCACCTCCAACCCCACTACAATAGCCACTGCCCCCATTCCAACCCCACAGATCCCACCTCAGCTACTTCACACACTGTGCACCGAGTTCACACTTATGTTTTTTTTTTTTTTACACTTTGACCACTGGCTTATTGCCACACTCATATAAACAAACAGAAAATACTTTTAGAATGTAAGACTTCTGTGCTGTGCAAATTGTCATTTCATTGATTGTCTTCATTCACAAGGTACAGAATAAATCCCAAAGATTTTGATGGGAGCACTGGCAACATTTTGACCCATATCCATACCTGTTCCATTACTTTAATTTAGCAATATTAGCTTATCTCACTTTAGAGCCATGCAATGAGATAATTAGTGCACAATATACATCACCACTTCCAATACGAACAAAGAACAAATAAACAAAGGTTCGGTCCCTGTACTAAACTGTATAGGCAACAATTAGCTGTATACAGAGCCGCTGTAAGTCACATACAGAAACTCAGTCCCTTGTATTGTATTATATTGTCCTGTATGGCTCTCGCAGAGAGCTGCTATCATTTATTTCAGTTTCTGAATCTCATAACTATCTGCTATGACATAGTAACAGTTGATAACAAAACTTGCTACCATCTGTTCAGGCATCATAAGGCCTTCAAGGCCAGCCTGAAAGGGCTCCCTGAGAGCCTGCCAGCGCTGTGCTGCTTGTCTGCTTTGACTGAAATGAAAATGCACAACTGCAATAGGGGGAAGGAAGGCAGGAAAGAAAGGCAGGGAAGGAGTTGGGGCTTGTTCAACGATGGAAGGTGAGGTTTTTATTTTACCTTTGGGATAGGAATACATAACAGAGGCCATGTTATGTATGGTTCCCCAATTACTTCTCAGTCCCAGTGTAGCAGTTGAAAGTGGGGCAGATGATTTTGGAGGCCATGCATAACATAAAATTATAGATAGTAAGAAGTGAATTACAGAGATGTGTTTCACCTTGGGATTCGGAGTAACACAATAGGCAACACAGGTTTCGCTCTTGTTGTCAATTTCATGTTACTCACAACCCCTTGGTGAAAAACGTCCCCATAATTAACTGTTATCTATCTATAAGTCTATGTGTATTGCATTTATATTAGTATAGCTCTATAATCTTTGTGAAGCCTAAAACACTTATTTAAAGTATGCTACAAGTGAACTGTTAACCTGATAGCTAATCTTTCTAGTGAATACCAGTGGTGCATATGGATGTCATGAGGTCCTGGCTGCTGGCAGCAGAATTAGGCAGATCTGTAGCTTTTGGGCTACTATGGGGACAAAAAGATGTATATTGGTAGAATCAGAAAGTGACTGCAGTTTGACAGTGAAGTAGCAACAAGGTCTGAGGTGTAAGGAGGCAGGGAAGGTGTCATCTACACCATAGCCTTGCTGTGAGAATGGTTGTTGAGCTCCTAATGTTGACAGGGAGCAAAAGGCAGAAAATTAGCTACAGCAGACCATGTGCATTAATGCATCCAGCTAAAATCAACAGTCTGCCTAGAGTGATGCGCTGGTCCACTATGAGCTGAGATAATTGGTCTGACTCTGCATCCTCCCTGGCACAGATAATGAAAGTTAAATTGTCATATTCTTTTGTTAGAAACATTGACACCACATGGAATTATGCAACAGTAGGAGACATTGTCAGACCCAGTAAACGTGGAGAAGCTTAGCTGCAGGGCTAAAAGAGGTGCAGAGGCAAGCATGCCACCCCTAGCCAGAGGAGATTATCTTCCTCCCTTGGGACACTTCAGGGTCTGGCTGCATCATATGGGGAGGGCTCAGGCTCATGACTGTTTCTTGACTGCCAGTGATACTCTCCAAGGACAGAGGTCAACTTGGAACACCAGAGGAATTACTTTACTAGAGACAAAGGTGGTCATTATGACCCTGGCGGTCTTCTGACCTCCAGGGTTAATGTGGCGGTATCACCACCAACAGGCTGGCGGTGAAGACCGCCACATTATGAGTGTGGTAGGTTGGCCGCTGCCAACCTGCCACATCTCCACCCATACCACCATAGCGGTATGAACTGCTGGGCTGGAGATGTTCATCTCCGAACCAGCGGTCCGCAGAGGACTACCATGAATACCATGTAGGTAGGGCTACTGGTGACAGGGAATTCCTTCCCTGTCACCGGTAGATGGCTCTCCCATCCCCCAGCAAGTACCTGACCGCCCCACCCCCACTACAGTCACAGCGCCCCCAGCTCCCCACTCACATAGCGCTCCACTCACCCTCCCCACACACACATGCACACATGCACACAGACACCCACACACACCACGCATACACCCATTCACCTACACTTCCAGACATGCATCCACTCACACTCATCCATACACGTATTCACTCACACATACTCACAAGCATCCATACACGCATTCACTCACACATACTCACAAGCATTCAGGCACAAATACACACAAACATCCAAACATGCATACTCACATGCATTCACATTGACACGCAGACATGCACTCACTTCAACCCATATAAACACGCATACACCACAACACTCACAGTCGCATTCACACAAGCACACACGCACACACGCATTCATATATACACGCACACCACACACTCACACACAACATCCCCCACCCTCCCACCCTGCTCCCCTGTCGGACGCCTGACTTACCTTGTTCGGCGAGGTCGTCTGGCAGGGAACGGGAAGGGGCGTAGCCACTGCCGGCAGCGTCCCACCAGCAGGACACCACAAGGCCATATTAATGGTCTTAAATGGCTGGTGGCGTCCTTCTGGCGGCGTGGGGTGGGGCGATGCAGGTGGTAGCAACGCCAGTGCACCACTTCCCGTCAGCATGACTATGGCCAGATAGCCGCCGAAAGTGTGGTGGAAATCCGGCAGTACCCATTATATGGTGGTGGTGGTCTTCTAACACCCGTGGCTTTGGCGGCCTCGCTCAGAGATGGACAAACATGTCAGTGTTCTGTACCCTGTCATTTTTCCTTTCCATATGTAAAGGTGTGAGACTTAGCCTACTGTTCTGGCCCAGACAAAGGTTACCTACCCTAGGGGATAGCAGAGTCTCTTACTGAATGGAGGTGACCCGATCTAAATCAGAGATCAGGGAAAGTGTGTGCAGCAATGCTTAGAAGGTGTATATTGGTGTGTGGGCCTACCCCAAAGCCTCTGGGTGTCATTATGACAGGAGTGGGGCTATTATCTACTGGCTTGCACAATATCTGGAGGATTCTAACACCGGGGAGGGCAGGATCCTCCACCATCCTAACTTACTTAGTAAAAGAGTGGGAAACTGCCTGGAACATCCAGGCCTGCATTGGATACTGCAAGAGTGCATGGTTACTGTTGACAGAAACTCCTTCATAACTTCATTCACAAACCTTCCAGTGCCTCGAGTGCTGGGGCATGAACGGGGTAGGAATGAACATGTGTAAACACTTAGTGGCATATTTGTGACAGCCTTGTGCAGCAGTTGCATCATTATTTTGGATGCAGCAGCAGCACAGGCTGTACTATTTACAAGTCGACGCATGTAGCCCAATGATTCAGTTTCAGTAGGCCTAGATTGCAAAATACCTGCCCCAGAACCGGCTGGGCCATGCAGAGATTAGAATATGCAAAGTAGGCATTCTCTCGTAAATTCTAACCTAAAACCAACACAGTTATATTTATGGTTTCCCGAGTAAGTGACACATTGTGGGCAAGTGGCATGCAGAGCCTCAAATGCATCAAAATTCCTGCACATCGACAATCTAGGTGTAAGAAATGACAGTAGCTCTGGTACATAAAAAGAACATACACAAATCAGCTTGATAAGCTCCAATACACCAGGGAGGGGTTCATTCTTTAGATGCGAGTTGCGAGGAGACACCACATAGGCAGCCCAGGAGATTGGAGTGAGTTTTTTTGCCAGCAGATGTCCCTTGTTGACCTCGGGGAGGATGAGGTCATCACATACTACAGACTCAGGAAGGAGTCCATCATTGAACTACGGAACCAGATTGTGCCAAGGCTGCAGCCATGAACTGCCAGGCCCACCAACATCCCTACACAGATCAAGCTGATGGCAGTCCTCCACATACTGGTATCTGGTTCATTTCAGAGCAGAACAGCCAGAGTGGCAGGAATATCACAGCAATCTTTTTCTGCCTTCTTATCCTCTATCCTGGATGCCATCATCAGCCTCACAGCCCAGTACCTCCTTTTCCCCAGGACAAAAAGACAGCAGCTGGATACCAAGCATGGCTTTTATGCCATGGTGGGATTTCCACAAGTGTTAGGTGCCACGGATTGCCCACATGTGCAAACGGTGTCCCCTGCAGCAACATCACATCTATACACGAACCGAAAGCACATGTATTTCATCAATGTGCAAGCCAAACGGAGGACCACCTGGGGATGTTCACCAATGTGAGGGCAAAATACACGGGAGTGCACATGATGCTTGCATCTTCAGACACTCCATCATCAATGAGCACTTCCAGAATGGGCATTATGGGAATGGCCTACTTGTTGGTAAGCAAATCTAAAGTATATAATAGACCTACTTACAGTAAATAATGTATGACAAGATAGCCATCTCTTTGTCTGTCGACTGAGATGGGGCCACATGTATGAGGGGTGTACCTCATACTTGCACCATGCATCAAAGAACAAGTGCACTGTAAACCCCTCAAGTCACACATGTTAAGACAGGCAAAGCCACTGTGTGTGCCTCTGAATGATGTAAAGATCCAAAGCAATGCAACACTGTGCAAAATGCAGTGTTGTATCACTGTATGAAAAGGTGGGGTTCCATAGCTATTGTGTGTGTTTCTCTTCATGCAATTCCCATGGTTCATAAGGCATGTAAAGTATCCCATAGCAAGTAAACTTTTAAATGTGTCAAATAGATTGCTCCTCCTGGTCATGTATACCAATGAAAAATAACTTAAGTCACCCAAGACAGCCCTGCAGCCTATGTGTGCTGCATTCTGTGGCACGCATACATAGAGTATCAGACCTCCAAGGGCTCATCCGGTGCAGAAAGGTGGCCCCTCCTGCACAAAGTCAATACCACATGAAATGCAGGCACATGAGCACCATGTTGCAAGTGTGCCTGTCTCTGTGCTAGGCAGCCCATTGTGTGATGGTGCAGGTTTAAAATTCAGAAATGTGCTGTGTGCCTAAACGCTGATCACCACTACCCTTTCTCAGTGATGCAGTGCATTGCTGATCGGTGACTTGCTGCACAGTACAGTGCCACATTCCAAAATTTCTGGGCCTTTGTGTCATGTGTACATAATGGTATGAAAACACTGCAACGTGTAGACAATTATGTCCCACATTGACAAGCACTCACTAATCTGTCAATGCAGTAGCCACAGAACATCAATGACTAGTAGCATGTCATTTTACTCTGTGTGAATGAATGGAACAACATCATCTGCACCGGGTAGCAAATTATGATTAAACCATGTGGTAGACCAGACAAGCCAATATGGGTAAAAAGGCAACACAATAGAGAAGTGTGAGATAAGTGTCACCTCAATGGCATACCTACTCTCTGTATCAGTCAAGGCTCAACATTCACGAGAGAGAGAAAACAAGTATTTGTTTAAATGATTAAGTATGTCACACGTGCCAGTATACTTGTATTGTGACAAAGGTGTCAGGAGCAGCACATGAAGAAGTCTTTTGAACAGCCATATGTGCCATGCAATATAAGTGTAGGCCCCAGACATGGGTAAATATCAATACTGGATAACAATGTGGTTTCAACAGTACAAAACACACAAATGTCTCAGCCATGCTGAGAGTCCACGTACAGACATACACTTTGCAGCCACATTCACAGATGCAATCAATGTGATTGCTCATCTGTTCAGTGGTGTAAGTTGCCTAAATGAAAAGCAAATGAATTCAGCAATGTGAAACTCATGTCTAGGCAATGCTGGCAAACATGGCATGCATCAGTCATCAGCAAAGAATTAAATGCAACTTGGACAAGGCACCACTATGTACTCAGGATACCAAACCGAACACACATTTGCTACAGCAATGATGATAGAATCATGGCATACAGGTACACCATCCCCTACAAGTGAAAGTAAAACACATACATGAGAAGATCAATGTATTGTATTGCAATACCTATTCATCAATCCCTTTGCACAATGACAAATTTATGAAAAAAAACAGCTGAAGGCTACCAATAAATCGTACAACTATCAGTGGAAATGTTTGCAGTTCAATACATGTACTCACCAGAATCACATACAAAGTAAGTGAACAATTCAAAGGCTTTGTCATTGCCACGTAGTGCTGCAACAACATCAGTGATTCCGCAGTGACATATGTATGTGTGAGAGTGAAACAGGTTGACACTGGCATAGTCTACATAGGGATGACCAAAAGGGCAAAAATAAGATCAACATACTGTCACTTTGCACATGCAGTGAGTGCACATAAACTCCAGTGGCAATGAACCTCTAAAAACACCATTCACAGTAAGCTACTGCACAAATATTATTGCCTGCATGTGGAAGTGTCCAAAGTATCAGGGCATGCACGTCTATTGCTATGACACATAGAACTGGAAGCGACATGTGGACTAAAATGGGCAAAGGTATATGTAACAGATATTGTCAAATACTGGTAGAAATGTACACATCAAAGACATGTACAGGAATGCGGGTGTATCAATCACCAAAATCATTTACTGACATTTTTTTTCTTCTAATTTCAGCTGACAAAGGATGCAGGCTGCAACCATGGATCATGACCCCAATTGGACATCCCCACACAGAGACTGAATGGCAGTACAACCAGGCTCTGGGCAAGACCAGGGGCATTGTCGAGAGAATGTTTGGTGTGCTGAAGTCACACTTCCATTGCTCGGACATATCGGGGGGAGAGTGCAACCTACGCCCCTATTATGTGCAAAATAATACTTGCATGTTGCATCCTCTACAACACATGTGTATGGACAAGTGTCCCGTGCGACTTGGCCCGAGAGGAGCAGGAAGCAATGGAGGAAGATGAGGATGAGGACAAGGACAGAGCAGAGATAGAACAAACAGTGGCTGGTATGTGGTTACACAACCACATTGTACAGAATTTCTTTTTGTAATTTTTCATTAACTGAATAGACTAAATCTGAGATAAGAAATTATTTGTTAAAAATGTAAATAAATGTATATCCACAATCCTTGTGTTTGCAATGTTAGGTCACAATCACTGTAAACATCAAATCACTCACATCTGTTCAACTTGTATTGGACAATCATGTTCTCAGGGCCATTGAGCTACATGTATCAATAGCTGTCCTCATTCAGACCACCTATACAGCAATACCATGTGATGCAGTGCACTGCAGTAAAGGGACAAGCCAAGCATGCAACATATACTCATCCAAATGAATCGCTCCTGTCCAAAGCTAGCAGTCTTGTATTCTGCATCAGCAACGTGTATTTCAGATGCCACTCTGTGAGTGATGGAACACAAAAAACAAATATATTATACATGAAATAATCAAATCAGTGTAGTGTCCCTTTCCAATGTGATTGCATGCACAAAGGCACACTTTGCATGAGCTATTGTTACAGAACATACCTTCACAGATCATGAGTGACAGTTGCAATTGACAAAGAACAAGTATGATGTGTACAAGATGTAACTGAGTTGTTACAGAATTCATACATGCATGTCTGGGGAATTTCAAGACAACACAAGTGACTCAGTTCCTGGCATAATTGTAAAGTATACCACTTCAGGGCACAGTTGTCCGTAAATACAACTCACAGGCCTTGCAGTCATGCGATGGGGGTCAAAGTCCTGTAACACAACAATGTTAGCAGATAAATTTTACATTGTGAGTAATTACACAGAGAGGTATGATAGTGGAGATGTGTTTATCCAACATCACAGCACCTGAAGGATACAGAGAGGGGGGCGTGGCCTGCAGCCGATGAAGCCGCACGCCTAGCGCAACGCTCCCGGGGCCATAAGCGGGGCACGCAAAATTCTGCAGGAATAACTACTGAAAACTGGACCCCGGACAGTGCCTCCAGATCCTGAAGGATTGGGGCTTGAACTGGAGGGCCCCACCAGCAAAACGAGCGGCGGCGAAGAAGAGTCCGAAGCTCGGAGCGCACAGCGAGAAAAAACAAAATGGCGGCTGAGACCCAGCCCTGAGCCGGAGCTGCGTTTTCCCCTTCGGAAGATGCGGAAGGCCGCTGGAGGTTGTGGACGCCTGGAGCGGACCTCCCCGATGATGGAGGCGTAAGTAGCGGTGCCCTCCCCCCTCGGTGAGAATCGGAGGAGAAATGAGGGGAGGGGGAGTTTATATGGCAGCAAGCGTGAAAGAGATCTGCCCTGTCTCGATAGAACGGCAGGAGCCGTTCATAGAGCTGGATCTGAATGTTCTGGAAGGACAGTGCAGTAGAAACTGGTAGGATTGCCCACTCCTTCTTGATTACTGAATCTGATAGCATTTGGACACAAAGCGTGATTACAGAACACAACACACTGTGATAGGAAACGGCTATTCAGGGAGACCTAGTCTGGAAACAAGAGTACCACAAGAACAGTGGGGAATAGATGTTATTGCCTGAGATTACTATATGAGTGAATTGCTGTGGGACGGAAGGAGATCATCCACTCCAATAAGGCAGAGGAATCACACAGCCCGGACCCTTGTAAAACCCCCCTGGGCCCTCAGAACATCGATAAAAATACAAAATGTACGGAAAGTAAACAATTGCAAAACAGAAACCTCGGGCTCTATTTGCCCTCCCACTCCGACATCTTTTGAAATTCCAAGTGGCGGCAGATAAGACCTACCTGTAATGCTCTCTGTTTAAATAAAGCCTTGTGACCAACCGGAGAAAACAGCATTTAACTACCTAAGAGAATAGCTTAAGTGGCAATACGATGGGAAAACCAAAAAAACGTGAGGGCCAGGAACTTGAGGAGTCGAACGTAACTAAGCCCTCTGAACAAACTTCAAAACTAAGTACTCAAGATAGTACACCGAATCAAGAAACAATGCTGGATATGATACTTCAAGCAATCAGAGAGTCTCGCGAAGCCCTTGAGCAGAAAATAGACACTCTAACTGTAGATCTTTCATTATTAAGAGATGATCATCGTAGACTAACAGAAAGAGTGGTGTCAAATTAAAAAGCGCTCGAACAACTGACCCCAATCCAGAAAACATTATCCACAGACCTCACTGGACTTAACACTCGGGTAAAAATGCTGGAAGCAAGAGCGGAAGACGCAGAAAATCGCGTCCGCAGGAGCAATCTCAGACTAGTAGGTTTACCGGAAAAAGTGTAATCCACAGCAACAAACGTGGAGACTTTCCTAGAGAACTGGAAAAGGGAAGTAGTAGCCCCAGAGGGTCAATCATCCTTCTTTGCAATTGAGAGAGCTCACAGGGTTCCTAGTAGACCCCCCCACCAGGAGCAAGACCTCAACTGATAGTTGCGAAACTGCTTCACTTCAAAGATAGAGACTTTATTTTAACACAAGCTAGATTAATGGGTGAAAGAACTTTGGAAAACCAACCAATTATGATCTTCCCGGACTTTACAAAAGAAACGCAAGCACAAAGAGCCTTCTTTAAAGACTCCAAACGTTTGCTCCGTGAACGCGGAATCCAATATGAAATGCTCTTTCCGGCCAAAGTGAGAGTAGAGTACGAGGGCACAGCTCACTTTTTCACCTCACCACAACTGGTATGGGACTGGCTGGAATCTCTGAACTCAACTTCTTCAAAACCCCAGAGCAGTGGCATCCGTATGTCGCATAGGAAACGCAGTAGATCCAAGAAACATGGGATGGAGGCAGCTCCTCAGAGACACCAAACACTACAGGAAATGCGAGAGGCAGTGGATGTGGCAGCAGCTTTGAGTGGAGGGGGCCTGCCTTTGACTTAATCGTCTGGGGCTATATCTGATCATGACTTGAGCTTTGGGGGCTCCTCTGTTTCCTCGCGGGATACTTCTATCAGTATGCCCAAAGTAACCCCGAGATATTCGGAAGACCTTATTTGAACATTAGTATATTGAGGGACCATGAGTAATAATGAACAAACAATCTGACAGTTATAGTAGTTTACAACACTTTAAGAGAGCCAGGGTCTGAGTGGAATAGTAGGTGGCCTGTGGGGGAATGAAGGAAAATTACAATGGTTGAAATAATCTATGACAAGGGTGTTGTTATCTAAGTATACAATATATATTACCACAGTAAACCAGGAAAAAACTTGAATAACAAACCTGTTGATCGTTAATACACTCTAGTAGAGCCATGTGGGCGGCCCGGAGCGTAGGCTCTTGGCTTCTGGCGCGTCACCCTACCTATAGGATGCTAGTTATAGTTTTCATAGTTTGGACGGGGATAGTTGTAGTTACCGGTCCTGGGGTAAGAAAGTTGGGATTTTGGGTTGTTAATTTTGTGTGTTATAAAAATCATGCACCCACCACCATAACATTACCCGTCTTTCACATTAAAGAAACACTATTGAGTTGTAAGCTTGGACGCCCTGGAGAGGGTATACATAATAATTACACTACACTAGAAACTCATGAATGCTTCCTTGAATTATAAAATTGCCACTTGGAATGTCAGGGGTTTAAATAACATGTCTAAGAGGTATAAGGTTTACAACCAGCTTAAGCGAAGAGGAGTTCACATAGCCCTAATACAAGAGACCCACCTCATAGAACATGAAGTCAGAGCCCTAACGAAGAGATGGAGAGGCCAAGTAGCCGTTATAACTTACTCAGCATTTGCCAGGGGGGTACTATTGTGGATTCGTCCAGGGGTCCCCTTCCAAAAATCTCATGAGATTATAGATAAAGGAGGGAGATATGTCTTGGTAGATGGAAAATTAGAGGGAAAGGACATTACAATAGGGGAGCCTCAGGTTTGCAGATCAACTGGCAGAAGTCTGCTGTTTTCCCGTTAATCGAAGGGTCCCTGAGGATCAGTGACACACGGGGGCTGCCCTGGACACCTATTACATTTAAATACCTAGGGGTGAACATATATCACAAATCAGAGTATTTAATAGAGGGGAACATACATAGATCACTAAGGATGCTGAGATCAAACATGCGATTTTGGGAAACATTACCTCTGACGGTCACGGGGAGAGTAGCATTAATGATAGTGTTGCCAAGACTGCTGTATTATTTTTCTACACTGCCTCTAATAATTCCGAGATCAGTGTTTAAGGATATTGAATCAATGATTACGAGTTTTATTTGGGGAGCGGGCAGGCATAGAATTGCATTGCATACTCTTCAAAGACCCACCGCAGAAGGAGGGTTAGCTGCCCCAGACATGGAAATATACTATTGGGCAGGTCAATTACAATGGCTGGCAAGGTTAATTAGTGAAACAGCAGTAGTCCATGGTTTGCAAAACACTGTAAATGGCTCATTAGAGGACATCCTAAACATATTACTGAACCCTAGAGGAAAACAGCAGCAATTGCCACTGGAGTGGAATTCGATAAGAATTTGCTGGGAGCAGTATCTGTGGCGTACACGCACAATGATCCCCTATGCACCAGAAGTACCAATAATATGCCTGAAACACGTAGCAGGGAACCCAGTACTAGTAGGAATTAAAAAACTAGCAGCAAATAGCATAGCAGTATTGGGAGACTTGTTCAGCAACAGGAATTTATGTACCTTTGCAGAGCTGCAAGAACAGTTTGGAGTTCCATCAGGAATGTTTATTACATATAACGCAATCACTAGAATTATACAAAGGATATGGAAAGCAGGCATACAAGAACCTCCTGTACACAAAGGATGTAGACTCATTTGTTCGGTGGGGGTGCAAAGAGGGGTGATCTCAGCAATCTACCAGGCATTACATAAAAGCACATACACACCTTTGAACAAGCTTAGACTAAAATGGCAGACAGAATTGGGAATTACCATAGCTGAACTGCAGTGGGCTAGAATTACCACCAACATATACCCTGTGTCCAGAAATGCTCGATTTAAATTAATTAACCTCTGTATATATCATAGAGTCTACTTAACTCCACAATTGATAGCTAAGATGTTTAATACAAGTGGAGGAGGTTGCCCCAGATGCTCAGAACCAGCAGCAGGGCTAGAACACATGCTATGGAGCTGCCCATGAGTAAAATCTTATTGGGAAGAAATATTTAAGAATATATCTGCTAGCACGGAAAGAATACTGACACCTTCCCCTCTAATGGCGGTATTGGGAGACTTTCCCCACCCTTCAGCCAATAAAGCAACTAATAATTGTATTGATCTGGCACTCATCCAAGCCAAAAGGGAAATTACATCCCACTGGAAAGACGCAGGGGGCCCTCAGGTGTATAGATGGCTTGACACATTGATAAAATGGGCAGAAGTTGAAGGAACTATACTACTACAAGAAGCTGTGCAGGATAGGAAGTCAAAGGATATAGCAAGACATTGAGACACAATATTAGACAGTTTGAAGCACCCAGACAATCCATTGCTAGAGGATACAAGCACAACTTCAGAATCCGATATGGAAGACACCTCTATCACTTAAACATATAACTGATAGTATATGTGAAGTAATGGATCACTATATTGGAAATGTTATGACTAATGGAAATAAATATGGTTGGACGGGAGTGCACGAACGGGGGAGGGTTGGGGTTAGGGGAAAGTTACGATTAAGTGATGATTTTGTGTTATTTATTAATTTGTTGTGAAAATTAATAAAAGATATTCAAAGAAAAAGGATACAGAGATGCCAAGAGTGTGATATGTGCATGTGAAAAGTATGTCACAAACTTATGTTTACACATGCACAATCATTGAACATGGTTTGATGGAGGAAATAGGATTAACACTTACCTCTGCATGGCTCGAGTAGTCTAGCCCTGCCCTGAGTGTACAAGTGCAAAGTTGAGGTAATCACCAATCATGTATGATCCCAATGGAGAAATGGCATTTGAGTGTGTGCAATTACACAGGTTGTATGTCAGGGAATGCTGTCTTCTTGGATCAGGAGGGCTACACAAACACTGACCCTCAGAGTAGATGACAAAAAAGGATGATGGACTGAGTAGTGAACAATGCAAACGCACACCCCCAGTCACAGATATTGGTTTAATCCATCCTTCATTTGCTCACCATGCCACCCCAGTTTGGACCCAGCCATGTGCAAATCAGTCTTGACACTCTTGCTCAAGGCAACAGTCCAGCCCAAACTGCCAAGCTAGGTCCTCCCTGGAATGGAAACAAGCATCCTTGGACCAGTTTCAGGGTATCATCCTTCATCAGGCAAGCCAGCTTGAATCCAGTGGCACGGTGAGCACAGGACCCACGTCTGGCCATATCCTCCTCACTTACGGCAACTTTAGCAACACAAAAGAATGATGGACGGAGTGCTGAACAACGCAAACACTCACCGCCAGTCACAGATCTGGGTTTAATCCATCCTTCTTTTGCTCACCATGCCATCCCAGTTAGGACCCAACCATATGCAAATCAGTCTTGATCCTGTTCCTCAAGGGAACAGTCCAGCCTGAACTGCCAAGCCAGGTCTTCCCTCAACCAGAAACAAGCATCCAGGGACTGGTTTCAGGGTATCACCCTTCATCAGCCAGGCTAACTTGAATCCAGTGGCATAGTGGCACAGTGCTTAACTCGGCAACCTTACTTCAGAATGAAAATGTTGAAATTGAAAAGTTGGAAGATATTGAGCATGATTGTCTTGAAATGACTGATTTGTGCACTAAACCGAGACCTGATATTAAAGATACCCGATTAGAAGAAAATGACGAAATTGTCTTTGTTGATGGTTCCTGTCTAAGAAACTATACAGGAGTATTGAGAGCAGGACATGCTGTGTGTACAATTTCTGGTACACCAGAAGTGTCCTGGCTTTGAGGAGTATATTCTGCATAAGTAGCGGAACTGGTAGCCCTTATTAGAGCGTGCCATGTTTCTGCCCAGCTGAAAGTTACCATCTATACGGATAGCCAGTATGTATTTGGAATAGTCCATGATTTTGGCCAGTTGTGGTCACAGAGAGGTTTCATGACCTCTTCTGGTTCACCAGTGAGAAATGGTCAGAGAATTAAAGAATTGTTGCAAGCTATCCAAATGCCTGAAAAGATTACTGTGGTGAAATGCAGTGCACATCTGAAATCGCAAGATTTTGTGTCAATGGGACATGGATATGCCGATCAAGTTGCATGCATTGTGTGCATTGAACTGTATATCGTTCAAAGATAAGTGGGAATTGTTACCTGAAGAAGATGAAACATGTCAAAGTTTTGCATTACATGTAATAGATACATTGGAAGAATTGAAAACATTGCAGAATAATGTTTACAGGGAGGAGAAACTTTCATGGAGCAAACTGAAATGTGTACAACAACAGGATGAATTGTGGGTTTCAGAAGAAGGTCAATTGGGACTGCCAAACAGTCTGTTGTCTCAAATGGCTAGGTATTACCATGGTCAAGCACATGTTGGGAGAAAAGCAATGATTTTGTGTTCAAAGAGAATTGGTTTAATCCAAGGTTTAGACAAGTTGCTAAAGCAGTTTGCCATTGTTGCATCATTTGCCAACAAATGAATGCGAAAAAAGGGACAGTGATTAATTAGAGCCACATTGGAAGAGCAGGAGGTCCATTCAGCAGAATACAAATGGATTTCATTGAGATGCCTGTGTGTGGAGGTTTACATATGTATTGGTGATTGTCTGCATCTTTTGTCACTGGATTGAAGCGTACCCTACACTAAGAAATGACAGCCTCACCGTAGTGAAACTACAACTTAGGGAACTGATACCACGTTTTGGGTTTCCAATATCTTTAGAATCAGATAGGGGAAGTCACTTCAACAATGAAGTAGTGGAATTACTATGTGCAGCATTGAACATTGAGCAGAAGTTGCATTGTAGTTACAGCCCTGAAGCATCAGGAATAGTGGAACAGATGAATGGTACCTTGAAATCAAGAATGGCGAAAATGTGTGCGTCCACAAACCTGAAATGGCCAGATGTACTGCTGTTAGTTGTGATGACAATAAGAAACAGACTCAACAGGAAAACAGGATTGTCACCACACAAAATCCTCATGGGCTGAGCAATGAGGTTGCCAGCGGTTGCTGCAAATGCGCTTGTGAGCATTACAGATGATATGGTGTTGCACTACTTCAAAGGTCTGGCTGATGTGGTTCGTTCTTTCTCTCAGCAGGTGGAAGCCACCACACTGCCACCGATCCAAGATCAAGGACACACCCTGAGGGCGGGTGACTGGGTGGTGGTCTGGAAACACGTGCAGAAGAAGTATTTGTTACCTCGGTGGAAAGGCCCGTTCCAGGTGGTTCTGACCACTACCACAGCTGTGAAGTGTGCTGAAGTTCTGAACTGGATCCACGCAAGCCACATGAGAAAGAGTTGTTGAGAGTATCAACAACGACCAGACAAGACTCAGAGCCAGAAGGAGAAGAAAGAGGAACTGAGGCCAGATCTGAGCCCATTGATGATAGTTCAGTTACTTCTGTGGGAGATGAAGGAGAAGACCTCCAGGAGGGTGACAGTGAGCCAATCTCAATTGAGGCAGCAGGAGAGCCTAGTGAGAGGAAGGCTTTCCCAGAAACAAATGAATTTGGGAGACTAGCAGAGCAAACGCCATACCCCCAAGGGGGAAGGAGTTGAGGCGGATCAAAGCCAATGTGATCTGATTCCTCTTGAACCAGTTGCAGGTCCGTCCAGAGAAAATCCTGCAGAGCAAAAAGATGTTTCTCGTTCAACACTGAAAAGAGCATTGACTAAGGGTCCACTGAAAGGAGATAAGTGGCCAGGGTCACAAGCAAAGCGAAAGGAAGCAGTTGTTGAGACAACAATAGAGGAAGAAGTAGCTATGACAAGGAGAGAATAACTAAGTGAAGGAGAATTGAATGGAGATCGAACGTTGAAAAGAAAGAGAATAGCAAGTCGAAGGTACGCAGGTCCTGAATGGGCGTCTGCATCCACAAGTGAATGGCAAAAATAATTTTTGCCTTTTTGTTTTGATCAAGACATTCCAGGTTTCATTGGACTAAGTGTGAACATGCGATTCCCTGACCAATTAGGATGTGGGAAGTAATTTTGGGAAATCTAACTTAGCCAAACTGCACTGAGAGAAGATAGGCCATTATTTCCTTGACCGTCTTGAGAAGAGACGTGTTTAACTTTACTGCTTAAAGAGACTTTGCTTTTCTGAACTTTGATGCTGAAATCTGATGTATTGCTGACCGAACGGATGTCCTGTTGATGAAGATTGTCGCAGCTTGCTGAACCATATTAAGGACAGGTATACCATGACTTTACTTATAAATATGTCTATTTGCTTTTGTTTCTAGATACCAACTGCTATTTTGACAGACCCAGAGTTAGATGTTTTCCATATTTGTGCAACTAAATTCTTTTGCATGAACTCCAACATGCTAATTCTAATCTAGTGTTAGGGTTCTCACTGATGAAGTTCACTACATGTAATCACAGTTGAAGTCTTTTCCTTGCTGAATCTAAATGTATGTAATATCGTTTGCGCAGTTATTCTTGCTATTAATTTGTACTGTAACATTGGAATGTGTAGTGGATCAAGTTTTGATTAGATTGTGATTTTTTTGCCGCTTTGGACAGCCAGTATTGTTTCTGTATGTTTATCATTTGATATTGAGATTAAGTTACGTGACATTAGTATGTTAATATAGAGAAATAATCATTCTACCTTTTACATAAAGGTGTGGTTATTCATGGCCAAGAGGTCACTGACTCCCATTGATTAGTAATGTTATTGATTGTTGATGTTATTGATCTGTATTGGTAACAGGATATATGGTTGGAAAATCTCAAAGCGAGTCAAAAGGTCCATCAGCCTAATCACATCTCCCTTATAAATGTACTTAATAAGGTCTGGCACACTAACAGTTCCCTCTGATGTTTGTGATGTAGCTATCTAATCAATGCAAAACAAAAACATGGACTGTACATCATTTTTTCAATGTATTTTTGATGAATATGAAAATGGGAGGATATCAGGGACAGAATAAAAATAAATGAACTTTGGGTCATAAATATGAGAGTTTTGTTGGGCCATTGCATCACTTTTGGTGATGCTGCGCTGGCAAGGCAAGGCAGCACAAATTGCTTCTTTGGCTTTCTCTCTGTCAGGGAGGCCTTCCATGGCAGTTATGGTGAGTGATCCCCTGCAACACCCATGGGTTGATATGCATCACCAAATTTACAAGGCCATGAATACCTGGGGATGCATCAAAAACATACACCTCCCCAGGGGATGTGCAAATGAGGACATTTTGCTTTATACCTCCTTGTATTTTTTCTCTTTCCATGTGTGCTGTATTCTGCAGCACACGTGGAAAGAGGAAAACACTACCCAGGACTTTTTATGTAAAGGCAGATGCCCCTTCCTGCACCCAAACGAGCATGCATGCAAAACAGACACCCTTGCACTATGGTGCAAGGGTATCTGCATTGGTGCTAGTCTTCTGAAATTATGCCAGCTCATGGAATAGTAAAGGAATATGCTAAATGGTATCCATATGGCATATTCCTGCCATTTTATTTGGAGGCAGGACAATGCAGCTAGGTGTCATGGTACAATGTAGTCTGACATGACGCTGCACAGCATAACTAAAAACATCACATGCCTGAGGAATGCTTCAGGCATGTGATGATGGATACATCTGACCAGTTCAGGTCTGCAAGCTGACTAGCTGTGTTCAATGAGTTTGCCGTATGCAGCTATCTGTCTCTAAGCTATCATGTTAATATGAAAACCTGGGATAGCATAGTTTATAAGATGTACCTTTAGGCATATGTTAAAGAACTGTTTACAAAGCCATGTTCTAAATCATATTTTCCAGGAGATCATAGACCATTCCCCAGGAGAGAGGTGAACTCATTTCATGACTCGAATGCTACTGGTAAGTGTCATGAGTACATCTATGTTGAATGTTTAGGTCTGTGTGTGATCTGAGTTACATGTAACATTGGGATGTGATGTGTTTTGGGAGGTAATGATCACATACTATCAATTTGTGGTCAGTGTGTGAAACAACGGAACCTACCCACAGATTAATTGTGAATGAATAAGGAAGCTTCCCATTGTGAGTGTAGGGTGTATGTAAGCAGGCGCACATGATGTAAGCATGTTAGCATTGGACATCTTTAGTCATGTGGCTTTGGGCACACTAACCATCACCTGTTGCAGAATCTGTATGTTTTCAACATAAACACATCAGCTGTCACCAAAAATGGCACTTAACTGTAGAATTAAGGTTAATTGTATGTAGGAGCACAGTGAATTGTGTGTTGCTAAGTATGTCTAGCTAGTTGTCTGTTGTATACATAAAAAATTGGGTTTGACACAGGTGCAGATGATGTGCAATATGTTCATACAGACACTGTTAGCAAGCATGTACAGGTAATTATGATTAAGGCTCCCTGTTTTCCGTTTTTAGTGACTTTTTCCTATAAATACAGACAGGAAACCAATTTATTTCCCTGTCTGCATTTATTTTTAAATGTGGAGGAAATGGAAACTAGGTTGTTTTTTTTATGATTCTGAATCCCCTCAATTAATGACTGAAATGCCAATAGTGGTGCAGATTGACAGGGAAGGGGGTAAAAAGAAATACATTTTAGAAATGGGGCTTACGCAGCAGTAGATATGCACAAAATTGTTACTAAAACCTGCATGCTTTCATAGAAGGATATTGATTTGTCATCTGTGGCTGTTCAAACTACTGGAACCCGTTGGGCATTCAGGTAAGAGTGTGTGTTTATTGTGTCTGTAAAAGTGGAAATATACCAGTTTCAGCTTTGTTTTTCCACAAATCCCAAAATAAATGTGGATAAATACAGATAGAGCTAGCAAAAGAAAAATATACGGATGGAAATGTTAAAAAAACAAACATCATAAAACTGGAAGCCCTAGGTATGATGGAATCAGAGTCACACAGTGTGTCATTATGCCACATGTGTTACATTAACACGCAGCATACTTTGCTCCGAAATGCTGCATTCTTCAGATCTCTCAAACAAAACATATATCTGTTTGACAGACCACAAGGGTGGGCAAACATGCCAGCTATGTTCCACCTCATGTGTTTGTCAACAACATACCTGCCCCTGTAGCAGTATGCCAGACAAAATACATATTAGATCCCAAAAAATTTATCTGAGTGTCATCAGGGTAGTCATCACAACCAAACCTATTTTGTTACGGATATTAACAACATTAGTTTTTGAGATAGAAATAATAAATCTTCAAAGTGTAAATGATCCATGACAGAGAACAAAAGACATGGCTACATGTGTGATTGTTCATGTGTTTGTACATCATCATGTGGAAACCAAGATCTTCTATGTCTTGACCTACTGTGAGGTATGGCTGTTGTAATGCAGTCTCAAGTGTACTTGAGCCTCACTCAGAGTCATGGTGCAAGGGTGCCTGCATTATATGCAGCAAAGGTCTTGGTCTGATGTGTGCTCAGGCATGCTTAAGCACACTACTGAGAAGCATTGTCTAAGTCATGATGTGTGCAGCCAAATGCAGGCTTGGGATGGTGCATGTGCTGAAACATTTAAAATGAATAAGCATGTTTTTAGCTACAGGTGTCTACCAGAAGCCACATGTCACATTTCTCCTCAGTTGATTGAGGGTACATAATTGAAAGCTATCCCAGTCATGTTTTGAAGGACGTAAATTACAAACATATATCCATCTATAGGCTATTTGACAATGACTAAGTGAAGTCAGCAATGCATGCTGCCTTTTGTCACTCCAGAAGGGCTATGCAATATAGATGCACCCTACCTGGATTGCATCGCCTTAACCACTTTCATGTATGTGTATGTGTATGTGAAAGTCTCTGCCCACTGGCAAGATGCAGTCACACAACCCAATTTACTGACTCAGGACCATGTCTCCTATTTAAATATATACATCATCATGAGTGTGAATCATTGTTAGGTATATTACTTTGTAATCTCGTTGTGAGCATATTTACATAAAGTATACCCAGATGGCAGTAGACTGTTTTCCTTGAAGAAGTAGGGGATGCCCCTGTTGTAACAGTATCTTGTGCATGTGTCCATCTCAGTTTTGTAAGTTGATCTGGTCAGGCACATATGATGGTGTTATAATGTCAACTATCTTCACACACACACCCTGTACATGTACAGTTTGTGCTAACAAAGTTTTACCATTACCACTCTAGATAACATGATAGCTGAAGACCTCAAGACCTTTGAAATGTGGAGGGACAATAGCCACATCAAACGTGTTGCAAAGGGGTACCAAAAACGCAGACACTATATACATATGCATAGGCTGTGGGTCATGGAATGTCCCTCATTCTCCAAGAACATCAGCAGCCAGAGCCACTTCCACTATCACAACTACAGTGGGTGCATGCCAGTGAGAGGCCTCACTAGCCCAGGTACCAGTGACTACATTGGCAGCAGCACAGACAGCAACCACATGGGGCAGGAGAGCCAGTCATAGGAGTGGCTCCCTGTTTAAGTACTTTATATTATGCAAACTAAAGAAAATCACAGCGAGCCTTGTGGAAATCAAGAGGGAGCAGGCCACTCTGTGCAGATAGAAGGGCGCAATAGAGGAGGCCCTGGTCCAGATATCACAACTTATGTGAACTTTCTTTTGGACCTTGTTTTTCTGGGAGTTTCGATTTAATATTTTATTAAATATTTATTAGATAGTTAGGCATAGAGTTGGTTAGTGTTTAGGGTAGGTTTAGTGCAGGTAGGTTTTCTCTTTTGGATGTTAGATAAGTGCTTTTATAGATTTTAGTATTTAATTGGGATTTTAGTGAATGGGAGTTGATGTGTAGCATATGTTTAAAAAAAAAAATACATTTAAAAAATATATATTTATTTGTTTAGGTAGTTTATGTTTAGGTGTAGTTGATGGTAGATTTGTGCCAAGATGTGTGTGCTAAGGGGGTGGGTTGATGTCTAACATGTCTTTTGTGCTAAATTTATATGATAGTTTCAGATAAGTTAAGGTAATTTATAGTAGTGTTAAGGTAGTAGGTGTAGGATAGGTAGGGTAAGGCAGTTTAGGCTTAAATTGTGTAAGTTAGTGTAGGATAGGCAAGTTAGGCTTAGATTAAATATAGTAAGTTAGCATAGGGTGGATAGTTTTATTTGATAAGAATAATATTAAAATCTATAAATATTTTACTACTTTTATGACTTTGTAATCATTTCATGCTGAAGAGTTGCTATCATTGCTTATGGTGCGTTGAGTACATGATGCAACTATTCCCTGCACTGTTTGTAGATATGTGCAACTTTGTGTGAGGCCTATGGACCAGAGTCAGTCTACCTCACACTTGTGTCATTTAAGGTCACTTTACCATTCTTTAGGCACTGTGAGTGGTCCACTTCATTTGAATTGACTCACAGATCAACGAAGATAGACACTTACTGTTGTACTGTGTGTGTACGAGATGTTGCATGTGTAGTATGGATGGTTTTGTCTCTCCAGAGTAACCATTCCTGCATGTGCTGGTAAATACACTGCTGCCTGCCACTTACACACTCACCCTTGCATCATTGTATTAGTAGTTCAATGTTGTTAGCTGTTTAGAAATCATGGATGTGATCCCTACCTGCCTTGATAATGTCGCGTAGGCTCTCATTTTCCTAATGAGACTACTGGATTTTTGGCTGCAAGATCGTTTCACAGTGTGAGGGACTAAGTCTGACCCACAGTGAAGGACCCTTGTCACCCCAAATCCGGGTTAGGCTCCGGCTAACTAGCAGTGCCTTATCTCTCCAGAAGGGAAGGGACAATTGGGCATACGAGCGCATGACATCTTATTACTTCCCAGGGAAGTCGTGGTCACTCAGGTCTCAACCGGTGCTCTCATATATAGTACGGTCTCATATAAAAATGACAAAGGCAGTTTAAGTTTTAAAGATTGGTTTATTAAAACGACTGCAGTTTCTATAGTATGGCATGAGCTGCGATAACCAGAACAAAACAACACAGTAGGATTAAAATAGTAATGGTGAGGTGAAGCACAAGAATAAGGCTAACATAGTGCAACTATATTAAGTTCTCTCTACGTTATATTATGAGCACAGCATGGGAAGCTCTAAGCCTGCCTTTCAGGTTTCCCCGGGAGGACATCAACCCTCATACCTGAGCAAAGGCCTGTAAGCTGCATCAGCATCTGCAACGGGGCAGTCAGCATCTAGTTGTAGGTTTCTGGTCGGACTCTCCCTCTGATTCTACTAGGACCAGAAAGTGATTTTATAACTAACACGCAGATGTTCTAAGAAGAGGTTCCTACGTAAGGAGGTGTATCGTCTACGAACACCAGAGACTAAACTTCTACCACGTGTACCGGCAATGTACCAGATTGTAGCCTTGACTGAAGCACAGAGTGAGAAAGAATGCAATGTTAGTGAACACAGAGCTGAACTAGGCTAAACAGTGTGATAGAAAGAATAAAACAAGACCGTAAAACTGGTTATTATAAAATAACAGTGCGAGGCGAAATAAAAACGTGTCTAGGGTAAAGTGCACAGAGGCCTAATATGAAAACCTAACGTGCATAACGCTACACTAAAATGGCACTAAAAATGGCTACACTACACCCTCCCTTTGTCGGTAGAAAGTGGTTTAAGCAAAAGCTAAAAAATTTCATTTTGCTAAAATATAAGAAAGACTATCCAATTTCAACAAGTTAAGAGGACACATAAACACAGAATTTCGCAATTTGAAAAAGGAGCATGCGGCCAAACGCCAAACTCAAGGGATAATGTCAATTTAGAATAAGTCCAATTTAAGCAGTGGTCACGGAAAGCAGGAGATTCTCCACTTCGGCAGATGACAAAACTGGAAAATCCACGCCGAAGACTAGCAGGGAGCAGATGTGTTCCAAAGCCTCAGCAGCCACCAAGGCACCATCCTGTGCAGTGCCTATAAACGAGTGAACATAAACTTCCTCCAGGAAGGGTATCTCGTATTGAGCTTCTCTAAGCAAACGAAGCCGCAGCGCACATGTCTGGTAATGAGCCCTCATCGGAAACACCAACAGATCAGCATCAACCACTGGGGGGCATTGCCGTGAGAGACAGACGTCTAGTGCATGTTCAAAAAAGCACCAACGGCACCGAAACACAGGCTGCACACAATCCAAAACCGGTCTGAATGACAGAGACCAGTCACACCCCAAATGTTCCAGGAGTGTTGCTCCAAAATACTGTATCATGCGTTCACGACACAGCTGCGCTGATGGGAGCGCCCCCATTCGTCCTTGAAGCGGCGGGACAGCCATTGCGTAAAAACAATAGCAACAGTAAAATGCCAGCCAATATAGCCAAAGTTATCGGAAATCCTCCAAAAATGCTTCAGAAAATTGAATGAATAGCTGAAGGTATTAAACCGAATATGGAAGAGAAGGTATGAAGGAAACCAACACTAACGGCTTTGAAAAAATTTGCTAGTCCAGCTGTGCTGGACGCATTAAAGATATGTCCCACGAGTTCACCAAAGTGGCTCGGAAAGTTGGTATTTAACAGGGACTGTATTTCCGCCGATGACCTTGCCACTTGAAGTGCTTAGGTCTCGCGTGCAGATGTAAGGGCCACATGCTTCTGAAACAACAAAGCTTTCAGTCTGCTTAACTTGTCAAAATTCACCTTGGAAGTAGCAATGTGAGGCCAAATATCCGCTACCTCCCTAATTCTAGTGGGAGAGACCGAAACAACGTAAACTATTCCGGCTCGCATACCACAACAGTCTTCACTATTGAGGAGGACGTAGCTGCCGTTTGAAAGCACCTGGAACGTGTGTTTAATCAAGGGGACAGGAACTCCCTTCAGATAGCAAGCCAAATTCGCAACCGAGGCATTACACGCCCCATGCAAGGATAGCTGCTTACAAATCATCGAATGGCTGACTGAAGTCTCACATTCACTACCGCTAAGAAAGACCTCTTTCATGCCATTGAGGCATTTGTACAAGAAGGGAAGCTCCCACACCTCATGGATGTAACTATCTCCTAGCTTCTCATATCTGCCTACCGGAACATGTTTTAAACAAGAAGTGAATTGTAATGTAGAAATAGGCAGATTAATAACCCCGTGTATCAACCATTCTGCGGAGGGAATCTCGGCCACGGTAAAAGGCAATCTTTCTAACTTTTCAATGTGAAGCATGACATAAGTCGCCTCTTTCTTAGCCATTAGTTGTTGTTGTCGCGTCAAATTAAAGGAATTTTTTTTTTCCCTGGCACTGATGTGCTGCCACGGTACGCGACCCGCCTTCAATGTCTGAAGGGTCCAACCCAACTGCGTAATGGACCTGGTCTGATGGTCTGACTCTGTCCATGATATAAAGAAGACATATCAGATTGTATAATGTCTATAGCAGAAGAAACAATGTTGTTAATTGTATAAATCCGGTCGGACAAGGTGTGCATACCATTATCCACAACAGCTAATGCTTTTTTCAGATTATCCTGATCTATCTGCCGTAACCGGGCTGCAGCTTCTTGTTGTGAAAGTTTCCAAATTTCATTGTATACTTCATACAAGAAATGCTTCCTACGTGGCACCTTCGGGCCTGACAAAAAATCTTGTAGGTCAGTGTCATTAGACAGGAGAGTGAGATGTGTCTTAACTGCATCTAGCGAGGATGATTTCAGCCATTGCTGGCAAAATTTTCCCACACTATATGTCGTAACTATTTCAGCATGTTCTGGTGATATAAAGCGAGGGTCTGACCTACTCGTTCGGAAACCCCCCGAGGAAGTGACGAAAAGTTGATGACACCCGTTGGTATCTATTGGCCACAATAACCACCCGCCTGGACGTGTCAGTGAAGTGTTAAATGTACCATTTCGGACCAATTCACTAACCTCACTAAACGTTGCATTAGTGTATTTTTGCCAGTTACTAAATTTCGCAGGGACAGGTATACTGGGCATGTTTAATTCTCTGATTGTAGCTAAACCCAAGCAGCTGGTCTGCTGTACAATTTCATTAAAAAAAATCATTTGAACGGGAATGAGACATGCTCTAAACAGTGTTTCTCTACCCTTAGTTTGCCAATTCTTTGTTCCCCAAACACTTTTCAAATCAACATTTTCTGACCAATATTCATAACTTTCAATTGACAACCGGGAAACAAAGGAATCCGAATATATAAATTTTGTGTCGGTCAATAACATTTGTTTATCTTTAGTCGGAGTCAATTTGAAGTAATACAACTCAGCATTCTTTTGATGGTGCCCAGAAAAATACGTAAATTTATCAAAGTACGTTTTGGAACTCCCATACGGGGGAGTTGGGCAATGTTCCCATTGCGTATAGTCAAATATCGTCTTGGGAATACTCGCTCTATGTATGAAATGGTGCCCATAATAATTATAGCAAAACATGTCACCATAATTGTCTCTAAACTGGTAAACATCTTCATTTTCATAGACAGTGTAATATTGCAATTCTGTCATCATTGAGTCAACTGTTTTCACATCCCATTCATCAGATACAATGACTGGTATGACTATATCATTCATAGATAACTTTAGCACATATGGTATTTGAATTATTTTAGTGGGACCGTATATATCAAACATTACGTTATCCCACACAATCCCATCTGGAATTGGCACCGCAGAAATGTTCACAAAGAACAAGTCTCTTCGAACCTTATGTGATGAGAAATGTGGTTTCAACACCTCTTCCACCTGTTCAACAGCTGATCTCTCAGGAAGAAAATGACCATGTATCAACCGAAAAAAGGTAATGGCCAACCCAATCCAAAGAAAAAACGCCAACACAGTCAATAAAAGCCATAGATAGTTCCATGGAAAAACAAAATACGTATCTTTAATCCAACGCATCAGCTTACGTGGACCTGACAAGTCAGTAGTTGAGGAGGCAAACGAGTCTGATAGATCATCGTTGTTGTTGGCAAAATATTTCGTGCAAAAGGCACTGCCACAGTCATTGTAGGAGTTGGTGTTTCGCGCGTCGGCATCGTGTAGACAGCACCTTCCGTCACGTCCGTATTCATGGTGACTCGATCAAATGTTTCTAAATTGGTCGTGGTTAATGGAACTAATGCAAGATCATCATCCACCCTCCCCAAGCTCGTGTAGAATCTGCCACATGTTGTAACTTGACATTGTCAATGGAAACAAATCGATTTTCTTTGGCACCTGGCAACGGTGGCAGAATCACAGTTCTCGTACCGTGTAGCCCCAACACAGGGACTGGTGCACGATAAGAAGGGCCAAATTCTTTTTTCACTGCGACCTTTTCACGCACAAGATCCCCAATCCTGGGAATCCAGCCGGTAGGTGTTACTGGCACATCCTTAATTCCCATGGAGGCAGCACTTTCAGAAGAGTTATCGTCACGGAACTGCTGTAATTCCTGTAAAACAGAGACACTGTCATTTATTTCAAAAGGTGTCTCCGCCGCCTCCACACCAGGACCATCAAGATCCGGAACAAACATTTGTGTTCCAAACAGGCACTCATATGAAGTACGACCTCCCAGGGACCTTCTAGGCAAGTTATTTAGTGCTCTCTGAACTCCATACAGGTGGGCTAGCCAACTACGACCCGTACCTAAGACTCTGGCTGTTAAGGATTGCTTTAAATCGCGGTTTAATCGCTCCACGACAGAGTTTCCCTCGGGATGAAATGGAGACGAGTACTGGAGCTGGACCACCAATGAAGCCATGGTGTCCCTGAATGCCCTTGAGGTGAAAGCAGGGCCCTAGTCCGAATGGAATGCAGCAACTGCATATATACTGACAAAGACTCGCAAATCTTTGATAACAGTCCGAGCGTCAGCCGAGCGTTGTGGCCACACCCACACAAATCTGGAGCAAGAATCAACAGCGACTAGGATATATTTGTATGCACTATCCGGTGTTAACGGACCACAATGATCCAAGTACACACATTGTAATGGTCTGTTTGAGATTAAGAGGGGTGTCAGCGGCGGGCGCTTAGCCGTTGAAACTTTAATTTGTTGACAGATGTCACAACAAAGGACATACTGTTTGGCCTCTCTATAGAGACCAGGCCACCAGTAGCGGGCCTTCAATAGTGAAATTGTAGCTGCCACGCCTGCATGTGCAGATGCTACCCCCTCATGCGCTGCTTTAATCAATCGTGGTCTTACATCTTTATTGGGGATGACTTCCCATAAAATATTGATATTTATTCGGAAATCCTTTCGGATAAGGCTTACCAACAACCGTAGCTCTTATGGCAGCCATGATCTCTGTGTCTGGTTTGGTACTAGAGCGAGTCACTGCAGCTACAGTGGCAACTGCCACTGCCGACTTTGCGGCTTCATCAGCCAAAGTATTACCAGCAACGTGTATTACAACGCGCTGGTGTCCAAGTGTATGCACAGCATGGACTTTGGGTAGCGTCTCTTTCAGGTCTGCTACATTCCCCCACAGTTGCCTGTGTTTACTGGTGTTGCCTTTCGAGTCTCTGAACCCATTCAAATGCCAGTAATGTAAGTATTCATTAAAAGACTGGACACAATAATACGAATCACAAACAATCAGTGTGTACTGAGTCGGATCCTTATGTTCCAGTGCCATCAGTAGAGCTTTTAGCTCAGCCAATTGCGCAGTACAATCTCCTAAGGTCTGGGTATAAGTATGTTGGGGGCAGAATTTCTCCCCCTCCATATAGCCGCTCACATGCAGCAGAATATTGATGTTCTGTTCCTATCGCTGGTTGCGCCGAGCCATCAGTGTACATGACTACCTGATATTGGGCAATAGGCAATGTGTCAGTGGGAACTGGATATTCAACTTCATATTGTAGAAACTCCTGAGTCTGTAACTTTGGGTCAAAAACATAGTCTACATCAGTGGCTGTCAAGGACGTGGCCCATTGTATCCATCGTGGGTGGAGTGTTTAGCATTTGGGATGCTAGCTTTTGTAACAGCCTCAAGGGCCGGAATAGGAGAAACGACAATAATGCGTTTTCCCTGGGCCAGAGGTCTTTCTTTTAGAACAGCCATCTGTACAGCAGTGAGAATTTTCTCTGTGGGTGCAAATCGTTGCTCGGCAGCTGAATACAAGTGTGACTTGTATGCTATGAGGACTGTTTCTCCTTCATTAAATGTGACATAAATAAACCCAATGGCCCCAGCTATTACCCTGATGACCAAATGTGTCCTATTGTCCCGTGTGTGTAGATGTTTCGCTGCTAGCATATCTGCTTGTAACTCTCTAAGAGTATGTGTATATTCAATTGTCCAGAAATTACATGAAAAATCGGGACATATTAATTCGTAAAAAGGTTTTATGCGTGTAGCATAAACAGGAATGTATGTTCTGCCAAAATTTAGAAAGCCCAACAACGATTGGAGTTTCTTAATCGTATTTGGTGGTTGCAATTGTGCACATTTTTCTAAAAATTGTGGCGTCAGGCTCTTACCCTCACTCGACAGCTCATATCCCAGGAATATGATGTTAAGGAAGGCAATTTTAGATTTTTTGAAGTTGAATTTGTAGCCAATGTCGGCAAACCCTACAACAATGCGGGCTACTCGTTTTAAATGTTGTAGCAACTCGTTATCCGTGAGATATATATCATCCACATATGACAATGCTTCAGAGTCGAGCTCGTGCAAAATTTCAGTCACACGAGCTGTAAACAGTCCTGGGCTGTTTTTATACCCCTGAGGCAAACAACAGAATTTTTTCTGGGAGCCTAGTGCGCTAACGCTGGTTAAATCCCTGCTTTCAGGGGCTATATTCTGGCAGAAGAATCCATTCGAGATATCCAAGGTTGTTTTATATTTCTTCCGCACAATGTTGCTTATTAGTGCAGTGCTATGTGAATTTTGTATAGCATATGTACGTGTATGTCCATTCAGATGTCTGTAGTCTAAGACTATTCTATATGAATGGTCCGGTTTAGCTACAGGGAATAAGGGATTATTCATCGGTGAGACACAGGGTTCAATTACCCCCTGGTATTCTAATTGTGTAAGTATTTCTCTCACTGGTGCCCTTGTTTCATGTTTTATTGGATACTGCGGTTGTGGTTGAGGCTCACCTTTAATAGGAATTACATGATATGGAGAATCCTTATCCTACCCAACGTGATTTCTATATAACGCAGGTGCCTGTGCAAGAGCCCATTTCATAGAATAGGACTCAGCGAGTTCCTCCGGAACAAGGGGCGAGAAGGAAGGACTAATAACCCTTCCCCAGCAGGGCAGGTGCGGACAAAATTTGGCAGCCAATCCTGTTCTGCCAACAAAATGTCATGTATCTTAACTACACGATCCCAAAAGATTGCGTGTATAGTGCGTTCAATGTCTCCCTCCAATTATGTAAAGTCACAGTATACACCCTATCGGGTTCGGAGACCCACATGTCCGCTGTTTCTACCTGGATGAAGTCATCAGTTGCTTTCGCCTCCAGATGCTCTAGAAGACTCTGGTGAACTATTGTGACCTCTGCCGCGCTGTCTGGCAGAGCTAGAGCCCACGTCTTGTTCTTCAAGAGAACCCTCTTCTTGAGTGGCATGTCATACTGCGACAGCTGCCACCTTTTTCTTTTTAAACTGTTGTTTTTGTTGTACCGGTTTCTCTTCCTTCTTGACAGAAACCTCAGAAGAGCATTGTGAGTCCTGACTTGGTTTCACATACTCTTGTCTCTGCTCTGACCGCCCACCTCTCTCATTTCTTTTTTCCGATGAGTCCTGAAAGGAACGAGATTGGCGCATATCAGTGTATTGATATCTATCAGGTGTCTTAATATTATCCCTATTTCTGAGATTATGTCTATTCTGCGGGGTCTCCGTATGCGGAGATTCTCCCCTTTCCTTTTTAGGTGTTTGTTGTTTTTTCTCCCAGCGCTTCTTAGTACCCTCAGGTTGCTGTTTCGTACTATCTTTAGTAAGTTTCCCCTGAATCTGAGGTTTTTGTGGTCTAGCACCCAGGCTATCTCGACCAATTCTGGAATATGTTTCCTCTATTATTTTAGGCAGTTCCCGCTCCTGATCGTGTTGCGGAACGTCACGAAGACGCATGCGCACTGCAAGAGCAACTGCTTCCCCTTTAAGATTGCTTAGGATCATTGAAGAAACCGTGGCAAAATTGCCTATCAGTTGCATACATAAATCTGAGGCTGGGGCAGCCCCTTATTCATCTTGAATCTGTTTAAGCACTTCAGGCAAGTTAGCCAATGTAGGCGTACCGTGTGCCGTGGTATAGAGCGCGGCAAACACCGTGCCCCATGTATTACAAAGTTCCACTGTGGGAACCATCCCAAAGGGTAAACACATAGTTAATATCCTATGTTTGTCCTGAGGTCCCGTATGGGGAAATACCGCCTCCAGCGTATTAAATTTCTCTGCCAGCCAAAACGGAGTCTCCTCTCATTTGGCTGGGACCTTACCCATCATGGAATGTACAGTCACCAGATTAATACCCGCCACCACTGCATGTGGTGGCGCTGGAGCAGCACGCGCTGGGTTTGTATTTAGTTTCTGCACCACAAACTGTACTAAACATCTATATATTGCTGTTAAGTCAGTATATAAGCGTCAAACCTCAACCACCGCCATATTCACAGCTGCAGGATGTGGTGTATAGGTGGCCAATAAAGGCCAGGTCGGACCGTCATTGCTCAGGGGACCTAACCTTACTGGTAACAATGTATGGGGTAGGGTGCCATCAAGCCAATTATTATGCTCTTGATAAGATACAGGTATCTCTAAATATGCGTACGTCTTGCATTGTCCAGGCGCGTTCGCTACTGTATATGTATGGAATGCATGTGTGTTCCCATCAACTGCTGGAAATGTGACCCAAGAGTAGAAATGTTCTGTTCTATAGGCTGCGTGGGCGTCCACCACAAACGTGACTGGACCACCCTGGGCCGTAAGGCTGTGTGCTAGCAAATGTGCCATGAGCGGTTGTCTCATGTTAAGAGCAATTGGTATTACCTGGGGATCCGCCATCAGCAAAGCACCATGAACTCAGAGAAGGCACACCAAAAGGGGAATTGTTTATTTCCTTTCTAGCGTTCAAGCTTGAACAACCATCCGCTGAAAATAGGGTTACCTATGCAACGGTGGTGGAATTCCTTAGTACCACGGACGTCTCCGTATACGGAACTGAGGGATCATTATATTATATGAGACCGAGATATACCGGTGGACCCGAAAATTAGAGCCTGACCAATCGTTGGCGGCGCCATGTCGCGTAGGCTCTCATTTTCCTAATGAGACTACTGGATTTTTGGGCGGCAAGATCGTTTCACAGTGTGAGGGACTAAGTCTGACCCACAGTGAAGGACCCTTGTCACCCCAAATCCGGGTTATGCTCCGGCTAACTAGCAGTGCCTTATCTCTCCCGAAGGGAAGGGACAATTGGGCAGCCGAGCGAATGACATCTTATTACTTCCCAGGGAAGTCGTGGTCACTCAGGTCTCAACCGGTGCTCTCATACATAGTACGGTCTCATATAAAAATGACAAAGGCAGTTTAAGTTTTAAAGATTGGTTTAATAAAACTACTGCAGTTTATATAGTATGGCATGAGCTGCGATAACCAGAACAAAACAACACAGTAGGATTAAAATAGTAATGGTGAGAGTGAAGCACAAGAATAAGGCTATCATAGTGCAACTATATTAAGTTCTCTCTACGTTATATTATGAGCACAACATGGGAAGCTCTAAGCCTGCCTTTCAGGTTTCCCCGGGAGGACATCAACCCTCATACCTGAGCAAAGGCCTGTAAGCTGAATCAGCATCTGCAACGGGGCAGTCAGCATCTAGTTGTAGGTTCCTGGTCGGAATCTCCCTCTGCCTCTACTAGGACCAGAAAGTGATTTTATAACTAACACGCAGATGTTCTAAGAAGAGGTCCCTACGTAAGGAGGTGTATCGTCTACGAACACCAGACACTAAACTTCTAACACGTGTACCGGCAATGTACCAGACTGTAGCCTTGACTGAAGCACAGAGTGAGAAAGAATGCAATGTTAGCGAACACAGAGCTGAACTAGGCTAAACAGTGTGATAGAAAGAATAAAACAAGACCGTAAAACTGGTTATTATAAAATAACAGTGTAGGGAGAAATAAAAACGTGTCTAGGGTAAAGTGCACAGAGGGCTAATATGAAAACCTAACGTGCATAACGCTACACTAAAATGGCACTAAAAATGGTTACACTACAATAACCTCAATCATCCTTGGCATTGAGTACTTGCTAAGTTTGGCATTTCATGCATGTGACATTGGCAGATTACTTGTTAAGTTTGGATAAGTCTCACATGTCCTCTTACACTGGGGATATGTAGCTTTGTTCCTGGGTCTGTGCTCTGGCTCCTATCTGGTGATATGTATGTATATTTTCCAACTGATGTCATGGATGGTTACATTCACACTCAGTGCATATGATTGCTCCCAGAGGCAGATGTAATAATTGACACTTCATATCCCAGTGTGCCCTTAGACACCATCTATCTTTTAGTACAGGACCATAAATATGTATTACTAGCATTTCATGCATAAAGACATCCAAGGTGTTGCACAAAGGTTCTTCATCTTTAAGTGGCATAGGTGTAATGATAAATCAGAAGGAGCCGGGGCATTAGTATCTGCATATTGTCAGTGCATGCATAATTTGGGTAACATAGTACCGCTCAAGTATAAGCACTGAGGCTACAATATATGGCCACAGAGTAAGGTATATGTGGATTTGTGAAACTGTGTTGGTGGCTCACATTGCTCACAGGCTCCATTTTGTGCAGGTAGGCATGTGTGTGAATATGAAGGCATTGTCACTGTGCCTGTCAAATAACTGATGCTTATTGTCACACCATGACATTCAACATGAAGCTCAAAACATAATGGCAGGGCAGTGGATGTACAATGCAGTGGATGTACATGATGCTTGGGTGTATCCAACCACAGTAGGTGATAGTGACTAGCTCTGTTTCCTTAAAATGGTAATAACTGGATTTTGTAGGAACACATACACCATCGTCTAGTTAGCCCTATCTGTAACAGAAATACAACACGCTGGTTCATGAGAGTGCTTCAATTTACAGGTTTGTAAATAGGGATTTACATATTTGCAGCTCTTGCCGCAACAACCCAACAATGTTCAACAACAAAGGATGTCCATATAAGGCCCTTAGGGGATCCATGCCATGTGACATGTCCAGGTGAGGAGTATTCCAGTAAGAAGGAGGTCCAAATTGCCATTAGGGAAGGTAGGGCTCATCAACAGTCCACAAATGGATCAGATTAACAGGTGGGCATAGAAAAAGGGGACAGTAACAGATAGGAAGTGGAATGATGATAAACACATGTCCAAAAATAAAGTGGCCAAGAGGCACAGACAGGTGTTAATGGGGAATTCACTGATAGAATTTGGTGAGTCCACATCTTCCTCCTCTGATGTGTGTTGTGCCTCCCCTTAGGGTGCTGGTGTTTGTGCAAGAGGCATCTGACTCACACACACAACAGAGGTAGAAGATGTCCCTTTCCTGTCCCTGGCAGCATTTGCCTGTGCCAGCAAGGAAGGCAGCACAGCACTGACAACAGCCTGATGGCTTGTCAACAAGGCAACAAGGTAGCTGTGGAAGGCACCCATAGTTGAAATATAGGAGTCCTGCTTGCACTCCATAGATTAGAGGATGGTGTGTGTGGTCCCAGCTGTGTGGAAACCTTTCTGGTGTCACATTTGCAGGGCTGTTATTATTGCCTCTGCCTCATGATACCAGAAATGTCAGCCAGGGACTGTTTCATTCCAAGGAACGAAGGATAGGTGAGACCGAGGCATCAACAGACTCCCTCTGGGGTACCCGCAATGGTCTACATCCTTGTCCCCACCTCATATTCCATCTTCCGCTTGACTCCTACTACTTGTTGTTGAAAGACAACTTGAGAGGTTTTGGATTCCAGAGGTGGGCTGGCAGATGGGGCATGTTCTTGGGTAGGCGGTTTCTCCGGAGACCTAGCAACGCTGTGACCGGAGAAGGTGTTCCAATGGAGTCCAGTAGTTGCTGGAAGGTGTCATCGTCCATGGGGGAGCAGGATGTCATCATCAATAGATTTGTCATCCAGGACAGGCTGCTGGTCAGGAGGTGTTGATTCTTCCTTTGCAATGAAATTGGAAAACTGTTAATGCTGATCTATCCAACAGGATGACATGAGTAATCTGCCTGACATCCAGACATAATTCTCATTCAATTTCAGTTCAACATTGAGGTGCAGTACATATGTTACTTGTAGGTAATGTGGCCAAGTTGCACTGTGTTTGCCTTTCAGATGGCAATATCTTTCCATTGTTTACACAACCACTATGTGACAAGGGTGACTTTTCGGGTCATGCCAGCCACTGCTGGCTTATCCTGTCTGTGAGGGTAAATTGAGATAAGGTGTACATCCACCTTGGTGATTAGGTTTATTTTTCATGATGGCTATACTATTTAGAAATTCTCTTATTGACTTCTATTGTATCCCTTCACAGCTTCAACGCAAGCATGACACTATCAGACACAGCTATGCATGAATATTGCTCAAGCTACCTTGAAGTACATACGTCACAACTCACCTCCTTGCAATGCAATGTCTCCCCATTCCGACACAGTGCCAGTTCAATATGCCTACATTTCACTATTTACCAGAGGCCCATCCAGCCTCACAGAACATCTGTTCTTCCAAAGCACCTGTGTGCTCTCACCCTGCACATCATGGCAGCTGTGTGCAATGTAGTTACATGCAAGTGACTGTACACATGGCTCTTTGCTTGATCCTATGTGGTGATGCATCACATACACCACAATTGCCCCCCCCGATGAGTTAATCCTTCAGCAACATCATTTCTTTCCATTGCTTTACAGTCCAGACTTCGCTACTTGGGACCAAGACAGACACACTAGTCTCATGGTGGAAGGGGCCTGAATTGTTACAATTAGGTTGGGCAGGGCTGAAGTGTCCATGCATGATGAGATGTTCCAGACCAGCTATTTTAGCTTGGCATAGTGGGGCTTGTACTCCTGGTCACTCATGTTATATGTTCCACTATAAGTCCTAGATTACAAAGGTGAACCTGGACTGGTTCTGCACATCACTCATGGCCAAGACAAACATTATGGAGCTGGAATGGGTTATGCAACATTTAACTGGGCTTTACGACTTACATTTATGTGAAATATGACTGAACATGTGAGTAATTCCTACCCTTTCCCTTCCACACTGCATAGTACAGCACAGAGATGTAGCTTGCAGCACTGCATGACTTTTATATGCATATTGCCCTTAGTTGCCACTTACCTTTTTGGTCTTGCTGGTCCTCAATTGCAGCACTGTCATGTACTACTACTCCTGCCACCAACTCTGCTGGGATGGCTGATGCCACCTTCTACTCCAATGGGTCCAGCTCCCCCTGGTGCTTGGGTCCTCCTCCAGTCCACATGGCTGCCCTCAGGTTCTTGGCCAGTTTCTTTTTGTTCCTACACTTATAATCATGCTAGCGCTCCTTGCACTCTAGCACTGTCCTTTGAGCTTGCCCTACACACCGTTCATCTTCTCCACTATAGAATGCAAAATGGCTTCGTTCTTCCCTAATGGCAATTTGGAGGTGACAAAGAGTTGATGATCATACTTTGTCACCTCTGTTATTAGGATTTCATTCTCCTCCTCACTGAAATTAATATTCCTGCTTTTCGCCCCCGGGGGTTCTGTCTGGACATCCTGGCTGGAGTTGAGGTTGTTGCCCTGATCGCTCCCTTTTGAGGTGTAGGTAATGTTTTATTTTCCAATGCATCACTTTCTGAGGGATTTTTTACGTGCTCTGTTGCGATGCATAGGTGATTTGTGGAATGTAAGCATTGGTTTACGAACTGTAAAGCACCTTTGCACCACTTTTGCTGTACGTGTGTCACTTTTCTCTGCGGCATCTGTCCCACGGATGCATCACTTTTTTGACGCACCTTGGGATCTTACGACATGGTGTGCTGTACCATAAATACAGCGCATCGGTGGAGTTTGAAACTGTCATACCACTGCACAACATTTCTGATGCATCACTGCCTTGCTGCAGTGATGTGTCAGTTCTCATAAATATGGCCCTTAATCTGTTTCTGCTTCTCTGAATGGGAACACAGGGGCAAACCTAGGTACAATTGTCTTTCTTCCTACAGCATGACTTCCCATTATATGGGAATGGACTGTGGAGGGACAGAGATGACAAAAGAGTGCTGGTGGCGTAGGGAGATGCAAACAGAATGCGCAAACAGAAACAAAAGGTTCAGGGGTGAGTACAGGCTGGCAGAAGTGGCAGTGGGTTTTGGGATTTCTCTTCAGAGGGTAGGATCCCTCTATTTTATCAATACTCCAGAGATTTACAGGTGTGAGGGCACCACTGCATTTCAGTGTATCACTGACCCAGGGCATGGGGGCTGATGTTTCCCTGTAGTATTGAGCCCAAGAGATCCCTTGCGGCCCGAATCCTATTTCTATGGGCAACTATCTCATGAGGGTGCCAACTTACGCACGCTCTTCTTATTGAAGTTACTGCTTTTTTTGTTTATTTTTTAAAGCAGTTTGGCTCACGCACCACACACATCATTTTGTCATTAAAATGACCCCAATTATTTGGCCATTTATTTAAGACATTCAACAGCATGAGTCCTTCCTTCACACCTGCCGGTTATCAGCTCTGCTAATCAGCAACGCAGCGTTGAATCAGAGTTTAAGAAGAGAAGTCCCGTGCCTCGTTTATCAGAGATGCACATTTCCTCCAGCTTCTCTCATCCCGAATAACTCCTAAAAAATAAAGGGTTTAATGAATCACAAATACTGATGTTGACCCCTTCTTGCTCATCATAAGTACTATGCAGTATGAGCCAAAAATGCTTTATCGCTGTGGATGACGAGCGACCTGCCTACAATTATGATGTCTTGCCAACCTAACTTGATTACAAATTCAATCAGCCCTCTGCTCGCAGACTGGTCTTGCTTGTTCTCACGTCGACAGGTGGTCATTAGCTCTTTCAAATCATACAGAGTTGTCACTTTCAGGTCTCATTGGTAGTATGTCGGCAGTGTCTGCCATGCCCCGGTTCAGACTGTGGTTTCAGGGACTTAAACAGGCGTACCGAGCACAGCTAGGGGTATTCAAACGCTTCCACTGAGCATAAAGCTCATGCTGCATTGCCATGCAGAATGGTCCGGTGGTCACTGAAACACACACACGTTTTGTAATTGTGCACTAGAGCTTGAAGAAACAGTTATCAATAAAGACTTTTCCGTCTCTGAAGTTGTTTTGAAAGCCTATGAGCAGTGGGGGTCGTTTGGAGGAGTCATTTTGTGTATCATCAGTATCGCTGCAGGGTTGGTAGCACAGTTGTCTGTTTCTAATGGGGCCATAGGTGTCCGTGGGATTTAGGTATAGCCTGGTGTACAGGTTGACAGTGCAGTGTAAGACTACGGCCGCTATAGTGTTACGCTGTGTTAGCGCTCCTGGTCTTTAATAAGTAAACTTACAAGGGGACGCGCATGGGTCGATGAACCTTTTGATTCACATGGAGTATCCTAGCTATGGTGTGACCAATGTTCTCAATAATCAATACACAAAATCAATGACCATGAAGCTAATCATTAAACAGCAGTTAATAACATCACACTATGACCTTTCAGTCATGAATAACCACAACTCAATATACGTTTTAGTAATTGTATTTCCCTGTTAGTTACAATACTAAGTCATGATATTATTTCAAACTTTATTCGACACAAATCAAGATTAACTCATTAGCAACCACCAATAACATAACCTAATCAAAACTTGTGACAGAATACATTCTAAACCATTAACATAAGTCAACATATGAATCAAAGGTAAATATGTCAATATGAGTAGCAGAGTTCAGCAAATCAGTCTGTCAATCATTTGTCTCTGTAGTTGTCAGTGTCTTAGAATAGGAACCTCATCTAATCCAGATTAGCATTAGCATGTGGGACTTCATGCGAAAACAGTTTAGAACATAAAATTGGAAACACATCTAGCTAAGAGAAAATTATTAGACAGCGCAGTTGGTACCTAGAAAGAAAAGGCACAAAAAGGTAATTCAGTCACATTTTCATAGCTACCTATCCACGGTATGGATCAGCAACAAAGTCAGTCTTCGTCTTCAGGTCATCAATCGATCAGCATCGCATCAGGCTCTCAAGCGCATGAGTCCAATGACAGAATCCTGAATCTCTTCTCCCCAATATCGCATCAATTTCGTAACAAGGTCTGAGAACGTTTCCCTCTATCACGTTGTTATATTAATGTCACTCAGACTATCCCCCAATTCCTAATTGGTCAATTAATCACTCAATTCTTCTTTATCCAATAACCCTCGTATTTCAAATCTATGAATTCTAGTATTACCCAGTTCCCAAGTAGTTGATTGGTTCACTTTACAATGTTCTCATCATCCGGCTCGTCAGGTATCAATAATGTTGCATCTTCTTCTCCAGTCAGTGTCTCCATTGTTCGAGTCCTGGGAAAGTACACTCAGTATGCTTTTCACACTTTCTGCTACATTTTTATTCCATCATCTCCTGTCCGTTGGTTCATGCAAAGGTTTTCAGCTAAGCAGATTTTATTAAACAATGAGCAGTTCACGGTTAGTTCATCCCGTCGGTGTCTTATATGGAACGTTAATATTCAGCTTCCGCACAAGGCCTGGCAAAACTAAGCCACGACTTTGGCTAAATTAAGCTCTACAATATAATGCAAAACATGAGTTATATCTCTCAATATGGCATACTACTACATTATTTTAATATTTTTTTTAGCATTTCACGTTAGTTGCTCTTTTAATATAATTTGTGAATCTTGGTAGTCACTCTCCGAGGGCACAATTTAAAACGTGCACATTATTTTTCTACGTTAATCATTTTCTACATTTTTCATTATTCAGAATACATAAACATCCATTAATAATTTCTAACCAAGACATTTGCGTTAACAGCTGCCTGCACTAGTACGCCGCGGTCCCAGCCAAAAGCATTCCGGGATGCCCACCCCTCTCCCCCCCAGAAAGAAATTCTGCGGACGCCCATGAATAGGGCTATACTAAACAGCAGTGCTTAATTTGAGTCTGTGGTGGCAGGTGAGGCCCATCAGCAGCCGTTTTTTGGGGTATTGGCACTTATTTTATCATCCGACTTTGACCCCTCGCAAGAGAGAGAAAAGCACAAAGGGTAATAGAAGGAGGAAAAGAAAGACGGAAAACTAGTGAGAAAGGTAAGAAGCAGGGATGAAAAAAACAATACAGGAGTTAGAAAAAGGGGCTATAAAGAGACATAAGGTGGCATCAAGACTACACAGCCTTGCTGTTCAGAACCCTGACATTGGATACCGCATACCTCAGGCTTTTGAGCAAAACCTTGGGTCCCGGGCTTTATTCTTTTACAAATTAAGCACTGCTAAACAATAACTTTTCTTTAAGGTCTCCTTAGGAATATATGCACTAGACTGCATTACACTTTCACGTTCTTCATCTATCACCACTCCTCTTGGCTGCATACAGTTTTAGTGTCTGCTGGCCAGACCTATTGTTTCCAAACATCACATCCACATAGAGTGGTTCTTAGGAAAGCCCTTTGCTCTTGATTCAATTCTTTGTTGCCTTTCTCACTTTCCTGATATGATGGGTCATAGGAGCATTTCAATGTCATAGTGTTCTGATAGAATGAGTTTTATTATTTTATTTCACATCGGAGAAACTTTTTAAAAATTTGACATCAGCATACCATGGGAGTACATATGTTTCATAGCTATTACACCTCTCTCGCTCCATGGGGGCGTTCTTTTGTCAAATCCTGTACGTTTTCCTCCCCATCACCTTGCTTCCCACCGTTCCCTGTGTTAAAATTAAAACAGTTTGTGTATGCATGTATAAATTTCACTGGAAAAACATAGGTTACAGAATTGTTATAGTTAGGAAACAGAATTGAAAAAAACCTTAGAAATTCTCTGAAAAAACAAAGGTTACAGGGATATTATAGTTAGGTTCAGATTTTGCACACAAAAAACATAGAGATTCAGCAGTTATCGTTATCTCAAGAAACTATGGGCCACATCTACAAAATTCAGGTTTTGCGATTCGCGACACAGAACCTGATGTACAACAGTGTCAATGACACTGTTTGCAATTCCCAATGGGGTCCCAAATGACCTACCTCATGAATATTCATGAGGTAGGTCGCAATTTGCGACCCCTATTGGGAATGGCAAACCCTCACAGGGATGGTGGCCTGCTGGAGACAGCAGATCACCATGTCTGTGACTGCTTTTAAATAAAGCAGTTTTTTTTTTAATGCAGCCTGTTTTCCTCAAAGGAAAACGAGATGCATATCAAAATCAAAAATGAACATTTTTCTCAGGTCTGTGGGACCACTGACTGCTCAGAAAAATATTTTTGAAGCCGTTCACAAAGAGGAAGAGGTCCCAGGGGGACACCTTCCCATTTGCGGATTGGTTAGCACCAGTTTGAAACTGGTGCTAATTGCGATGGTTTTGCGACCGCATTCGCGGTCACAAAACAATCATACATACCGCCTTTGTCACGCCCCTTCCTAATACCGAATCTCAAAACCCAAACTGCGATTCAGTAAGAAGTTACTGAATCGCAGTTTGGCATCCCAAATAGCATTTTTCAAGTCGCAAATGGGCTGATTCGCCGTTTGCGACTTGAAATCTGCTTCATACATCTGGCCCTATAACTCATGCCCTATGGTAACTATAACTCACCCCGCCATGCACAGTTTTCTCATCAATAATTTTATTGTAATGTTGCAATGATATTATCAGTGATGTCATAGAAGATGTCATGACTGATGTAATGTGTTGAATAATTAGCAGTGCAGGGAGAGGGCGCCATATGTCACCTTAGGGCACTGGTTATAGTTTCTTGAGGTAACTATAAATGCTGAATTTCTATGGTTTTATCTGCAGAGGATCAGTTGTTGATCTGCCTCTCTAGATATACAGAACTCTTTTTTCTTTAATAACTCCAATACTACTGCACAGATTTACACCAAATTATAATAAAGATCTTTCCGAACCAAGATCCAGCTTTCTGTTAAACTTGGTGTAATTTTGTTTACCTTGTTCGGGCTGTAGTCAAGTCTAACATCCCTATGGGAAATTGCATGTGGAAAATGCATTCGGGACCTTCCTTTTTCTTGTCTCCCGCTTCATGAATGACCCCAAAACTTTCCAGACAGCAGCTGAAGTGAATGGCAAACTGGTTTTGAAAATTTTGTGAACATTCGTCAAATGGCGGCAAAGTTATTAACGTAACAAAAAATGCTTTTCCTATGAAAACTAGATCCTAACTATAAATATCTACTTGCCACCACCAGTAGTATGTATATATATATATATATATATATATATATATATATATATATATATATATACATACATGTATATATATATGTGTGTGTGTGTGTGAAATACTTTCCCTAACAAAGGCATACACTAAAAAGATAGGGTCTTTTGACAAATGAATATATAAAAATCTAAATATTTCAAACTATTTCCAATAACGGGTGCACAATACAGTGAGGCAGGCTAAAAAAGTTCACCTCATCTCCCCTCTTCCTCTTCACAGTTGTTATAACAATGATGTCCACCTGCAACTCAACACAGGTATCTCTCATCATATCTAAAGGAAATGTTCCACTTCCATTTTTAAGATTAAACTCTCTCCTGCAGTGTATGCTATAAAATCTATGTCCCCAGAGTGGTCCCGTCTTGACTGTTTCACCTAAAATAGCCTGCAAGTAGTCATTGTCTTTTGATAGTGATCCAGAATTATTTTGGAGAACTGTCATTGTCTCGACTAGTTTCGCTGCTATGATTTATTTATAGATGAAGGTTTCCTTGCTCATGCTGGTCTAGATTCAGGGTTGCAGCAAGTACTGGGAGTTTGGAAACAGATTCCCTGGTCTCTGGAAGACAGGCTAGGGATTGTTAGGTTGCCATTATTTGTTGACCTACTCTTTGGTTCAGAAGGGAGTGTTCAAAAAGGAGCACATCATCTTATAAACATAAGTTCCACACAATATCAATCTACTAAGATGAAGGTGAATATTTCTCTGACATTTGTGTGGCCTGGGTGAAGACGAGAAGCAGTGAAGATAAGTCAAAGTCACTGGATTGTCAGGTGAAAGGACGATTGGCTCTGGCAGAACAATTTCTGGGATCCAAATTTACCATTGTTCTTGGTCTGGCCTATCTCTCTAATTGAAGTCTAGTGCTATGAACGAAGGGGATGGGCTGTTACACCTTGTTATGGAATTTATTTCACAAAGACACATAAGGGTTGGTATCATAATAGATCTGCTCAATCCCAGATTGGATCCATTGCCTTTCTCTAAGCCAGGTGTAGGACCAAATCAGAGCACTGATTAAAGAAAAGTGTAAGGAGTCAAGAATGTAGCCAGAAAATAAAATACCCTACACTTGGAAACATATTAGGATTTGCACTGTGATTGAGTCCAGTGAGCCAGCATTTATTCAATTGATTTCTGGTAGTAACTCTGCAAATAGTGTGGCCAAATGGAGCATTTTACACCTCACTGTTCTGTGAATTGCATCATCTATCCATATATCTATCCATCATCCATTCACCTACGTATCCATCCTCCCATCCTTTTTTTCTCCATCTATCCTTCTCTCTTTCCAGCTTTCATCTTCATCCATCCATCCACGTTTCTCTCTATTCCCAAATCTCTCCCTCCCTTCCTTCTTTCATACCCTCTTGTTGCATTTGTTCCTGCACTATAAAGCTCAATCATGATATTCAGTTTTAGTGGTATTTATGAGCTTCTGTTTCGAGTCCTGTGCAAGAGATGCTTAAGTGGGGAATTGCACAGGGCTCGTTCGTTCCAGCGGACACCACGTTGCAACAGCCTGTCATGATTTTCATTATTGCTTCAATATTGCCAGTTGTGATGTGGTATTTGTTTGTGATTCTAAATAACCAGCAAATCAAAGCTACAACTCCAAGCACAGTGTACATATGTTTTATTTTAATATTATGTGCTAATCCTCTAAACATGCACAAAGTTGCCCTTGCTGGGCCTAATTCACAAACCTCTTTTGAGTCAGTTTACACGTTTGAAAACATTTACTACTTTTCAGCATTCACAAACTGCACTTATTAGTAACTTACCCAGTTACTAAAAAAAGGGCAAGTTAGTATAAAATTGTAAGCTACTACAAAAGTGCAATTTGAGAATACCGAAAAATAATAAACTTACTAAACAGTGTAAACTTACTCAAAAGTGTAAGCTACCTTACTGAACCAGGTACACTGCGCCTTTTCTACAATTGGAGGGACAAGCTGGTTAGACAAGGAATTCAATGTAAAATATTGTTACAGCAAGACAAAAAATATGGATTCAAGAGCAAAAAGAAATGGCTTACTCAATGCTTGTTCAATTTTCTTTTAGTGCTATTTGGCTGGCAGTCACTGAGCGGCTTGAGTTTTCGACTGTTTTTGTGTCTCTTCAGTACTGAACGTTTAATTTATATTTTAATTTACGTGGCATGAAGTTGTAAATGTAAATGTAAATTAGCACTTGTATAGCGCACTACTCACCCGTTAGGGTCTCAAGGCGCTGTACTCATACCGCTATGGAACCCCTCCTGGCTTTTCCCTGTGAGGTGCCCACTCCTGAGCACCCCCAGAGTGAAGCCAGGCATCCAAGCACTGTTGGGGCCGTTGTGGAGATTAAGCAAGCTATTGCCCAGAATTGCAGAGTGGGACCCATCAGTTAGATTAGGCAACGAGGCGAGAATTATCTGGTCAAGGGGAATTGAGCCCAAGACCTGCCGAAGTGGGACTTGAACCCTGGTCTTGAGCCAGATCTCTGCCTCAGGGTCTGCCGCTCTAACCATTGAGCCAAGTTGGAGTGAATTAGTTGAAATGCATTAAATATTCAGTTATTCTTAACAGTAGTCCCCAAAAAGTCTTGCCCGGGCCCCCAAAAATCCTTCAGCTGTCACTGATTAAGTAGCTAATCAAATTCAAAAGAATAATAAAAAAAATGTTAAAGGTTGTATGTTACATACGCCCCCCAGTGGCAACTTTTACTTGTCCAAGCTGCTAATCTGGTGGTTCATGACATCCCCGCCTGTATTCCTAAAACAAAGATTGGCAGGTAATATACCTGCTCGGTCCGGGTGCAGGAAGGTGCATTCTCTTCTCATTTTTTTTTGTTTTAAGTTTCCTCATCTTCGTTTGGGAAGGAGGCTTAGAAGTACGAGTGAGAAGCTAAATAGAAGTATGTCTCCAAGGACCTTTTCTCTGAGATCTTGACCTATCTAAAATTGCTAGGTTTCAGGGCCAATTAGTTATGAAATTATCAAGAGCCCTCAAACACAGTTTTTTTTTCTTTAGGAATGTAATCATAAGAGAAAATGAACGTCATTAGTTCCCTCTGAGGATGCCTGCCCCGCTAATTTTATGGATGAGATGATAGAGGCACATATTTAGACATTTTATGGAGGACGTCTCTGAAGTAATGCATGTAGTCTGCACAGAAGGCAAAGCTGGACTCTAGGATCACATGTGAGAAACTGCATGTGCATGGTTTCAGGGAGAAATAGGAAAAGTCTCATAATCACCTCCTAGAAATTGCATCTAACAAGAGCATATTTCCATCACATGTGGGTTTTGTGTCTCTTCCAGAGTTATTGGAGTCAAGTTTCACCATACTTCAGCTATACATGGTTCACGTTTCCCTGTGACTTTGGAATCAGTGAAATCTGGTTGCTAGGGTATTCAGTATCGTATTGGCTAGACAGACTCACAATCACAATATGAGACACACCAGCTCTCCGGACTTCTGTTATTTGGTTAGAGTATTTCTGAAGTACTGGGGCAGCATCCAATGGTGACTGATTCTTTTGTACCTTGGCAAAGAGTTGGATCTTCATCCTCTATGATTCATATAACTGGAACAAGTAGTCTGGGTAAATCGAACGTGGAGGCTCATATATTTCATAGCCATTGGTCTTTTATGGAGTTCCTATGCACTTTTAGCTGGAAACAATCCATGTACGTGTCCATAGTTTCTTCCCTTCAGGGCTCCAATAAAATGGACGTTGCTGTAGATGAGACCATGAGTATGGGGACTGTACCTTATGTCAACAGATATGGCGATCCTTTTGAAAGACCTGGTGGCTCTGGTATTGCAAATAATGGCCTGAGTGAATTTGTGAGTGGAGAGATATTTTCTAAGTGCCTTTGAGTGATGTCGTCTGTTGCCATTAGAACTGGCCCTTATGGCAGAGACATCCCCAGGCTTTTTGCCTTACCTCCTCCATTTTTGCTTAATTTGTTTTTTTTGGCTTTAAGACTCTGTGCACTTTACCACTGCTAACCAGCAGTGCTAAAGGGCTTGTGCTCGCTCCATAAACCATGGTAGAATTGGCATACATCCAGTTGGCATATTTAATTTAAATGTAAGTCCCTAGTCAAGTGGTAATACACATGCCAAGGGCCGGTAAATTAAATGCTACTAGTGGGTCTTCAACACTGATTGTGCCGCCCAATTACATAGCACTTTAAACATGCCTCAGGCCTGCCATTGCAGAACCTGTGTGTTCAGTTAAAACTGCCTTTTCAACCTGGCAAAACAAACCTTTGTGTGGTTGGCCACCGTGTCAATGTGGGCTATGATAGAGCTTTGGGTTGGATGGTGCTGAGGGTCTATGTCCACTGTGTCTCTGTTACCTTGCTCCAGCTGCAGTGGGAGGAGTGATGTATGGAGTTGACGTGCTGAGTGTCAGAGATTGTGAAGTGGAGGATGCTGTTGTCGGTCCAGGTGAGTTCTTTTACATGGCTGAATTTGAATCTGTCACTGGTGGTGAAGATGGCGTTGAGTGTGACCGGCATTGTGTGTGTGAGTTTGGTGGCCAGTTGAGTGAGGGCAATGTTGTTCAGGTTCTCAAGCAGGGTGGTTGAGTTGGTGTCATTGGGATCATCGATGTGGAAAGTAAGGTCGCCGAGTAGGACATAGTAGTAGGAGTTGATGGCTAGTAGTCTGATGAGGTTGAGATGGCATTGCAGAAGCTGGTCAGGGTCCCGGGGGTCTGTACACAAGGATGCCTCTCTTATTGTGGTCCTGGAATTGGTCTGTAGTTGGAAGTTGAGGTTTTCCATGAGAGGCATGGGGTCATTTTTGGAGACAGTGCATCAGATGGTTTCTTTGAACATGATGGCGATACCTCCCGCTGAGTTTGTTGGGGCAGTTTCTTTCTATCATCTTGTAGAAATCGGGAGATGCAGTGGTGATGTTGAGATTTGAGGAGGGGTTGAGCAAGGTTTCAGTGATAAAGGCAACGTCCGGGGAGAGGGTGTTGATGGTGTCACAATTTCCATGGTGTGCTTCCAGAGGGATTAGCATTGAGCAGGATGCAATGGAGTGGTTCTATGTTGTTTGTGGTCATGTGGGTGGCGGTTGTGTGGGGTCCTGTGTAGGTTAGTGGACCTATGTTGTATGAGAAGTAGCAGTGGCGGCAGGTGAAGGGTCCTTTGGTTGATTGTGGGGAGAACGTGCAGCAGCAGTTGTTCTGTGACTGGGGTCCTGGGAGAGGAGCTCCTTGCCAGTGTAGCGGCAGATGGTGGGAGGATCAGGGTTCCTGGCGCTGGGCGCGGTCCAGGCATACATGAGTGCAGACAGGCTTGCCTTTGGTGCACTGATGGCAGGCTGGTGGTGTATCCGCTTCATGCCCACACTGCAGCCTCCATTACATAGGTTCAGGGAGGAGGGCAGGGCGCTGGGAGGCGGGAGGTGGAAAATGGCAGGAGGAGGGAAGTGGTGGAAAAAGAGAAGAAGGAGAAGAAACACAAGCAGAAAAGAGAGAAAAACTAGCAGAAAAATTAGCAGAAGAGAGGGGAAAAGGAGAAAAAACAACAGGAGAGAGAGTAAAAAGGAGCAGAAAACCAAGCAAAAGAGAGGTGAAGTTGGATTTTAAATTACAATTCTGAAATGCCACTTTTAGAAAGTTGACATATTCTTACATTAGCCATTTGGTACCTGCAACCTGTTTCTAATCACATGACTAGGTATAGTTGGTAGCTGGGCTTTGTGCATTCCTCCTAGACAGCAACACATAATAGGAGATTAGGTGTTACTCGATGGCCCTCCCTGGCAGGATGAGAGCGAGAGGAGGTGGGCATAGCCCCACTTACACCTGAACAGGTTGTATCCTGCCTCCAAACAAAGGGCTGCAGACTCCTTGTAGGTAGTCTGGATCCAGGGCCAGGAAGGCAGAGCATCTGTGCACTACAAAGGCATGACTTTTGATGCTTCTCCCAACTTCAAAGGCACAACTGTGTATAAAAGAAGCACCTCAGACACCGCCACTTCAGTACATTTCTGGACCTGTGGATACTCTGCCATAAAGAAGGACTGTTGTGATGCTACAAGGACTGGTAATCTGCTAGACTGCTGCTCTAAAGGAATGGCTGACCTGCTGTGCTGAACTTCTGCCCTCTTGCCTGGGGAAAAAGAACTGGGCCTGCAATCTGAAACATAGGACCCCAGAGTGACTTAATAGGCCAGTTTGCTGGCCTCCTGATCTGAGCCTCAGGGCTAATCCACCCTTTGTGCTGGATTGCGCCATTCCATAAATTTGGCACCCGCTGGCGTCTTGGAATGGTGCAAGCAAGCGCTATACTTTTTGACACAAAACTATGCAAATGCAGTTTTGCTTCAAAAAGTATAAATATGGGCCCAAGTGTTTGTGAAATTCCAACAAATCCCAGCTGTGCAACTATGTGTCACAAATGCCTAGCAAGGACTCTATGGACCATGAGAAATGTATACTCCTGGTACTCATGATGGACACCACCATTTGCAAGTCTTATGAGAGTCCTGTGGCTCCATGCAACATGTTTTCACTCATTTGTTTAGCACTGCACATCCATCCAGGCAACATCCATACTCTGTGAATCCCTCCGGCATCTTCTGCTTCTGATGATGAGTTTGTTTAAGAGGTTCAGAGTAACATGTCTACATGTGAAACTAGTCCACTACATTAAGAGTATCCCTCATATTGTGACACTTCCGTGCCCTGCGGATGCCAACCTTGCTCTTTGAGGACAACCTATCAGACAAACGACCCAGAATGCTGAGAAAAGCCTGAAGTGTGCTGTAGACCCCAACATAAGACCAGATGTAGGCTGCTGAGTACACTTTCTCAGTCAATGATGGTGTTTGTGAACATATACTGAGCCCCTGGAATTATTGGCAAGAGAAGGAGGCGGGCTGCTTAAAGACTTAGGCCTCATTATGAGATTGGAGGGCTGACTGTCGGCCCACCAGCCACGTGGAGAGGAGACTGCTGTGGAGCTGGCGGTCTCTCCCCAGGCCAATTATGAGGTTTCCCCTTGGCTGAGCAGCGGAAACCTCAGAAATTGGAGGTGTCTGCCGCTTCGCCCAAAGGAAACCATCCAGCGGCATTGGCCTCGGCTCTAGGTAGAGCCGAGGCCAATGCCATTACACAGAGGGTGCCCCCAGCACCCTCAGAAAGCACACTGTCTACCTTAGCAAACAGTGCACATTCCAAGGGTGCTGGGGAGGGGGGGCCCTGAACTACCCACAGCTTTGTTGTGGGTAGTGCAGGCCCCCCTGTGGCCCTCAGCACTGACTTTCTGCCAGCCTTTTCATGACGGGGTGCCCACCATGCTGGCAGAAAGCCTCATTGCGGTGCTGCTTTAAGCACTGCGGTGGCTGAGCACGACTTTGACTGCTGCATACCCATCAGGAATCTTGCTGCTAGCGGTGGTCCTCGGGCGGTCCGATCACTAGGGTAGTAATTTGGTGGTCGGACTGAGAGGAGCATGGCGGTCCAACCACCAAAGTAAGTCTGGTGGTCTAAAGACTGCCAGATTCATAATGAGGGCCTTACTGCTACAACATGTTGGAGAAACAGTGCTGACTGGTCCTGGAGAACACAGCTTTTCCTACACTGACACTGACTGTTTTCATTTGTTACAGCCTTGGTCTACACAGTGTGGCCTTACAGCACCTGGAAGACTGACATGGCTTGCTGGTAGGTTGTGTGTCAGGATATTATGAACAAAAATATCATAATGCAAACAAATTGCAGCCAGCCTAACAAATAAATCTTGGAGGTAAATATAGTAGAACTATTTTTAAATTCAAATCTATGTAATTTGAAGATATTCACTATCACATGTGGTGTTAAGTGTACTAAACCTATACTTGCTTTACAGTTATCCACCCTTAGAACATTTTAAGGACGATATTCTGAATACATTTTTAGTAGCACAATAGTTTTGTAATGTTACTAAGCTGTGACCTTAACACACATACACACACTTTTTGAGATAATTTCCCTTTTCTTTGCAAGTGACATTAAAACTGTAGTTCTCCTTGGATTTGCTTTGGACTGTGCTGTTTAATTAACCCACAAGGTTGTAAACTGTGACCAAAGGTTCACAAACATTAGCCTTTAGTGATCCCTGTTTTACCGTATTACCATTCACATTGCATTGTGTTGTTTTTTTGCATCTTCTTTCCTTGATGTGTCCAAACTTAAACATTAGATATTTGTGAACATTAGAGCTTCTCAAACATTTCGGCCAGGATTGTTGGTTTCATTGCTGTATAGTGCCATTATCATATGCTTTATTTGATTACTAGTAAATGTCCTCATTGTGAGATTACTGTTTTCTTTGCGTGATTACGGTCTTGCATTTGTGTATCACGTTCAGTGTGCCTTTCTTTTTATGATCACTGTTTATAACTTAAATATATACCATATATATTTAGGAATGTAATATGAGGGCTATTAAACACATATAGCTTGACATTCATACTTTATTGCATCTGTGATAATCGTATGCTCACCCCACATACCACCCTTGAGATAGACCTGAACTGCTCAAAGTCATCTATCCAGACACTCGTGGAGGTATAGGTGAGGCGCTCTTTCAATGGCAGGCTTGGTATCTTGAGCACTGGTTTTTAGGGACCATCAACCTTTTCCCTTTAGAAAAGCTTGTTGGCCCCCATGGCTGCGTGCCCTGGAGAAGCCAGCCTGATATCTGTTGACATTTATCTAAAGAAGTTAACAAGCTTTTCACAGATAGCACACTTTGTGTACATCTGGAGTTTCTAGTCAAGGAATAAGTCTTCCTCTGTTAATTTCCTGTTACTTCAGCATCTGGTTGCAAAAGATGATTTGAAGTGCCAATTACTATGTTTTGGTGCATCTGGGTTGTTGCCTGGAATATCGAGGAAAGAATATCAAGAGGACACAATATTATGAGCAAAATAGGTGCACAGATGAGACATAGATTTACTAATCTTAACTCCACGGCTGTGTATCCTAAATACATACAGTATCAAGGTACATAAATGTGAGTTAAGTATAGAAAATGTATACATACCTGTCCATCTTTTAGTGGTCGATATTCTAGTCATGATATTGTGACTACCCCGTCCACAAATTTCCAGACCCACTCCATGGATTCCTTCTACAAGGTCATGTTTCTCACACCAAGGAGTTCTTCTACGAGCCATGATTCTCACATCTGTTGGGCATCTACATAGTGTTTCCAAATACAATTATCACCCACTGTAAGCTGAGGTTGGGGGACATTTATTTTAGCTTATTTAGGTTTGGTAATTGCTATTGATTCTGTGTTTAATTATTCATGGCTGTCTTGTGAAGGATTTGTGCTGCTGGGTGATTGTGGTGAGTCTATCTTCTCTATTTGTTCCTTAATCATAGACTACAATGAAGAAGATGGAATAGGGGTAAAGACTTGTTAACTGTCTGTCACAATATGAGGGCTATCCATTGTCCCCATTGCAGATTAGGGCATTAAAAGTTCAGTAAAAGGAATCCTGTACCTTAATCTTTTAGCTGTGTTAATTCTGTGTTTCAATGATAGAAAGATGAGTCAAGTATTAAAAGACCACTATAAGGAATCGAGTAGGGGATTATTCTAACTGGGATAATGCTTTTTTTCAATGATAAAAAGAATGGGAGGTAAAATATTTGCATCCTCACAGTCATCATTGTACACTGATGGATTTCAATTTATTACAGGTAATCTCCAGTACTCCAAGTCTTATTCTTCATCATCACAGTCCTTACTACCACCTCGTACTTCCTCCAGTAATGAAGGATGTGTGGTGTATGTTTAAGGTACGTCTTTGGAAGTTTGCACGGAAGGGCATCCTACTGCCTAGGTCAGAGTTTAAAAATAAAGGAAGGGCTCTTTTATTTAGTGAGGCAGTGGTGTTACTGGTGTAGGGTATAAGCACCCCTCATAGTACTAATTACTTTGACAATGCAGAATAGGACTGGGAGTAATGAAGATTACAGTTAAGTAATAGGGTCAGTCTACACCAGAAAATACACACCAGTGATGTAGAGCGAAGACATAAATAATTGGGAGAGGGGCCAAGGAAAATCATAGGAAAGGTTAACCTAGAACTGTTAGTAGTTGAAAACAAAAATTTTAAATGAAACCCAGCAGCAAGTATATACCCAACAGTGAATATGTCCTGAAGCTTTTATATTGGTTTGCATTAATTATTATGTTTGCGTATTTGAGAGGTAAGGTGGATACCTACTGATACGATGGAGTAAATTAATCTTTTGTTTGCTTTACTCATTAATACATTGGTGGCAATGTTTGCTGTGTAAAAGAGGAGACTGAATAGATTTGGCCAACAATACAATGGCTGACAGGGGCAAACTGAAGACTGTGAAATTTGAGCTGCCTGGCGGTGGACTGGAGGTAATGTGCTTTTGGCAATCTATTGCCAGAGCAAAATGAGATAGTGCCCTCGTGTCACTAGGCGCTTCTGAAAGTCATTGTGCCTCAACCTGATGCAATGTTAGTGTACTGGGGGAGTATTTGCCATGCAACTGTGGTTTAATGGGTTTTGTCCCTAAAGGAATAGCTAACCATTGCTTGGGGTGTGGAGCAATCTGGGAAATAACAGCCTATTTTCTTTACTTGTCATCAACACAAGACAGCCTATTTCTTTCATGGGGGTCTGCTTTGTTTGTCCAGGCAGCATTGTAGTTTCCATTACACCTCATAGGGATGACCAATAGTCGGTAAAACGTCACATTGAGCAGACTCCAAAGTAGGAGGCATTTTAGTCCTCGCACCTAAATTCTAAGCATACCTAGATACCTCACTACCACCAGTTTCAGTTCTAATCTCCGGTCCTTTGGCTTTGATGTAATGGCAAGTTTCAGGTCCGGGTACATTTAACTTTCAGTTAGGTTGTTCCTCGGACATTTTATGTGGCATTGAAATGACTGCCTTTTCCCATCTGAGGAAAGGAGAAGCTAACTCCTACTTTGGGACTTTTCAGCTGTGACCTGTGGCTTGGATAGGTGACTGTGCTTCAGAGGAAAGCTTACTTATAGAAGGTCATAGATGAACTTTTGTGATGATCTGCTATACATTCTTTCCTATATATTGTGTGGGCTCATTTTGGAGTGCATATTTCCTACATAGTCCCCTTCTTCGTAATCCATAGCTATTACTGTACAGAGCATATATGTACATTTAGTAAATATTGACTTATTTGTTGTGGTCTCTGTTGCTGCTCTTGGAGAGTTTCTAGCTCAGTAAATAGAGGCTTTGGTTCCCCAGATTTTGGAATTGGGTCGTCAGCAAGGACTACACACCAAGAAAGCCATGGGTTTAAATCTTTATGTTGCACTGTATAGTACAAAACACAGATTATATAATTAAAATATATTATTAACACTAAATGAAATTCATGTAATGGTGCAAGTTGAATCAGAAGAGTTAATCCACTTCTCAAATACTGAAAATGTGTCTTTGTTTAACATATCCTGAGGACTGTCATGCAGATAACTCCCAGATCCAAACACCAACTTAAACACTTTCAATGTCGTTCTTGAGTTATCCTTCCATCATAATTGGCCTCCTGTAAAGGCACTATGCCAGAAAACATATATCTTTAATAAAAAAGTACAAAAATTTTGTTTTTTAACTGTTTATGCACAAAAATGTCAATTATAGAAATATCACCAAACATATTGTGAATACAATGATATGGAGTACAAAAATATTTGAAGCAAAATATTGTCTGTAGGAAAGTAGAGTATTATGGAGTGAGGCTGGGTAAGCCTCACTTTGTAATACTCTCACAGTATCCCAAACTGGGTCCGTTGGATTCACACTAATAAATCTCTAGCTCAGTCCTGGTAATGTGTCAAAGAGAAGGCAGGCTTTACTAGAGAAACATGTGTTAAGCATTTCAGAGTACTAACATGGACGTTAAGTAAATGACACAACTTGAAAGGAATCTGACATCAATCTATAAAAATAAAACAGATTTTTAAGTTAATTTAGATACCTAAATGAAGTCAATCAGAAATGCATAACTGGAGCTATGAATCACAATTTTATAACCTGACAAACTTTACCATTGCTGTCATTGGAGAAACCACTAGGGAGAGTTTAGGGGAACGCACTGTTAGTTAAGGTGATGCATGTCCCCAGACCAAGCTTTGACAGCCAGACCAACTTTACCTGGCTCATGGGGGCCGGTTGCAGAGGTGTGCTGGCTACTCTTGGTACTAAACGGGTGAGCCGCAGGTGCTGAGAAATCACACTAGTGACTCTCAGGGGGTCATTTTGACCTGGCGGTCGGTGTAAATGTACATACCGCCACATTATGACTTGCCAATGTACCACACCGACCGCCATGGCGGTAGCAGCTGCCGGGCCGGAGATAACAATCTCCAACCATCAGCAGTTACTGTCCCGCCGGCGGCATTATGATCCTGCCTACCGCCATCGTTTTCGTGGCGTTTGTAATGCCACAAAAACCATGGCGGTAGGCCCTACCAGTGACAGGGAATTCCTTCCCTGTCACTGGTAGGAGGTCCACCCCCCAACACTCCACAGACAACCCCCACCCCTCTCCATCCACAATCTCCCCTTCCAAGCCTCCCCCCATACACTCGCAGGCACACACCACGCATTCACACACTCACTCACACAGGCATACGCTCATTCTTACACGCATGCATCCATTCATTCACGCACACATCCGTACACACATTCAAACTGACACGCAGCCACGCATTCACATTTCCATTCATTCACGCATTATCACACATGCACACACACACACGCAAACAACACTACACACTCATTTGCATTCATGCACACACTCACACATTCATGCACACACCCCAACACACACACACACAACACCCCACCCCCTTCCCTGTCGGAAACCCGACTTACCTGTATCCAGGGGGTCTTCCGGCAGGGTACAGGACGGGGCGCTGCTACCGTCAGGAGCGCCCACCAGCAGAGCACCACCAGGCCGTATTATCTTTCATGATACGGCTGGCGGCGGTCTACTGGTGTGGGGCTGCTGGTGGTAGCAGCGCCACCTTAACATCGTCCACCAGCATACCCACAGCTGGATTTACACCCTTCTTGTGGCGGAAATCTGTCTGTGGTCATATTATGGCAGACAGATGTTAGCTGCGGCGACGGTCTTTTGGCGGCCGTCGCCGCGGCGGTAGGCGGCACTTATCGCCAATTATACAATGTGGGCCTCAGTCACTTCCAGGTTGAGTTCCGGGGAGCCTACTAAGGGATAAGCCAGTGTGGGCCCCTGTCACAGGATTCACCAAGCAGAAAAACTCTAACTAGCTTGGGGGACTGTGGTGCAGAGGTGTGCTTGGCTATCTTTGGTGCTGAACAGGAGTTGGTGCTGGTTTTACCACTGAGGCAGTGCTGGAGGGGAAACGGATGCAAAAGCTTGACAATGGAGCCACTGAGGTTGTTGGTTGAAGTTGCAGGGGTATTCCTTTGAGGTACAGCATTGAACAAAGGGTCAGTAGCCGGACTGGCCACCAACAAACCTTGGCAGTGGAAAATACATTGCCTGGATACTTTGATATCCGGGGAAAGCAATAGGCAACTGAAACTTGCTGGAGGTCAAGACTATGGCCCGTATTTATACTTTTTTTGCGCCGCATTTGCGTCGTTTTTTTACGCAAAAATGGCGCAAACTTGCAAAATGCCATTGTATTTTGTAGGTTTGCGCCGTTTTGCGTCAAAAAGCGGCGCAAATGCGGCGCTAAAAAAAGTATAAATACGGGCCTATGTTTTCCAGAAGCCACTAGACTATTGGCTTTTGGGCGATCCCTCGGTGGGCCTGACGGACAGTAACTTCATGATGGTTCCGGGAGTGTGGTTTCTACCTGCAGGCTGCAGGGGACTAGTACCTCTAGCCCACAGAAGTTCTAGTGATGCATTCTGCTTGCCGATGAGTTCTCCTTCTTTTTGGAACAGGTCTGTGGTCTGGGGCCAGTTGTAGTCATGCAGGTGCAGGATGGCTGCCACAGGTGCAGAGTTTTGCACCATTTTCTTTGTGGAGTCCTGGATATGCAGACATGGGTCTCATCTTTGTCTTTGGTTGCGGTTCAGAGCAGATATGAGGTTCTCGTGTGAGGGGTGGCCCTTAAACCCTAGATTTAAGGAAGTTTTGGGTGTGGGGCAAGTGGCCAATGAGTTACTAGTCCCAGCGGCAAATCTGCTCCTGAGGTGGCCACATCCGGGATGTGTGTCACCTTTCCTACCCAGAACTCTCTATTTTGTCACTTTTCAAAATGGCAAACCCATTCTCAGCTATATAGACAATGTAGCCCACCCTAGAGGAGTGGCTAGCCTTCTGGGGGTGTACGCCTCCTGACTACCCAATTTTACATCCTGCCTGGGTGCAAATGTGCCTGGGGCAGGGAGACAGCTTTGTCCTCATCTGGCAGACAGGCTACTTGGATATCAGAGGTGATGTGCCATTTGAATCTCACCTCCTTAATGTTCCACTTCAATGGACTTCCTGCCAGGAAGGGGAGTGACACCTCCCGCCAAAGCAGGCCTTGTTTCTGACTCCTGGGAGTGTTCACACTTCCTTGCAGAGGGTCAGAATCTTGTCTTGGCAGCAGCAGTTGCAAGCTGTCAGCTGGGGCATAGGAATTGCTGGGGCAACCAGGTGGGGAACCTCAATGGTAGCCACATGGGTGTGTGTCACATTAAATCTGACTTCTGGTTCGAGTCAGGTTTAATGAGGCAAGTTGATTGAGACCAAACATGCCATATTTCAGCAGGACCATAATGGAGTTGGCATTCTCAGGGTGCTTGTGTGCCAGCCAATGTTAGCCTATGGGCTGCTAACTACTTATAGTAGCCTTTAATGGCAAAGGCCACTATAGGGGCATATAAGCTTGCATTTATATGCTTACACTTTCAATATTATGCACCCTGCCTCCTGGTTTCAGGAGGACATCTTCAGGGTGGATTGGCATATACTAAAAGCAGTGGTACCCTTTACAAGGGACTTATAAGGGAGTTACTATACTTGCCAATTGGAGATACCAATTCACATACATCAGATTTAGGGAGACAGCACTGGCAATGGCATTACTACCAAGGCTGCTTCAATTATCTATTGAAAAGCAGTGCTTGCTATTATGGAGGCCAAATTAAGATGGGAAAATTACTTGCTAATTACTTAAAAATCTAAAAAGATTGTATCAAAATGAACTCTTTAGTTAACACAAATGGGGATGTACTAGTTAAAATCAAAGATATTCGGAACAAATTTGTCCAATTTTATAAACGTACTAAAATCCCTCTCCGTCAGACATATTTAATCTTTTTTTAAACTATAGACTCTCCAAGCATACCCAATGTGGTCCTTGCATCACTAGACAACGGTATTACCATTACTGATATAATCAACGCAGTGGCTCTTCTCAAAAAAGGAAAAGCACCTGGACCTAATGGTTTTACCATCAAATTCTATGCCCGCTTTTCAAAATTTATTTTCCTGTATCTTGTACATCTTTTTAATTCTTTCATTATGCAAAATGCCTCTCAAGTTACCTCGAAGAAGCTGTCATCTGTTTGATTCCAAAAGACAATAAATTCACAATTATTGCAGTAACTATTGTGACATTACCTTGCTTAATACAGATTACAAAATATTTGCAAAAATGTTATCCATGCAAATTGATCCAATTCTTCCAGATCTTATCAGCCCAGAACAATATGGCTTTGTTAAAGGCAGAATCCTTTCTGACAATTCACGTCTTTTATTTGATACACTTGGCTGTGCTTTTTTTTCGGATCATTCTTTAGCTGCTATCACATTGGACATGGAGAAAGTGTTTGACAGAATTGTTTACAGCACAAAAATTGATTTATTTCCCTCCAAAAGTCTGGAACCTCATTTCTTTATTGTATACTGGACACAAAGCATCCATCTTTGGTAATGATATTTAATCGGATTACTTGGTTGTCCTCTATCCCTCCTCTTATTTATTACTGCGCTGGAACCTTTGCTGAATAAAATCCGACAAGACCCAAATATCTCAGGTTTTCAGTTAGGGCAACAGTTAAATCAAACTCTCTGTATGTGCAGACAACATTCTCTTATATTGCTCCAAACCATCTTTATCTAGCCCCTACTTTATGAAATATGTCTCACCTTTCTCCTACCAGTCAGGATACAAAATAAACATTGACAAATCAGATATTCTACCATTAAACATCCATTGTACCAAACAACAATTTGTTTCAGTTGATTTTAACTGGTAACCCTCTGAAATAAAATATTTGGGAATATGGTTCCCCAATAACATCAAAGACACTATAAAACTAAACTTTGATTGGAACAAAATTACATTAAATGACACATTTAATTGGTGGAATCCAATATTCATATCCTGGTGGGGTATATTAGATTCAATTAAATTCATGTTATTCCTGCATTATTCTATATGCCATCTCCATGATTCTAAGTCATGTTCCATATTCATACTTTAAGATTCTTTACTCTCTAAATTTCTATGGAAATGAAGGAAGGAAGTCTAGGGTCGCTCTTTCAACCTTAAAGAAACCTAAATCTGAAGTGAATCTTAACATCCCTGATTTAAGACACTATCATTTTGCTTTCTCATTAAAACATATATATATGTATATATAGCTATATATAGTTATACATATAGATATATATATATATATATATATATATATATATATATATATATATATATGTGTATTTTCACTTAACCCCTTCGCTGCCAGGCCTTTTCCCCCTCCTGTGCCGAGCCTTTTTTTGGCTATTTGGATCAGTTCACGCTTAGGCCCTCATAACTTTTTGTTCACATAAGCTACCCACGCCAAATTTGCGTCCTTTTTTTCCAACATCCTAGGGATTCTAGAGGTACCCAGACTTTGTGGGTTCCCCAGAAGGAGGCCAAGAAATTAGCCAAAATACAGTGTAAATTTCGTTTTTTTAAAAAAAATGGGAAAAAGGGGCTGCAGAAGAAGGCTTGTGGTTTTTTCCCTGAAAAGGGCATCAACAAAGGGTTTGCGGTGCTAAAATCACCAGCTTCCCAGCTTTCAGGAACAGGCAGACTTGAATCAGAAAACCCAATTTTTCAACACAAGTTTGGCATTTTACTGGGACATACCCCATTTTTACGATTTTTTGAGCTTTCAGCCTCCTTCCAGTCAGTGACAGAAATGGGCATGAAACCAACGCTGGAAACCGCAACATTTCTGAAAAGTAGACAAAATTCTGAATTCAGCAAGGGGTAATTTGTGTAGATCCTACAAGGGTTTCCTACAGAAAATAACAACTGAAAAAGAAAAATATTGAAATTGAGGTGAAAAAAACATCAATTTTTCTCTACGTTTTACTCTGTAACTTTTTCCTGCAATGTCAGAGTTTCGAAAGCAATATACCATTACGTCTGCTGGACTCTTCTGGTTGTGGGGATATATAGGGCTTGTAGGTTCATCAAGAACTCTAGGTACCCAGAGCCAATAAATGACCTGCACCCTGCAGTGGGTTTTCATTTTATGCCGGGTATACAGCAATTCATTTGCTGAAATATAAAGAGTAAAAAATAGCTATCAAGAAAACCCTTGTATTTCCAAAATGGGCACAAGATAAGGTGGTGAGAAGCAGTGGTTATTTGCACATCTCTGAATTCCGGGGTTCCCATACTAGCATGTGAATTACAGGGCATTTCTCAAATAGACGTCTTTTTTACACACTGTCTTACATTTGGAAGGGAAAAATGTAGAGAAAGACAAGGGGCAATAACACTTGTTTTGCTATTCTATGTTCCCCCAAGTCTCCCAATAAAAATGATACCTCACTTGTGTGGGTAGGCCTAGCGCCCGCGACAGGATTTGCCCCAAAACACAACATAGACACATCACAGAAAACAGAGCTGTTTTTAGCAAAGTGCCTACCTGTAGATTTTGGCCTCTAGCTCAGCCGGCACCTGGGAAACCTACCAAACCTGTGCATTTCTAAAAACTAGAGACCTAGGGGAATCCAAGATGGGGTGACTTGTGTGGCTCGGACCAGGTTCTGTTACCCAGAATCCTTTGCAAACCTCAAAATGTGGCTAAAAAAACACATGTTCCTCACATTTCTATGGCAGAAAGTTCTGGAATCTGAGAGGAGCCACAAATTCCCTTCCACCCAGCGTTCCCCCATGTCTCCCGATAAAAATGATACCTCACTTGTGTGGGTAGGCCTAGGCCACCGCGACAGGAAACGCCCCAAAGCGCAACGTGGACACATCCAAATTTTTGAAAGAAAACAGAGGTGTTTTTTGTAAAGTGCCTACCTGTAGATTTTGGCCTGTAGCTCAGCCGGCACCTAGGGAAACCTACCAAACCTGTGCATTTCTGAAAACTAGAGACCTAGGGGAATCCAAGATGGGGTGACATGTGTGGCTCGGACCAGGTTCTGTTACCCAGAATCCTTTGCAAACCTCAAAATTTGGCTAAAAAAACACATGTTCCTCACATTTCTGTGGCAGAAAGTTCTGGAATCTGAGAGGAGCCACAAATTTCCTTCCACCCAGCGTTCCCCCACGTCTCCCGATAAAAATGATAACTCACTTGTGTGGGTAGGCCTAGCGCCCACGACAGGAAACTCCCCAAAGCGCAACGTGGACACATCCAAATTTTTGAAAGAAAACAGAGGTGTTTTTTGGAAGGTGCCTACCTGTAGATTTTGGCTTGTAGCTCAGCTGGCACATAGGGAAACCTACCAAACCTGTGCATTTATGAAAACTAGAGACCTAGGGGAATCCAAGATGGGGTGACTTGTGTGGCTCGGACCAGGTTCTGTTACCCAGAATCCTTTGCAAACCTCAAAATTTGGCTAAAAAAACACATGTTCCTCACATTTCTGTGGCAGAAAGTTCTGGAATCTGAGAGGAGCCAGAAATTTCCTTCCACCCAGCGTTCCCCCACGTCTCCCGATAAAAATGATACCTCACTTGTGTGGGTAGGCCTAGCGCCCGCAACAGGAAACGCCCCAAAGGGCAACGTGGACACATCCAAATTTTGGAAAGAAAACAGAGGTGTTTTTTGCAAAGTGCCTACCTGTACATTTTGGCCTCTAGCTCAGCCGCCACCTATGGAAACCTACCAAACCTGTGCATTTCTGAAAACTAGAGACCATGGGGAATCCAAGATGGGGTGACTTGTGTGGCTCGGACCAGGTTCTGTTACCCAGAATCCTTTGCAAACCTCAAAATTTGGCTAAAAAAACACATGTTTCTCACATTTCTGAGGCAGAAAGTTCTGGAATCTGAGAGGAGCCACAAATTTCCTTCCACCCAACGTTCCCCCACGTCTCCCGATAAAAATGATAACTCACTTGTGTGGGTAGGCCTAGCGCCCACGACAGGAAACGCCCCAAAGCGCAACGTGGACACATCCAAATTTTTTAAAGAAAACAGAGGTGTTTTTTGGAAGGTGCCTACCTGTAGATTTTGGCCTGTAGCTCAGCTGGCACGTAGGGAAACCTTCCAAACCTGTGCATTTATGAAAACTAGAGACCTAGGGGAATCCAAGATGGGGTGACTTGTGTGGCTCGGACCAGGTTCTGTTACCCAGAATCCTTTGCAAACCTCAAAATTTGGCTAAAAAACACATGTTCCTCACATTTCTGAGGCAGAAAGTTCTGGAATCTGAGAGGAGCCACAAATTTCCTTCCACCCAACGTTCCCCCATGTCTCCCGATAAAAATGATACCTCAATTGTGTGGGTAGGCCTAGCGCCCGCGACAGGAAACGCCCCAAAGCGCAACGTGGACACATCCACATTTTTGAAAGAAAACAGAGGTGTTTTTTGCAAAGTGCCTACCTGTAAATTTTGGCCTCTAGCTCAGCCGCCACCTAGGGAAACCTACCAAACCTGTGCATTTATGAAAACTAGAGACCTAGGGGAATCCAAGATGGGGTGACTTGTGTGGCTCGGACCAGGTTCTGTTACCCAGAATCCTTTGCAAACCTCAACATTTGGCTAAAAAAACACATGTTCCTCACATTTCTGTGGCAGAACGTTCTGGAATCTGAGAGGAGCCACAAATTTCCTTCCACCCAGCGTTCCCCCACGTCTCCCGATAAAAATGATACCTCACTTGTGTGGGTAGGCCTAGCGCCCGCAACAGGAAACGCCCCAAAGGGGCAACGTGGACACATCCAAATTTTGGAAAGAAAACAGAGGTGTTTTTTGCAAAGTGCCTACCTGTAGATTTTGGCCTCTAGCTCAGCCGCCACCTATGGAAACCTACCAAACCTGTGCATTTCTGAAAACTAGAGACCATGGGGAATCCAAGATGGGGTGACTTGTGTGGCTCGGACCAGGTTCTGTTACCCAGAATCCTTTGCAAACCTCAAAATTTGGCTAAAAAAACACATGTTCCTCACATTTCTGAGGCAGAAAGTTCTGGAATCTGAGAGGAGCCACAAATTTCCTTCCACCCAGCGTTCCCCCACGTCTCCCGATAAAAATGATAACTCACTTGTGTGGGTAGGCCTAGCGCCCACGACAGGAAACGCCCCAAAGCGCAACGTGGACACATCCAAATTTTTTAAAGAAAACAGAGGTGTTTTTTGGAAGGTGCCTACCTGTAGATTTTGGCCTCTAGCTCAGCCGGCACCTGGGAAACCTACCAAACCTGTGCATTTCTAAAAACTAGAGACCTAGGGGAATCCAAGATGGGGTGACTTGTGTGGCTCGGACCAGGTTCTGTTACCCAGAATCCTTTGCAAACCTCAAAATGTGGCTAAAAAAACACATGTTCCTCACATTTCTATGGCAGAAAGTTCTGGAATCTGAGAGGAGCCACAAATTCCCGTCCACCCAGCGTTCCCCCATGTCTCCCGATAAAAATGATACCTCACTTGTGTGGGTAGGCCTAGCGCCCGCGACAGGAAACGCCCCAAAGCGCAACGTGGACACATCCAAATTTTTGAAAGAAAACAGAGGTGTTTTTTGCAAAGTGCCTACCTGTAGATTTTGGCCTGTAGCTCAGCAGGCACCTAGGGAAACCTACCAAACCTGTGCATTTCTGAAAACTAGAGACCTAGGGGAATCCAAGATGGGGTGACTTGTGTGGCTCGGACCAGGTTCTGTTACCCAGAATCCTTTGCAAACCTTAAAAGTTGGCTAAAAAACACATGTTCCTCACATTTCTGTGGCAGAAAGTTCTGGAATCTGAGAGGAGCCACAAATTTCCTTCCACCCAGCGTTCCCCCAAGTCTCCCGATAAAAATGATACCTCACTTGTGTGGGTAGGCCTAGCGCCCGCGACAGGAAACACCCCAAAGCGCAACGTGGACACATCCAAATTTTTGAAAGAAAACAGAGGTGTTTTTTGCAAAGTGCCTACCTGTAGATTTTGGCCTGTAGCTCAGCCGGCACCTAGGGAAACCTACCAAACCTGTGCATTTCTGAAAACTAGAGACCTAGGGGAATCCAAGATGGGGTGACATGTGTGGCTCGGACCAGGTTCTGTTACCCAGAATCCTTTGCAAACCCTAAAATTTGGCTAAAAAAACACATGTTCCTCACATTTCTGTGGCAGAAAGTTCTGGAATCTGAGAGGAGCCACAAATTTCCTTCCACCCAGCATTCCCCCACGTCTCCCGATAAAAATGGTACCTCACTTGTGTGGGTAGGCCTAGCGCCCATGAAAGGAAATGGCCCAAAACACAACAAGGACACTTGCCATTTTTTTACAGAAAACAGAGGTGTTTTTTGCAAAGTGCCTACCTGTAGATTTTGGCCACTAGCTCAGCCAGCACCTTGGGAAACCTTCCAAACCTGTGCTTTTTTGAAAACTAGAGACCAAGGGGAATCCAAGATGGGGTGACTTGTGGGGCTCTGACCAGGTTCTGTTACCCAGAATCCTTTGCAAACCTCAAAATTTTGCTAAAAAAACACATTTTCCTCACATTTCGGTGACAGAAAGTTCTGGAATCTGAGAGGAGCCACAAATTTCCTTCCACCCAGCGTTCCCCCAAGTCTCCCGATAAAAATGGTACCTCACTTGTGCGGGTAGGCCTAGCGCCCACTAAAGGAAATGGCCCAAAACACAACTTGGACACATCCCACATTTTTTTTACAGATGACAGAGGTATTTTTTGCAAAGTGCCTATCTTTAGATTTTGGCCCCTAGCTCATCCGGCACTTAAGGAAACCTACCAAACCTGTGCATTTTTTAAAACTAGAGACCTCGCGGAATCCAAGATGGGGTGACTTATGAGGCTCTGACCAGGTTCTCTGTTACCCAGAATCCTTTGCAAACCTCAAATTGTGGCTAAAAAAACACATTTTCCTCACATTTCGGTGACAGAAAGTTCTGGAATCTGAGAGGAGCCACAAATTTCCTTCCACCCAGCGTTCCCCAAAGTCTCCCAATAAAAATGGTACCTCACTTGTGCAGGTAGGCCTAGCGCTCACGAAAGGAAATGGCCCAAAACACAACATGGACACATCACATTTTTTCACAGAAAACAGTGCCTACCTGTGGATTTTGGCCTCTAGCTCAGCCGGCACCTAGGGAAACCTAGCAAACCAGCACATTTCTGAAAACTAGACACCTAGGGGAATCCAAGATGGGGTGACTTGTGGGGCTCTAACCAGGTTCTGTTACTCAGAATCCTTTGCAAACCTCAAAATTTGGCCAAAAAAACACTTTTTCTTCTCATTTCGGTGATAGAAAGTTCTGGAATCTGAGAGGAGCCACAAATGTCCTTCCACCCAGCGTTCCCCCAAGTCTCCCGATAAAAATGGTACCTCACTTGTGTGGGTAGGCCTAGCGCCCGCAACAGGAAATGCCCCAAAACACAACATGGACACATCAAATTTTTCCAAAGAAAACAGAGGTGTTTTTGCAAAGTGCCTACCTGTGGATTTTGGCCTCTAACTCAGCCGGCCCCAGGGGGGGCAGAAATGGCCTAAAATAAATTTGCCCCCCCCCCCGGGGAGCGACCCTTGCCCAAGGGGTCGCTCCCTTATGTCACTTAAAAAAACAAAAACATCCCTGGTGTCTAGTTGGGTTTCAAAAGCCGGATTGCAAGCAATCCGGCTTTTGAAACCCTGGGAGAGACTTCAAAGGGGGAGGGTCTGTGATTGTCAGCGCGCGATGTGCGCTGACGTCACAGAGGGGCTGGGGGGGGTCAGGGATTGAAGGGGAAGGGATTCCCGTTTCAGCCCTGGCCTGGGGGGGTGAGGGGGCGGCCCTCGGGGGGAGCGCTAGCGCTTCCCCCGAGGGCCGGTATCAGGACGTAATGGTTATGTCCATGGCGCCACACGGGCGCTGCCATGGACGTAACCATTACGTCCATGGCGGGGAAGGGGTTAATTCTATAGTTCTAATTTGACTGACATGAATACATTATTGCATGTTATTACGTATGGTGAACATATGACACATTGCAAAATCAGAGACAGATCTCAAAAAGTCAGTGTGCAATTTGCAGCCACTTTTTCCATCTTGTATCTTAGTACATTGGACCGAAAGATCTCTCCAGCAAGCATCGTAATTACCTGTGTTACCAGCGACAGCTGCCATAAATCTCAAGGCTAAGGGTGAGAGGAGTGTGGGGGGTGTGGTAGGGGGAAATGAAATAATGTACATATTTTTTTAACTTACCTGTTGCCACAGCCTGCCTCAATCCTCTTCCTGAGATAGTGTTGGTGGCAATCCTAGTGCTGCTATACCTAGCATGAGAGCAACGTCAGGTTTGGTCTGAGTTGCTCGTTCTGCCACTCAGACAGTGCACTGGGGTCTGCGCACTTTCTCCAACCCGGCTGTGCAACAGCCGGGTTGGAGAAACCAAAGTGCACGTGTCCGTTTGGCCAGTCTAAGATGGCCGGCCAAACTGACATGCGCACTTAGTGCACAGTGACTCCATTCCCCCTCCCATGGACCAGCCCCTCGCTATCGCAAAGGAGCTGAGCCTGTGTGCTAAATGGCTAGTACTGAAAGCTGAGATATAGTGGGTAAACACAGATTTCAGCAGTAACTGTCTCAACTCACTAAGCTATCTTATCAGTAGACAAAACTGATAAAAAATAAACGTATTAAAATAGTTAAATGGCCTCATTTGAATACTGCTCATTTGGGCAATAAAAACACCTATAGTTTATTGTGCTAGAAATTGTTAATGCTGTGGTAAGTTGACAATGTAAAAAGAGGCATGCCATTTTTGTGTATGCATTTACTTTTTCTAGAAAGTTGTGCTTTAAAGTAGCACGTCAATGTTTCCAGATTGCTGGGGATTAAAGTATAGCTTTTGTTTTGAACAAATGAGGTGTCAGTGCATTTAGCCTGGATGATATGTATAAATTGTAAGCAATATTTTTCTGGGTCTACTTTTTCTTGGCCTTAGCGTTTGTTTTTTTCTGCTTAAGGGGGATTGCGCTTTTCATGGTGTTTCTCAAGTTGTGCATGAAAGTATAAAAATAGAGCGATAATTTAATTCCACTCAGCCATATTTTAATTGGTTCAGATCTTTAGGCTCATGTCCTGAGCGTTGAATTGACCATTTCCACTCAAGCATTTTCTTGGTAGCTGCGTTCTGGGGTGCTGCTTTCATACTTGGATGGGCTATTATGACCCAAAAATGAAAGCCAGGCCCCATTGCCAGATTGTAATCATGGCCTCCTGTATTATGTGGCAGTTTCCAACATGTTTTAACGTTGATTCCAGTTCGGCTACGCATGTCCCAATCATGGTTTAACTTGTAGAAACATGCTAGTCATTCGTCTTTATTAGGAAATGTATTTTTCAAGGAAATTACTGCCCAGTAAATGCAATTCACTCCCAAGCATTCCAATCAGTACTTGGTGACAGGTATTCCACAGTATATATATGCATGTATTTAAATATTGTGAACCTAACTACAAATCAATGGAGCAATGTACACAAGTAAGGTGATACTGAACGTGAGATGCGGGTTGGTGTGTGTAGGGGCCTTAAGGAAAAGGCAAATGGTTGTGACTACAACTTTTTATATTTTATATTTTACAGTACAGTACATGTTGGAAGGTGGCATCTGGGAATTCAAGTGGTTGGAAGGCTCCCATGTTTAGCGGGGAGGGATGGAGGTGGCATGAATGACACAGTCGACTAGAAAGTTGTACAGTATGAAAATAAATTATTGAAACAAGAACTGAAGTGAAGGTGGAGGAGGAAACAGAAGGTTTCAGAGCTAGAATAGGATAGTTAGAGGCGGAATGGGGAGATTGGGATCACTGTGGGATCCTGCAGTGCCATTTTGGGGAAATGTGTTGCTTGAAGAGATGAGATTTCAGCTCTTTGCCAAGCACAGTGAGAACTGGACATGACATATGTGGACCAGGATGGACGTACATGTACTTGAAGCAAAGCAGAGGCCTTGGCATTTGGTCTTACAGACATTCTTGTGTATATCTCTCGACTGAAACAAATAATCCGATAATAACAATTAAATTAAAGTGGTGTAAAATGTGATTAGGTACCCTGTTGTTTATTCTAGGACGGCAGCTGTACATTTGAGCTGTGAAGACTTTGGCCTGGATTGCATAGACAGCCTAGGTGGTTCTAATTCACACTGAGGTGCTATTTAGCACCGTGTTGCCTCTTCCTAATGTATGCTTTATTTTGTAGATGTCTGTGTTGTTTTGAAGCTGCAAAAACAATGACCGCAGAATAATATGAGTGTGTTTTAGTTTATGTTTCATACAATAACCCCACATCATCTTTGGCTGCTTCTGAGTGCATGTTTTGGCAAGAGTGTGTGTGGAAGAAAGGAGTGGTTGCAGTGAATTAAAATGCAGCCTAAAGTGGAGGTTCCATTCTGACTTTCCTAAATCACTCTCAGAAATGCAATTGGTGATCAGAAAAGGTCTAGTCTAAAGACTTAAGTAGTCAGAAGCTTCCTTAATTGAAGATACTTGGAATCTGATGAAGCTTAGGGTTCACACATTTCCTCAGTCTGTAGCCTCGTACCCGCTCAACTGCCTATGTGTTTCTGTCTCTTGAAAGCCCTTTTGGGATAAAATGGGAGGGTGACCATAAGCGTCTAGCCGGGTATCATGAGGTACAAGACTGTGGAGTAGCTAGGCACTTGTCCAGAGTAAATGTTGCCCATGATGCAGAGAATTCTAAATATATCCCCTATCAGTTGAGTTAATTCCAAGCCGGCCTCACATGAACTTCTGTGTAGACTTAGACACTACATGGCTGTCTGGTTGTGCAACTTTTGCAATCTGCTGCTGAGTTTTTTATAACGCCAGGCTCACATTAGTTCAATGAGCAGCTTAGAGGGGTAGGGAGATCATTCTGAGTAGAGGCAGTTGGACAGTGACACCCCTGACCAAAGCAATGATGTCCAGCATAAATGCAAAACCTAAGTCCAGTATGTTTGCCAGTTTATTTGCTTTCTTGGTCATCGTGACTCCAGCCATGTGGACCAGTTGCTCAGTAGCAAATTGGGGTGTTCACCACCCAGGACCAAGACGGGTGATTGCTTCATTTAGGCTGAGGAATCTCACCTTAATCTAGATGTGGCACTCTGTGATACTTACTTGGTGTTTTATCTTATCCTGCATGCTGTTTAATTTTTATCCTGCAAGAATATATTAACTTGCTTGTAATTGGCATGCTTCTAGAAGTGCACCAAATGCATCTCACATCTCTTTGCCAAAAGGTCAAAAGTGCATATTGAAGGTTTAGAGCCTAAAATGAATTAGAAGGGGGCCTTTGTTTACTCATAGGACTTCTTGGCACTTTGAATGAGTCAGCAATACAAAGCTCAAGTTTAGAGAAGGCTTGATATAATTTTGCCTTGATGTACCTTGTAGAAGAAAGGTGGAGGAATCACCACATCGTAGTTGAATTACTGACTTGTAACAACATCGAGTTCACAGTATTGACAACTACTATATTATCATGATAAAGAGATGTTGTGATAGAATCTCAAATAAAATGGAGACAAGAGTCTAGTAGAAGGCTGTTTCACAGCTTGAGAGTAAATGCAAGTTCACATAAAAAAGTAGAAAAGATTTAGGATGAAATGGTTTGTTTTACCCTTTTTAGTTTGAGCATTTGAGTCCTCTTGTATATACTTTAGTATATACTTCTTTGTGGGCTACAGCTTTTATTTTGTCTGTTTCAGTGTCCTTTAAAATTCCTTGCTTGTCAGTGGTCAGTTCTTCCCCTTTGTCCCTCCTTTTTGTCTTTCTTTCCTCCCACAGAGCGGGGACTAAGTACTGTATGTTTAAGCTTTAGTTCTTTATCTGTTCTTTAGGGACTATTTTTTTATTTATTTCTTGCTCCTTTTACTGTTTGCCTCCAACCATACCCGCCCACACCTACCTTTCTGTTTAGTTTTTTTAATTTGGCAATTTGTATATAGCCAGAACTCCACCCAATGGCATTGGAGACTTTACATGAGCACTGGTTACATTACACAAGGACATATTCATTTTTTCTAAGCACGGGGACATTAAGGTGGTCATTCTGACTTTGGCGGTCTTTTCCTAAGACCGCTGAAGCGGCGAGTGCCAGAAGAATGCCATATTATGAGTACTTAAGGATTTCTGCCACAATTTGGGTGGAAATCCTCCAGTAGTTGTGCTGGCGTTGGAGGCGCAGAGGTGGTTCCACCACTGGCCCCGCCCAGCCAAAAGGACTCCACCAACCGCATTACAACCTGTAATAGGGCCTGGCGGTGTCCTGATGGCGGGGCGCTGCCAACCGTGGGAGCGCCAGGTCCCGTCCCCTCAGGGAGAAGCACCTCGTTGGATGAGGTAAGTGTCCTCCGCATGGGGAGGGAGGGCAGGGTGTGTGAATGGATGTGTGTGAGTGTGTGTATGCTTGTCATAAATGGGGGGAGGGGGGTTGAGTGTTTGTCCATATGTGTCTATGTTTAAATGTGGTAATGGCGATGCATGTGTGGCTGAATGTGAATGCTGGGTGGAGGTGTGTGTATATGTGTGCATGTAGACAGGGGTGGGGGTTGTGTGTGTATGTATGTTGAGGAAAGGAGGGGGTGGGGGATGGAGTGTGTATACGTGTCAATAGGGGGAAAGTAGTGAGTATGTGTGTGAGTGAGGGGGTTGTGCATGTGTATGTGTGTATGGACTTGGGGGATGTTGCGTGTGTTTGTGTGTGCGAGTGTAAGGGTATTGTGAATCTGAGTGAGCGTCAGGGTGTGCGTGTCTGTGGGTGTGTGCGTGTATGCAAGGGTAAGTACGGGGATTGGGGTGGGGAGTAAGTACATGTATGCAGGGTTGGGGGGGTCACTAGTGGGACCTGGGGATGGCGGGGTTACTGGGAGGTTTGGGTGAGAATGTTGTAAAGGAAGGGGGGGGTGGAGGGCTCTTGGGTAGATGGGAGGTGGGAGAGTCGTCTACCGGCGACAGAATTGAAAATTCCTGTTGCTGGTAGTCTTTCCGGCAGGAATTTCGTGCTACTTCCACGAAATCCCTGGCGGAAAGGGGACTTGTGATACAGCCAGCGGTATTGGGTGGATCACCGGGTCAGAGATGCTTATCTCTGACCTGCCGGTCTGACCAGCATGCGGTAAGCACAGGAAATTGGCGGTTTGGCACAGGCCAAACCGCTACACTTGTAATGTGGTCTTCAGACGTCCAGGGTCGAAATGACCACATAAGTGATGTTGACCCAACGCTGAGACTCGAACCCAGTTTCTCAGTTCCAAAGTCAGGAGCTCTACGTGTTATTCCACACCCTGTCCCTCTTCTGCCAGGTTTCTGTGGAGAGCATCAAGCATTCAAGTTCCTTAGATAGAGAAGAGACTGCATGGCACAACTTATCCACCATATTAAATGGGGAAACATTACCACTGAAAGGAAGAGAACTGGCATGAGAAATAATATATGGTACTATAAAACTTTTGCTTTAAATTTATGTGTATGGAATGTGTTATTGGAGTTGTATTTGATGTAAATGTTCAAAAGCCTATTTTACAATAGATTGTTGTATTTTTATTGTTTGTTTGGAAATGATAATATAGAATATATTATATATTATGTTCTGTTTTCAAGTGTTGTAGTTTATTGAGCACTCCAGGGTTGAACTGTGCATCAACAGGAAGGTGACTGTCCCTCCAAGATGGTGACTAAATTTAATGGTGTGACGCAAGCCCAGAGAGAACTTGGTCACGCAAGATCTGTCCTAATGTCTCCGGCAGGGTTGAAGGGGCTCTCAGCACAGTGCACACACGCTGCTGTCTCCCTCTGTGGCTTTCAGTACAGGCTTAACAGACATGCGATTGTGGTGCTTTGTGGGAGTCTCAATGCTGGTGACGAAACTGGGTGGGGTGGAAGCGTGCCCGTTTCTTACATGGAAATAAACCAGGACCCGCGGTTGGGCAGGAGCATACTTCAGGCTAGCAGGCGGGCCAGCAGTCGCCTGCCACTACACTTCACCACCCACTAACTGGTCTAATAAAAGTAAGACACACACAAGGCACTTGTGTTTACTCACATCAGCATTTGATTCTGCTAGGCCCCTATCACTGCACTGTGTGTCTCTTGACGTAATAGCAATACCCTTCCTGTGCTACACTAACCGTTGTTTCAGCAACTTTTGGAAATGTCGCCACACAGCTCTCCACCTGGTTGGATGCCATGAGATCTCATCTATTCAACTTAATGGCAACTCGTTTTGTCAGAGTGTCTATCTCCAATGCAGAACAAGTGTTGTCTTCTTGAGAAGCGTGCTACCTGATACATATACAGCGATGCAGCCAATTGTCACCACGTAATACAAGCATTAAAATGAATATTTAATTAATTTAGACTACACACTCATATTTTTCCATCTGATTGCAGTTTTTTTGCGACTGCTCCAGGTGTGGTGAGTTTCATGTGTTTTGAGATTCAGCACTGATATACATGTAGAGTGAGCTCGTTCAAACATACCACTGGACTGCTTGACAGGGGTAATTTACTAGTCAATCTACGCTCAATAGTCTTTCTTTAAGATAACCAAAATCAAACTGCCCCTATTTTGCTTCAGAACTGATTTAGTGGTGACTGTGACAGCCCTTCAAAAGTACAAATTCTATAGAATGAAAATGTTGGATCAACATTCTTAGCTATGTAACAGAATGCTACAGACAGCTTTCGTTCTTTTGTTTACTTTTTTTTTTGAGCAACCGCCAATATGCAAATTTATTTTGCATCTCATGATTGCACAGTTATGAGATGCTTTAGTCAAAGGAAAGACCATGAGTTTAGCAGGAGGGTGGTTGTTATGTCGTTGTTTAGAGCCATATGCTCTAGAAATTTCAGGCAGTGGTCAGACATTTTCAAGTGCAGTTGAAGTTAATGTGATTGTTTGTTTGATGTTTTTATGTGCATGCTGGCGTTCTTCAACCGTGTCATCAAAGCCAGATCAGTGACCCTAACTTGCATTCACTTTTATACTTAGGTTATGTTCATATTTATATCGGCATGTGTGAGAAAACTGCCCTGATTACAGAAGCCCCCTTTTTGTCCCCATGTTCACATTTTGCTGGTGTTTTCCTGACTCTGATGGCGCCCTAAGTACTATTGACCAGTCCTAGGGCCTGTGCTCTGATTAAAATGAGTATGCAAATTAGGCTAATGATAATTGGCAGTATCAACCTACCTATAAGTCCCTAATATATGGTAGGGCACGTGGGTTTAGGGACTCCAGCATATGTGCTACCCACACTGCTGAGGTGCCCGGAGTCATTTTGAAGGCAGGCCTGCCTTGCTGGCTGCTTTTAAATTAAAGTTACATGCAAATTCGATGAGAAAAGGATTTGGGTGTATAAATAGGGGACTGATGGCGCTCAGGAAACTAACTGGCCACAGATCTCATTGGGGGTTACCTACACAAGGGAAAACACCCCTCCCTAAAAGGTTAAAAAAAAAACAACAATTATAAATATACAGTGAGGTCCCCCCTCGTATTTCTTTGTTATATAACAAATTTAACACAGTTTATCAATTTTAGCGGTCAAACAGGTCAAAATTCAAGTGAGTAAAGTTCAAATGAACGCAATCTTAAATATCACGCCAGTCTTCATAAAGTCCAATTCCATCCAGGATTTATTGGATCACATCTTCTGCACATCTTCTGATAATCAATAAATAACATGAAGATACATCTTGAGCCATACACATTGAGCCAACACGTGTTTCGTCTTGGGATAATCCTTTTGTCCCCAACGACTTCTTCAGGGCTTATCTCAAATAATCTTGAGTTGTTTTAGAGTGTCCTTATTTTGACTATGAAGCACATCAGATCGGTATATCTCGAATTTTAATAGTTCATGAGTATTTTGATGTCCGTGTATTTCAAGGCTCCTACAATTGTAAACGGATCAAGCAAGGTGTTCCCATATTAAGTATTAAAGGAACGCTTTCCAGCGAGTGCTTCGGACATCAAAATACTCATGAACTATTAAAATTCGAGATATACCGATCTGATGTGCTTCATAGTCAAAATAAGCATTTACCGGAAGAAGATCCAGAAGTTTGAAAAAGTTTTGAGAACTTTTGGAAAAAAACTCCAAAAAGGGACTGACCCGCTGTGGTGAGTCAAGCCAGCTTACCTCAACCATGACCCGACCTAACTTGCAGGTTCGTCCCGCTGAAAAGCTCTTGAGTCCCAGACTTCCAAGATTTGACTGGGGGCTCCTGGAAAGGTGATCCAACGACCTTGCATCGAAATCGGCTTGCTGTGGAGGGTTGACCACCGTCGGAAGGAAAAAGCTAAAAAAAGTGACAAAGTCTTCATGTAAAAAGTTGACCGGGACATCCCATGTAGTGAATCCGAGGAGAGCTCCAGGGTCGTCACATCAAGATTCAGCTTTGACCCGAATGAAGATTTCTGTCCTGAAAAATCATCGAAGTCCAAAGGTAGAATTCTTCACCGAGGTGTATCCAAAGAGGGCTCCAGAGAGGTCGGATCGGATTGGTGACTTCATCAAGCTGAAGAAAATCTTCAAGAAAAAGACTAAGGCCCTCATTCCGAAGACCGCCAGGGCCAAGGTGGCGATCTCACCACCGACAGGCCGGCGGTGGAGATATCCACATTATGAGTGTGGCAGGTTGGCCTCTGCCAACCCGCCACATCCCAGCTTATACCACCAGGGAGGTTGGACAGCCGGGTCGGAGAATAGCATCTCCGACCCGGCAGTCACCTGAAGATCACAGGTGGCATCACGAGGCGCTTCCCACCAGGGTTTTCTGCTACAAAAACCCTGGCGGAAAGGCTACTGGTGACAGGAAATATCTTTCCTGTCACTGGCAGACAACTCCCCCAACCACCACTGCACTCTCAATACCCCCACCACCTCTTTCAGAACAGCACCCCCCTCCACCACTTCCCCTTCCAGAACAGCACCCTCACCCCCTCAAAAGAAGAGCACCCCACTCCCACTCCCACCAACCCCCCGCACACAGACCCAAATGCACCTTGCATACACTCATTCACCAACACTTAAACACACGCATTCACTCACATGCATCCATACTCACATTCACACAAACATTCTAAGAAGCACTCACTTCAACAATCATACACGCATTCACACAAACATTCAAGCATGCACTCACTTCAAAATCATACAATCATTCAAACAAACATTCCAACACGCACTCACTTCAACAATCATACATGCATTTACACAAACATTCCAACATGCACTCACTTCAACAATCATACACGCATTCACACAAACATTCCAACACGCACTCACTTCAACAATCATACATGCATTCAAACACGCATACACACACATTCAAACACTCATATACACATGCATACACACACGTATACACACTTACATTCACACACACAGACAACGCCCACTTACACATGCACACACAACACTTAACACCCCTCCCACCCCTGCCAGACGATCGACTTACCTTGTCCAGTGAGGAGGTTGTTCGGCAGGGAACGGGAACAGGCGCTTCTACCGCCAGCAGCGCCCTGCCATCAGGACACCGTCAGGCCGTATTACAGGTGGTAATGCGGCTGGTGGAGTCCTTTTGGCAGGGCGGGGCCGGTGGAGGACCTGCCCATGCACCTCCGACTGCTAGCACGACTACTGGAGGATTTCTGTCCAAACTGTGGCGGAAATCCTTCAGTACTCGTAATATGGTGGTCAGAAGACCGCCAGCCCTGGTGGTCTTCTGGCACCCGAGGCTTCGGCGGACTGCTGAAAAGACAGCCAAAGTCATAATGAGGGCCTAAGTCTGAAGGTAGACTTCTGACCGAGGCCTCCCACCTGCTGTAGCTGAGCAGGGCTCCATTCGGGTCGGCCTCAAACTTTGTCTTTGCCCTGGTCTAGTGCGACCAGATGACGGGATTGGCACTTTTAGTTTCTATGCACTAAAAAACATGAATTCTTTAAAATTTATTATCTTCGGTTCCTCTTGTCCAATTTTAATAGTTGCGGTATTATTTTAGATTAAAATAATTTTTATTGGTATGTAACAATATAGAGCAATCACACTGTATGGCTCGCCCTGAAGGAGGCTGCATAGTGATAATAATTATATAACTCTACTAACAGTAAAAACATAGCACATAAAGAAAGGCTGGTGTGTTGAGGAGTCTCAGAAGCCGGAGATATCTGGAGCATGTCAATTCCCTTAACTCCACAGAGAGAGCGTCAGCAAAGGGCCCCATATCTCACAGAAATAATCCACTTTCCTCGTTAATGTCAGAGTAATCTTCTCCATTCCTAAGATGTGCCACAGGTTTGTGGAAAGAGTATCAGTACCCCAGTGAGTTAGTATGTTTTGAGTGGCCGCAACCAATGCCAACCCTATTAGTCGCCCCCTATGGGACTTCTGAGGGTAAGTAATCACATTAGGGAGGCCGAACAATATATATGCTGGGAAGCGGGGGAGCTGGGTATCAAGATGTGAGTCAATGTACTGCAGCACTGCCCCCCAGTAATGTGTGAGCTTCAGACACTCCCATAGAATATGTGTCAGGGTGCCTAAGGTGCCACAACTCGTCCAACACCTGGGGTTGAATGAAGGGTCCACTTTGTAAATATAAACTGGTGTAAAATACCAGTATGTAACAACTTTAGTTGTGGATTCTTCACTTGCCATATTCCTAGCTGTGTGGCGTGCCCTGTAGTATATGCCCTCCCAGTCCCTATGTGTGAGAGATCTACCAATTTCAGCTTCCCATCGTTGTTGTCCTGGGGATTTCTGTGTTATCGGGCATTTAAAACAAAAAGATAGTGGTGCACACTATAATTTCCTTGTAAAGCATATGATTAGAAGATACAAGAGATACCATCAAATCATATAACTATATAAGGAATTCAATTCAGAATCAATTGCATGAGTGTCTAGGTGTTGGTTACCCTAGATAGTTCATAACCACAAACATAATATATAAATAATAATTTATTTATAAATACACACACTTATAAATATACAATTCAGTACAGATGAAAAACACAAACATACAAAACATATACACAGAACATGTCACACTTCATTCCATAGAGTTTTCTTTTAATCACAGATGTTTCAACTTGTGTAAGACCTCAGCCAATGAACACGAACTTCAGCCGACACGTGTTTCGTTCTATCAAGGACTTTTTCAAGGCTGATAGAATTATAATACAAGAGAATACTATTAGATTACTTCTTCCATAAATCTATTAAGCCACAAACACATTTTTTATATTAAAAATATTAACATTAAATTAATCAAATGCAAAAAAACACACTCTAATAATTCTATACAAAATAAACACCCAGTGTCCCATAAACCAGCATTCCTTTGCAATATTTACAAAACAAAAATGAGCCAAAAAAGTGCTCCAACACCCATGCATCCATGCAAGGTAAAAGACAGACTTCAGAAGAGAAAAACGTATAAAAAGCATATATTGCATAGACCAAAATTATATATAAAACAGTAAACCAAGCAGTATTCTACAAACCCTAAAAAATCCCATAATGTGAAGGTGCTATGTTCCGATGTACCTTATTGACAGTGTATATCGTAGATCCAAAAGCACAGAGCTAAAAGAGGGAATAAGAAATATGTCAAAAAGCCCGAATGTTGTTTAAATGTATTAACCAATACATAACTAAGGGACATAAATAAACCAGCCTTACAAATTCTTCCACATTAGTTATAACAGAATGCCCAAAGCAAACCAGGTCCAATTTAGAATTCTCAATTCTCACAACGAAGTCCTCAAGGTTTGAAGAAGATGTGAACTATAACCATAACAGTGGTACACGCCTGGACCAAGTCAACAGCGTAAAAGTTCCAATCTACATTAAAATCAGAACATTGCAAATATAAATACTTGTATTTGTAACAAATCAATTCAATAATTAATCCACTTATCCATATATATCCAATATAGATATGTCCCATCAGAATCTAATAGCACCACACTCCCTGTCCGCTATGATTGACACTTTCTAAAATGCTATACATATCTATGTGTACATTCTATGTCAGGACCGGAGGTGAGGATTATGCGTCATGTTTCTTCACTTTTTATTAACAGCAGGTTCAAAGTTCAACAATAAAAAATGAACTACAACACCCATGGGACCACGTCCCCATGGCAACCAATGTCCAATCACTGTACTATCTGACAGTCCGTATATATATCCATCCGTGCCGACGTGCATCCTCTTTCTTCACTGCTCATTCGTCAGTTAAGTGCATTCCCTTAGTGTCTCTGAGTTGGAAGAGTGACTTGTTTTCTGTACTTATGAGCCTTTTCTTATATTTGTTGCTCTGGATTGTGCTCGCTGAGCCACTGTTTGTTTATCCTTGCTGAGTTTGGCAGCAAGAACACGCGGTAGGCAATTTGCTTTGCCTGAGCGTGGCTTTGATTTTAATCTACGTCGGGTCCACCAGAGGGTGCTCTTTCGTGCGCTCCTGTGCCCGAAGCGTTCCCTAAGCGATCGGAGCTGTGTTAAGCTCTCGATCGCCTCAGAGCAACGTGCTAGGGTTTCTAGTGAGTTACCAGCTCACTGTTAAACCTCCAACCCCGCAATTACACCGCTTTTGCAGTTGTACAACTCTCTTAGCTGAGAGTGACGTAGCAAACACGGATCGCGCGTTGAGGCCGTCAGTCTCCATATTCACTGACAGGAATGTGGGGAGGCTTCCCTCTGTATTTTTTTAAGGGAGGTTCCTCCTGTCATAGGCCTCTCTGTGTCCCTCCATTCAGTCCTTGCAGGACCACAATATTTACCCCACCCTGTCCCCTGGGGATGGCCCCTCTCAGCGGACGCTGCCCCCTGAGGTGGATCTCCTCCTTACACAGGCCATCAGTAGGGCCTTGGCCCACTTAAAGGATAGTGTGGCCAAACTATCGGATCATGTCTTTAAGGGGACAGGCACGTTTGGGGAGACAGGGGCTGACCAAAAGGGTGCGGCGGCCCCCAAGAAAATTTGGAAGCGTGACGCGGGGCACTTGGAGGGCTTCGCGGTCCTTCCCAAACTTTCCATAAGAGTGTGCACACGCTAAAGCGGCCACCCTTCCGGGAGGGTTTTGACCCCGGAGAGACCGGTGAAGCGGTTCACCACATACCAGACCCTGAGACAGGGTCACCCAAGCGGGTCTAGGGGGACACAGAAGGGGATTCTTCCTCTGAGGAGGAACAGGATTCAGGGCATCCGTGGCGTCCAACCTCTAAGTTGTCTGACACGCAGGAGGCTGAGGACTCCGATTCTGAAATGTTTCAGCCAGAGGATATTTACAACCCTAGATCCTCGGAATGGCGCCCAGAGAAGAGAGTGGCGGACTATGTCGCCAGTAAAATCCGTCAGCCTCTAGAGAAGGAGGTTAGAGCCCAGCTGAGGTCTGAATGCCCTCGCCCTACTCTGCCAAACAAGGTAGCGGCAACATCCGAGATCGATCTGAAGATGTGCACATTCTTCGCGAAATATGTGAAAGACCCCAAAAAGGGCATAGACCGATCCTGGAGAGGTTGCCAGGACAAGCTGTTGGACATCCTGGGACCTCTAACTCAGATTATACAACTTGCCGAGCATGTGAAGCGCACCAATACTCCCGTGCCTACGGATATCGTAGCGGGTCGTCTACCGGCACTTCAAAATGGAAGGTATTCACATGCTCAAGGATCTCCTGCTGCACGGAGATTTGCTGATTCGGCTAGACCTCAAGGATGATTACCTTACGGTCCCGATCTTTCTCGCCCACCGCCGATTCCTGCAGTTCCTATGGAGGGATCAGGTGTTCGAGTTCAAGTCCCTGCCGTTCGGTCTGTCGTCGGCACCGTGGTGCTTCACGAAGCTGCTCAAACCAGTGGTGGAGTACCTACGGTCCTGGGGGATCCGTTTGATCATTTACCTCGACGACATCCTCCTGATGGACCAGTCTCGCACGCGGCTAATATCCAACACGAACACAACTATTCAGCTCCTCCAGGACATGGGGTTCGTGATAAACTCTCAGAAGTCTGACCTTCTTCCCTCTCAGACCATGACCTTTCTGCGGTTCCTCATCGACTCCCAGGTGGCCTCCCTCAGTCTCCCAGGCTCGAAGATAACAAAAATCAAGAAAGAGTTGTCAAAGGTCTTGAGGCACGACAGGATCTCGCTCTGGCAATTGGCCAGAGTGGTGGCACTCCTCTCATCCTCGATTCAGGCCATCTTCCTGGGCCCGCTTCACTACAGGGCCCTTCAGCACCTGAAGGCTCATCACCTGCGGCGCGGCCTTACTTTTCCAAATTGATAACTCTCCCCCAGGAGATGCAGACGGAGATCCAGTGGAGGATGGATCATATGGAGGTGTGGAACGGCAGGGTGATCTTTAGAGCCTCTCCGGACCTCGTGATAGAGTCGGACGCCAGCCGTTATGGCTGGGGGGCGCGATGTGGGGATATGTCATTCGGGGGACGCTGGACCCAACGGGAACTCAACCTTCACATCAACTGCCTGGGGCTCCTAGCGGGATCCTTCACGATCAAATCCCTGATGCGGGACAAGGTCTCCTGTTGCATTCTCTTGAGAATGGACAACATATCGGCGGTGCAGTATATCAACCGTTTGGGGGCACCCGCTCGAAGGCCCTGGCGGAGTTGGTGAAGGACTTCTGGCACTTCTGCCTCCAACGGCAGATATCGGTGATGGCTGAGTACCTTCTGGGCTCCCAGAACACCCTAGCGGACTAGAACTCCAGATATCTGGAGGATCCCAGCGATTGGCGACTGGACAGAGCTGTATTCCTCGCACTGATGAAGCGCTGGGGTCCCTGTTCTGTGGACCTCTTTGCGTCAAGGTGGAATGCCCACCTATCACAGTACTTCAGCTGGCGTCCAGATCCCGGTGTGACGGCGGTAGACTAATTCCTTCAGGATTGGGGTCGGGATCAGAGTTATGCGTTCCCCCCTTTCCTCTTAATCCCGAGAGTGACAGCGCAGATACGTCACCAAGGGGCGACAGTGATCTTGATTACTCCGCTGTCAAAGGTCACAGGTGTGGTTTCCTTCCCTCCTGGAACTCTCTTGCGATCTTCCGATTCCGCTTCCGGTCTTCCCGACCATCCTATCCAACCCAGAGGGACAGTCACACCCGCTGGTCCTTCAGGGCCATCTCTCTCTGGTGGCTTGGAGAATTTCCGGTCTCGCTGGACGGGCCACAGACTTTCGCAGAAGCTGAAAAAGTTATCAGACAGGCTTGGGCCCAAGCACCTGTAAAAGGTACAGATCAGCCTGGAATCGCTGGGCTCGTTGGTGTGTGGGAAGGTACGTCAATTCCATGGGGGCCCAAATTACAGATGTCATAAACTTCTTAGCCAATGTAGCGGAAACCGGTCAGTCTTACTGCTCGATTAACTCGGTTCGGTCTGCGATATTGGCGGTACACCCCCCTATTAACAATTGCCCGGTGGGGGAGCACCCGGGGAGGGGAACTACTGAAAGGCATCAGATTGACCAGACCTCCTGAACCCAGATATTCTACACTATGGGACGTCAACCAAGTTCTGTGTCTTTTGACCTCCTGGCAAGACAACCTGTATCTTTCACGAAAAGAATTGTCAGCAAAGCTAGCTATTTTGCTATGCCTCATCTTGTGCAAATTAGTCTCGGAAGGGAGAGCTCTGGATATATCCGCTAGGGTTTTCTCTCCTGAGGGTGTGACCTTCACGATATCCAGACGTACAAAGTGTAATACCAGGTCGGTAACTTATCCAGCTTTTGAACATACGCCCAAACTGTGTGTGGTAAGGTGTCTACAGACATATCAGGAAGTGACGGCCGATCTCCGCCCTCCAGGGGAAAGACAATTGTTGATTTCAATTAAGAAACCCTTCAGGGCAGTCTCCTCCCCCTCCATTGCTAGGTGGGTCAAATGGGTCTTGATGGAAGCGGGCATCAATGTTCAGGTCTTTGGAGCACACTCCACTCGGGGGGCCATGGCCTCCAAAGCCATTCAGGTAGGGGGATGGCTGGAGGACATCAAGAACGGGGCGGACTGGTCTACATTAAAAAAATTCTATTTTAAACCTATTCACGAAGCAGCCTCATTGGTGGTAGGTAAGCTTTAAACATGCAAAATCCTCGCCTCCGGTCCTGACATAGAATGAGAAATTTCCTAGCTATCGGGAAGGAAAGTTTCAATCCTATTAAGGACACGGAGGCGAGGATTATCCCGCCCGACATTACGGGCATGTCGCCCACCCAGGAAGAATTCACCGGATCTGGAGGTGGTATTCATTTTTTCCTAATTTGAAACTGTGGTTATCTAAGGTTGAATTGTTCAAGCCGGTTAATGATGTTTGCAAACATTATCGTTCCTTAAAATGAAAGGAGTGGGATCTCCAGACTGTTGTTTACCTCACCTGTTTATACGTTGAAGGACACGGGTCCCAATCTCATTGTTCACATTTCTTCCTAGGAACAGAAGCCGCACCAACCTATCAACAACTTAACTTCCGATCGCAGTGAAGTCGAGGACGGACGTCGGCACGGATGGATATATATACGGACTGTCGGATAGTACAGTGATTGGACATTGGTTGCTATGGGGACGTGGTCCCATGGGTGTTGTAGTTAATTTTTTATTGTTGAACTTTGAACCTGCTGTTAATAAAAAGTGGAGAAAGATGATGCATAATCCTCGCCTCCGTGTCCTTAATAGCATTGAAACTTTCCTTCACGATAGCTAGGAAATTTCTCATTCTAAGTACAAAAACCTCCTTCCAATCTAATCCCACAATACAACTACTATCCAACATACAAATGCATAACGAGCTCTGCAGATGTGTATTAATACATACACATTTTATGACAAGACCGTAGACTCCTATTATGCATTCTTTTCTTGCTTTAATAAAACAGCAGCAAGTGAAGAAAACTACAATTCCCATGAGCGCAGAGAAACCAGCCAATGGAAAACAAGATGTAATCCAATAACATTAGCCAATGAGTAACTATATGTGCCATTATGATGTAACTGGACTGCAAACAGCCCTCTTTTCTTGCTGCTCGCAGCCAGTGAAGTCGTTTTTTCCATACTTCTCTTATAATACGGTGTTTTCATTGTAATTGTTAGTGTTATTTCATATTATTATCGCGCTTTACTTGCGCTATGTTATTGCCTATTAACTTTGCTTTTGCCTCCTAGTTGGCATGTTGCCGCACTGCTAGTTCTTTGCTCGCGCTCCCCTGCGCGTGCTCGGCTTTCTGAAAACGGTTCTAACCGTTCCTCACGTGTCGCGCCATTGTTCTGGACCGCGCGTGAGGAACGAGTAACAACCGTGGCTCCTACTGCTCAAGAGGCGCTTACTAAAGCGTTCTTTGCCGCGTTTCTGCAGTTTTAAGGCCGTTTTCCAGCCATTCCTTACCGGACACGTCCTTTCTCTTCCGACGCTCGTCTTCTTCTGAGTGACTCAACAGTAGGCAGTGTTTGGGCACGCCCTGGGGCAGAGCTGTTCGTTTTTTCTTCCCTTCCCTTACCTATTAACCCTTAAACTCCTGGTGTTGCTATTAACATGGATTCTGGCAGTTCAACTTCGCTTCAGGTGGACTCTGAGGAAGTTTCTGCCATTAAACAAGATATAAATGAATTCATCCAAAATTCTATACAGCAAGCTGTTAATAATTCTATAAATAATTTGTCAAAACATTTCGAATCCTCAGTTTAAAAAATGTTTAATAAGTCATTATCAGCATAGTCTGCAGGGGAGTGCAGACAGCGCCCTTCACTCATTTAAAAAAGTTCACAAAAATCGGCGCTAAAAGTTTGTGAGGTTTCCTCACCCATGGCAGAGGACGCGGCTCCTCAAAAGGCTCCATCTAAGTCTCAGAAACGCAAGGCGAAAACAAAAAATATTATGTCCCCTTTAATGATTACCTCCATTCCGGACACTGATGATGAGGTACCCGATGCGGATTCAGATGCTGATCCATCTGACCAAGATGATTGTGACTCCGCCCCTGTTCCCAAAAAAACAAACTTTTCTTCCTCTGAGGCCTCCAATACCACTCCGCTTCTAGACTGTGAAGGCTTGCCTATGTTTGACCCTTCTTTTATATTACGCCCCAATTCAACCGAATGGTTCCCGGCCACTCATGTGGGGGATTATGTTTCGGCCAAATTATTTTGTCCACTGGATAAACAAACTCGCTCCAAACTCAAATAAGAGTGTCCTCGTCCCTCTTTGGCGCATAAGTCATCCATTACACCTACTATTGACCAACCCATCCTCACTTTTTTCACCAAGTTTGGCAAGGATCCCAGGAAAGGGGTGGACAAAGCCTGGTCAACTTGTCAGGACAAATTATTAGACGTCATTGGAACCCTCACCCGTATCTTTGACATGGCTGAGGCCGCCAGAATCGAATAATATTAATGACAGGAACAATGAAGAGGAACCAAGATTACAATGTTCCACTAATAGGAAGTCAGTGAAGTCACATTACAACTGCCACAACACAGACACACTAATTGTACAATATCTCATTGCAGAGGATGATGGCTCACCTCTGGATATGCCTGTCCTGGACTACCCTGATGACATGGCTGACTGGCTGACAACCATTAGCCAGGAAACCTTCCAAGATGTCCTTGGAACCCTCCAGACCCCACCTTCAGTCGCAAGGAGGAGCACAGATGTAGCAGCCATCACAGAGGAACCGCCCACCACCCCAATAGTATGACCTGCCAGCTCAAACACAGCTGAGGACTCTGATGACACTAATACCACCTTTGAGAGGACAGTAGTGGGAGTACAGTGGGAGCTGGCCAAGAAGGTTCAGGTGGGGATGCAAAATATGGCAGCCAGACTTGAAGGGATGCGCATGTGCATGATGACATCCGCAGAACAGTCAGCAGCCATGCAAGTCCAAAAATCCCTACTGCAAGGACAACAACGGTGTGGGAGGGATTTTACCACAACTGTTAGGGAGTTGCCACAACACCTGGCATCCCAAACATTTCACTGCGTGCACGACTACAATCATGATCCCCTCAGGGCCGACTTGGCTGGCTACCACAGGAATGTAGCTGCTATACTCAATAACCAGCAGCTCCTCCTTGCCGCAGTTATGCCCTTAATAGCCCCACAGTTGGCAACTACCAGGAATTCAGAGTCCACTTCTTCAAACACTGAAGTGTGTGTTGCCTCTGTCAAACCCACCACCACCAAGGGCAGAGGAGACGACACACACATCAGAAGATGAAGACATGGAACAGATCACCTTCAGCCATAGGAGTACCCGGTAGCAACAGTCCATTCCACATGGGCAGTGATTTTCTTATGTCCTGTGCCTGACAACATGCTAGTCTTGCTACAGTTGGTAACGTGCACTGTTCTCCAACACACTGTTTACCTTACCATTATGGACTGCAATTGTGTCTCACTACCTAATTGGCAATCCATGTTCCTCTGCACTGAATGACACTCCATCACAACATGTCCAATGAAATGTCCCTCACCATTGTACTTGTGTTGCGTCACAATAGAAGGCGTCACACTAATGGGCTTACAATACTGGACTATGTAAATATTGCACTACAGAACTTTAAACTAAACATCACCTACACAACCACTTTGTCTCTGTGTAATGTGACACATCAACTGTGTAGGAGTTTTGTGATGCATGTAACATGGCAATGGCCACAGAATGTCAACACAATAGTGTAGAAAGAATGTGGGCTGATATCCATGCACAAGGGTCTGGATTTTATCATCATCTGTACTGCCTTTGGCTTATTTCTGAAGTTAAAGCATCACAAACAGTATAATGCTGTGTAGAAATGTATATGTCAGGCCCAAATTATCTACACGATGAAACTCAATGTGGCCCACATTCCCTACAAGATAATCATTATGTATGTGACATTTGACCCTAAACTTTAATCCCACACCATACAGCAGAAATGGATGTGTATGAGTGTTTTGACAATAATGTCACCTGGGAGTACAAGTGATTTATGTATACTGAACTTCATAAGATTATGACACCACTCAGTTTATCAGAGTTCACATGAACATCAGGCTGCAGGCAGACGTCCCACAGTCCCCAATATTCCAACACAGGACTCAAACGATGACAGATTTAAAATCACACCAACCTTTACAATACATAGGGAACCATAGTTACGTTGAGTGGTGGGTTCAATGGATGGCAGATGCATAGAGAAGTAGCTTTGTTGTAGCTGCCAATGTGACAGCTCATTTTGAAGTGAGAATAACCATGTCAAGAATGGGATGTGGATGCAGGATCGAACACACAGGCAAACAAATTTGACACTGTACACTCATGCAAAGGCCCTGATCCCCAAGCATATGACACATACTGTAAAGGAGTACTTCAAACTTTATTATATATGTATGAAAGGTGTTGGACTTTTTTGCTTATTCAGGGTCATCCCCAATCTTTTTGCCTCCTATTTTTTGTGACCTGCTGCTGTTGGTTTTTGAACTCTGAGCACTTTACCACTGCTAACCAGTGCTAAAGTGTTGTCAGGAATAAGACCATGCACAGTCCAGGTCCTGCCCGAAACTCTGCTGCGTGGCTCTACGGCGCTTTCTTTCACCACTTGTCATCCCCTCTTGCTCAAAGATGGCCATCAGCGTCATCTGCCCTGTGGCAAAGCTCATAGAGCTGCAGGTTCAGGACATTGGTGGACAAGATGCACTTATCAGTGCTATTCCATGAAGGGACTACAATTCCCATGTTTTTAGAGGCAGCAGCCATCTTGGGGTGTGGCAGGCCTATAAAGCCCAGCCACACCCAAGCACGTTGCTCACTATTTTGAAGACTTTGATGCAGTCAGACCTCGTGGGGGATTCTCTGAAGAAGAGCAGAGTTCCTGCATGGCAGAGAGGCATCCGATCAAAGTATCCTTGTTTCCATGGTGAATTAAAAAACGAGTAGGTCGTACTCATAGCGATAAGGCCTTGATGACTTCAATTTTGGAGGAAGTCATTACTTCCAGAAGTAAAGCGCCCCCTTAGCACAATGAGCAAAGTGTTTTCAGTTTCCAGGTTTCAGCAGCCTAGGCGCGATGATCAAAGGCGTTTCAGTCCACAGATGTAAAGCGATCTAGGCGCGGCAGTTCAGGCACTTCAGTTCACAGGTGTAAAGCGCTCTTGGCACGGCAGTTCAGGCACTTCAGTCCACAGGTGTAAAGCACTCTTGGCACGGCAATTCAAGCACTTCAGTCCACAGGTGTAAAGCGCACTTGGCACGACAATTCAGGTGCATCAGTCCACAGATATAAAGCGCTCTTGGCACGGCAGTTCTGGCGCTTCAGTCCACACGTGTAAATCGCTCTTGGCATGGCAATTCAAGCACTTCAATTCACAGATGTAAAGCGCTTTTGGCACGGCAATTCAAACACTTCAGTTCACAGATGTAAAGCGCTCTTGGCACGGCAGTTCAAGCGCTTCAGTTCACAGATGTAAAGCGCTCTTGGCACGGCAATTCAAGCACTTCAGTCCATAGATGTAAAGCGCTCTTGGCACGGCGATTCTGAATCTGTACTCAACCCCTTGTGGCTGCTGTGATGCCTTCAAGCACCCATCCAACTCTAGATAGGCCACTGCCAGGATGCGGAACATCAGGGGGGTCAGGGTACGACGGACACCCCTTCCTCGCTGGGAGGCCAGCCCCAGCTGGGCCTCTGCTGTCTTGCTTACCCAGTGGCGCAGGTCCTCCCACCGTTTGCGGCAGTGGATGCTCTGCCTGTTAAAGATTAGTCATACCGTCCGGACTGTCATACTCATGGCCCACCATATCCCTCCCATCCCCTTACACACATACATTGACCACCATACATGCAGCACTCTGCCCAGGACCCCTCAGACCACCCCTACACGGGGCTTACACACACAGCAATCCATACATTCATGGCCCACGCATCATGCTCACAGTGTACTCACCTGTTTGTCTGGAGGCCCATAGAGTAAAGTGTACTGAGGTAGGACACCATCCACTAGTCTCTCCAACTCCTCGGAGTGAAGGCAGGGGCCCTTACCCCAGACACTCGAGCCATTGTCGCTTCCAGACTCAGGTCACAGCAGCACTTGCAGTGTAGGTCCTCTCCTGTTGAAGGTCAGATAGCAAGTGAGTGCACAGATAGAAAATGGCAGTCACGTCCGCGACGGTGAGTACCGTCACCACCAGCGTACATCGCCATTGGCTCCTGGAACCCATAGGGCCCAATGATAACCAATGCGATGTTGCAAGTCTGTCGTCGACTGCCGACCGCAACGGCGCACAACGCCAGTGGAATTACTTAATTTCCACTTTTCTCTCCTCACAGGTCAGGCAGCCGCCATTTCAGGGGGCACAGGCCATGTCACCTAACTGCATCACAGCAGACATTGGCACATCAATTGACTCAAAAGTTCACATACTGTGTCTGTAAAGGAAGAAATGCATATTAATTTGGACATATCTGTGAATATGACCTTCTACTCACCGTTTTTCACCCTAGAGTTCAACCGCTGAGGATGAATAGGAGATGGAGACATCCTCCCGTGTACAGGCCCCTTGTAGACCTGTCGTCAATGGAGGACAGGCACATTATCCTGACCTACAGACTTGATAGGGCCACAAAAGAACTGAATGCCCAATAGGGGCCAGACCTGACTTCAGCTATCCGCCGCCCCACAGGTATCCCCCCTCTAGTGCAGGTCCTGTCAGTGCTCCATTTCCTGGCAAGTGGTTCCTTCCAAGCGACAGTGGCCATGGCAACAGGGATGTCTCAGCCAATGTTCTCAAACGTGCTGACCAGAGTGTTGTCTGCCCTGCTGAAACACAAGCACAGCTACATCGAATTCCCCTAGGTGGAGGATTTGGCCACAGTGAAAGCTGACTTCTATGCAATGGGACATATCCCCAACATCATTGGTGCCATTGATGGTACACATATTGCATTTGTTCCCCCCCCCCCCGGAGAAATGAACAAGTGTTCAGAAATAGGAAAACCTTTCATTCTCTGAATGTGCAGATGGTGTGTTTGGCGGACCAGTACATCTCCCATGACAATGCCAAGAATCCTGGCTCTGTGCATAATGCCTTTATCTTGAGGAATAGCAGCATCCCATATGTGATGTCTCAACTCAAGAGGCACCGGGTGTGGCTAATAGGTGAGCCCATGGTCCCCACCCAGTTGATGTAGGTATATGTGTGCGGGTTTGGCTCTAAGCGTGAGTGTGTGGCTAACAGGTATCCCTTGATATTTCCAGGTGACTCTGGTTACCCCAACCTCTCATGGCTACTGACCCCAGTGAGGAATTCCAGGACAAGTGCAGAGGAACGTTACAATGAGGCACATGGGTGAACAAGTAAGGATCCTTGAGAGAACCTTTGGCTTCCTGAAGGCCAGATTCCGGTACCTCCATCTGACAGGTGGATCCCTGTACTACTCACCCAATAAGGTGTGCCAGATCATCGCTGGATGTTGCATGTTGCACAACCTAGCCTTGAGACGCCAGGTGCCTTTTCTGCAGGAGGATGAGCCAGGGGATGGTCGTGTGGCAGCGGTGGAGTTATGGACAGTGACGAAGAAGAGGCAGAGGAAGAAGATGTGGACAACAGAAGTACACTAATTCAACAGTACTTCCAGTGACACATAGCTAAGACACCTTACCCTGCAGTTTTGTGTTTGACATTGAACATGGCAGCCTGATTTCCCTATTTCTATGGCCACTTAGTGTACCTTCTCTGTGCCCCACTCTGTCTCCTGGTGTGTTTACTGCTGCCCACTACAGGTCATACCTATGTAAATATTACAGTACATTTGAATTGCAATGTTTACAGTTTGTGAAACTAATACATTTGTCATAGAATTCACAGATTCCATACTTGAATTTGTTCCAACTGTGTTTATTTAGGTGCTAATAAGTGTAGGGGTGTTGCAATGGGCTGGGTTGCTGATGAAGGAAAGTCCAGGGTAGAGTCCAGTCTATTTGTATCACAGGTGCATTGGCCAAGGGGGCATAGGAAGTGGAGTAATGGCAGTTCCAGGTGGACAGGGTGACAGAGTGGGACAGAAGGGTGACAATCAGGAGAGTCTTATTTCCTGGCGGGGGTCTTGGCAATGTTTTCTGGCTTCTGCCTGGATCGCAAGGGCCATTTGCAGGGTGGTTCTCCTTCTGCAGGGGGTGGAGTGCTGGTGGCCTGTTGGTCCTGTGGCGGGGCCTCCTGTCCACTAGCGCCGGCGGAGGTGGAGGGCTCTTCTTCGGTTTGACTAGTGTTAGGGGCCCGTTGGTGTGCCACTGCCTCCCTCATGGTGTTGGCCATGTCTGCCAGCATCCCTGCAATGGTGACCATGGTGGTGTGGATGTCCCTCAGGTCCTCTCTGCTCCCCAGGTACTGTCCCTCCTGCAGCCGCTGGGTCTCCTGCATATTGGCCAGTATCTGGCCTCTGGTCTCCTGGGAATGGTGGTATGCTGCCAGGATGTTCGTGAGTGCCTTGTGGAGAGTCGGTTCCCTGGGCCTGTCCTCCCCCTGTCGCACAGCAGTCCTCCCAGCTTCCCTGTTGTCCTATGCCTCTGTCCCCTGAACCGTGTGCGCACTGCCACTGAACCCAAGTCCCTGATCGTCCTGTGTTTGTGGGGTTGCCTGGGGTCCCTGTAGTGGTGGACACACCGCTGATTGACGTGTGCTGGGGACAGAGGGATGGGCCCGCTGGGTGGGAGCTGTGGTGGTGTTTCCTAAGGGGGGAGGCTCTGCGGTGGTATGGGGTTGTGGCTGGGTCACCAACTGTCCAGAGGTCCCTGATGGGCCAGGTTGGTCATCGTGATCCAGGCTTGCAGAGCTGCTGTCATCACTGTGGGCCTCTTCAGCGGGGGGACTGGATGTGGCTGGTACCTCCTCTCCGGTGATGTTGAGTGGGGGTCCTGTGGGGATGTCAATGCAGTGCTATTGTATCTGTATATGCCATCTTGTGCATGGATATGTTTCCCTCTATGGTTGTTATTAGCAAGGCAGCTTTGGTTTGTGTAAGCTGTGCTTGGTTTGGCTAAGTGATTGTCACTAGTCTGCATGCTGTGGTGATGAGTGTCCATGCAGGTCTGTGATGGGGGTCCATGCATTGGTGTTGCATGCAGGGCTTGGGATGGGTGGGTTGTGGTATTGGGGTATATGTGAGGTGGTGGGGTAATGGGGTGAGGGTAGGGGTTGTTGTTTGTGATGGCATGCAGGTAGGGTGGGGGATACAGTAGTAAAGATTTGACTTACCAGAGTCCAGTCCTCCTGCTACTCCTGTGAGGCCCTCAGGATGCATGATTTCCAAGACTTGCTCCTCCCATGTTGTTAGTTTGGGGGAAGAGGTGGTGGTCCACCGCCAGTCCTCTGTACAGCTACCTGGTGTCTTGCTACCACAGAACGCACCTTCCCCCATAGGTCGTTCCATCTCTTCCTGATGTCATCCCTTGTTCTTGGGTGCTGTCCCACGGCATTGACCCTGTCCACGACTCTCCGCCATAGCTCCATCTTCATTGCAATAGATGTCTGCTGCACTTGTGATCCAAATAGCTGTGGCTCTACCCGGATGATTTCCTCCACCATGACCCTTAGCTCCTCCTCTGAGAACCTGGGGTGTCTTTGAGAACCTGGGGTGTCTTTGTCGTGCCTTGGGTGTAGTGTGAGTGGTATGTGTGAGGGTGTGTCGGGTGATGTGTTGGGGTGTGTGCTGTGAGGTGCGTGGATGGAGTATGGGTAATGGTGTTTTGTGGCTCAGATTCAATGGGTGCTCCTGGCTAGTCTCTCTCTCACTTGCCAAAATGTTTGAGTCGTAAAGGGTTGTGTGCATGTGTGTCAGGTGTGTGTAGTTTGAATCGTCTAATGTGGTGTAGTTTTGTGTGTGTGTGTATTTTGAGCACGGCGGTCTGTACCGTCAATTGTTTATCACGGTTGAATGTCCGCTGCGGTGATTTGTGGGTCATGATACTGTGGGCGTATTTCTGTTGGCATAACGGTGTGGGCTTTGCTACTGCCAGTTTATCACTGACCTTTGGGCTGGCGGACTTGTGTGGGTGTCTGTATAGTGGCGGATTTCTATGTGTGGGTCCTAATACCTGTAGCGGTGTACCGCCGTGGTCACAGTATGTTGGCGGCAGTCAGCATGGCGGTAAGTGGCACTTACTGCCAATGTTGTAATGAGGGCCATAGTAATGTGTTTTATATGTCCTGACAGTAAAATACTGCTAAACTCATTTTTCACTATTGCAAGGGATCTCCCTCTGATAGGTTAACATGGGGACTACCTTTAAATATGATTAAATCGTACATTGCCTTTGGGAGCGGATGGACATTTGGAGTTTGGGGTCTCTGAGCTCACAATTTAAAAACACATCTTTTAGTAAAGTTGATTTTAAGATTGTGTGTTTGAAAAGGACACTTTTAGAAAGTGAGCATTTTCTTGCTTATACCATTTCTGTGACTCTGCCTGTTTGTGGATTCTCTGTCTGGGTCAGTTTGACAGTTGGGCTGGTTTCACCTCACACTAGACAGTAACACAAAGGGAGCTGGGGTGTAGTCTTCATTTACTGATGCGCCATCTGTGCTAGGAGGGAGGGAAGGAGTGGTCACTCACACCTGAAAGGGCTGTGCCTGTCCTCACACAATGCAGTCTCCAACCGCCTGGTGAGTGTCTGGGGCCTGGCCTGGGCAAGGCAGGATTTCACATTTAAAAGAGACTTTACTTTGAAGTAGGCCTACTTTAAAGGAGATATTGAATATAAGAAGGGCACCCAAAACCACAGACTTTAGAACACTTCTGGAAACCAAGAGGAACCTCTGCCTGGAGAAGAGCTGAGGAAGAAGAGCTGCCCTGCCTGTTACTGTGCTTTGTGGAGCTATCCTGCAGTTGCTGCTTCTGCCAGAGTAGGAGGGCCAAGATTGGACTTTGTGTGCCTTCCATCTTGAGAAGATCTCCAAGTGCTTGATTTAGAGCTCGCCTCCTGCTGTTTGAAGTCTCAGGGACAGCAAAGACTTCTCTCTGCCAGCACCTGGAGTCTCTGGAGAGACTCCTACTCTGCCCTGTGGTGACCATCCAGTTCTTGGGACCCTGAGAGGAAACGTGACCGAAGAATCGACGCACGGAGCTGTATAAACTGCGCTGCGTGGTTTTCGGATCATCGTGCGGCTGGATTTCCTACACAAGCACCGATGGGCATGTAAAAACAACGCAAGGCCTGCCCGGACCCGTGAGCGCTGATCGGATCGACGCATCACTCTCCTGCAGAGAGAAGGAACAACGCACCCTGACCAGACAAAAGGAGAAACGACGCAAGGTCCCGCTCGTGAATGGAATCGACGCATTGCAAGCCCTTTTTGATGCACACTCGCCCGTGCGGGGTTATTTTTGATGCATCCAAGGTACATTTTCACACTAACATCGTTAGTGTGTGTTTTAAACTACATAAAGACTCGTTTTGCTTTTTAATTGATAACTTCACTTGTGTAATGTAGATTTTTGTCATTTTGGTATGTTTATTTTTAGAAAAATATTTTCTACTTTTCTAAACTGGTGTTGTGTAATTTTGTAGTGTTTTCATTAAGTCACTGAGTGTGCTGGTACAAATACTTTACACTTATCGCTCAGAAGTTAAGCCTACTGCTCTGCCAAGCTACCAAGGGGGTAAGCAGGAGTCAGCTGAGGGTGATTCTCATTCACCCTGACTAGAGTGAGGTCCCTTGCTTGAACAGGGGGTAACCTGACTGTCAACCAAAGACCAGATTTCTAACAAAAGGAAACTTAAACTATGTCAAACACCTAAACTAAACTAACCTATCCTAACTATATATTACCCACAACTGGCCCTAAATACCCTAAGCTAAACTTACTTACCACATGTAACTAAACACTCTAAACATCAACCCACCACCCCCCCCATATGAAGGGGCACGTGTAGGACAAAATATACTAACCTAAAAAACATACTAACTGATCCTAAACAAATATATTTTTTTTGTTCATTTTTTTTTTTATTTATTTTTAAAATACACATAAACCCCAACATCAACCACAAACAAACATGTAATAATATAACTCCCCTACCCCCATCTCACTTATCCTAACTAAACTAACAACCTACGCTAACCTATCACTAAGCCCCCTAAACCCACTAAAAAAAAGTATGAGGAAAGAGGAGGGAGGAGGGAGGGAACAGAATTAGGAGTGAGGAACAATAAATTCAAAGATTGGCCCTCCTCAGGATTTTTTTTATCGCTCGCAGTCTCCTGCTGTAGACTGTCCATGAGGCGCAACATACGTTGCATGTCACGTTGGAGGTTGCAGAAATCTGCCATGTCCATTACTCCAGCTGTGGTGGTCTGAGTAACACTTGATGTTGCAGGTGCCATGGTTGGAGGTGGTGGTGCAGATGGTGCTGCTGTTGGGCCTTGTGCTGACGAGGTTGAGGGACTAGCTGGAGTGGCTGTCATCCCAGTGTCCACTGTGCTTGGAGTTGGTGTGGCGGCAGCTGTTGTGGCCAATGCTGCCCCCCCTTGGCTAAATGCCCTCCATGCCCCTGTGACTACTGCCTAGCCATCATACGGTACCGAGCCTCCACATCGAGGATGTGTTGGTACCGCACTGCCCATCTCTGAAATTCACGGATTTCCTCTGCATTCATGTGAGCAGTTGTAAAAATAGAGACTGGCAAACATTAGTGACATCATTGTGTGATACATGTACAGATGATAATCCAACACTTCCTCACAAAAAGCACATGCAGTCCAAATCATAGTACAGATGATAGAATGTCCCTGAGGAATGACAAGCCAATGCAGCCTACCCACATCAACTATCTAACAACACAGCAATGCACAACAGGGTGTGTACTTAATTAAATGATCTGTGCATATATGTACTGCTATTCATCACATAACAAATGCCGCAAGTACTCAACATGTGGCAGGCCAACTAATCCCTATCTTCTGGATCAAATTCCAGGCACACAAGACCTGTGATTTTTTTTTTATGGAACTGGCAGGATGGTATGCAGTTGGTAATCATAAGAGGGCATTGTAGTTTGGCACACGTGAATGCTTGAATTACATGTCTGTCATCTACACTTTGACCATCACACCTAGCTACATATATTTCCTCCCCCTAACCCTGTGCCACAGGGGGGTGGGCATGCAATACATATTTTCAACCATCAAGGACAACTACGAAGCTTTGTTCAGCTGTACATGGATTTAGTCAGTCTACCACAGGTAAGGAGGCCTGCCAACTAGGATTGAGTCAACCACTGGACAATCACATCTACATTCATGTTTCTATTTGTGGACAACCATCAACATCAGATCTCACTGACACATTTCCTAAATCAACCACATTGATGCAAGCACCCATCTGGCCTTGACCTGCATGCACGCCTATGACATATCACTCAAGTGCCACGTAAATGGAGTACAACATGTGAAGCTAGATGCTGTGGGACAGTCACCCATAGAGTCCTACATCTTCATTACTTAACAGGGATGCGCAAGTTGGTGTGTAAAACTGATGCATCACTGTTCTGTGTGAATTAGGGTATGACTTGCTGACTAAATTATGATACTGGCCACCTCCAAATCAATTTTAGGCATACATGTGGAGACAAATCACCTTGTTCACCTGCCCATGCCTATTCTGCAGCACTCGACTCCCAATATATGACTCTCTGCCAGTGAATGTCTAACTCTTCCATGGAACACTATGTCAACCTCTTGTCAAGTCACATATCAGATCATGTGCCAGTTCATCATATCTTGCAGTCCAACACAGAGGAGTCAATCACTCAACAGCTGCAAACACAACACAGGACAAACATGTGGTGTAAGGGGCTGGTCCACCTGTAAAACATGGAAGGGTTATATGTGTTTAATGTCTGCTCACTGTACAAAAGTTGGAACCACAAATTACTGTGTGTGACATTTTATATGATGCACATCAGACATGTAGACCCCCCAACAGACATACCACTGCAAACATGCATTGAAACTGTCACTCCAGTGAATGATAGACACACATATGTACACATGCACTGGCCCTAACAATCATGTGGTGCCAAACATGATTATTCAATTTTGTGCTTAATAGATTCCAGATGGTACTCAAATTCATCTTTTGTAATTGGGAGACACATGCAATGCCACATTCCTGGGGCACTGCAATACCAGTGACTCAGGTATTGTGGCTTGTGCATCAAGGGACAATGAGTATCTGTTTGATGGTCATGTGAGTTGATTTGCTTTCAGGAATTATTGTGCTTTCAGTGGTCCATAATAGGTGTGCCAGTGTTGTATGTAGGTTACATATGCCACATTGGCAGTGAACCCTAAGCCGTATATGCCCCCTATGGCAACATGATGGCAGGGATCCTGTGTGTTACTTGATGACAATGTTACGTTAAGCATGGATTGGCCACTTTTCTGATTCAAAACTGCAAAATGATGCATGCTGACAGCGTCTTAGTTCATCATCGTTGACAGAATGCATGGGCACAGGTGTAGTCATTGCAACAGAAATGTGTTACTCTGGGCCATGTGTACCTATATCAGGTATTGTAAATCACACATTTCCAGAGTCAGCAACTTACAATTGGCAAGTTGGGTGATCAGTGGTAGTACACCCGAACTGACACTGTCCGCTAATAAAAAAAAGGGTAGCAAATTTCCTACTTCTGCAATCATGAGGTAGGTCTCTATTTGAAAACACCTCAGAAATGGCGGCATTCACAGGAATGCTGGCCTGCTGAGCTCAGCAGACCACCGTGTCTGTGACTGCCTTCATACTGAGAAGTTTACATTTGTAGGAATGCTGCAATATTTCAGCAGGGGTGTACCAAAAGTAATTTAACAACCTATTTCTTCACTAAAATAGTATCATGGAAACAGTCAGTGGTCCCTTGCACAACATCATGCTCAAAAAATAGTTTGTGACCATGCATTCACAAAGATGAGGGATCCCATGCTGACCCTTTCACTTTAGAAAATGGGTTGGCACCAAAGTGACACAGATGGTAACTGCACTAGCAGAGGGTGAAAGGGGCACACCAGCCACACAAGTGCCCGTAGCTCCTCCTCACCCATGAACCCCAGCAGTGGCCTTCCTGACATCACACCAAAACAGTAAATCAAAAGTAACAAGGGAAAAGCAGGGAAAGGAGGTAGAAAAAGGAAATTTATCTAACCCAAAGACAGCCCAAAACTACCCCAACTAATACTACCCACAAACAGACTCCCAACAGTACAAAGGCAAATCTGAATACAATTGATGACACAAATACACTTACACATGATACAAAAGACACTTACCAAACACCAAAAGACAATATAAAGAGCACACAGGAGATAAAATCACAATATTCACAGAGAGACAACCAAAAACACAGCCACACAGTCTAGAATAATCACAGACTGCAAAGTGAAAGTGAAAGTACACCCACTGTACAATTTCTGCAAACAGGATTTCCTATCACATCACTTCCTGTCTCATTTGCAGCCCGTTTTTTGTCTTGCATGTACATTTTTTACGCTTACGAGGTTTGCGTCAATATTTTTTTATACATATGTGTTAAAATCCCACACACTCATGGATTAATACATTTTTAATGGATATCCACATGCCTGGGGTGCGCTGGTGGAATTAACGCTAGGGTCCAATTGATGTGCCTGAGCATCATATTTTAATGCATATGCATCATTTTTAACGCACATGTGTCATTTTTTGACATATATGCATCTTTTTTGGATGCGTTTGCGTCAAAAATTCTGTCTTAAAATGTGTTTGCGTCATTTTTCTAATTGTAACATGCATGGAGCCTATAACTAGACTAAGATAGGATGGTATGACCTGCAGTGTGTGTTCTAGTGTTTGGGCTCATGTGGCAGACCACACTACTCATATTGTTGTGCAGGATTAGCTCTCTTAACTGACGCAACAGCAGCACAAACTTTGGAAATTAAATTGGATTTTTCAAGTTTGCGCAGGTGTTGCATCAATAGAGGACAGCAAGGCTACGTTACTAAAAAATGAATTGTGGCCTGTGTGTTTTGTATGTGAATTGTCTGTTAAAATTATTTGTGTGCCTCTGTGGGAATGGCATGCAAAACATTTGGCATTATGTTCATGTATGAATGTGTTACAAATGGGTATAACCATCCGATGCCAATCAATGAGGTACATCAGTCATGATATGTGTTTGTAATATATGTTGCCTCTTATGCTGTGTGTAATTGCTTGACATTGGGGAGAATACATTTCCCATGACTAACTATACACAGGAAAGATCAGGGACGGCTGATGAGGGCTATGTCAGATATGTTACCCCTCACATCTCATGAAATGTTGGCTACCACTTCATGGTCACTTGTGTGTACACTACCCATGAGTCAGCATTTGAACATGCTAGGTAGGCACAGTGTTTGTGACACAGAGTATCAAATCCAATCATAACATTGTTATATATACCACAGTTTGATTAATGTAAATGACCTATGTTTCTCCTCTGGCTGTGGTGCAACAGCAGACCATGCTGCATGTGTTCACATATTTCCAGTGGTTCATTGCACAAAAGTGTTCAGTTCAAGTGTGTGGCCATGTGTAGCCTGTGTCAGTATTGGCTTCCATGGTGTAACAGTTACGTGCAGGTCTAGTCAGGAGTCTGTGGAGCCAACCCTTGAATTAACCGGGTATCATTCAAAGCAGATTTGACCTAAAGCCAAAGATCAGTTAATGGCATACAAGGGAATAGGGCAGCTATGGTACAGCAGATATTTCAGAAGGCTGACGACAGAGCAACCTTGGTGTGGTCAAACACATTTTGGATCAGTAATGGAAAAACAGGCAGGTTTCATCACTACATTTGTACACAGGGTAGGGCTCTAAAATTCCCACCGTAACAAGGAACATTAGTGCCTCTGTACAGATTAATCTCACAGCTAGACATCACGCAAGCCCCATCAAAAGATGGCGGCAGAAGTGAATCTGTGTCTGGACCGTCAGGGCACAAACGTATTGTCCTTAGCAGCCCTTGTTTGTTGGTCTGGAGGCACAGTACCAAATCCAGGCATGCAGCCATAGCACACTGTCACTGTTTGGCACTAATGAATCCATGCAAAACCAGACAAGGGATGGGGGCTGGATTTCTCCCCTTTGAAAACATGCCCCAGAAGAAAATAAGATAAGAAAACAAATTAAACTATTCTATACATTTGAGGACTGATCGTAGACCTATCAGACACAATACCCCTAGAGGAAACGGAGGGCATGGAAACCAATTATGAGGCAAATGTAGCCACAGGGAACGTCTCTGGTTAACGCAAAGACTGGAACCAGTCTGGCTAACAGGATGCAGGCTCTGTCAGGAACAAACATGAGCAAGGCAAATACACAGTGAGCAGAGTCTGACTGGAACAAGCAGGAACAACACTGTGGAAGCAAAGAGCAGTTTCTGGTGTAATCTGCACTGTTACACAATCCCACTAGGGCTCTGGTACATACAGGATTTGTACTCCAATGCAGAGCAAGGAGATTCAGGAAATGGCAGCTTCTAAGCAGTTCCAGGCAGCAGCAAGGGCAGGGCAAAGTCAAATGGCTGGGCTGCATGAGAGTGCTCACAGGTGTGTGCAGCTTCAGTCTCTAACAAGACCTGGAGTTGAGAATCCAGTATAAGGGGTCAACCGGACCTTTCACATGGGAAGCAATGGACAGCAGATTACAGGTCCTATCGACAATCAGGCAGTGTATTATGGGACCTGAAGTCCATGCAGACTGATGAACTAGAACTATGGCATGCAATACTGAAGAGGGAAGCACACAGGAGTCAGAATGGGAGTCTGGGTGAGTGTAGATGATGAGTCCCAGGGTACAGATAGTCCATTTACAGCACCCCCTAGAGAAGGGTGGGCAGAGACTTAAAACATGGCAGTGGCAGGACTTATTACCTGGGATGGACTGCACAGGGCATGTCTTGTGAGCAATGCTTGTCATACCTAGGGTACTCGTGCTATCCATTTTCAGGTTTGATGCACTTCTTGTCACACATGCTCCTTGCAGAGATAGCTGATGTCACACTTACTGCTGTCAAGGGTCTAGTCATACATTCATGTTACCAATGCAATTGCACATTCACTGCCTCATATATGATGCATTTTTTTTACCTTCAGATTGATGGTGTCTTAGTTGGGTGTCATATGCTGCAATGGACCATGTTGGCAACATGGATGTGTCTCATAGCTGTGGTCCTATGAAATTGCCCTTCAAATGTGAAATAGACAGGATGTATTTCATAAAAACTGTGTGTCATGTTGCTGTACATTCATACCCATCAAATGTGATGTGGCATTTGAAGTATGCAAATTTGTCTTTCTGCAATGTTCCATGAGGCAATAGTCTGATTAGGATTCCAAGAGATCATGTGATGCATAAATAATTACCCAGAGCATGATTGAGTGATGAAGTGAGGTGTTTAATTCCATATCATAACAAAGTGGTAATAGTGACTATAGTTGGAAAAAAATTGTACTATCTGTTGTCTGCGACGCATTCCTGCAGCTGTGTCAGGATGCTCCCCCTCATTTTCCCGGGCAGCATCCTCCTCCTCCTCCTCTTCAGGCAGTTGTTGTTCAGCTTCATATAGGGGAATGTTCCTCCTAACACAAATGTTGTGCAGGATGGCACAGGTCAAAATGATCTTGCAGACCATTTCTGGGGAATATAGGAGGCTGCCTCTGGTGATGTCCAGGCACCTGAATCTGGACTTCAGGATGCCAAAAGTCCATTCAACTATGCTGCGTGTCCTACGATGTGCCCCATTATAGGCACACTCTGCTGCAGTGCTTAGGTTGGCAAATAGGATCAGGATCCATGGCTGGCTCCCGTAACCCTGATCAGCTGAAAGAGAAAATGGGGGAAAGTATTTTGTTGTTGTTTGCACCAGGAATGTCACTTTGCATGGCAGTTGTTATCTTGTGTTGTCTGTGACTTATATGTGTTTGTGGTATTGTGTGGGATCCTAGGCTTCTGTGAGGTTCTCTCTGCATTGGTTGTTTGACTAGCAAAACTGGTGTTTGGCTAATTGACCTGATATCTCTGGCATTTTTAGAAGCTTGTAGTTCAGTGTCTCCCATGCGTTATGTAGTGAGAAAGATGTGTCCGTTTACATTCACTGGAGGTGACATGATACTTCCACACACACAATAGATTCCACTGTGGTGGTAACATGGTTGTACTACATGGCCTGGACATCCCATCCAATTAGACAAATGTAATTGCAGGTGAAATGCAACAGTGAGGCCCTTTGATTTGCCGGAGTGACAATGCACAACACATCTCCACAAGTTGGCAGCATTGAAGTATTCAGTATTGACAAGGCACTATTATCCCATGTGTGACTAGTTCTATGCAAACCTGTTTTTGTTCCCTCACCTAGTTGGCTCATGTGCAACTGTGCACCTACACTACTGACTTGCTCCAGGTGAGCTGGCTAACTTGGTTGTTGGAGTGAAGGATTTAGTGTAGGAAGGTCCATCTCCCTGTACATCTGTTATGTATATGGGGAATTGTCTCATTCAGTATGTGTAGCAGTGTGCACTTTGCATTAGTGTCACATCAACATTTTTTCATTGCACAGTCCACGTCCTTATTGCTAGCTGGCAAGGTCACCCTAGGGGTGATGTGGGATGTTGGTACTGCCTCAATAGTTCCATGTCACATTAATTTGAGTCCGCATCATCTTGCTATATGTCTCATGGTGTTTGACCTGCAGCAACACACATTACACACCCCTTACACAGGACGTATTGCTTGGAAGGGTGTGGGATTGACTGTGGCCTTATGTGATATTGAATGGTTCATCTTCCAAGTTGTACTGCCAGTTAAGGCCATGCCATTGTCACTGTGTGGTTTTAAATTGTCCCCTTGTGGCTCTAGAGTGGCATCTATTGTTATTTGCAGCCGTAATTTGTCCATAGGTGTGGATCCCATTGGGTCAGGATATCAAACATGACTACCAGTGTCACACCTCAGTGTCTTCCTGGCCATGTGTCAATGTAGTGGTGTATGTCTTGTGTGTCTTAAAGGGTTGCTGTGCTGTGTAAATTACTAGGTTTCTGGACTTACCAACAAGAAGGACATTGCCATATCGTCCATCCTGGAAGTGCCGATTGATGGTGCTGTGGCGGAAGACGAAGGAATCATGTACACTACCAGGATACTTTGCCATGATGATGGTGAACAATCCCTGATGATCAACATTGGCCTGCACATTGATGGAGTGTGTGTGCTTTCTGTTGCGGTATAGGTGCTCGGTTGCAGCAGGTGGCACAATCTGGACATGTGTGCAGTCAATGGCACCAAGCACGTGTGGGAAGCCATTAATTTGATAAAACCCCTGTTTGGTCTCCTGCTGCTTCTACTGTGTGTTGGGGAAGCTGATCTAGCGGGGTATGAGGGAGATGATGGCATCAAGTACCTTCAGAAGGAAGGCGGAGAATGAGGGCTGTGGGACCCCAGCAACCAGGGCACCAGTAGTTTGAAATGAGCCACTTGCCAACATGTGCAGGACAGCTAGCAGCTTGGTCTCCGGTGGAATAATGTGGGGTGTCTGCAAGCTGACTGCTAACTGTGGCTCAGTTTGGAGCAGCAGCTGCTGTATGGCTTGCCAGTTGAGTCTGTACCTCTCGATGATATCATGTTCCCTGAGGCCCAGGAGGGTTGTCCTGGTCCTGAATAGCCTCTCCTGCCTTCTGCGTTGCCTTTGGGGTCCACATTGATGTGGTGGTAGCTGCTGCTGTTGGTCCTGTGCTCTGCGTCTACTGGCATGCTCCATGAGTAGCACCTCCATGTTGTCCTACTTGAGCAATGATGCTGCTTGTGTGAGTTTTCCTTAAGTAGTGATGTGTTTGCCCCATTTTAACACCTGCCCTGACCCAGATGTTAAAATTTGACGCAAATCGGGATTTGCGTAATTTTCCAGCTCCGCCTCCCATCCATGCGTCATTTTTGCCCGGTTGGATAAATATGGCGCATGGGTGTTTGAGTAATTTTTTGGACAGGAACGCCTACCTTGCATCTCATTGATGCAAGGCGGTTTCACGCATCTAGAAAATGGCGCACACTCTGATATTTTGACGCTAGACAGCTACAACATTCGTCAGGGGAGATTCATGGGGGTACGCATCACCGGGATCTCCCCAAAACCGCCATGGAATGGGTGGCGAGCACAGAGGGTCCAAACCATGCATCCTATCCGCCCACCATCTTAAGTCCGCCCAGTGATTTTGTTTTTTAACAGTCTTGGTGTCAGTTTAAAGATAGAAATATAATCTATTTTAATAAATTGGTGTTGGATTTTTATTGTGTTTTGTGTTTTACTTATTTACTGTTTTGTGATTTTTAAATGCTTTACACACCTGTCTCCTAAGTTAAGCCTTGATGCTTGTTCCCAAGCTACCAAGGGTTGAGCTGGGTTTAATTTATGGAGACCTAACTGGACCTACGGGGGATTAGTTGCCTATTGCTAAGTTTAGGTATTTACTTGCCCTTACCAATAATCCACTTTCCAACAGCATGCATCTGTAATTGGTGAACTATCCAAGTACTCAAAACTGTCTTGTGCAATAATCGGCAATTAAAAGAAATAAACTGGTTAATAGAAATGTGACATCACTAGGTAGACAATATCTTTTGAAATGGTTCCCTGTTTTTCTTTTCCAAATACGCAGGCGGGAAACCTTCTAGTTCTGGCTCTATGGATGTTTAAACACAGAACAACACAGAAATATGTAGTATAAAAGTGCCAGGCCGGTAGCTATGAAGAATGTTAGGAAGAAAAGTTAAAAAAAGAAGAAAGAAGTACGAGGTTTTGTAATAAAGCTTTAAGCAGTTGATGACATGCATGTCCTTGACTACAAAGCTAATAATTCTATTCAAGTGTATTGCACGAGTGAGCCACAACGTATGGTTTCTTGCTGCCCCCCAACCCTTCAGGCATCCATGTGCACGGGTATCTTTGTATAGTCCATGAATTTTAGAGCTTGAAGCCCTGACTAAATTACAGCATCTGGCAGACTATTTAGAAGTTTTATCTAGGTTTCATCTAGGTGGTGTATTGTCTTTGGTTAGCTCTGCTCATCTCTCCCATGCACTCCCACCAACACTGTCACCTTTCCATCACTCTCACTGCCTCCTCTCATCTCTCCCTCACACTCCCACTGACCAAGTCATCTCTCACTCACAATCCCACTGCCCCCTCTCATCTCTCCCACACACTTCCAGCAACTCTGTCATCTTTCCCCCACACCTCCAATGCCCCTCTCATGTCTCTCTCACACTCCCCTCTCATCTCATACTTCCACTGCCCCATCTCATCCTTGCTCACACTCCTTGTCTCCTCTCTGTACTTCCTACACACAAATACTGCCTTCCGGCAACTCCTCACTCTGTGCACTCGTCCACTTCTTGCCACCCCCCCTTCTTTGGGTGCCTGACCACTCATATTGGTACTGCTCTCACTTATATAAAAAAAATTGGAAGATGTGCACAACCTGTCTCTTTCCTTTGCTCACTCTGTCAGCTCACATGCCATTCTCGGTCCGGTGCCCAACCTCAATGCCCTGCTGTCCACTGGTGGGTGGTCATTGCCTCTCTGAACACCTTCCTTACTTTGAGGTTAATAAGGTTTCTTTGGGAAGAGTAACCAGTCCCTCTCTCATGCACTCTTCCCACCTCTCTCATGTGGTTGACTTCAGGTCTTCGAGCACGGTTTCTTTCCCGTGCCTTTTCAACGTTTCAAGGTTCTCGTCCCTCAATCCCACACCCTCCTACTTTTCTTGGGGTGTCTTCTGCATGCACAGGCATCCCGTCTTCATGCATCTGTTGCCTGCTCTTCCCTTATTTCTATCTCACACAATCTTTCTGCTCCTATTTCTGGAGTTCACTCACCACCTCGCACACAAACTACCTATCCCTCTCAGTCATCATGTCTACCTATTCTGTGCAGCTCTCACCCCTTTCTATGCATCATACCTTGTCAAAGTGGGCGGGATTGGAGGGGAACAACGTGTCCATACTTTTATAGTTTATGAAACACTGTTTCCCTACTTTTTGTAAAACGATAACCATCCTGGGATGGGTAAATCCAACAGTTCAAATGCTTCAGCAGTTTAAATGCCTCAGATGAAGTGTCATTCAGTGAGTTTTCTGTGTAGTGAAACCAAAGCTGGGCGGACAGGTAAAGAAGCCTTCCTACCAGGGTGCCTGCTTGCCTGAAAGAAATGCAAATGTGAGCTACAAGTTAATCTCCAAATCTAAAGGATGCTTTGCAACCGCTGGTACTTGCTTTAATTGACCTAATCACCCAAAGATTTGTGATGACAAAGATTTTTTCTTTTTGAAAGGTAGTGCAGAGAGTTAACAACTGGCCTGTGAAGCATGTGCTTTTAATTGTAAATGTATTTATATAGCGCTTACTACACCAGAAGATGTTGAAAGGACTGTAATGTAAAATAAATTGCACTACGTACATTCTGGGTATTACTAAAATCTGTATTTTCGAAGAACCATTTTATCTTAAATATTTTGCAGCACTCTATCTTATACTGTGTGCAATGCACGTTTAAAATAATGAATTACATATTCATAGTGCTTTCAGTCACAGGCTGTGACATTGTAGCACTAAAATACACAAGTCACTTTTCTCCACTACAGCAATCAAGACTTAGGCCATCATTACAACCCTGGCAGTCAGTGATAAAGCTGCAGTAATACCGCCAACAAGCTGGAGGTAAAAAAAAATGGAATTATGACCACGGCGGAAACCGCCAACACAGACAGCCACTTTAACACACCGACCACCACGGCGGTAGCAACAAGCACCACGGTAGTAACCGCCAACAGCCAGGCAGAAGACAATGTACCGCCCACTGTATTACAACAGGCCTATCCGCCACCTTTTCCGGGCGGTACCAATGACATCAAAAGCACGGCGGAAACAGAACACAGAAGGCAAAGGACTCGCCTCTGGACACTCAGGGAAGAACCACGCCACCATGGAGCCCGAACTGCAGATGTTCCCCATGCTGGTCTACCTCCTCCTACAGCAGGAATACCATGCCGGCGACAACGGCCACGGTGAGTACTGCCACCTAGCACACAGGGGAGGGGGGAGGAAAAACAGAGTGATACACACATGCAACACGCAACACCCATACCCCCAACAACATACACACAAACTGATGCAACAACATTACACATCCACCCCGTACCCCCCAGGAATAATGCAAGGACAAAATGATTTGAAGAAAGTGAGTGTAATAAGATAAAAATCCAGAAAAAAGTCCTCTAAATTGAAAACAGTATTTACAGATATACAAATGGAGGGACACTGCCCAGTCCATAAGGTCCGTGGGCCACAGGGCCACATCACATAGGCCAAGGCCCCACTTGACTCCTGCATCAACACGGAGAGAACACTGATGGAGCATCAGGTCAAAAATACACAGGCACCTCAGGGGGATTTGGAATGGGGGGCACCTCAGCCGGAAGATGGTACAACGCCACTTGTCCTGGAGGGGGCAACATGCCCTGTGTGATGTCCTGGGGAGTGCAAAGCCACAGTCTCTCTAGTGGGTGGTTTGCCCACTGCTTGGTCCTGGGGAGTGTAATGCCACAGTCTCTCTAGTCGGTGGTTTGCCCACTGCTTGGTCCTGGAGAGTGCAAAGCCACAGTCTCTCAAGTGGGTGGTTTGCCCACTGCTTGGTCATGGGGAGTGAAGGCCACAGTCTCTAAAGTGGATGGTTTGCCCACTGGTTCTGGAGGGGGCCTTGTGCCTTGTGTGCTTCAACCTAGCATGGATGCGGTGAGTGGATGCCTTCTTCTACTGGTTCTGGAGGTGGCCTTGTGCCCTGGGTGCTTCATCCTGGTAAGGATGCGGTGAGTAGAGGCCTTCTTCCACTGGTTCTGGAGGGGGCATTGTGCCCTGTGTGCTTCATCCTGGCAAGGATGCGGTGAGTGGATGTCTTCTTCCACTGGTTCTGGAGGGGGCATTGTGCCCTGTAATGCAGATCTTTGGGAGTGCAAGGTGACAGTCTCTCACCTTGGTGTCACGGCGACAGGATTTTCAGGGGCCAGTACGCACTACAGTCCATAGAGGCAGTAATACACACTGCCCGCCGGAGGTGATGGCTGCTCAGTGGTGGCAGTGGCGGGGCTGGTGTCGGCGCTGCCAGTGGTCGAGGGAGGCTCCTGCCCGTCTCCTGCTGCCTCAGATGGCTGCCCACTGGGGCTGCTGCTGGTGGCAGTGGTGCTGATGACGGAGCAGGTGGCGGTGCTGGTGGCGGTGCTGGTGGCGGTGCAGGTGGCAGTGCTGATGGCGGTGCTGCTGTCGGTGTTAGCAGTTGTGGGGGGAGGCTCCTGCCCTTCCCCTGCAGCCTCGGCATGCTGCCCACTGGGGCTGCTGCTGCTGGCAGTGGTGCTGGTGCCGGTGCAGGTGGCGGTGCTAGTGGCGGTGCTGATGGCGATGCTGGTGTTCGTGCTAGCAGTGGTGGGGGAGGCTCCTGCCCTTCCCCTGTAGCCTCGGATGGCTGCCCACTGGGGCTGCTGCTGTTGGCAGTGCTGCTGGTGGCGGTGCTGGTGCAGGTGGCGGTGCTGATGGCGGTGCTGGTGTCGGTGCGGCCAGTGGGGGGGTGGAGGCTCCTGCCCTTCCCCTGAAGCCTCCGACGGAAGAAGTGCCATGGTTGGTTTTGTGGGCTCAGATTTTGTCACAGCACCAGGCCTCCTGTCCCTCCTACCTGCAGGGGCAGGCCCTTTGCCCTTGCCGTGTGGTGGTGCCTCCTTGCCCTTGCTGTGTGGTGGTGCCTCCTTGCCGCCTGGTGTTGCCTCCTTGCCCTTGCCTTCTGGTGGTGCCTCCTTGCCTTCTGGTGGTGCCTCCTTGTTGCCCTTGCCCTTGCTGTGTGGTGGTGCCACCTTGCCCTTGCCTTTGTTATGTGGTTGTGCCACCTTGCCCTTTCCCTTGGCAGCTGGTGCAGGCACACTGCCAGTGCTGATGGGCGTCTCCTCGGAGCCTGTCACACCTGCAGTAGCTGCCAAAACTACAGTGGCAGTAGATTGGGTGGCTGAGGTGCTGGCCTGGGTTCTGCCCACCCTTGCCTGACATGAAGGACGAAGGGGGGTAGGGAAGAGGTCAACGGCGGAGAGGAAAAGCTTCTTAGGGACACTAGGGCAGGATGAGGGCAAAGGTTTGGGAGTGGAGGAAGAGGGAGTGGTTGTAGGAGGTGTTTATCTGCTGTGTTTGGGTGCAGGTGCATGGGTTGGATACTGCTGTGAGGTGGATGGCTGTTGGGTGTCTGAGTGCTTGCGTTTGTGTAATTTGGGAGGAGGAAGCACAGACACAGTGGGAGAGGACACAGGGGACGTGTGCATGGATGTGGGGGTGGTGACTGCCAGTGAGGGGCTTGTACTGATAGGTGTTATGGTGAAGGAGGCATGGGGGTGTGGATGTGGTGCATGCAGGTGTGAGTGGAGATGCTACTGGGAGGGAGGTGGACGAGGAGGAGGAGGGGGACACAGTGGAGGCAGTGGATGTTGTTGTGTCAGCATCTGGATGGTGTTTGTGTGAGTGCCTGTGGGATGATGTGTGGTGCTTGTGTTTGCCTGAACCACTCCTGTGTGGTGTGTTGGGTGCATGCTGGCCTGAATGTGTGATTGGGATAGGTTGGGGTTCAGAGGCATGGGACTGGGCAGAGGAAGTTGGAGGGGGGTAGCTAGAGACAGGAACAATGGCTGCTATCAGGGAGGAGGCCAGAGCCTGGATTGATCTCTGTTGGGCCACCACGCCAGAGGGAATGCACTCCAGGAATGCATGTGTATGTTGCAACTGCCCTGCCAGGCCATGGATGGCATTCACTATGGTTGACTGCCCAACAGAGATGGATCTCAGGAGGTCAATAACCTCCTTACTCAGGGCTAACTGGGGCAGGGCCTGAGGTGCCAGGGACGAAGGCTATTAGGGCGATGCTGGTACAGGGGTGGTGGCTGTACCTGTAGTTGGGTTGGCCACAGAGCTGTCCGCCACCACTAGGGAGCTTCCATTGGAAGAGGTATCACTCACCGAACTGTCACCGCCTGTTTCCGCCATGGTGCTCCCCTCGCCCTCTGTCCCATTGGTGCCCTCACCGTCGGTGGATTCCGCCTCCTGCGCCCTGTGGGATGCAGCTCCCTCCGTTGCCGGTGCCTCTGCTCCTCCGTCAGATGATGCTAATGCACAGAAAGACAGAATGACAAAAAAAAATGGGTGGAAAAGACAGAGGATACACTTGATCAATGGTAGCAACAACACCACCGTTGGCGTACACGACACACAGGGGACAGACAGACAGACCTACGCACTAGGCAATGCACTACCAGAAACAATGCTAGTCACCAGGCCATGGACAGTAATATCTAACGCCAGTTGCAGCATACCTAAGACCCACAAAGCCCTGCCCAGTAGTGGATGCCCACTAGCTTGTTTGGAGGTGGAGTTCATCAGGCCCTGCCCAACATGGAACCTACCCTGCAATGTCCGGCCTGGCCTAGGGGCACCAACAGGTGCACATCCCCCACCCGCAGACCACCCCACCACGTGCAAGTAGTATATTGGGAAATGTACTCACCCCCTTGTAGCTGCTGTGATGGCCTCAAGCGCCCATCCAGCTCTGGATATGCCACCACCAGTATGTGGGATATCAGGGGGGTCAGGGTTCGACAGGAACCCCTTCCTCGTTGGGAGGGGTTCCCAAGCTGGGCCTCCGCTGTCTTCCTTGCCCAGCGTCTCAGGTCTTCTGACCGTTTGAGACAGTGGGTGCTGCGCCTGCCGTAGACCCCCAGGGGCCGCACGTCCTTGGCGATGGCACACCATATACCCTTTTTCTGATGGGCGCTGACCTGCAGAGAAATAAACATAGAAAAAGGTATCAGTCATCCCGTCCGGCCTGTTATACTCATGGCCCGCCATAGCCCTCCCATCTCCTTACGCACACACATTGCCCACCATACATGCAGCATGATGCCCAGGACCCCTCAACCACCCCCTCTTACACGAGGCCCACACATACAGCACTCCATGCATTCATGCCCCATGCATCGTGCTCACAGTGTACTCACCTGTTGGTCTGGAGGCCCATACAGAAATCGGTACTGGGGTAGGACCCCATCCACTAGTCTCTCCAACTCCTCAGCGGTGAAGGCAGGGGCCCTTTCCCCAGTAACACGAGCCATGGTCGGTTCCAGACACAGGTCACAGCAGCACTTGCAATGTAGGCCCTCTCCTGTTGAAGGTCAGGTAGCAAGTGAGTGAACAGATAGAAAATGGCGGTGACATCAGCGGCAGTGTGTACCGTCACCGCCGGCATACATCACCATTGGCTACTGTAACCCATAGGGCCCAATAACAACCAATGAGGAGTTGCACGGCGGTACACGACCGCCTCCCACAACGCGCACAATGTCAGCAGCATTACCTCATTTCCACCTGTCCATCCACACAGGACAGGTGGCCGCCATTTCAGGGGCAGGCCATGGCACCTAACTGCATCACCGCACACATCGGCACATTTTGGGACTAAACATCAACATACAGTTTCTGTAACACTATGCAATGCACTGTACATTTAGGAAATGTTGAAAACTGCCCAGAGTCCCATCGTTTTGCCCCCTAGATTATAACCACTGCAGATGAATAGGAGATGGAGGCATCCCCCGTGTACAAGCCCCTGGTGGACTTGACAACAATGGAGGACAGGCAAATTATCTTCACCTACAGACTTGATAGGGCCACCATCCAAGAGCTGTGTGCTCAATTGGAGCCAGACCTGATCTCAGCTATCCGTCACCCCACTGGGATCCCCCCACTTGTGCAAGTCCTATCTGTGCTCCATTTCTTGGCAATGGGCTTCTTCCAAGTGACAGTGGGCTTGGCAGCAGGAATGACGCAGCCAATGTTCTCAAACGTGCTGACCAGAGTGTTGTCTGCCCTGATGAAACACATGCGCAGCTACATCGTTTTCCCCCAGGTGGAGGATTTGGCCACAGTGAAAGCTGATTTCTATGCAATGGGACATATCCCCAACATAATTGGAGCAATAGATTGTATACATATTGCCTTTGTCCCCCCCTGAAGAAATGAACAGGTTTTCAGAAATCGAAAGAGTTTTCACTCTATTAATGTGCAGATAGTGTGCCTGGCGGACCGGTTCATTTCCCACATCAATGCAAAGTATCCTGGGTCTGTGCATGATGCCTTTATCCTGAGGAATAGCAGCATCCCATATGTGATGGCTCAACTCCAGAGGCACTGGGTTTAGCTAATAGGTGAGCCAATGGTCCCCACCCAGTGGATGTTGGTATATGGGTGTGGGGTTGGCCCTAAGGGTTAGTGTCTGGCTAACAGGTATCCCTCGGTATTTGCAGGTGACTCTGGTTACCCCAACGTCTCATGGCTACTGACCCCAGTGAGGAATGCCAGGACAAGGGCAGAGGAACGTTACAATGAGACACATGGACAAACAAGAAGAATTATAGAGCAAACCTTTGGCTTCCTGAAGGCCAGGTTTCGTTGCCTCCCTGTGCTACTCACCCAAGAAGGTTTGCCAGTCATTGTGGCATGCTGTATGTTGCATAACCTTGCCTTGAAATGCCAGGTGCCTTGTCTGCAGGAGAATGAGGCTGGAGATGGGCGTGTGGCAGCAGTGGAGCATGTGGACAGTGATGAAGATGCGGCAGAGGATGAGGATGTGGACAACAGAACAGCAATCATTCAACAGTACTTCCAGTGACACACAAGTGAGACACTGTAACTTCACCTACCATTGCAGTTTTGTGTTGTAAGTTTTCACTGGCAGGCTGATGTTCCCACTACAATGGCCACTTACTGTACCCTTTGACTTGTCAATTCACAGATATCTGTGCCCCACTCTGGCTCCTGGTGTATTGACTGCAGCAAACTACAGGTCATACCTAAGTATACATAACTGTACGGTTAAATTACAATGTCTACAGATTGTGAAATGAATACATAGTTCAATCACTTGACAGACTAAATACTTGTATTTTTTACAAGGATGTTTATTCATGTGCTAATAAGTGAATGGGGTATTGGTGTAGGCTGGGGGTGGTGGAGGAGAGTCCAGGATACAGTTCCAACCTATTTGTATCACAGGTGCATTGTCCAAGGGGGCATAGGAAGTGGAGCAATGGCAGTTCAAGGGGGACAGGGTGACAGAGTGGGACACTAGGGTGATAATCAGGAGAGTTTTATTTCCTGGCGGGTGTTGGCAATAGTCTCTGGCTTCTGCCTGGATCGCAGGGACCGTTTGCGTGGTGGTTCTCCTTCTGCAGGGGGTGGTATGCTGGTGGCCTGTTCTTCCTGTGGTGGGGCCTCCTGTCCACTAGCGTCAGCGGAGGTGGAGGGTTGTTTATTGGTGTGGCTAGTGTCAGAAGCCCGTTGGTGAGCCACTGCCTCCCTCATAGTGTTGGCCATGTCTGCCAGCACCCCTGCAATGGTGACCAGGGTGGTGAGGATGTCCCTCAGGTCCTTCCTGCTGCCCAGTTACTGTCCCTCCTCCAGCCACTGGGTCTCCTGCAACTTGTCCAGTATCTGGCCCATTGTCTCCTGGGAATGGTGATATGCTCCCAGGATGTTGGTGACTGCCTCATGGAGAGTCGGTTCCCTGGGCCTGTCCTCCCCCTGTCGCACCGCAGTCCTCCTAGCTTCCCTGTTGTCCTGTGCCTCTGTTCCCTGAACCGTGTGCCCACTGCCACTGACCCCAGGTCCCCGATTGTCCTGTGCTTGTAGGGTGTCCTGGGTCCCTGTAGTGGTGGACACACTGCTGATTGACGTGTCCTGGGGACAGAGGTATGGGCCAGCTGGGTGGGTGCTGTGGTGGTGTTTTCTGAGGGGGGAGGCCCTGTGGTGGTATGGAACTGTGCCTGGGTAACCGACTGTCCGGAGTTCCTTGATGGGCCAGGTTGCTCATCCTGATCCAGGCGTGCAGAGCTGCTGTGGGGGTGCTGGATGTTGATGGAACCTCCTCTCCGGTGACGTTGGGTGTGGGAATTGTGGGGATGTAAATGGAGTGTTATTGTTTCTGCATGTGACATGTTGTGCATGGGTGTGTTGCCCTGTATGGTTGTGATGGCCCTGGCAGCTTTGCCTTGTGTGAGTAGTTATTTTGTGGCCTAGGTGATTCTCTCTAAAGGGCATGCTTTAGAGATGGGTGTCCATGCAGGGCTGTGAGTGATGTCCACGCATTAGTGGTGCATGCAGGGCTTAGTATTCGGATAGGTGGGGTGTGATACTGCGGTGTATGTGAGGTGGTGGGGTCATGGGGTGAGGTTAGAGGTGGGGGTTTGTGATGGCATGCAGGTAGGGGGGTGATAGTAATAGATATTTGACTTACCAGAGTCCAGTCCTCCTGCTACTCCTGCCAGGCCCTCAGGATGCAGTATTGCTGAGACTTGCTCCTCCCTTGTTGTTAGTTGTGGGGGAGGAGGTTGGGGTCCCCCGCCAGTCCTCTGTACTGCTATCTGGTGTCTGGCTACCATAGAACGCACCTTCCCCCGTAGGTCGTTCCACCTCTTCCTGATGTCATCCCTGGTTCTTGGGTGCTGTCTCATGGCGTTGACCCTGTCCACGATTCTCCGCCATAGCTCCATCTTCCTTGCGATGGATGTCTGCTGCACCTGTGATCCGAATAGCTGTGGCTCCACCCGGATGATTTCCTCCACCATGACCCTTAGCTCCTCCTCTAAGAACCTGCGGTGTCTTTGTGGTGCCATGGGTGTAGTGTGTGTGGTGTGTGTGAGGGTGTGTGGGGTGATGTGTTGGGGTGTGTGCTATGAGGTGCGTGGATGGTGTATGGGTGATGGTGTATTGTGGCTCTGGTTCTGTGGGTGCTCTTGATGTATCTCTCTGTTGTCAATTTTCTGGAGTCGTAAAGGGTTGTGGGTAGTGTGTGTGAGTTTTATATTGGTGTGGGTGTGTAGGTGTGGTGTGTGTATGTGTGTGACAGGTGTGTGTAGTTTTAATTGTCCAATGTGGTATTGTTTTGTATGTGTGTGGGTGTATTTTGAGCGCGGCAGTATCTACCGCCAATGGTTTACCGCGGTTGAATGTCCACGCAGTGATTCGTGGGTCACAATGCTGTGGGCGTAGTTCTGTTGGCGTAACGGTGTGGGTTTTGGTACCGCCAGTTTATCACTGACCTTTGGGCTGGCGGACTTGTGTGTGAGGCTGTATAGTGACGGATTGCTATGTGTGTGTCATAATATTGATAGCGGTATACTGCCACGGTCGCAGTATGTTGGCGGCAGTCAGCATGGCGGTAACTGGGACTTACCACCAATGTGATAATGAGGGCCTTAATTCTGTGGCTTTCTGGTTACAATAAACGTATTTAGAGACCCAACCCAGAAGGGAAAACTTCCACAGAAAAAAAAGTTTTTTAGGTAGAAAAACCCTGGAGAGTATAAAACGAGGGGAAAGAAAAGGGGTAAAAAGAGGGGATATAGAAAAAGAAAAAGAAAAAAGAAAACAGACAAGAAAGTTTCTAGTGTTAAAAGGAAAGAAAGGAAAAAAAGGAAGTAGAAATTATGCGCCTCATTAAGAACATGGCGGGTTGGCCCGCCATGCCGGCATTGGCGGCTGAAACCGCCAGCCGACATGGCAGGCCAACCCGCCATATTCTGAACATGGTGAGGGCCGCCATCGGCAGCTTTCACTCACCGCCAGGCTTCCGCCGTCAGGCAGCCTGGTGGTGAGTAGAAACACTGACAGTCAGGGTACCTGCGCTAGCCTGCGGATAATGTTCCCATTTCCACAAGCCTTTTCCTGGTGGGTTCATCCGCCAGGGAAAAACAGCCGGTATTGTGGCTGGTGGTCTCCCTGGGGGCCCTATTGTTCGGATACAGGTACAGGATATAACATAATAGGAGAGCAAGAAGAACAGGTTTCAGCTCTAGGAGGGGGTGGCCTATGTACCCCATATACCCCCACATGTAATGCAAGGCCCTTTTATACTGGGCCCTTTTCCACAAGGTCCCATGCCACCTCACAGGTATCCCCGCCCTTTCAAACAGTGGGGCCACCAGGGAGACCACCAAAGATAATACTGGCCTTTTTTAGGGATGGGCCAGGGACGTCCGACGGGCAGGATCAAGAAGCAGTCACAAGCCCATTGGGCACCGGATGCAGAGCAGGGGAGGATGCTGACCCGCAGTATGACAATAGAAACCTCACATGGTCGGGACACTCAGGCAGGCCCGAGCAACCACACAGCCTAATTTTAAACCTAAGTAGCCTGACCCTTACCCCTGCACAAACAAGTGTTCTGGAGAAAGGTTTAGGCTTTGTCCCTACTGCCCCGCTAGACAAATTCAAGCTATGTGTGGAGGGCAACAAATTTATAAGGAAGATCAAACTGAGATCCTACTTTGGGGACAGCTCATCTAGTGAAGGCCCCAATACTGGCGACACTGGTCTACGTAACAAATCCTCCTTCACACCACCTAGTACTCTTATTCCAATCGAGATCTTGACATTCGAACAAGCAGTTATGAAGGATATCAATGACATTAATCCTACCTCTCTGAAGGTATTTCACAATACCACTAGGGAAGAAAAGAAAGCGCTCCAAGACCTGGCCAACAATACAAGCATAGTTATTAAGCCAGCAGACAAAGGGGGCGCCCTGGTCATTCAGACTACGGACAACTACAGGAATGACTGCTAAAGAGTGCTGAGTGACACACAGAATTATGAAAAACTACAGGAAAACCCCTCGGGTTTCCTGCAAAAAAAGATTAGCAGTATGGTTGAGCAAGCACTGGCACACGACTGGATTTCCCAGAAAGGGGGTGAATTCCTGATAAACAAGAACCCAGTGACCCAATATTTATACACTATACCTACAATCCACAAAAACCCAAATCTCCACCAGGGAGAACCATTGTGTCCAGTATAAACTCAGTATTGGAGCCTTTGTCCCGTTTTGCTGATGCTTTCCTAAGGCCTATAGCTCAAAACACAGACATGTATCTGAAGGATACAAAAGATGTACTATGCCTCCTAAAAGACAGGCTGTTCAACCCCACTAACGAAACACTTTTGGGTTTAGATGTAGAGAGCCTATACACCAATCTACCCCACTCGGACACTCTACGTATCATAGAAGAAGTCATTTTCGATGTAGACTTGGAATATCAGACCCCACGCAACCTGGTTCTGGAGTGCTGTTTCTGGGCACTAACCAAAAATTATTTTGGTTTTGAAGACACCCTGTACCTACAGAAACATGGCACCAGCATGGGAAGCACCTTTGCTCCAAGTCTAGCAGGTCTTTACGTTCACCATCTGGAGAAAGAAATAATTCTCAAAGGCACCAACCCAACTGTAACACCCAAGGAGTAGTATATATGATTACATGCCCATGCAACATACACTACATTGTAACGACTACCCGCAATGCAAAGATCTGCATAGGGGAACATTGCAGCAACTTAAGCTATGACAAAAATGTCCTCCATTTAATTGAGAACGCCCACACAGTAGATGACTACCAGTAGGTCATCCTCAAGCATCACAAGGACGTTAAATCTGAGTCCTTTCTCCTTGAAAGGAAACAATGCTGGGTCTTCAATTTATGCACTCATCAACATGGGCTCAACGAAAACATCCCATGGGGACAACTAATGCAACATTAATTATTGGTCACCCTCCTTGAGCAAGACACTTAGACGTCCACATGTGGACTTAACTTTTGTGGATTCCTCGTTTACCATCTAGCCCCCCTTTTTTTTTTCCAGCCGTAATGAATGACGATTTTCTCTTACTTGCGTAAACCTCCATCTCTCTCCCTCTTTTCCCTTCCCTTTCCCCCACCCTTTCCTCTCCCTTTCTTCCTCCTTTTTCCTTCACGTTCTCCTCTTTCTCCCATTTGGATTGTTTAATGTTATGTATTTTTTATTTTCTCTCCTCAATCTCTATTTTTCCCCCTCCCTGTGTCCTCCCTCCTCTTTTTCTTCTTATCTTCGTTTCTTCCTTTTTAGCCTTTTTAGTAATAATTTTTGTATTCCTTTTTTCGTTATTATTTTTTCATTTTTTTTCTACATTCAATATATAATTTCTACTTTGTTTTTTTCTTTTCTTTCCTTTTAACACTAGAAACTTTCTTGTCTGTTTTCTTTTCCTTTTTCTATATCCCCCCTTTTCTTTCCCCTTGTTTTATACCCTCCACTTCCCCATCCCTTTTTTTCCCCCAACCCCCCCTTGTGACATTTCCTTATATATATATATTTTTTTAAAGGTACATGCATCCGAAGGGGAATCCCCCATTCAGGACCCTTTTAGCCCTTCTACGGGCCACCAACGACCGCCATTTTGGAAGGGTGTTGCTGTAGTGCTCTCACACGCCGACAATCCTGGCTGCGTGAGCACTTCCCCATTACCTAAACCGGACTCCTACGGGGATCGCGGTCTTATTTCGGCCCACGGCAAGGTGAGGAGTAGGTTTTATAGCAGAAGTGTCGCTTTGAAGACGTAAATACTCTGCATACCCTAGACCACCGGCATTGATTAGGACACGCTCGTTGAGCTTGCCTCTCATCATATTTTCATTTTTACAGCGTGTGACTACAAGCACCCCCGTCCCAGAGGACCTATGATGCAATTAGCATAAACACTGAAAGTAGGTCATGCATGCACAATGTGTGTTTTCCTAGAGGTACCTCACGTGTATTAAGTGTTTTGTAGTGTTTCCTATATGTAGTACGTTTTGTATTCATTTTTATGTATGAACTATTGATGCCATTTGGCTGGGTGATGGTGACAACTTCAACATACTCCTGAGAGATGCATTTACGTCTATTATTTTCTCTTTTCTTCCACAGATTTACCCAGCAGAGCATTGACACTAATGGGTATTATTTATTTAATTTTATTTAATTTGTATATATCACCTTACCACAGTAAACAGTTAAAGTACTTCTACTAGTGTAAGGCGCATGAGGAGTGATAATAGGGAGATCACTTTGGTCCTGAAGAGGAGTTTAGGGGTAAACTCCGAAACATGTAGACCACTAAGGAGAACAGGTACATAATATACCCACCCCTGTGAGACATAATAAACTAGTAATATCATCCAGAGGAGGGTATTTTCATTTTACCACGACCCCACCACTTCTATCCCTTTCTAGTATCCGCATCATGGATACCAAAAGTGCTCCCACATATTCCATCGGTCGCAGCACACCTCGTTCTACAGCAAAACGGGATGAAACCCAATGATGAAGCATGGCTCCAAAGGATAACCCTGGGTGAAGGTTTTTCTAACAAAAAAACTTTTTTTCTGTGGAAGTTTTCCCTTCTGGGTTGGGTCTCTAAATACGTTTATTGAATCTTTAAGGAGGATGGACCCTCCCCCTCAACCCACCTTCTCTCCCCTTTGTTTAGCTCTCTGGTTACACCCGGACCTCTACAGTGCATTAACTAATAGAGGTTTTATAATGTACTATAGTGCATTTCCCATTGATTAACACCTTTTTTATTCATTTTTCATTTAAGCTGCCTTTTTATTATATGTAGCTACCAGATGGTGAAAGACCAACAAAACGTACATAATATTTCATTGTTTTAGCCACACCTTTGACCCCGCCCCCATGCTCACTCACTTTGCAGCTTCACAGTTCCCATACTTTTTTAATGCACTTCAACCGCTGCCACCATACCGCATAATTCCAATACCAAATCCACTGCACACCACTCAATTCCCCTCCACACAACCCCACAGCAATCAATTCCAATGCAATCCACATAGTTCCACTTCAAACTAAAAAATCATAGGTAAAAGACATTGGGGGTCATTCCTACATTGGCGGGCGGTGGGCGCCGCCCGCCAAGCGGGAACCGCCACTTGGCCGCTCCGCGGTCAAAAGACCGCAGAGGCCATTCAGACTTTCCCGCTGGGCCGGCGGGCGCCCGCCAAGGGAGCGCCCGCCGGCCCAGCGGGAAAGGCCCTGCAACATTGAAGCCGGCTCCGAATGGAGCCGGCGGTGTTGCAGGGGTGCGACGGGTGCAGTTGCACCCGTCGTGATTTTCACTGTCTGCTATGCAGACAGTGAAAATCATGCTGGGGCCCTGTTAGGGGGCCCCTGCACTGCCCATGCCAGTGGCATGGGCAGTGCAGGGGCCCCCAGGGACCCCACGACACCCGTTCCCGCCATTCTGTTTCTGGCGGTGAAAACCGCCAGAAACAGGCTGGCGGGAAGGGGGTCGGAATCCCCATGGCGGCGCTGCTTGCAGCGCCGCCATGGAGGATTCCCCCAGCCGGGGGTAATCCGACGGGAAACCGCCGGACCCGGCTGGGCGACCGCGGCTTTACAGCCACGGTCAGAATGCCATATGAAGCACCGCCAGCCTGTTGGCGGTGCTTCCGGCGACCTCCACCCTGGCGGTCATAGACCGCCAGGGTTGGAATGAGGGCCATTGTCATTTTCAACGCCTATAGCTCTAACTCTCACAAATGCAAGAGCTATTTGCATTGCCAATGCTAGTTAGGTTGAGCATTAGCGTTCGGCCTGCTGTATACTAAAGTATACAATAGAGTGAGTTTCAGTGTTTTGATTCGTTAGTTGCAGTGTCCTTCAAAATTCCTTGCTTGCTAGTGGTCAGTTCTTTCCTTTGTCCTGCCTTTTTTGATTTTGGGAGCAGCACAAAGTACTGTGTAATTACGCTATGTCCTGTTCATCTCTTCTGTAAGGGACTTTTTTTTACCATTTGCTTGTTTGACTTCAAGACTGTGGGTGCTTGTTCAGTCCCTCCTCCCCACCAGCTCCCTTTGCAAACATAATAAAACAGAGGGGCGTTCTTCCAGGGCCACCTTGCACGTTGTGTAAACATGATTCCCTTCCTCATGCATAGTTTAAAAAGGTCACGGTAAAACACGACCTTTGTGTTTTTGTAAAATGCGATGTACAACTTTTGTTTTCAAAAACTCTGATTACAATAGTGTCTACCTTTCAGCGTGCTCTAGCAGCAGGGCTCCAAACGAGCAGGACAGGAAAACCTTGGGCGATTCACAGCCTCACTTTCCGGTATTTAATCTATTTAGAAAGTGTGCCAATGAACTCTTCTCTGAATCTGTCTTTCTGTGCATCTGCCATGTTTGCCTCTGCTTACATGCATCAGTCATCGAGTGCCACACTTTCTCTGCAAGTTCCGAATGTCTCTTTCTGTGCATCTGTTTGTCGTGTCACTCTTTCTGTGTGCCTCTATTTGTTATCAAGTGCAGTTATCGAGTGCAGCTTCACCTCCAATTTACGGCCCTTCCGGTATTTAATCTATTTATAATGTGCTTCAAAAAAAGGTTTTCTGCATCCGTCTCACTGTGCGTCTGCCATGTCTGGTTCTCTTTGCGTCCATCCGTGATGCACAGCACAGTCACTATATGTAGCACGTCAGGGCAGCTACGCAGTTCATAAGTACGTAAGTTTATTACTTTATTATTGGCTGGCTAAGGGAACATTTGGCAGTTTCTCAATTGTCTGTGCTATCACAGAGTGCACTTGGTGCCCCAGCATGGAGTTTTCCTTCTGTGGGCCCCATGGCTGCTTCCTGAGTGACAATGTCTGTCCCACTTGTTCAGCCTTTCAGCCGGTGTGGTAGCGTGGAGACAGTTCCTCTGCTTCTTATTAGCATCAGTGCGGGTGAACTGACTCTTTGCCTTGTGAGTCTGTAATATTTTGTCACCACCAACACTGGATCTTCTTTAAGCCGAGGTCACAACTTGGCTGGTGAGTTTACATGCTTTTGTGTTCCTCCGTGCTGCAGGACGAAGCTACCTGTCAGTATCCTCTAAAAGCTGGGTATTAACATCAATCTGCATTTTATAATGCTTTACAATTGTGGATAGTTTTGCACCCTCTGTACTTTTAGGCTTCTATATGTATTCATTAGATTTGCCAACGTGGGAACTGTTTAAAATTGTGCCTGAAGTATGGTATTTATTGGCAACTGAAATAGCATTTACTGCCCTTAAAGCACGTTGCTGATGGGTAGCAGACTTTTGTACTCCATTCGCCCATTTTTTTCCTCACCCCCTTTCTCTTCATTGTGTGTGCTGCTGTGTGTCTGCATTGCTGTCCACTTCTCATTTCTTACCCCGTACCGCGCTGCTTTTCACTCTGAGGTCTGATGGAGAAAATCATTTAAGAATGGGGTTTTCTTGCCACTGTAACTCCTTTGAGTCAAAGTCAGGGATGTAGCTTGTTAATATTTATACTCCTAGCCTTTCCCCAGCTTTTCTGTTAGTCAGCCAGCAACTTTGATAGTGGGGTGGTGAAAGTGAGATTCTATTCAAATTAGCATGGCAGATTAAAATTAGAATGCTAAATGGAAATATTTTCATTTTTTGCTCAGATAGAGGAAGGTAAATGGAAGTGCTTTAGTTATATGCAAGGCCACTGGAATTATGTGGCAGAGAGGACCAAATTATGTGGCAGGGTTGACCGGAAAGAAAAGTCCAGTTATGCATTTACAACGCCAATAGCTCTAACTCTCGCAAATGCGAGACATATTGCATTGCAAATGCTTGTTTTTTATTGCTGTGTTTCTCTTCTTTCGGGTGCGTAGGCAGGGAAGTACTCGAAATAATAATTGTTTGTACTTTACATGATCTTTTGGGTTGTCTCAATATAGAGCAAATGAAACGTGGAGTAAATTTTGCAGGCTATTGTTACTTGATGTATACGTTAGATACAATGTCGTTTCTTTTATACTTTAGCAATTCTAATCTACTACACTTTTCAATAATGCGGGATATGCTTTCCTCTTCTTTCTGAATGAAGCACCCTGCTTTATCTCTCTCAGTCCTTTCATTCACCCTCCCGCGCTCCCATACGCCCACCCTTGTAATCCGAGACCCTACATTTACACACCAGTCAAAAAGTCAGCAGTCAAAGAAGTCACCTTTTAAGTGAAAGCATGTGAGGTTTCGCGTTTACTCAAAGTATCCTCAACTTGCAGAACTCTGAGTCAGTCCCAGAATGCCCTGCGCCGTGAGTCACGCTTCCTGGTGGAAATGACAGCACTTCCTCATCAAGCTACTAGTATTTACCCGCGTCTCAACCCTCCCTGCTATCAGGAAAAGACTCAAGTGCATGCCACAGTTTTTCCGTGGTCCCTGGGGAGGTGAAACCCTTTCCGAGGGCGCAGATATACAGTGAGTCAGAGGATGAATAATTAAAAAAAGAAAAGAAAAAAATGAGCACCAGACTCATGAATGGCACAGAAAGGACACTGTGCTGGCAATCGGCGGTGCGTACAAGAGCCTCTTTAATTTCACTTTGTGAGCTGTTCGTGGTATTTGATTTGGAAAAAGTCATAAACACCAAAAGGGAATAGTCACTGCTGTCACTATGACTTTCTCGGCCATGTGAAAGCCTGACTCATCCAGGAAAAAACGGAATGTACACAGAAAACGGAAAACCAGACACTCTTCTGTACCACATCAGTCGCCTCTTGCAGCGTCCACGCGGCCCCCTAAGAGAACAGACAGTATCTGTGTAAAGGTGGCAACGTATAGTTTATTGTACGAAAAATACACGTGTTTATTGTTATTTGGAAGAACGCTTGGGCATAGCAAATCCAATGATGCTGCGTTATTGTTATTATTATTACTATTTTCTTATTATTTTGGCAGACATTTTTAAGTGTCTGTCGAGCTGATTGGAAACTTAGCGTTACAACAGTGAACACATCCACAGCCTCGTGTGAGTGTTCTAAAGGAAACATTCAATTGCGAGAGATAAGTATTGCTCCATCACACCATTTTTGTGTGTAAAAGGCCGCTTTATTGGAAACAGGTGCACTCACAATATTCAATCCCTTGGCCTTGTGCCTTACAAAACTAAAACCTCACTATACATAAATTCTCCTATCAGATACCCCCCCTCCCCTATTCACCCCTCCCTCCCCTTTTGCACTTGCCGCTCCATAGTCCAGTCCTCCTTACTTTGTGGTCCTATCTACTCTGCCAAGTACCTTAATAGTCGTTTGCTAGCGTCTTGAGCGTGCAAGTCTCCAGCCCTTCACCTTCGATATTAACTAGGTCTCCCTGCTACTGTCCACCCTTATCCAATCAGCATTTGTCTTGTCTTGTCTTGTTTTCTTCCCGTCCGTTCACGTCTGTCATGTGCCCGTTCTCTGTCTCCGCCTGCACCTGCTCCAAGCGACAATACAATATAACCCCCTTTGCGCACCTGTTCCCAATGGACCCTCAATAAACACTGAGCCAAATTATAGGAAAAAAGAAAACCCTTAAACCCATCACCTAATGGGCGGGAGGGAGGGGAAAAAGTTCAACCACTAGCCGAGCCCTGTCACTACAAAATGGTGGCGACCTAAAATGTAGCCCTGTGCTGTCCCTACAACACTAAGTATAGCCCAAACAGTGCCCAAAATTGGCACGCGTGGGCTATACTACTCTCGCAAATTTCCCGGGGGGGAAATAGCCGATTCCGGCTCTCCCCCCCAAAACCCCCTTGCGAGAGATAAGTATTGCTCCATCACACCATTTTTGTGTGTAAAAGGCCGCTTTATTGGAAACAGGTGCACTCACAATATTCAATCCCTTGGCCTTGTGCCTTACAAAACTAAAACCTCACTATACATAAATTCTCCTATCAGATACCCCCCCCTCCCCTATGCACCCCTCCCCTTTTGCACTTGCCGCTCCATAGTCCAGTCCTCCTTACTTCGTGGTCCTATCTACTCTGCCAAGTACCTTAATAGTCGTTTGCTAGCGTCTTGAGCGTGCAAGTCTCCAGCCCTTCACCTTCGATATTAACTAGGTCTCCCTGCTACTGTCCACCCTTATCCAATCAGCATTTGTCTTGTCTTGTCTTGTTTTCTTCCCGTCTGTTCACGTCTGTCATGTGCCCGTTCTCTGTCTCCGCCACCAGAAAAGGACGAGGAAACGTCCCCCTAGCCGTCCTCTCCTTTTCTGCCCCCCCATCCCGATCCGTTTCCTTGACAATCCTTTAGCTTATCCTTCTTTAAAAGCCAGCGACAACACTTCTTTCAATTGGAGCAGGTACAGTTCCATGCCCAAAAAGGACAGGTGTACACCGTCGCCCCTAAAATATTCTTTATCTTCGAACCGGATATCTACATGTTCCACGTATGTGAAACCCTGCTCGGCACAAAAACTTTTCATCTCCCTATTAATTTTCCTCCTGGCCTTTTCGATGGCACCTGGTCTGCGAGCAAACCACTAGCCGAGCCCTGTCACTACAAAATGGTGGCGACCTAAAATGTCGCCCCCTTTTTATAATGTAGCCCTGTGCTGTCCCTACAACACTAAGTATAGCCCAAACAGCGCCCAAAATTGGCGCGCGTGGGCTATACTACTCTCGCAAATTTCCCGGGGGTGAGATAGCCGATTCCGGCTCTCCCCCCTAAAACCCCCTTCAGACTACAGGTATCCTTTAGAACAATAAGAGTGATCCGTGAGGTCGGTGATGGCCAGGGGGTTACCACATCTGCTTTCACATCAGAACATAGGGCCTGATCTAGTTATTGGCGGACAAGTTACTCTGTCACAACAGGGACGGATATTCCGTCTGCCGAAACCTAAATCCCGTTACGTTCTATGAGATTTAGATTTCGGTGGACGGGAAATCCGACACCATTGTGACAGAGTAACTCATCTGCTAATATCTGAATCAGTCCCTTAGTCTTGCATAGTTAGGGATTCACACCAAAAGATCGGCATCATTTTACCTAAAGTGCTTACACTGCTGCAGCGAAAAGTCTTTTTGGAAAAATTATAATGCATAGAGGACGGTAAGCATTTTTTGTTTTTCAGAAACAAACCCTCAAAGTGGGCATGTATTTCTTTAAAACAAAGTCAACTGCCCTGATGCACTGCTTTTTTTATCCTAGTGCATGTGAGTAATTTCTATTGTTTCCAGGCGTTATTTGGCAGTCTCAAACAGGAATAACGTGTAGCCAAAGGCCCACAATAGATGGAGCCCACCTTCTGACGTATATTGACAGATGAACCCATGGCTGACAGACCTTATGCCATAGATTTACAATGACAAAGGCAGCTGGGGTTCCACGGAAATCTGGTGCTTCTTTTAAACGGGGTAGGCAAATGACTGGTTGCTAGATGGGGCATCTAGTGACAGTACTACTGCAACCACAAATCCATGTTTAAAGCAATTGAGGAGAAAACTTGTACTAGTCAGTACAATGGCATTGCCTCTCCAGATGAAACATCTGCAGGGATGTGTCAAGCTATTGTAATTTTTGAGACGCCGAACATTTAACCACAAAGAATTAGTTTGTTCATCGCCTTCTCCTAGTCCTTTATCTACTTCTTAGAAGACAAGCATACATACTGTGCTTCCCTGGGTCAATTGGCTGCAGTGCTTAGATGAAGATCTTACCTCTTCCCCTTCTCCATAACTGCTAGCTGAGGAACTTACAAACAAAAAATAATGTTACAAAATCTATTTTCAGCACACAATCAGGAACAATATTCATTAACATCACAGAATATTGCCAGCCGTATACGTTTTTATACATGCTAAACTACTTCAGATCCTGAAGTAGTTTCCACATATTCATATATCATGTATGAGGGCATATACATGTTTTTCTCCATTTTCTCCATATTTCACCAGATTGCTGTCATGTCTTTGCTACATAAGGTATTGTTGTGTTTTTAAAGGACTAGACAATGAATAGGTCTTCTAGATTGCCAGATAAAAAGGCAACTCCTCTTACAAGCCATAGTGCCATGCTGCACAGAATGCTATACATGAAGGGTGATAGGTCTGCCCTTTGGAGGCTCGCCACCTAGGAAGAAAAACCCGCAAAAGGTAAAAACCTCCTTGGCAATCCTGTAGATCTTGATTGCAGATATGTATTGTGTTGGTAAAAACAGCAAGGCACTAAAATCATCCTGACATCAGGAAGGAGAAAAGTGGCAAGCGGCAGCGTAACAGGTCAAGATCAGATGAACCCCTAGGAAGAAGATCCAAATTGCTTGAGAAGCAAATTATCATAAAATAAGTGTTAAATGGCATGCAAAAATCAACAATGAACAAGGAGATAATTCACGAGGATGAGGAGTACAACAAAAAATCAGGGATGAAAGAGTTGTTATGTGTCATGCCTTTTCAAGCACTGGCATTTATTCACTTCTGTCAGGAAGAAATTCGACCTCATCTTGGCTTGGAAGATTCCAGTGCCCACCTCAGCCTGGAGTGGCCACCATCTTTGACTGGGCATCTTAAAAGGCCAAACTCTGCCTTTCATTTGGAATTTTTGGCATCTGTGATTCTAAAAAGAAAAATCCCAAGCTTGATATTCTGCACACCAGAGTGTCTTGAAAGCCTGCCGTCACCTTCATGTCACATCCCTCAAAATTGTCAAGTACTCCTTCTGGTTTCTGTGGGTGTGGAAATGCTAGAGTGTCTCAGGCTAGCAAAGAGCCCCACATTGGACATGGTGGAGCGGCAAAGTTGTTGCACTTTGTACTGTTCTTGTAACGAACATAACAGTTGTATGCTATGTATACAGCATTGGCATCTATAATTAAACAATAGCTCAGCCTTTTAGAGCTGAGACCTATTATCTTTGCCTATGCTTTTTGGTAGTCACTTGTGAACACGAGTCAAGACACATGAGCCCAATTGGACCCGCATGGCTGGAAATCTCATAATGGGTTTTCTGTTTACAAAAAAAAATTGCTAGATGACTGCTATTACATTTGCATGCATCGTGACGCACACATGTACATGCTTATGTGGAGACCAGCTTTGCTAGAATGGTAAAATAAAAGTAAAGAAAATGAAAAACTATGCACGCCAGTGCAAAAAAGGAACCAAACGTCCTGTCAGCACTTTGAAGTTATCGGGCGCTCAGAAAAATATGAAATAAAACTACCAATTAAAATAGGGTGCTGGTCAGGGGCACACAAAGAGAGTGTTCAGGTGGCAAAGAAATAAACCGGGGAAGGAGCAAGGAAACACATGCACTCCCACAGAGTGCCGCCATGCAAAAAAAAAAAAAACAAAGCCCTCTCAAGTCCCTGCCAGAACATTTTATGACCAAAATACTCCCGGGCAGCACAAACACAAGAATACTGAAAATAGCCGTTAAAACGGAAGCTGACACCTGAAATAGACAACAAAGCTATCCAATCACGAGGAAGAAGCCGACTCAAACCCACTACACATAGGCTTTAGGAACAATTGGTCTGCCAACAAACAACTAAAGATATCTGAGGCGGAGACCTAGAAATCTAGGGCGCAGGCATCTCTGATTGTGGCAAGATGTTTTTTAAGGATGTGTCCTCAAGCTAAAACTCCTGTGCTAGGCTGTAAAGTTTGTCAAATATACTTGCAAATATATCTCAACGCTCAAATGAGAGAGGAGTGGCATATCCCTTCGTTCCTTAGAATTTGCAGGTATTCACTTTCATATTATATTTCATTGAATCAATGTCATTGCCTGGCTGCTGCACATGGTCTCTTATCCCAAAGGCTTAGATAGGACCCACAGTGTAACCACACCTGGTTGCGAGGGTATGTGTGTCCATCTTGTATGACAAAGAATTTAAATGTTATTTATAAATGTTTTGTAGGTGAGTGGCAGAACTGAGACAGGGCTCTCACAGCAGTACTCAATGGGTGTAACACACAGAAAGTAGGGTACTTCTTGCATGAGAAGTGTGACGTTTAAGACAATGGGCAATAGGTCCACATACTTAGTAGTTAGGAAGGCTCACAACATACATTACACACATATTACTACTTTTATTTTGTGAGGATAATAAAGCAAACTACACAAGTTGGTTTGTCTTATTTTACATTTACACAGTGCTGCAGATGAGCCATGCATCTGCAATTCATGGTATAGTGCAGCAGCCTAGTGGTCCCATGTCACGTGTGACACCTCCAGTTTACCCAGGGTAAGTTGTCAGAAGCCCGTTATGTTCCAAGAGGTTTGAGGATGTGTGCAGAGGTAAAATCTAAACAAACTACAAGTCCCAGAATGGCATGCAGAGTTGAACAAAAAGGCCAGAGGAAACACTGCATGATATAAAAATAAATTTTAGATTATCCAGCATGAACGTAGGGCAACCAGGACCAGAAAAACTTTTGGATCAGCGAGCAGCCAGGATAACACTTGAAACAGCTTCATAAGTTATCATGTTTCTTACATAAAGCACACATTTCGGCCGAGCAACTGGCTACGCATTAGAACCTGAGGAGATCTCCATCAAGACAACCACACATCGTGTGCCAGACACACATGCAGATGTTTCTCAACTAACAGCAGTTACACAATGGTAAGCAAGCACGTCACTTGGTGCCAGTCATCTAATCATTGTAAACCCTCTCGGCATTCATATTTCACCATACAATTAAATCTGTTTGCGCACCACATTTTCAATGGGAACCCAGGATATATTGTACAGGTGGAGACGTGAAAAATCTTCACTTTTGGCTACTGGCACGCACTGTCAAGGTGTGTCTGCTGATTTTATGAAACATCATAACACCATAAAATGCATTTATGAAAACTTAGCTCACTTATTTAAGTAGTATGTGACATGGGAGTAACTTAAAGTTAAATTGTAATCACTGGCATCCTAGTTGCCTGGGCATATAGATCTGAGAAGGCCTCCATCAAACCATGTCTCGACTGAGAGGAACATAGACCAATATATTTTTTAGCTAGATCCATCACCCACTCATGTTAAGAAGAAGTAGGTTGGCCCAGCTGCAGAGGTCCAACCAGCGTTTCCTCGCTTACTGCACTATCTTCCTGTATGGATGCAATGCAGTTTTTTTTTGGTGATATCCTTCCAGATCTTCTATTTGATGAACAGCTCCCCCCCTTTCTCCCCCTAAACTGAGAAAAGTTTTTCAGGCCCATGTCTTCAACAATCTCCACTGCCTCTGAATGTCTGACTTCTCCTCATTACTGTTGCCAGATGGCGTCACATCAGAGGGAAAGATGTGGGTACAGTTTTCTGGTCAATGGATGGCTGCACAATGAAGGCTCTCCCTGTTGTATATGTGATACACAGGCACACAACAAATTTCCACACCACTTTTGTAGGCTTACATACATGTACCTCTACTGTCAGATACTATGTTAACTAAAAGTCTGCGTAGACTCTTCAGAGTTGTAGTAACACAGTGGTGCTTCATTAGCATCTTGCATGCTGGATTTTCCACCTGTAAATGTACTTCAGAAGAAGGAAATATTGCTATATCATAATCAGTTATCATCTCAAAGAGAAGTGAGTTGGTGCAAATAAGGTAATGACTCTTTGAAGGTAATGAAGCAAAGCAGGCAATGGCCTACTCAGGGAAGGTGGCATAGGGTAATTAATCTCCATCAGCTACCACATAACAACAGCACTCAGTAAAGTATTGTCCAGTCAATGTTTTTTCTTTAAAAAAAGAAAAATACATTTATAACACACACTACTAAATACTGTTAATTAATTTATGAATATATACGTCAGACAGATAGCAATACCTTTGAAGATATTTTCAATTTACATTTGACCCCAAGGGGTCCTGACCCCTATAATCTTAACTAATCCCCCCATACCAGATGCAACATCACAATAAAAGGGTATGTCATTTTAATTAAATCAGGCCTACTGGCTTTGTCATGGGGTAATCACATTAATGTATAAGACTGTTGGCTGTGTCAAGCATTGTAAGCCTATTGCCTGTGTCAAGCGGTCACCATATTATTTCATATCTTAATCAAAAATTCACAATCATTATGAAAACCCATGGAATAAGTAATAATTTAAAAGCATCAGTAATGTTCCCCCCCACAAAATAATGTAAATGAAGCTTTGAGAATTAAAGTAACATGTGTCAGAGTCTTTCTGTTACACTTTCAGGCCAAACAAAACAGCCATAATACCAACCACTAAGTGCCCTGCACTCCAAAGCACAAGAACAAACATTTAGCTTGGTAAACATCATTTTCACTTGTAACCTCTTCTGGTTTCATGACTGTGCGGACCAAGGAAATCTAGGACACACTTTTAAATTATTTTGAAACTAGGCTGCTTCACTCTGTGCAGCCCCCACAGCTCTGAAATAACATTGGTGGTACCCCTGATTTGTTTTGTGGTACCACAAGCACCAAAGAAGTATGTCAATGAGACCTCAGAGGGCATTATGGAGTGCTCCCAGGCATGTTATAAATTATAATTAAATTTAGTACAATTAAATAATATAATTAAACTACTTTTAATCAATTCTGTACTTCATCACTTTTATTAACTATGAATGTATCATAACATTTGTTTAACCTACAGAAAACTCATTTTTATTCAACATTCATTTTACATTAATTAAAGATTAAATTCAAAATTAATAGTGTTGTAAACGTTTTTATTTTGTTCTACATTTAACATTGATATATACATTTATTTTCCAACAATACTTCATATAAAATATTTTAATAATATTTTTCAAGTTTAATAACTTTTTTTAAAAAGTTACTACACAGAGACATCCACCCCAACTGCATAGTCTCCTTATGGTAAAGTACAGACAAAATTGAAGTTCATTTCACTAGAAAAAAATCAGACAAATAAGTTTATGTTAATTAATTGTGTAAATTATTTTTATATATTTATTTTAAATGACAAACAGAATAAAAAGTGCTACAGCACTTATAATTAATTTTGGTCTAAATCTTTCATAACTTTTAATATATTAAGTTAAATTACAATTATTTTGTTGAAGTTTAAATTAACAGATAGATTCCTACCTAAAGTAAAAACATGTTTCAGTATGTAGTAATCATTGCCAAAAGTGCTGTGTAGAATAAATCAATAGTATATAAAAGTCATTATAGTTTAATAAATATAATGTTACATTTCTTAATAAAGGTACAGGAAAGCATAGTGCATGACACCCAATTTGAAAAAGGTTAAACTAGTGGGTGTGTTCCTGTTTATAATTAAGTTGAACACAGCTGAAGATTAAGAATATGTAATTGACGAAGGGAATAGTGCCTTAGTTTACCATTGAGTGTGGGACAAGATTTGTTTATTCTGATAGACTGGTAGTTTTCAACTAGTAAATTAAGAATTGAAGTCTATTAGGGGTCCAAACACAACTCAGGTGAAGTGGTAGCTCCCTAGTTCCATATCATTATCTTGCAATGCCACGTTAACAGTTTGGAAATACCTCATGGTGTCAGTAGGTCTAGGTGGAAAATTAATTTTCCTGTGATTATCAAGCCACTCAGGATCAGTGAGGTTGAAAATAGAATCTTATTACTGGTTCTGGTGGGGAAACAGTTTACAGAATATGGTATGTTGGAACGCACACCTGAGAGCCTCCTGTAGCTGATAAAAATGTGAATATAACATAATTAAAAAAGAATACAAAAGTGTGTAAAGGAAAAGGACTGCTTCAGTACTGTAAAATAGATAGTATCAGGCATTAACCATGCTCACCACTATGTCAGTCTTTAAATTCTGGAATGCTCTATTATTTATCTTTGCTGTGCTTTGCTACCGTTAGTCTGAGTTGGTATAAATCTTCTGCTTTGCTGTGTCTATTATGAATAAATCTGATACTATAGATCAGATGATTAACAAAATAAACATGTTAAAAGGCATATGTGTGGAATGATAGTGCAACCCTTCAAAGTTTTATTGACTGCTTTGTTTTGCATGCGTGTGTTTTTAGAATAATTATAGTACTTCACCCCAATTGAAAAGTCTTCTAAAATATTGTTGAAGACCTAATAAAGACTGTTTTATATAAGATGAAATGAATGATTTGGGTAAAAAAATACTTTGAGTGTATTGCATTATAAATGTGTGGAATGCCGCAGTGTACATCAATAATTTGGGCCTTATATTAATGTATTACAAAGTGTTTGTAGTATATGAAAGAATTACTATTTAAAGTCATGTCAGATTTGAAGATTTTGCCTCAGCGTAATTAACTGCTGTAGCCATCTTTTTGTTCACGCTAGCTATGTCTTCAAGTTGGGTCCATCTGTGATGTGTGAAGCCTCATTTCCATGCTTGGCTCTTTAACCCCTTGACCGCCACGGACGTAATGGTTACGCCCGTGGCTGTGCGTCTCAGGCGCCACGGACGTAACCATTATGTCCATGTACCGGCACTCGGGGGAAGCCCTAGCGCTCCCCCCGAGGGCCGCCCCTCACCTCCCCAGGTCAGGTCAGGGCTTGAAGGGGAATCGCTTCCCCTTCCACCCCAGATTCTCCCCCAACCCCCCGTGACGTCTGATGACGTCGGCACGTGAAACATCGCGCTGGAAGCATGCTTCCAGCGCAATTGCTGAAGAGAAATGCTCAGCATTTCTCTTCCACTTGGGAGGAGGGGGCCAGCTGAGACATGAAAGGAAAGGCCTTTCCTTTCATGTATCTGCAAGCATTTCTGCAGCAGAAATGCCCACTAGACACCAGGGATTTTTTTTTTTTTAAATAGAACATAAGGGGAGCGGCCCCTTGGGCAAGGGCCACTCCCCAGGGAGGTACATCATTTTTAGGCTATTTCTGCCCCCAGGAGGGCAGAAAACCCCCTAGACACCAGGGATTATTTATGTTTTCGTTTTTTTTCTTTTATGTTTAGGGAGCGACCCCTTCAGCAAGGGTCACTCCCTGGGGGGCCAAATTGTTTCTAGGCCTAATATAATTAGGCCGATCTGCCCCCAGGGGGGGCAGAAACCACTAGACACCAGGGATATATATATATTTATATTTACTTTATGTTTTTATGTATGGGGAGCGAACCCCTAGGCAAGGGTCGCTCCCCTGGGGGGCAAATTGTATTAAGGTAATTTCTGCCCCCCTTGGCGGCAGATCAGCCTATTTTTGTTAGGCCAATCTGCCCCCAAGGGGTGCATAAATCACTAGACACCAGGGATTGGTGTGTGTGTATGTGTCTGTTTTGTTTGGGGGCTGCCCCTTGGGCAAGGGTCACGCCCCATGGGGGCACATTTTTGTTGGCCATATCTGCCCCCCTTGGGGCAGATCGGCCTATATTTGGAAGGCCCATCTGCCCCCAAGGTGGGCAGAAAGCCCACCAGAGACCAGGGAAGATTTTGTTTCAAAATAAGAGGTTGGGGGTATGGTTATACTTCCACCCCAAATAAATGGGGCCAAAGTTGTTCTGCCCACCAGTGGGCAGATGGGGCGATTACCCCCGATCCACACCCCGGGGGGGCAGAAAGTCTACTAGATGGCATGGAATAAAAAAAAAAAAATAGTGGTGTGGTGTCTACCAACCAGTATGCGCCTGGTTATGCCCCCTCCCCAACTGAAGGGGGTAACCGACTTTCAGCTCTCCCCGCACACTAAAACATTTTATCCCACAGCAAGCAAGAAGACATTTGATTTTTTTCGGTTTTGGTTTTACATTTGGGCCATGAGAGCTTGGTAACTCTCAAAATCGTCCCACTTGGAATGGTGAGGGCTGCACTTTTTGACTCTGGGACACTGCCATGTAGAAAAATCCACAAGACCCAGACACATCTGAAAACTAAACATCTGGTTGATTCCAGGGTGGTGTGCTTCACATGCACCCCACACCATTTTCTTACCCACAATGCCCTGCAAACCTCCAACTTTGCTGAAAATCACACATTTTTCCCACATTTTTGTGATGGAACCTTCCAGAAGCTGCAGGAATCCACAAAATTCCTACCACCCAACATTGTCACATCTATACCGATAAAAGTTCTGCTGCACTTGTCAGCCTAAAAATGTTTTTTTTCAAACTGCCCTTTTGGACCCGCTTTGGTTTCCCCTCAATTTCGACATGTTTTTGGCTGTTCCCTGTCACAGGCACTTGGCCCACCTACACAAGTGAGGTATCATTTTTACTGGGAGACTGAGGGGAACGTTGGGTGGTAGGAACCCGGTGCGGTGATCCCACACAGAAATGTGGGAAAAAAGTGTTTTTTTAGCTAAATTTGAGGTTTGCTGAGGATTCTGGGTAAGAAATCTTTGGGGGATCCACGCAAGTCACATCTCCCTGGACTCCCTCCGGTGTCTAGTTTTCAGAAATGTCTGGGTTTGGTAGGTTTCCCTAGATGGCTTCTAAACCCAGGACCAAAAGCGCAGGTTGCGCCCCCCCCAAAACAGGTAGTTTTGTATTTGATCATTTTGATGTGTCCAGATAATGTTTTGGGGCATTTCCTGTTGCGGGCCTACCCACACAAGTGAGGTATCATTTTTATCAGGAGACTTGGGGGAATGCTGGGTGGAAGGAAATTTGTGGCTCCTCTTTGATTCCATAACTTTCTGTCACCGAAATGTGAGGAGAAAGTGTTTTATTTAGCCAAAACTTGAGGTTTGCAAATGATTCTGGGTAACAAAACCTTGTGAGAGCCCCACAAGTCACCCCATCTTGGAGTCCTCTAGGTGTCTAGTTTTAAAAAATGTGCAGGTTTGTTAGGTTTCCCTAGGTGCTGGCTGAGTTAGAGGCCAAAATCCACAGGTAGGCACTTTGCAAAAACACCTCTGTTTTCTTTGGAAAAATTTGATGTGTCCATGTTGTGTTTTGGGGCATTTCCTGTTGCGGGCGCTAGGCCTACCCACACAAGTGAGGTATCATTTTTATCCGGAGACTTGGGGGAATGCTGGGTGGAAGGAAATTTGTGGCTCCTCTCAGATTCCAGAACTTTCTGTCACCGAAATGAGAGGAAAAAGTCTTTTTTTGGCCAAATTTTTAGGTTTGCAAAGGATTCTGGGTAACAGAACCTGGTCAGAGCCCCACAAGTCACCCCATCTTGGATTCCCCTAGGTGTATAGTTTTCAGAAATGTGCAGGTTTGCTAGGTTTCCCTAGGTGCCGGCTGAGCTAGAGGCCAAAATCTACAGCTAGGCAATTTGCAAAAAACAACTCAGATTTCAATGTAAAAATGTGATGTGTCCATGTTGCGTTTCTTGTCGCGAGCATCAGGCCTAGCCACGGAAGTGAGGTACCATTTTTATCGGGAGACTTGGGGGAACACAGAATAGCAAAACAAGTGTTATTGCCCCTTGTCTTTCTCTTCAGTTTTTCCTTCCAAATGTGTAAAAAAGACGTGTAATTGAGAAATGCCCTGTAATTCACATGCTAGTATGGGCACCCCAGAATTCAGAGATGTGCAAATAAACACTGCTTCTCAACACCTTATCTTGTGCCCATTTTGGAAATACAAAGGTTTTCTTGATACCTATTTTTCATTCTTTATATTTCAGCAAATGAATTGCTGTATACCCAGTATAGAATGAAAACTCATTATTTGGCTCTGGGTACCTAGGGTTCTCGATGAACCTACAAGCCCTATATATCCCCGCAACCAGAAGAGTCCAGCAGACATAACAGTATATTGCTTTAAAAAATCTGACATCACAGGAAAAAGTTACAGAGTAAAACATTGAGAAAAATTGTTGGTTTTTTTTCACCTCAATTTCAATATTTTTTTATTTCAGCTGTTATTTTCTGTAGGAAACCCTTGTAGGATCTACACAAATGACCCCTTGCTGGATTCAGAATTTTGTCTACTTTTCAGAAATGTTTAGCTGTCTGGGATCCAGCATTGGTTTCAAACCTATTTCTGTCAAGTGGAAGGAGGCTGAAAGCACAAAAAATAGTAAAAATGGGGTATGTCCCAGTAAAATGCCAAAATTGTGTTGAAAAATTAGGTTTTCTGATTCAAGTCTGCCTGTTCCTGAAAGCTGGGATTATGGTGATTTTAGCACCACAAACCCTTTGTTGATGCCATTTTCAGCGAAAAAACCACAAGCCTTCTTCTGCAGCCCTTTTTTCTAAATTTTTATGAAAAAATGAAATTTTCACTGTATTTGGCTAATTTCCTGGTCTCCTTCAGGGGAACCCACAAAGTCTGGGTACCTCTAGAATCCCTAAGATGTTAGAAAAAAAGGACGCAAATTTGGTGTGGGTAGCTTATGTGGACAATAAGTTATGAGGGCCTAAGCACGAACTGCCCCAAATAGCCATAAAAAAGACTTGCCATCTGAAGGGGAAAAGGCCTGGCAGCAAAGGGGATAAGCATGAACTTTCTGATTAGCTTGCTCAGAGATAAGACTTTACATTTGTGTGTCTAGTTGAAGGTTGCGTTCAGACTGTCTTGTGACTCCAGAATCCTAAACCTGTGTAACTTCTTTAAGTCACATCGACTGATCTCCATTAGACCCAAATAACAAAAAGCTATAAATCTGGGTATTGTCTCTTCTTGTGCAGCTTATGCTCATTTAGAGTGCTGGGGTATCCCCTTGTCGCCCGTTTCTGTGAGTCACAATTATGTTTTCTTTAGGTAATAAATATTTCTAGACTGAATTGTCACGCAGGCAGATTTTCTTTAATAGAATTGGTTCATTTGGCCAGAAAGTGCCTGTGCTTGACCAGATGCCAAAATCAGACCTGGTCCAAGTTTCACATTTTGCTGTATAGTGCTGATTTTGTTATTCATCCCAAACTACTTTCTGCACAAATGTGGAGGAACATGTCACTACCACCATGCAATTGATTGCTGCCAGTAAGTCATCCTAGAAGGGAGAGAGAATACAAGATTTGCCTCATTTGGATGGTCAGATTCCTCATTTATCCATGTACAACGTAAATTATCAAGTGTAGAAAATCTCATGTGTCTAACTTAGTATCATACTTCTAATCCCATCACACCACACACATAAATTGTACTTGGATAAATGAGGAATCTGAACGTAGCAATGGGGCAAATCATGTATTCTCTCCTCCTACTAGGGTGGCTCAGTCGTGGCCATTATTTGCGTGGTGGTGGTGACAGGTTCCTCCACACTTGCATTGAAGGTAGCTTGTGATGAATAATAGAATTAGCAATATACTGTTCTGTTTTGTAAGTATTGCTTACCTTTGTAAGTCTAGCTGGTATATATTCCAATGGGTGAGGTTAGAGTATCAATATGGGAAACACAAAATGATCTATTATTGAATTATGTATTGATGTTTTTGGGATGGAATATGGTAACTGGGACACTTGGGGCAGGTTTTGATTATGTAATACAAATAGGATTCAGTCTGTAAATAACGTATATGCTGTGGGTCTTGAAGTCATGATGGTTTCTAAGTCTTGGTCTTAAAAGTAAGTTTAAGGTAGGTTTGGGTGCAGTGAGAATTGTATTTAGAGCCTCATAATGAGTATGGGAGTCCAAAGACCTCTGCACCGACGGTGGCAGCCCAACCACTGGAATCTTGGCAGTCGGACTGCCAGATTATGATGCTGGCGGTCGGACCGCCAGAAGACTGCTGCCACCACCAGCATCATGGAACCCAATGGGTTGTCCGCAATGCAAGTCATGATCAAGCACAGCAATGCCGATGTCAGCACCTCAGTGCTGATCACGACTTACCTTTCTGCCAACCTTTTCATGATGGGGTCACTGCCAGGAAAAGGCTGGTGGAAAGGCAGAGATGGGGCCACAAGGGAATCCCTGTACTTTCCATTGCCCATGTCATAGACAGTGCAGGGGCCCTCCATCAGCACACTGGGAATGTGCGCTGTCTGCCATGGCAGATAGCATGCATTCCGACTGTGCTGCTGGCACAGACATTGTGGGGGATTTGGACTCTGCTCTTACTGAGAGCTGAAGCCAATGCCTCCACACTGTTTCCACTGACCAGCTGGGTGGGGTGATCATAATATGGCAGTGGGGAGGCCTCCCCTCCGCCATATTGGCAGCCCGGCGTGCGGACCACCAGGATCATAATGAGCCTCTTAATTTTTATTTGTTTTATGTGTTTTTAAAGTTGACTCTGTATATATTTGTTTCACAGTGCTGATGAAGTTCTTTTGGAGGGACAAAACATGTTGGCTGGGCTGGATTATTTTTATTGAAGAGTAAAAGTTTGTTGAAGACTCTACATTCTGGCTCCCGTATATTTATGGGAATGGAGAACTTTCTATCTTGATGAACTGATTGACATCCTATTTTCATGGCTATATAATTGAATTACAAAGGTACCCCATTGTGATTTGATAGAACTCCCTTCTCTGCTGAAATTCGAATGTGAAGTTTGATGGTGTGAATTGGCTGTAAGAATTTGAATATAATTTTTTAAATTGTAATCTAAGCATTTTTTGTGGCATAAACTGATTTGCATAGGTCAAGGGGAATCCCAGGCTACTTGGAGCTAGAAGTGTCTGTAGAATGTATGCTATTCAGTAGGAAGCTCCAGAAAGAGGCTGTTGGACCTGGCCCTTTCACAGGGTCATTCCCCAAACTTTTTGCCTTTTTTCCTCCTTATTTTTCTGACCCTTATTGGCTGACATTATGACTGAACACTTTTTCACTGCTAATCAGTGCTAAAGTGCATGTGCACTCCCTTGTAAACTTGGTATGATTGGCTTATACCTAATTGGCATATTTAATTTACCTATAAGTCCCTTATAAAGTGGTTTCCCTATTCCCAGGGCCTGTAAATTAAATTCTACTAGTAGGCTTGCAGCACTGCTTGCACCACCCCCTGAAGTAGCCTTTTAACCCTGTCTCAGGCCTGCTAGCGCAGGGCCTGTGAACACAGTTTTCTGCCACAGGGACCTGCCATATAAATGTACTTACCAGGCCCAGAACTCTTCTTATACTACATATAAGCCACCCCTAAGGTAGGCCCCAGCTAGCCCTATGGGCAGGGTGCCATATGTGTGTAGAAGGCAGGACATGTGCCTAGTAATGTGGCCTGTCCTGGTAGTTACAAACAACCTACTTGGTGTCTCACTGCTGTGAGTGCTGCCTTCTCATAGGATTGCATTGGAAATGCCTGCCTTATGTGTAAGGGGTATTATCTGATTCATCGGGGTAGCGTAGGCATGTTTGGTATGGTTGTAATGGTAGTGAGAAATGCTGCTTACTGGTGTAGGTGGATTTTTTATCATCATTTCAGAAATGCCACTTCTAGAAAGTGAGCATTTCTCTGTGCTTATGACTCTGGTGTTTTGCAGCTTGACTCCTATCCATGTCTGGGCAGAGTGACAGGCTTTGTGCATACTTTTGAGACAGCCTGTACACAGGGAGGGTGGAGGTGTCACAGAGGTGCATCTACATACTGAATAGTCTTCCTGGGCTGAGAGAAGGGAGAGGCGGCGCACACCTGCATTTGTAAAGGCTGTGCCCTGGCCTCACACAATAGGGTCGTTTACCCCCAACTGACGTTTGGAGCCTATGCTGGAGGAGAGAGGGGACACTCCTAGAACCAGTTGTAACTCGTTGAAACCCCCGCTCCTCCTCATTGAAAATGCTTTGCAAAACTGAGTATAAGTACAGGGGATTTTTCCCCACAATTTAGACTGGAAGAGACTTACTTGAAACTGGACACAGGGTGCTGCTGAATGGACACACCAGGACCCACCTTGGACTGCTGCTGCTGTGCTGACCTGTGACCTGCCTGGTCACTAGGAGGAACTGCCACCAGCTGCATCCCTTGTGCTGGCCTCTTTGATGGGCCTGCTAGCCCTGTGCTTCCCCCCTCTCTTGTCTCCAGGGGCAGGGTGCCATGGTCCCCGCCATAAACCAAGGCCGAGGAGGGCTGCTTCCCTTCTTATATAGCATTGGGTGAGTGCTTTTTCTGTGCCCCCTGTGCTTCGTAGCGCTTTTTCTGAATCACCGCCGCAGCCCAGGTGTTGCTGAATCACCGCCACAGCCCAGGTGTTGCTGAATCACAGCCCCGGCCCGGGCATCGGAAAAATCCAAGCGTGACGGATGTGCGGCCCCCAGGACCCCCGGGGACCTTTTATTCAAGATAAGGAGTGAGCGCACTCATATTGTGGCCCCGGGGCAAAGCAAGCTCTGCAGAGCGCCCCTAGGGCACAAGCAGGCACCTGCTTCAGTGCCTGCACACTGCTGCGGCCCGAGCGGGCCGACCAAAAGGAAGGAGACGTCAGGCGGGGAAGGAAACATCATCCGAGGCTCCCCGCCCCACCAGAGCCTCCGTGGTATTGTGGACAGGCCGGGGGGGAAAGGAAGCCTCATTGGAGGCTCCCCTGTCCCAACGAAGCACTAATTTTGTTTGAGGAGACTGCGGGTGGGGCGGAAGCCTCAACGGAGACCCCCACGCACTGCAGGTCCCCTTTTACGGCCCTGGTTGTTTTGTTTGGGGCTTGCCTTGCCCCCTCTCGTTGGAGGGCCAGTGAAGGCCCCGGGGGGGCAGAGATCACGGGCCCCCAGAGGGACCTGTTACAAACACCGGAGAGGTGCGTGCAGCCCCTTCTCCCCCAGGATCAACATGGGGCCCCCATTTTGCACATAGGAGTGCCGGGGCACCACATATCGACCTTTTAGGGCATGAGAAGTGCCTTTCATCATATCGCAGGCACTCTTTGGGACATACTCTCTCTTAGGTTCCTGATGGGGGCAGTATGGAGGGATATGTTAAACTGCTGAGTTTATGATGTTGCATATCTGTTTTGCTAATGTTCCTTTTATGGGCATAACAGGCTAGTATAATTTTATGACTTGCAATATGTTCTCTAATGTTCCTTTTTATGGGTAGTTAGATGTAGTAATGACAAGCGCATTTATTTCTTTACTGTGATTCCTGACTACTGCTTATGTTTCAGAATCCTGAGTACTTAAGTGTTCTAATGTGACTACTGCTTATTCTTGTAGAGTATTAGTAACCTGTGTAATGTTCTGACAACTGCTATGGTAGCAGGATATTACTGACATGTAATGTTTGGTCTAATTATGTTTTGTGAAATACAGTTTATTTTTACATAGCTCAGTGTTGTGTTTACTCTGTGGTGTGCGTATTGTGTCACGTGTGTTGTATGTGTGTTGTGCAAACGCTTTACACATTGCCTCCAGGTTAGGCCTGACTGCTCGTGCCAAGTTACCAAGGGGGTGAGCAGGGGTTATCTTGGAAGTGTAACTCCATTGCCCTGACTAGAGTGGGTGGGTTCTGCCTGGCTTAGGTGCATACCCTCGCAAACCAGAAACCCCATTTCTAACAGAGGCCCAAAGTAAGGAATTGTCTAGAATACCAACCACAGCTCCTAGCACACGAATGTGTGAATGAAGGAGGGTTGCTGATCCAGTTGCACCAGAATCGCTGCAAGACTTGACAGGCTGTGACCAGGGATTTAAAAAACCAGAGGTTCAGTGAACATGTGTGAAACAACTCTCTTGCATTGCACCATGAGAACAGATGGGAAAGAGCTGTTAGTCCCAACCTTACCCTTTTCGCCTTTTAGCCCACTGTATGGACTGAGCTGCAGCACAAGGCTGGCAGACATCTTAATGTTTTCCTGGTTGTGAAAGCAGGCACGGTGAAGGAAACTGAGGCAAAGAACAGTAAAAACAAGAAAAAGTCCTGCGTAATTGCACTGCCACACATGTGATGTATCACCAGCATGGGAAAGCACATGCAGCTATGTAGAACAGCGGATTAGCATTACTAATCAGGAAGAGAGAAGAAGTCCTTTCCAGAAGAAGGCATCTTTGATCTGCAGTACCTAAATAATTCTAGAAGAATACTAACAAATCTCAGGAGCAGGACAGATGCTAGCCAATTAGCAGTTTTCCTAAATTTGCATGAGGATGCCAACAGACATAAAAAGAGTCTCAGATATGGGGAATAAAAGAAACCTGTAAGAAGTTGAAATATGAAATCACCCACTTGAGAAGCAGGGTAAGGGCTTATATTCCTTTACATCTTTCTCCTTATCCATTTCTATAATTCATAGCTGAGAAATAAGAGTTAATACATGAAAAGGAGGAGGATTTACTAGATGAATTGAATTGCTGGTGGATAACACCCGGGTGCATCAGCGGTGACAACTGGAAATGGAGCAACACCAGCAGTTCAGCTTGCAGACGAGGTGTCTGGCACATGATATGCATGCGGAAGCAACAAACACAGGAAGTGGTGGCGCAACAAGCAGTGAAGTGTGAGATAATGGTGTGACACACACACACAAGATGAGAGGCTGATGCCACATGGTGTTAGGACAAAATATTGTTTATAAAATGTTGTGAGACAGAAATATGGTAAATTAAATACCATGATACACACAGATCGTGATGCACAAATATTGTTGACAAGAATATAGATTTTTGAGGTAAGTAATAGTGTTTTAAACAATATCAATGTTTTTAATATCGTTTCACTAATAAAGTGGTTAAAATATTGTGTTGTGCTTATTTTAATGTGTTTTAGTTGATGTATTAATTTTATGTCTTACTATCGTTAAATGCTATTCATTGTTTTTAAAATCGAGCTTGTGATTTTAGGGATGTACATTTAAAAAAAAGTTTTTTATTTTTAATAGTAATTCAAAGTGTTGTAGCAGGTCATTTGGTTTGTAGGGGATAGGGTGGGAAGTAGGTAATAATTAAATAATTATTATTTCATAAATTCTATTTAATGATATGATTGATATATCAGGTAAACTTTGTAGTACTGATTTATTTTCATTATGTGTTATTTGTGGGCTATTAGGTATGTAGGCATATAGATTTGGAAGTTAATTAAGCAATAAGTAATTACTGATTTATTATTAATTGTAATTAATTATTTATTTGATTTTTTAATTAGGTAAAAACTGGAATACTGATTTATTTTACTTATATTCCGGGGCAATAGATTTGTAGCAGTATAGGGTGGGAAGTTAAGTAATAATTGATTAGTTATTATATGCCAATTAATGATTTTATTGGATTTTGAATATGTAAATTGTGGAGTACTTCTGTTTTTATTTTATTTTATTTTAGTTGCAGGATGCTATGTCTGTAGGGGTCTTGGGTGGGACGTTAATTAAGTTACAATTAATTAACAATTACTTATTAATTGCGAATTAATTATTTAAATTATTTTAAATGTGTATGTTGTCATCTTTAGGAACAATTGAATAACAATTATTTCTTAATTGATAAGAACAACAATTATTTCTGAATTGATAATTATTTTTATTGATTAGTAATTATGTATATTGAGTAATTGTTTTAGCTTTAATATATATACATATATTATGTTAATTATTATTTTTTATAGTAAAAGTTTCATAATTTTTCATAATTGCATGCATAGAAGACAGATGAAAACTCTCCTTTCTGACTGCGGGAGCTGTTTGACAACTCCCACTGTCGGAAAGCAGACTTTGTGTTTGCTTGGTGGAAGCTGTCAGCTCCCACCAAGCCAAAGCAAACAGCTATGTCTCGGGTGTGGGCACACCAGGACATAGCAGGAACCGGCCCTGGGGGGTGGCAGTCCCCAGGGCCATCATTGGCTCCTTAAGGGGGGGCTGCATGTCCCTCTTCCAACATTACACGCACCCACCCTCATCGTGTTTGTGTAAAGCCCCAGGGAGGTGGTGGTCCCATTTGCAGCATTTGCAATAAAATTATTGATAAGAAAACTGCATGGCAAGGGTGCAAGTTATAGCTACCTTAGGGCACGAGTTATATTTACTTAAAATAACTCTAACTATAACTACTGATTTTTTATTGTTTTGTATGAGTAAATTCAGAACCGAACTATTACGTCCCTGTAACCTTTTTTTTCAGAGAAAATATATATAATACAATATAATATAATATAATACAATATAACATAATATAATATATAAATCTTAAAAATATAATGTAAACTAAATATTATAACTTTATACTATATTTATAAATCATTATATAAATACAGGCACATTTATATGTGCTTGGGTGTTTATACAAGTATATATTTACATATAGTAGTAAATATTAGTGACAATATATATTTACATTATATTAAAATACTTAACTTTTACTACTTTGAACTCTAGTCATATTTTAAAAAATCTATATTTTTGTCTATTATTGGACCATACTAGTCTTAACATTATTATTTCTGATATCTTGTACTTACCATTAGAAGTATAGGAGTACAATATTGTAAACAATATTTTTCACACATTATTTTTGCCAGCTATATTGCTTACCACAATATTGTGATCCTGCGACACATCACTCTTGTCCTGTGGAGCTGGCTCTTACTCAGTGTTGTATCATTCTGATGCTCGGAGTCAGAGCAATAGGGCCTGCAGCCCAACTATAGCCAAGGATAGTTTGAGGTGCACAGTTGGACAGGGAGTGAGAGCTCTTGAATGAATCCTGATAAACATCCAACAAACACTTTCATCAAGCAATCTACTGACAATTCCCAGGAGGAGAACAGCCTTTGCCATAAATCTTTTACCACAAAATGCAATTACAAGCATTTTTTACATCAGCAAAATGCACTTACAATGCATTTTTTACATCACAATTACTTTTACCCTGCAAGTCTTTACTACGCAAGTCTCTACAATGCATATATGTGTGTATTGATGAACATGTGGTAAATAGTTTATACATTTTTAAGGACAATTTAAAAAGGTGTGTTTTAAATCAGTTTTTAAAATAATAGCAAACCTGTAATCAACATAAAAGTAATAAAGTAATATATATTGTTAAAAATAACGTATTAAGAATTAATGTATAATTTGGTGGCAGTGTTTGAATGTGACTAGATTTTTCTGTAACTGTAAGCGTGGAAAAAGTATGCATGGCAGTGGATTGTGAGGTGAAGGTATTTCACTTGAGTGAATGTAAATGCAATATGGTGGGGTGTGTTGTAAAATCTGCACTGTAAAAACGTGTGTAGTGAAGGAATATGTGGTAATGTCATACAACCTTCCCAGGCTGCCCAACTTCACCACTACTTTGCCTTCTTGCCTTGCAAGAGCACCATGGCCCTTAGAAAGGGACAGTGTCAGCATCTATATTCTGCGGATTGAGAGAATATCAAACAACAGAATCCCAAAATTCATAATAACCCTCAGAAATTCCAATAAAAAATGGCTGAATTCAAACAGTTGTTGCATTACATAGGTCCAAGGAGGTTAAACAGGCATTTGTGGCTCTGAAACAAGCTTATCCTTTGCTACTGCTCTGGGACTATCTGAGTATAACAAATCATTCACACTGTACTGTCATGAAAGAAGGGTATTGGTATCACTTCAAGGGTATTGGAGTGAGATCATGGAGAATAAAAGATTCCCCTTACCTATTGCACCTCTGCCCTAGATCCCGTTGTGTTGGGGTTTCCATCATGCTTGTGAAATGTGGGTGTGGCTGCCCATGTCGAGGAGAATTCTAAGAATATAGTAATGGATTGAATGCTTGGTGATCCCAAGCCCATTATGTAGTTGCTATTGTGCTAACCACTAAATCTAAACTGCCATCAATGACTAGACAGTCACAGTGCAAAATTCTTTTGCTGTCTGCCTCTTATATGACCCTTGATCAATGTGCCATTTTTAACACCACCCCTCTGCTTTCAATTACCAAGGTGGGGAACCATATGACTGCTTGCTTCACCAGTACCACCCACTTCACCAAGACCCATATTGAAGTCACTGATGCACAAATACCCAATTGTGATCTTGTTAATTATGCTGGTAGTTCTTGCCTTAGAAATTACCATGGCTCACTTTGGGCTGCGTACATGATCATTACTCTGTATGACATTCGTGAAAGTCGATGTCTGGCTCAAGAACACAGCTTAGGTTGCTGAACAGATCGCTCTCAAAGATGCTAGTGTTTTTGCTAATCAGGAAATTGTTACCATATTCACAGTCTCAAAGTTTGTTTTCAAAGTGGTCTACCATTTTGGGCTCCTGTATAGGAACACAGTGTCATCCATTCGCAAGACCTCCAATTAAAAACAGTGCATATGTTGAAGGACTACTTGATACACTTTTGTTACCTTCCAAAAGTGCTATTATCATGTGTGCTGTTCACAAATCCTCTCAGGACTTAGGCCCTGATTATAACTTTGGGGGTTTGACCTCCAACCGGCAATATGGTGGATGAGATGACATGCCAAGATGGCGGCCTCCCGACTGTCGTATTACGACACTATTGTCATGCTGGCAGTAGTGTCTGCGGTGGTGTCACTGCAGTAGCATGCTTTGGCTCACAAAGTTAGCTTGAAGCACATGCCACCACAAAGCAGCACCAGATACACCTCAGGCGCACTGTTGCCATGCACAATGTTGTTCATGGCAACAGTGTGCACCAACAGTGCAGGCATAGCGGGGCACATGTGCCCCCAGTCACACTGCCCAATGGGCTAAATCACCCTGGAGTCAATCTTTTCATGGCGGGGTCCCTGCGATCAAAAGCTCGGCGGAAAAGCAGGTTCTGATCAGCACGCCAGTGCCAGCATTAGCACCTCCGCAATTGGCCACAGCTTTCCCTACAGCTGAGGCCACGGGATCCAAGATCCTGGTGGTTGGGGCGGTCTTGTGGTGGGCCAACCACCATCCTTGTAATCTGGCAGTAAGTCCAGCGAGGATGCGGTGGTTTGACCACCACCACAGGTACAGCGATCCCAGGACTGCCGTAATCGTAATCAGGCCCTCAGTGTCTAGGAGAAATGCTTTTGCTAATCAAACTGTTAAAAACGCTGCATTGTCTTCAAGCACTTAAGTCAGTATTTACATCTCTCAAGAAATAGGCCCTCATTCCGACCCTGGCGGTTTCAAACCGCCAGGGTGGAGGGCAGAGGAAGCACCGCCAACAAGCTGGCGGTGCTTCCCGGGCCATTCTGACACCGCCGCGGTCAGAAAAGGGGAACCGGTGTTTTCCCGCCGGTTTTCCTCTGGCCCAGGGAATCCTCCATGGCCGCCATGGGGATTCCGACCCCCTTCCCGCCAGCCTGTTCCTAGCGGTTTACACCGCCAGGAAGAGGCTGGCGGGAACGGGTGTCGTGGGGCCCCTGGGGGCCCCTGCACTGCCCATGCCACTGGCATGGGCAGTGTAGGGGCCCCCTAATGGGGCCCCACAAAGAATTTCACTGTCTGCTTAGCAGACAGTGAAAATCGCGACTGGTGCTACTGCACCCGTCGCACCCCTGCAAATCCGCCGGCTCCATTCGGAGCCGGCTTCCTCTTTGCAGGGGCTTTCCCGCTGGGCCGGCGGGCGATCTTCTGGAGATCGTCCGCCGGCCCAGCGGGAAAGTTAAAATGACCCCCCCCATAGTGTCTAATTCCTACTCAGAAATATGTGTCTGAATTGCAGAAATGTACTACAGAGGCAGCGAAGATGTCTTGGATGTAACAGAATTATAAAAGGGATAATGTTGGAGTGAGGAGGGACATCACCAGGAGAGTAGCTGTTTTCTATGTTTGCTGGTTGGATAGAAGCTTATCCATGTGCAAACACATGCATTTACAGTTGTCAATAGGCTGATCTGGCATTTCATTCCTAGGTTTGGGGGCCTTTTCTCGGATAGGAAATGACAAGGGTACCCACTTTGTGTCCTCCGTCATTCAAGACCTATGCAAACCTTTAAGGATCAAACAACACTTCCACTCAGTATTTCACCTGACTCTTCCCAAAAACGGTAACATTTATATTTCCCTTTGAAAGTCAAGATTGTTACAGGCACAGGCCATAAGTGATCTGATGTACTACCCTTGGCACTCTGGTCATTTTGAATCATTCCAAGTCAGAAGACTGATCTAAGTGCTTATGAAATGGTGATGATGTGGCCCTTGCTTCTCCCATCTCTCATTGTCCCCAGCTGTACTTAAATGGCACCCAAAGAATGATGTGACACTTTAATACAGCAAACCAGCAGACAACATTATGGACGTCTCTTCAGTGCCTCTTCTCAAGTCCAAGCTGCTTTACATGTCTACTCGCTTGTCCAATCTGCCCCCAAGCCCCAACCTGCAGTCACAAGACAGGGCTATGTGTGTCAGAGTGTCTATATCCTTTCCTCTAATATGTTTTTTTTGGTAACTTTAGCACTTGGGGCCCGAGAGCAATAATGACAACCATAACATTTATCTCTTGATTTGCAATTAGCCAATCAGATTATTCAGTACGGTTGGACCAGTACTGGTAACAGTCGCTGACCCACTGTACCAAAGGGACCGACTTGATCAGCCAGTGGCTTGTGTGTGTATCTATGTGTGAGGTATTTACACAGAGCAAACCTAGCCAAAAGGTGACGGAGTGCTGTGCAGGTTCAAAAGCAGCTCCATTCAACAAGAGATCAGAGAGACAGCTGGTTTGTGGACTGTTGGTTCACCATGATGTAGTGATATTTATTGAGGTATATCCTCAACTATTTTTCTGAACTGGGTTGGGGCGATCTTGATTGACACAGGAATTTTGTTCCAGATCTTGGATGCATAGATGGAAAAGTCCTGCTGCTTTATTTTTTTACAGCCTACTCCCCCATCTGATGATGCCCTGGCTTATGAGCTTGACAGCTAGACAGGTTAGGGTACAGGTCATGATGGCTTTAGTAATGATGTAGCTGATTTGAAGATGGTGCAAGGGTAGCCATCAAATCAAATCATTAACATTTATAAAGCGCGCTACTCACCCGTGCGGGTCTCAAGGCGCTAGGGGGAAAGGGGGGGTTACTGCTGCTCGAAAAGCCAGGTTTTTAGGAGTCTCCGGAATGCGGAGTGGTCCTGGTTGGTCCTGAGGCTGGTGGGGAGGGAGTTCCAGGTCTTGGCTGCCAGGAAGGAGAAGGACCTCCCACCCGCCATGGAGCGGCGGATGCGAGGGACGGCAGCGAGCGCGAGGCCAGAGGAACGGAGGAGGCGGGTGGGGATGTAGAAGCTGAGGCGTCGGTTGAGGTATTCCGGTCCCTTGTTGTGGAGGGCTTTGTGTGCGTGGGTGAGAAGTCGAAAGGTGATCCTTTTGCTGACTGGGAGCCAATGCAGGTGTCTCAGGTGTGCGGAGATGTGGCTGTTGCGGGGTACGTCGAGGATGAGGCGGGCCGAGGCGTTTTGAATACGTTGCAGGTGTTTTTGGAGTTTGGCGGTGGTCCCAGCGTAGAGGGTGTTGCCGTAGTCCAGGCGGCTCGTGACGAGGGCGTGGGTCACGGTTTTTCTAGTGTTGGCGGGGATCCAGCGGAAGATCTTGCGGAGCATGCGGAGGGTGAGGAAACAGGCGGAGGACACAGCGTTGACTTGCTTGGTCATGGTGAGAAGAGGGTCCAAGATGAAGCCGAGGTTGCAGGCGTGGTCTGCGGGGGTCGGTGCGGTGCCAAGGGCCATGGGCCACCAGGAGTGGCCCATGGCCCTTGCGGACCAAGCGGATGGGGTGTTGCCGAGGATGAGGACTTCCGTTTTGTCAGAGTTCAGCTTTAGGCGGCTGAGCCTCATCCAATCTGCGACGTCCTTCATACCCTCTTGTAGGTTGGTCTTGGCGCTGGCGGGGTCCTTGGTGAGGGAGAGTATAAGTTGGGTGTCGTTGGCGTAGGAGGTGATGATGATGTCGTGCTTGCGTACGATGTCGGCGAGGGGGCTCATGTAGACATTGAAGAGTGTCGGGCTGAGCGATGAGCCTTTAGGTACGCCGCAGATGATCTCGGTGGGGTCTGAGCGAAACGGCGGGAGGTAAACTCTTTGGGAACGCTTTGAGAGGAAGGAGGCGATCCAGTCCAGGGCCTGGCCTTGGATCCCGGTGGAGCGGAGGCGGGTGATTAGAGTGCGGTGACAGACGGTGTCGAAGGCAGCCGAGAGGTCGAGGAGGATGAGGGCGACTGTTTCACCGTTGTCCATCAGGGTTCTGATGTCGTCTGTGACTGAGATGAGGGTGGTTTCCGTGCTGTGGTTGGTTCGGAATCCGGTTTGTGAAGGGTCGAGCAGGTTGTTGTTTTCCAGGAAGGTGGTCAGCTGTTTGTTGACCGTCTTCTCTATTACCTTGGCTGGGAAGGGAGGAGTGAGATGGGGCGGAAGTTTTTCAGGTCGCTCGGGTCAGCCGTAGGTTTCTTTAGTAGGGCGTTGACTTCGGCGTGTTTCCAGCATTCGGGGAAGGTAGCAGAAGAAAATGAAGAGTTGATGATGGCCTGGAGGTGCGGGACGATGATGTCGTCGGCTTTATTAAAGATGAAGTGAGGGCAGGGGTCCGAAGGAGCGCCGGAGTGGATAGAGTTCATGATGGATTTGGTTTCTTCAGTGTTGATGTGGGTCCAGTCATTGAGGGTGATGGCCGGGGGTGCGGGTTCGGTGATGCTTGGTTGGGTCTGGTGTCCGAAGCTGTCGTGGAGGTCGCTGATCTTGCGATGGAAGAAGGTGGTGAGGGAGTCGCACAGATCTTGTGAGGGCGTGACGGCATTGGCGTTGAGGTTGGAGAACTCCTTGACGATGCTAAAAAGTTCTCTGCTGTTGTGGCTGTTTTTGTCCAGTCTGTCGGTGAAAAAGTTCCTTTTGGCAGCGCGGATCAGGTGGTGGTGTTCGCGGGTAGCGTTCTTGAGGGCGGTCATGTTGTCAGCGGTGTGGTCCTTGCGCCAGGCCTTCTCGAGGGCGCGACAAGTTTTCTTTGATTCTTTGAGGGTGTCACAGAACCAGAGAGGTTTTTTGGTGTTGGTCTGTCGATGCGTGCGTTTGAGGGGAGCAAGGTTGTCTGCGCAGTTGGAGATCCAGTTCGTGAGGCTGAGGGCTGCGTCGTTGGGGTCGGTGGTGAGGGTGGGTTGGTTGGCGGTGAGTGCGGAGAAGAGTTGCTCTTCGGGGATCTTGTTCCACTGTCGACGAGGGATGGGTTGAGTGCGGAGGTGGTTGGTCTCTCGTCGGAATGTGAAGTGGACACAGCTGTGGTCGGTCCAGTGTAGAGCGGAGTTGTGGCTGAAGAAGATGTGTTTGCTGGCGGAGAAGATAGGGTCAAGCGTGTGTCCGTCGATGTGGGTGCCGGTGTTCACCAGTTGCTTGAGGCCGAGGTTGGCGAGGTTGTCGAGCAGGGCGGTGGTGTTGGGGTCGTTGTTCTGTTCCAGATGGAAGTTGAGGTTGCCCAGGAGGATGTAGTCCGGCGAGGCGAGGGCGTGCGGGGAGATGAAGTCGGCGATGGCGTCGCTGAAAGGGGCGCGCGGTCCGGGGGGAAGGTAGACGAGTGATCCTCTGAGGGTGGTCCTGGGGTCGGTGCGAATCTGAAAATGCAGATGTTCAGCGGCGAGAGGGGTGTCTTCGGTGGAGGTGGTGACGCTGATGGAGTCTTTGAAGACGATGGCGATACCTCCTCCTACTTGGTTGGTGCGGTCTTTTCTGGAGATCTTGTAGCCTTCGGGGATGGCAGTGGCGATGTTTGGACCCGATGAGGCGTTCATCCAGGTCTCCGTGATGAAGGCGACGTCCGGAGCTGTGGAGTCCAGGAGGTCCCAGAGTTCAACGGCGTGCTTGTGGACAGAGCGAGCGTTGACCAGGATGCACTTGAGGTGGTTGATGGCGTGTGGGCTGGTGGTAGTGGTAGTTGAGTGGTGGAAGATGCGTTTGCAGGAGTTACAGGCGAAGGGTCCATGGGTGCGTTTGGGGTGGGCTTGGAAGCAGGTGTTGGAGCGCCCGGGGTTGAGGGCGTGGAGGGTGGTGGGGTCGTAGCGGGTCAGCGGGGTACGGGAGAGCTGGGGACCAGGGGTCGTGGTGCTGGGCGCGGGCCAGGCACGGACGGGCGCAGACGGGCTTGCCTCTGGTGCGCCAGCGGCACACCCGCTGCGCGGATGCGCAGCGGCCGCCATAAGAGGTAGGGGGGGAGGGGTCAGCTGGGGGCGAATGGGAGCTGGGGGGTGGGGGCGTGCAGGAGGTCGCGGCGGGAAAACGCGAGGGAGGGGGGACAGGTAGAGTGAGAAGAGCTGGGGGAGGGGGGACTAAGGGTGGAGGGGGTGAGTGTTAGAGTTTTAGGAGAATAGGGAGATAGATAGGAGTAGGGTTGAGAAGATAGAGGAGGGGGGTTGTAGAGGTGGGTGAGGGTGAGAGGTAGAGTGAGAGGATAGGAAGATAGGTAACAGAGGGGGTGTCGGGACGGGGGGAGAGATAGGGAAATAGATAGATGGAGAAATAGGTGGAGAGATAGAAAAATAGGTAGATAGGAGGAAGGGGTGAGTGAGGGAGTTAGATGGAGAGATAGGTAGATTGGTAGATAGGAGGAGTGAGGGAGGCAGGTAGCGAAAGGGTAGATAGGGGTGATAGTGAGGGGGAGGCGAGTGAGGGAGGGGGGTGAGGCAGGAGCAGGAGGGCAGGGGCGGGAAGAGACAGAAGTCGGAGAAAACCGAAGATGGGAGTTCCATCTCGATGGGGGTGATGCAATCATAGTTTTTACACCCTGGAAGAGACCTACTGTTGTGTATGGACTGACCTGAACTGAGGACAGTGAGGAGTCTGGGAAGCCATGAAGCAAGGCATTATCCCCACCTTTCGAGGAGGACCTTCCCCGTGTTTACAGATCCCAACTTACTTCCAGGGATCTTTATGCCTTTAGAGGAATCTCTGCTGTGATGAATACACTGTAAGTACTGGCCCATGTATTATGCTCATGCTCTGCAAAATAAATGATGACCCTGATATGCAAGGCGTTTCCTTCCTGTGCATAGGGCTATTATGCATTTTTCCACCGGGACCCACCATGCATTACATGGCAGTTCCCAGTAGGGAAAGGAGTGACAGTAGCCCACATTAAGCAAGGTGGACAAATGTTTCTATAACCTTGCTGCCTAGTGGAGAATGGGTGGAGAAATCAAGTGTTTACATTGGTCATAACACCGCACTTCTCCTGATTCTAAATGGAGCAGGTGACCTGCCAGTTTAGGGTGAACACTGTTGACTTACAGTCAAATCATTAACATTTATAAAGCGCGCTACTCACCCGTGCAGGTCTCAAGGTGCTAGGGGCAAGGGGTTACTGCTGCTCAAAGAGCCAGGTCTTGAGAACTCTCCGGAATGCGGAGTGGTCCTGGGTGGTCCTGAGGATGGTGGGGAGGGTGTTCCAAGTCTTGGCCACCAGGAAGGAGAAGGACCTTCCACCCGCCGTGGAGCGGCGGATGCGAGGGACGGCGGCGAGAGCGAGGCTGGTGGAGCGGAGAAGACGGGTGGGAGCGTAGAAGCTGAGGCGACGGTTGAGGTATTCTGATCCCTTGTTGTGGAGGGCTTTGTGTGCGTGGGTGAGGAGACGTAAGGTGATCCTTTTGCTGACGGGAAGCCAGTGCAGGTGTCTCAGGTGTGCGGAGATGTGGCTGTTGCGGGGTATGTTGAGGATGAGGCGGGCGGAGGCGTTTTGAATTCGTTGCAGACGTTTCTGGAGTTTAGCGGTGGTTCCAGCGTAAAGGGTGTTGCCGTAGTCCAGGTGGCTCGTGACGAGGGCGTTGGTCACGGTCTTTCTGGTGTCGGCCGGGATCCAGCGGAAGATCTTTCGGAGCATGCGGAGGGTGAGGAAGCAGGAGGATGATACGGCGTTGACTTGTTTGGTCATGGTGAGAAGTGGGTCTAAGATGAAGCCGAGGTTGCGTGCGTGGTCTGAGGGGGTCGGTGCGGTGCCAAGGGCCGTGGGCCACCAGGAGTCGTCCCAGGTCCACAGTGATGCTACTCCTCTGCCAATAGCTAAATGGCCTCCTTAAATGCATACTTCCTTCCACTATTTTACTTTTGGGATTTTTCTTCAGTTCTCATGGTGACTGTTATCTTCATTGATCAAACCCACAGACTTAATGATAGGAAATTCCTATGGTGGAAAACAGATAAATTCGATTGTAAGGCATAAAAAGCCTTCTTAGGGAAAACTCTTTTCCCAGTGGAGAAAACACATAGAAATATTAGAGTCCAATGCACTGCTCATCTAATCATACATAGATGTTCCTTAGTGGATGATGCTCCTAGTAGAGCATTAGGGTTTCCAAGAAAACTATTGGAAATCTCCTGATCACCCACCTAAAACAATTTTAAAAAAAATTGAATTTGAAGAGAATTGGTGATCTAAGATACGGGGAGACTTACATCTACTCTCTTAGATTTACAATATTCTTTATAAATCAAAGTCGTTTAAAACCAACCACAGAATGACAACTAAACCACACAACGTATCCAGAAAGTAATATACTAAAGCAGCCAGGAGCAAGCACAAACGACATGCTGACAGTTGTCTCAAGAGCCTGATTTTTGAGTATTATAGAGTACCACTTTTTAACTTGCAATCTGCTATCGCATTTTAGCATGTATTCGTAATTTTGAATATTTCAAATCACGTATCAAGGGCAGAGCAGTTTCAACAGCAGGTCGCTAGCATCTGACGAGAAGTTGTTTCAGAACTGCTATGATCACAGCTGCAAGTACCTCACTCACACCAGCTACACCTCTATGTTTAGCATATTCGGTGAGGAGTGCGTAAATATTCTTGGTGTCTGTAAAATACATTACACTGACTTTTGTGGAAAAAATAGTCTCCCGGTGTGCACCAAATATCTGCGATCAAATAATTTAGTCAAATGTTTCCACAGTTCAGGCCCTTTAGAGAGGAAAGGAGGCTATGCAAAATTATTTCAAATAATCTGCATTTCTTTCAAAGTGTAACGCATGGTCTTTTCGTCAGAAGCAAAAAGAATGTTTCTAGAAGTTCTATAGAATCACCAGATGTATAGATTATCTGTGCTATGCGATCGTGTACTTGAATCTCACCGATTATGTAGCGTTTGAGTATAGCAAATTCTAAGAATATTAGTTATTAGACCATATGAACAACAAAAATTGGCTGTGAAATGTAATACATATCTTCAGTACATCACGTTTTCACTATAAAAGAAAGTTGGAGGTACTTAATGTAGTTCTATAATAAAATGATTTTATTTTCATTTGCTGACCATTTCTCAAAAGCACACGGTCTAATTTCATTATTTCAACTCCATACCTTCGCCACAAACTTGCAAAGTGTGCAGTTTCGTCACAGCAGCCCCTCTAAATAAAGCAAACCGATATTAAAATATACTTTTTAGAAACTAAAAAAAAACCAGACATATAATTAAAACGTATTCCTCTTAATATTAATTTTATGCGTTGATCATATCAATGTCTTAGCTATTTTCGGCATTAATGCTGTTGCGGCAGGGGCATTCTTTTGGGAATTTACATATCCTAACCTTTGAGAAATTGTTGATACCGTATGTACCTCACATTTTCTAAACTCTTCGCCTTGCTATGTGTTGTGAATAAACATGAGTTCAACTCTAATGAAAGACTAGTTTATTCAGCATAATAACAATACCTCACAGCCTCTTTCAGAATCCCCTTCTACGAAGTCATAGAACATTTCTGGGAGATTCAGGGTTATGTCCAGGGCCACTGGAATTATGTGGCAGGAGAGGGCCTAAGTATGGGACAGCGTTAAATAAATTATGTTTCAAGAAAAGGCAAATTATGCGGCATAATGCAGCTCATTGTGTAATAGTATTACTTCATGGTTTCACCATTTTAAACTTGATAACACTATCTCAGCACTGGTTGCACCTCCTTAGTACCACTTTAACAACCAAATATAGCAATAAGCAGTGCTTTAAATGGGCCGGTACTGTCCGGTACTGAGTACCGGCACTTTTTTATTTTGAGAGGGAGAGTACCGGCGTATTTCAAGAAAAACGTAGTACTTTTAACTGGAGAGTACCGGGACTTCTCAGAAACAAGCAGGTACTCTGGCACAGAGTACCTGCACTTTATTTTTTCCATTTCAAGCACTGGCAATAAGCAACATAAAGGTAACCAGTCCAGCTTTGCAAAGGACCTTTCACAGTGCGGCAACAGGTGTTGTCGCACTTTTAGTAACTTTTGCACTGTTTGAGCAACAAACAATATTTTTTTGTTAAAATCTGCAAATTATAATGCAGACGAAGGTTTATTTGGCAAATGTGGTAAGTGTATAAATATGCAAAAATCGCCACGGCAGCATAATCGCATAATTCCAGTGGTCCTAGATATGTCACAGGATTCTACCAAAGAAGAATAAAAATGGAGAAAGAGGACAAGGACATAAAAAAGGAACATATGAATTACATTACAACACAATGCCATTGTTCATAGCAACTGTTCTATCATTGGTTCAAAATATTTTTTGGGTGTTTTCACAAAGACAATTAGAAGTCAAATAATGCACATCCAAGTAAAGTACCTTTCACTTCATTTTGTATCTTGTGTGAAACAATTGGACATTCAGTCATGGTGGAAGACCGGTGAAATTAGTATTTGATGCAGGGCACAAGGTGTCACTCTTCACACCATTTTCTACAGTTAACACCCACTTGATGTTTGTTTATTAAGGATTGCACATATATGTTTGTTTTATATCTGAAATGCAAAGGTGGGCTACAAGGTGGTTGCTTCCTTTTTGAGTGCCACATGTAATTTATCATAAGGACAATACTATATGACCACAGGGACCAGGGTCAATGTTTACTATGTATACAGTGTGCCGTGGGGATCATTCAACATGTAGGACACCTTACAACTTGTTAGGGAGTCCACAGATCAATGTATTTTTATAATAACCCAGTAATGACTTATTGCTTGAATTATACATCAAGAAAACATGCAAATCAGAGGGTTCCTGTTACTGGTATGTATTACACAGAGAATATGCAGTAGTTAGTGCAACAGTGAACAAAACTGCAGTGCTCCAGGTTCGTGAAGTTGAATTAATACATATAACATATACATAAGATACTGTACAAAGCCCCTAGAGCCATACATTATATTAGATATACATTTTAGGATGTGTAGATCAATCCACAATCCCTATTGGTCACACTAAATCTGGGAACCAGGAGGGGAAATGTAAAAGTTTCGACCCTGAATTAATGAAAGAGTCTCTTCAGGAGTAAGATATTTGGCTCAAAACCAATTGTGAATACTTGTTCAATGTCCAGTCCACTCTACGGACACACTACAATCAATCTGAAATATGCTTGTGGAGAAGTGCAGATGGAGTTCCCCACACTTAAGATTACTGGAAAGTGGAGTTTGAAGGATTTTATGAAGTGGTCACAATACCTTAATTACAGCGCATGGAGACTAATGCAACACACAATATGAAACCAGTGTTGCTGTGACCACGTACATACATTAAGAATGTGATATGGTCTCCTACACTATGATGCTACTGAGTTGATAGTTAATGGTGGTCCATGCTTGGAAACTTAATTGGTGAGAAAAGAAAGAGTATTTATTTAAAAATAATGCATTAACAAGGATCAAAAGACTAGGGATGATTAATTGCAGATGCTTTTCTAAGTAGCCCCTGAATGGGTGCACAAAAAGTCCCCATTTCAATACCAGTTGAGGCTCTTGGAAAATAGGTCTTCTTGACAATTAGGTTATATTTCCAGTATTTGCATAACACTCTTCTTCCATTCTATTTATTTGTGGCACTACAGTCTTAACCAAATGCCAGGGAGATTAACACACAATTATGTTTTTAAAACTAGAATAGTTCCATGATTCCCAGCTAACAAAGTCATCCCACACCTTGCCCCTTTTTCGGGGTCTAAATTTCATCAGCATTAACAATTTTAGGAAGTTAGGGGGGCAGTCAGTGGGAGGACCCATCAACACATGTCCAACTAAACTCTGGTTTGGGGCTACAAAAGAGATTGGTAGACCCACCATAAATCCAGTATAAGAATCCAACTCTTCACATGCAAAGATGTTTTTAATCAATACGCTAAGCCAAATCAATGAATCTAGTGGGCATTTATTACAGAACACTTGAAAGGCAATAGCCCACACGTCTTTCGCCCCCTACGCGGTATTTGTACCTGGGGCTTTCTCAAGGCTGCAAGAACAAGAAATTAAAGATTAAATTAGAAAAAACAATTTAGAAAACTACCAATCTGACCATCACCCAAGGTGCAGTAAAATCACGTTTTACAGAAGTTCTAAATCTATGTAAAATGTGATAATCTCGCAAGAGAAATTGAAACAAAAATTGGAAAGAAGAAAAGGTTTATACCCTCATGGTAATCATCAAGTGATAAGGAAAATACACAAGGTACTTACGTTATTTACACGTGGATGCTGCCAAATGATTAAAAATATGAAGAAACTGATTATGAATGGGAAGAAAATGATATTAAAAATAGTTATAACCAAGGTCACCCAGGTAGGAAACAAGCCATTACCAAAGGAACAGAAGGAAGATCCTCCGCCCCATACCAATTGCTGCAAGATTGTGCAATGCTACAAGTGGAAAATATGAGCAGGCCCTCTGCCAATGCAGACTTCAACAGTATCACACAATACCTATTCATATGTTCGGAAAAATAAAGCCATATTCTAATTCCTGCAAATTATGAGAATGATCATAATTTATATTTTTTAAATTAAAATTATTTTTTTAATGATTGTACTGGCAATAATACACAGTAAAAACATCTATTAAGTTCCACCCAAATGGACTAACTGTAGGTTCTTTTAAGAGGAACAGACACCAAGAAATATACAGTTTCATCCTTGGGGATATTTTTCATTGTAAGATGCATACAAGTCCTGTAATTACACATAATGCGGCTCAACTCAAAGATCTATAATATCATGTATAGGCTGGAAACAGCATCCCAATATATTGATATTAGCACTTAAAGACTTAAACATTGCAACATATAAAGTTAAAATGTAAAGAAATGTATAAAAACTCTGGTTTGGGCCTGCGATATGGCCTGCTGCGACTGAACGAGGCCACCAAGAATTGAATGTGAAGGTTTCCCGTCTCTGGCAGAGACTTCAAAGATACTGCATGGTTGCCGGACTTCCATTCACAATTGCTAGAATAAATGTTTTAGCCAAATTGACTGGAGCACAATGGTGAGAACAAAATAGCAGCTGTGATGCAAGCAAAAGTCCTCTAAGAAGAGGGGAGAAGGGCCTCTGTGTGGCTTGGATGCAGCTCTACAGTCTCCCTTACTGAATGCAACCGTACTGGGTTTGAGGGCAAAATACACCAAGTACTACAAAAGAGGGCTGAAATGGAGCCAAGGCTTGACACCATGGGGGCTGCTGGAGGTGGCAGTGCCCTGGGTGCATACTGACTGGACTTACTAATTTTGTCTAAAGGGTGGGAATTAGAATATGCCTAGAGGGTGCAGTGAGCATAAGAGGTGAGCATGGAGGGCCGGAGGTGGTGTCAGGACTGGTGCACATGCTACAGGCAACTGATCAGATGAGCAGCCTCACCCTTATACTCTACAGTGGAAACCTCAGCATATATGAAGGGAATGCAATGAGCAGGGATGGAAGAGTATGAATGTGATTCCTGTCCAGACAAAATGTGAAGGGCTTTTGTAAACCTCCTTGAAGTCCCTTTTGATGTTGGTGCAGCCCCCTCCCACTTTTATTTCTGATGGCACATAACTGGAATAAAACTGGCTCAATAACAGATCAGCTCCTACTGTTTAATGTCTGGCAGCTGCATCTTCCTTCTCCTGCCTGCCTAATTCTTTGACTTACCCCTAGAATGCAGTCTGGGTGGCATGGAGCACACCTGCACTCCTGACCTTATTTGAGCCTTGCTACTGTGTTACAGAGTTACCAGGATTGTGCTTCATCGTGCTGCTCCCCCTACAGAAGAAAACACCTAAGATAACTTTGTCATACTTCGACTGGTCTACGAGAGTCAAACAGCCCAAAATGCCATATTTTTTGGAGTTGCTAAGCTCCCAAAAAAGGCATCAAATGCAGAACAGGTATCACTGACTCTCAAGAACCAACAGAAAACAAGACACCCCTGGTGTCAATGAAGACCCAACAAAAAGAGATGTCCTGATGTTATTTAGAGAGTCCAAGGCAGAGATGGTCTCCTTGAGACACAACCTTAGAACCATTTCAGACACAGGGCCTCATTGTGAGTTTGTTGGCAGGCCTAAAAAGACTGCCATGTTGGCAGTCTCGCAGACCACTGTATTACGAGTTATGCAGACACGAACGCCAACCAAAAAAGGCAGACCGGCAGCAGCAAGGAGGCCCGGAAATAGGCAGTCAGACCTTCAGCCCGACAGCACAGTGACCAATCACTGACCATATTACAAGCCCAAAGTCATAGTGGCGGGCACCCATGGCAGTCAGCCAATAGCGGTCTAAACCACAGCGGTTTGCGGTCACCAAAGTAATACACAACTGCACAATGTATGGATTTGAGAACAACACAGCTGACATACCTTGCCACACTGGACACATCTGCACATTCACACACCACAATCCTCTGCATCACCAGCGCCAAGCACAGAAGCCAGAGCTAATTATTCAACACAGCAGCAAAGATACTAGGCACCACTTTTTTCTCAACATCTCCTTTCACACTGTAGGAAGGTAGCCTCTTTCTAGCCTTGTTACCACCACTTTTGACCTGTTTGTGAGTATATGTCAGTGTGTTTTTTCTGTCTCACTGGGATCCTGCTAGCCAGGGCCCAGTGCTCATAGTGAAGACCATATGTTGTCAGTATGTTTGATATGTGTCACTGGGATCCTGCTAGCCAGGACCCCAGTGCTCATAGGTTTGTGGCCTATATGTGTTCCCTGTGTGGTGCTTAACTGTATCACTGAGGCTCTGCTAACCAGAACCTCAGTGTTTATGCTCTCTCTGCTTTTAAAATGGTCACTGCAGGCTAGTGACTAATTTTACCAATTCTGATTGGCACACTGGAACACTCTTATAATTCCCTAGTATATCGTACCTTGGTACCCAGGGTATTGGGGTTCCAGGAGATCCCAATGGGCTGCAGCATTTCTTTTGCCACCCATAGGGAGTTCAGACAATTCTTACACAGGACTGCCACTGCAGCCTGAGTGAAATAACGTCCGTGTTATTTCACAGCCATTTTACACTGCACTTAAGTAACTTATAAGTCACCTATATGTCTAGCCCTCACTTGGTGAAGGTTAGGTGCAAAGTTACTTAGTGTGTGAGCACCCTGGCACTAGCCAAGGTGCCCACACATTGTTCAGGGCAAATTCCCCGGACTTTGTGAGTGCAGGGACATCATTACACACGTGCACTACATATAGGTCAATACCTATATGTAGCGTCACAATGGTAACCCCGAACATGGCCATGTAACATGTCTAGGATCATGGAATTGTCACCCCAATACCATTCTGGTATTTGGGGGACAATTCCGTGGATCCCCGGGTCTCGAGCATAGAGCCCGGGTACTGCCAAACTAACTTTCGGGGGTCTCATCTGCAGCTACCGCTGCTGCCAACCCTCAGACAGGTTTCTGCCCCCCTGGGGCCTGGGCAGCCTGGTCCCAGGAAGGCAGAACAAAGGGTTTCCTCTGAGAGAGGGTGTTACACCTCTCCCTTTGGAAATAGGTGTGAAGGGCCTGGGAGGAGTAGTCTCTCCTGGCCTCTGGAAATGCTTTGAAGGGCACAGATGGTGCCCTCCTTGCATAAGCCAGTCTACACCGGTTCAGGGATCCCCCAGCCCTGTTCTGGCACGAAACTGGACAAAGGAAAGGGGAGTGACCACTCCTCTGACCAGCACCTCCCAAGGGAGGTGCCCAGAGCTCCTCCAGTGTGTCCCAGACCTCTGCCATCTTGGATGCAGAGGTGTGAGGGCACAATGGACAGCTCTGAGTAGCCAGTGCCAGCAGGTGACGTCAGAGACCCCTCCTGATAGGTTGTCGCGTAGGCTCTCATTATTCTAATGAGACAACTGGATTTTGAGCAGCAAGATCGTCCACAGTGTGGGGTACTGAGTCTGACCCATGGCGGGTGACACTTGTCGCTCCAAATCTGGGCTTTGCTCCGGCTAACTAGCAGTGCCTCATCTCTCCCGAAAGGTAGAAATGATTGGGCAGCCGAGCGCATGACATATCGTACTTCTCAGGGAAGTCGTGGTCACTGAGGTCACATCCGGTTCTCTCACTCACAATTCGGTCTCATATATAAATGACAATAAAAGCAGTATAAGTTTTAAAGATTGGTTTATTAAAATTACTGAATTTTGGATAGCAAAGTGTGAGCTGCAATAACCAGAACGACACAACAAAACAATATTAAAATGGTGACGATGAGAGTGAAGCATAAGAATAATGCTATCATATTGCCACTAGAATCGATGAACTATTTCCTATCTACATCATATTCTGAGCACGGCATGTTAAGCTCTAATCCTGCCTTTCAGGTTCCCTTGGGAGGACATCAACCCTCATACCTGAGCAAAGGCCTGTAATCTGCGTCAGCATCTGCAGCGAAGCATTCTGCCTACAGTTGTGGTTCCCTGGCTGGAATCTCCCTCTTGACGTGTAATGGGACTAGAAAGTGTTTTTATAATTAACACAGCAGATGTTCTAAGATGTTCTAAGAAAATGTCCCTACGTAAGGATGTGTATTTTCTACTAATGTTGGAGACTAAACTTCTACTACGTTTACCGGCATTATACCAGACTGTAGCCTTGACTGAAGGACAGAGTGATCAAGAATGCGTTGTTTGAGAACACAATGCTGGACTAAGCAAAACAGTTAGATAGAAGAAATGAAAACAAGGCCGTAAAACTGGTTATTGTAAAAATAACAATGAGAAGCTGAATAAAATATATCTAGGTCAAGGTGTACAGCGGCCCGGTGTATTAAACTAACGTGCATGGAGCTATAACTAAAATGGCTACACAACACCCTCCCCTTGTCGGTAGAAAGTGGTTCAAGCCAAAACTAAAATATCTCAACCTAAGATATACCTAAAACCCTACTTAATTTCGACACGTTAAAAAGCCACACAAACATACTACTTGGCAATTTCAAAAATGGGCATGCGGCTTAGAACAGAATTCAATGAAAAATGTCAATTTAGAACAGTTCTGAATCAAGCACGAGTCATGGAAAGCAAGAGATCTTCCACTTCGGCAGATGACAAAACCGGAAAGTCCACGCCAAAAACGACCAAGAAGCAGGTGTGTTCCATAGCCCCAGTATCAACCAAGGCGGCATCCCGTGCAGTGCCCATTGATGAGTTGATGGCAACTTCCTCCAGGAAGGGTAGCTCATAATTAGCTTCACGTAGCAAACGCAGCCTCAGTGCACATGTCTGGCAATGAACCCTCAACGAGAGCACCAACAGATCAGCATCTATTGCTGGGGGGCGCTGCTGTGAAAGACAATCTTCCAGTGCATGTTCAAAATAGCACCAAAGGCACCGGAACACGGGCTGCACACAATACAAAACCGGTTTGAATGACAAAGTCCAGTCACACTCCAAATGGTCCAGGAGTGTTGCTCCGAAATGCTGCATCATACGTTCACGACACAGCTGCGCTGATGGGAGCGCCATCATTTGTCCTTGTTGCAGCGGGACAGCCATTGCGCATAAACAACAGCACAAGCAACAAAAGTACACTGTTCCATAAAGAGAAGAAACTAGGGAGACCTGAAACATCAGGAGCAAGTGCCCTCAAGCATCACAGTGGATGACTGGCATCATCATCGGGTCATGCTCCTCGCCAGGCCGGCAGTGCAACGCCTGACGGGCTCCCCTCACGGGGGCACCAAGCCGTACTGTTCTAATAGTGACTGGTGAGTTCTAACTATCTAAACAGACATGCCTATATTTGGGCACCAGCACACCAAGGAGAGAACAAAGAAAATTGCGAATAAAATTGGTTAATCATCACTACATATATCATAATTTTAATCAATAGTCAGGGATGAAACCAAGATTAAAAACAAGAGAAAGTAATAGATTGAGTGTCAATACTCAATTACTTTCAAAGAGCAGTAAACTCGGAGGAATAACACTCTAGAGATCCCCCTCAACCAGGGTCAAAATTTTTCACGTCGTGTGGTCCCCACGGATCAAATGACGCTTCATCAGGACCAAAATATTTAAGACGTAAGTCAGCTCTTCTCCAAATAAACAAAAATTAGTAATATAGAAATTAAAAATTATATAAGCCGGTCACTTACATTGAAGTATACTGGCTAAGTCACAGTCAGGTCGCCCTAGAAAACACAAGGTAGAAACAAACACCAAAAATATACCCAACAAGTGGTCATAGGTGTAGTCATGCAAACATTGTGCAGTCAATCATAGAAGGAGGTGTGATGACAATAAAGTGGGCTTACCACCCCCAAGTCGGGAACAGGCTCCTTGGTAAGCACGTTCTGAGGACTCGGTTAATAGCTAGATATAGTAAACATAAATCATCAACATATGTCAATGTAAAGCGTCTGTCATATGTGTATTATAGGACAAATCAGTACCCTCGTTTGGTAGTACATATAGTAGTGAGGATATGAAAGAAAAAGGGTGTCGAACATATCCTCACCAAACAATGTATATAGTGTAACAGTTGTTGTACAGTAACTAGGTTATTAAAACATTGATAATGGTGATCAACAAACCACTGATAATGATGATAAAGGAGTGACACTTAGGTGGTATTCATCGCAGTAAATACAGCTTTCAACGATGCTGTAGATGTTAATACGGCAGTTAAAAATAGACTGACTCAGTCACAAGGACGCTATTCGAATTACCAAAAAGCGTCAGTATGTCAAATAACACAAAACAGTTACCGACCGGAATAAGGTGGTAGCTCAATCCATCGCTAAGTTTATTTAAAGAATGTCCAAAGTACTTACAACAGAGTAACCGGTCCGAATTTTGGACCTACCCTCCTGAATCGTGAAACCGCAACTAAACGCGGTAAAACGCCACCGGAGTTCTTAAGGACGTCACGGATCCGGAAGTAGGCAATTAACCAAGGTCCGCGCACGTCTAAAAGCAAGTGAAAGAGACAAGGGACTCTAACCTGAATGGGAGTCATAGAAATAATAACGCTAACAGCCTTTAAAAGCCGCCTTTCTGAAATCACAGCTGAATTAAATGAGACCAAAGAGTTCTTAACACAACAAAAGATTACCAAACTTCAAAAGGACATTGTTAGATTTAGTAGAGAGAAGGTGTACCCTTACATCAGAGATGATTACGACGCAGACAATCAGTCTCGAACATCTGATGAATCCATTACAGCTTCTAAAAAGAATCGTGCTTACAGTAGCGGTTCATCATCTGATGGGTGGAGTACGGACGAGAATCCACCACAAACCTTCTACAACTATCCTCCTTACCCAGTACACCAACCCATGCATTAGCAACCCCCTTATCCCTTCTTTCAGCCCCGCCCTATGATGCCATACATGCCTTTTTTAGGCCACGGCCGGGGCAGGGGCAGAGGCAGAAGAAGAGGAAGAGGCAGACGCGTGCAGTGGTCCAGAGAGGAACCCCAGATGGTGACCAGGAGCCAAACAAAAAGCCCCTCAGTGAGAACCTAGTTGTCAATCTATCAACCAGATCTCTTACACCTATTGAAATGGATGTGCTCAATAGGGGTTTGGGATTTGTCCCTACCCCTGAGGAGGATTTCTTCCGTCTACACATTGAAATGGACCAATTCTTCCGGAAAATCCAGTTACATTTCTTCTTTAAGGACAAGACAGTAGAACCAGCACCGCATGACTCAGGTCTAAAAAAACCTTCGACTTTTGTGCCACCACAAGTGGTCATGCCCAGTGAAGTTGTGACCTTTGAGAAAGCAGTACTTACTGATCTAAATAAATTATGTCCTAAACATCCATTCATTAACATTCCCAATAAAGAAAAGAGGGCTCTTCTAGATTTAGCATCTGACCCTCAAATCACTATCAAACAGGCTGACAAAGGCGGTGCTATTGTTATTATGAATTCCACTGATTACAAACATGAATGTCTGCGTCTGTTAAGTGATTCAACTTACTACGCTAAGATTAGGTATGATCCCACCAGCAGATTACAGACACAGATCAGGATTCTTATTGAAGAAGCCAGGAACAATCTTTGGATCTCACCCAAGGAGGCTGAATTCCTTGACACACCGCATCCCCGCGTCCCTTACTTCTACTGCCTACTCAAGATTCATAAAGGCATTACACCACCTCCAGGACGCCCCATTGTCTTGGGGATAGGTTCAGTCTTAGAACCACTATCAAGTTTTTGTGATCATTTTCTACAGACATTAGTTAAGAACTCCTCTACATATTTGAAGGACACCAAAGATGTCCTTAATCTGATTGAGTCGGTCAACGACTCTGGCACTGCACAAGGTATAATCACTATGGATGTTGAAGCATTGTATACCAATATTCCACAGGAAGCCACTCTACAAGTTATAGAGTCAGCTCTCCAGGAGTCACCGAATGCACTTTCTACTCCAGTTTCCTTTATTATGCACCTTGCCAGATTGGCTTTGACTGAAAATTTCTTTCAATTTGAGGATCAGTTTTATCATCAAGTCCGGGGAACATCGATGGGCAGTACTTTTGCCCCAAGCTTGGCTTGCTTATATATGTATGATTTTGAAAAGAAATTCATTTTGTCGCCTCTTAATCCCTTTTCAAATCATGTCACATCATGGCGCCGCTACATTGATGACATTTTGATCATATGGAAAGGTCCCCTGTCACTTGCGGACCATTTCACAACCTGGATCAATACTCTTGATCCCTTTTTTGAGATTTACGACTACTGTATCTGCTACACAGTTACCTTTTCTTGACTTAATGATCACCATCCATAACGGCAAATTGTCCACCTCCATCTATCACAAGCCCACTGACCGTAATTCCCTTTTACTTTATGAAAGTCACGACTCTGGCACTGCACAAGGTATAATCACTATGGATGTTGAAGCATTGTATACCAATATTCCACAGGAAGCCACTCTACAAGTTATAGAGTCAGCTCTCCAGGAGTCACCGAATGCACTTTCTACTCCAGTTTCCTTTATTATGCACCTTGCCAGATTGGCTTTGACTGAAAATTTCTTTCAATTTGAGGATCAGTTTTATCATCAAGTCCGGGGAACATCGATGGGCAGTACTTTTGCCCCAAGCTTGGCTTGCTTATATATGTATGATTTTGAAAAGAAATTCATTTTGTCGCCTCTTAATCCCTTTTCAAATCATGTCACATCATGGCGCCGCTACATCAATGACATTTTGATCATATGGAAAGGTCCCCTGTCACTTGCGGACCATTTCACAACCTGGATCAATACTCTTGATCCCTTTTTTGAGATTTACGACTACTGTATCTGCTACACAGTTACCTTTTCTTGACTTAATGATCACCATCCATAACGGCAAATTGTCCACCTCCATCTATCACAAGCCCACTGACCGTAATTCCCTTTTACTTTATGAAAGTCACCATCCAAAATCGTTACGAGATAATTTACCCGTTGGCCAATTTCTACGGCTTAGACGGAATTGTAGTTCCTCCCATGAATTTGACCACCAGGCTGACACTCTTCAAGAGAAACTTTTGGAACGCCATTACCCGTCCAGAATTGTGAATTTAGCACGGAAGAGGGCCAAAAATAATAATAGGGAGTCTTTACTCACAACCTTTGATAAGACACCCCAAACCAGAATAACGTGTGTATCCACTTTCACTCCTCTATCTAACTCAATCAAGAAACTGATTAATAAAAGATGGTCCATTCTCACCAGTGGAGGTTGCAAGATTTCTAGACCTTTGTTTGCGTTCAAACGTTCAGCCAATATCAAGGATAAAGTAATTCATACTCGTCCACGACCACAATTTGATACCCACACCCAAAAGACACTGTGGGGTCTACCCCGTTGTAGGTCATCATCCGTGTGGTAATTGTAGTGTCTGTGTATTTACCAAACACTTATCGACAGTGAATCTTGATCCGATAGGTTTATGGCACCTTAAGAAACATACCAACTGTAATACTAGGAACTGTGTCTATATGATTACTTGTCCTTATGATTTACGTTACATAGGCATGACATCTAGACCCGTTAAGAACCGCATCAATGAACATCGTAGTAATATCCGGTGTAATAGGATCACTACTAAACTTAGTACACATTTTCTGGCTGCCAAACATTCTCCTGATGATCTTTGGTGGGTAGTTCTAGAAGCACCTAAAGTTCGACCCAACGACTCAGGACACCTTTTCAGGATGGAACAGAGATGGGTGTTTAAACTGGGCACTAATATACGGGGTCTTAATGATGACATTCCTTGGACCTCTTTAACCTAATTATTCACTCACCCTGTATCCTCTACTAATGAATGACTGGATTCCACAGGTTTTGTAACATCTTGACTAAACATTACTTGTTACTTCACTAAGATGTTCTCTGTGCTGTTACGCTTGAGGGACTGACTGTTTACAATTTCCATAATTTTTGATTTAATGAAACATTTCCCCACGCGTCATCAAACTATTTGTTGATTCCCATTTATCATATTCCTTGGTGTATTCTTCATTTTTTCCGTTCACAATTGAGATTAGCAATGACACTCCTTGTCCAATGTTAGAGTTGTCTGCAAATGCACGAACCTTCGCTATTGGTTTAGGGCTACGATGGTTTTTTTTACCATTTGTGTTGCCAATATTTGGTTCTCCGGCTAGGACAGCCGATTTTCACTGTCCTTCCTTTATTTCTATGACTCCCATTCAGGTTAGAGTCCCTTGTCTCTTTCACTTGCTTTTAGACGTGCGCAGACCTTGGTTAATTGCCTACTTCCGGGTCTGTGACGTCCTTAAGAACTCCGGTGGCGTTTTACCACGTTTAGTTGCGGTTTCACGATTCCGGAGGGTAGGTCCAAAATTCAGACCGGTTACTCTGTTGTAAGTACTTTGGACATTCTTTATATAAACTTAGCGATTGATTGAGCTACCACCTTATTTCGGTCAGTAACTGCTTTGTGTTATTTGACATACTGACGCTTTTTGGTAATTCGAATAGCGTCCTTGTGACTGAGTCAGTCTATTTTTAACTGCCGTATTAACATCTACAGCATCGTTGAAAGCTGTATTTACTGCGATGAATACCACCTAAGTGTCAATCCTTTATCATCATTATCAGTGGTTTGTTGATCACCATTATCAATGTTTTAATAACCTAGTTACTGTACAACAACTGTTACACTATAAACATTGTTTGGTGAGGATATGTTCGACACCCTTTTTCTTTCATATCCTCACTACTATATGTACTACCAAACGAGGGTACTGATTTGTCCTATAATACACATATGACAGACGCTTTACATTGACATATGTTGATGATTTATGTTTACTATATCTAGCTATTAACCAAGTCCTCGGAACGTGCTTACCAAGGAGCCTGTTCCCGACTTGGGGGTGGTAAGCCCACTTGATTGTCATCACACCTCCTTCTATGATTGACTGCACAATGTTTGCATGACTACACCTATGACCACTTGTTGGGTATATTTTTGGTGTTTGTTTCTACCTTGTGTTTTCTAGGGCGACCTGACTGTGACTTAGCCAGTATACTTCAATGTAAGTGACCGGCTTATATAATTTTTAATTTCTCTATTACTCATTTTTGTTTATTTGGAGAAGAGCTGACTTACGTCTTAAATATTTTGGTCCTGATGAAGCGTCATTGGATCCGACGCGAAACATGTTGACCCTGGTTGAGGGGGATCTCTAGAGTGTTATTCCTCCGAGTTTCCTGCTCTTTGAAAGTAATTAAGCATTGACACTCAATCTATTACTTTCTCTTGTTTTTAATCTTGGTTTCATCCCTGACTATTGATTAAAATGATGATATATGTAGTGACGATTAACCAATTTTATTCGCAATTTTCTTTGTTCTCTCCTTGGTGTGCTGGTGCCCAAATATAGGCATGTCTGTTTAGATAGTTAGAACTCACCAGTCACTATTAGAACAGTACAGCTTGGTGCCCCCGTGAGGGGAGCCCGTCAGGCGTTGCACTGCCGGCCTGGCGAGGAGCATGACCCGATGATGATGCCAGTCATCCACTGTGATGCTTGAGGGCACTTGCTCCTGATGTTTCAGGTCTCCCTAGTTTCTTCTCTTTATGGAACAGTGTACTTTTGTTGCTTGTACTATTGTTGGGAGAGCGTACACTGGACAAGTTAATCTCCTGGTCCCTCCCCCCCTTTCTTTCGTTAAGCATAAACAACAGCAACAGCAGGATGCCGGCTAATAAAGCCAAAGTTATCGGAAATCCCCCAAAATACTACCAAAAATTGAGTGGATAGCTGAAGGTATCAAACCGAATATAGAGGAGAAGGTGTGAATAAAAACAGAACCGACAGCTTTGAAGAAATGTGCTAATCCAGTCATACTGGACGCATTAAATATTCGTCCCACGAGTTCACCAAAGTGTCTCGGAAAGTTAATATTTAACAGGGACTGTATTTCTGCTGATGACCTTGCCACTTGAAGTGCATAGGTAGATGTAAGGGCCACATGCTTTTGAAACAATATAGCCTTGAGTCTACTTAACTTGTCAAAATTCACGTTTGAAGTAGCAATGCAAGGCCAGATATCGGCTACCTCCTTCAGTTTAGTGGGGGAAACAATACGTTCCCGCAGCATGTAACGACCTTAGAGACCAAAACAATGTAAAATATTCCGGCTCGCATGCCACAACCGACTTCACTATTGAGAAGGACGTAGCTGCCGTTTGAAAGCACCTGGAACGTAGGTCTAATCAAGGAGACTGGAACTCCCTTAAGATAACAGGCCAAGATTGCAGCCGAGGCGTTACACGCCCCGTGCAAGGACAGCTGTTTACAAATCATCGAATGGCTGACTGAGGTCTCGCATTCACTACTGCTAAGAAAGACCTCTTTCATGCCATTGAAGCATTTGTGTGAGAAGGGAAGCTCCCACACCTTATGGATGTAACTATCTCCCAGCTTTTCATATCTGCCTACTGGAATGTGTTTCAAACAGGAGGTGAATTATTATGTTGAAATAGGCAGATTAATAACCCTGTGTATTAACCACTCTGCCGAAGGTATTTCGGCCACGGTGAAAGGCAATCTTTCTATTTTCTCGATGTTAAGCATGACATAAGTCGATTCATTCTTAGCCATTGTTGTTGCCGCGTTAGATTAAAGGAGAAAAATATTTCCCTGGCACTGACGTGCTGCCACAGAACGCAACCTGCCTTCAATGTTTGAAGCGTCCAACCCAACTGCATAATGGACCTGGTCTGACTCTGCCCATGGTATAAAGAAGACATATCAGATTGGATAATGTCTATAGCAGAAGATACAATGTTGTTTATTGTGTATATCCGGTTGGACAAGGTGTTGATCCCATTATCTACAACAGCTAATGCCTTTTTCAAATTTTCCTGATCTATTTGCCTTAACCGTGCTGCAGCATCTTGTTGGGAAAGCTTCCATAGTTCATTGTACACTGCATATAAGAAACTCTTCCTACGTGGTATCCTGGAGCCTGACAAGAAATCTTGTAAGTCAGTAGTGTTAGACAAGAGATTGAGGTGTGCTTTAACTGCGTCTAGTGAGGCTGATTTTAGCCACTGTTGGCACAATTTTCCTACACTATTGGGGTCATTCTGACCCTGGCGGTCCATGACCGCCATGGCGGAGGGCGGCGGAAGCACCGCCAACAGGCTGGCGGTGCTTCCTGGGTGATTCTGACTGCAGCGGTAAAGCCGCGGTCAGAAAAGGGGAGCCGGCGGTTTCCCGTCGGTTTCCCGCTGGCCCAGGGTATCCGCCATGGCGGCGCTGCTTGCAGCACCGCCATGGGGATTCCGACCGCCTTCCCGCCAGCCTGTTTCTGGCGGTGTCCACCGCCAGAACCAGGATGGCGGGAACGGGTGCCGTGGGGCCCCAGGGGGGCCCTGCACTGCCTATGCCACTGGCATGGAAAGTGCTGGGGCCCTCTAACAGTGCCCCACAAAGATTTTCACTGTCTGCTTTGCAGACAGTGAAAATCGCGACGGGTGCCACTGCACCCGTTCCACCCCTGCAACTCCGACGGCTCCATTCCGAGCCGGCTTCATTGTTGTAGGGGCTTTCCCGCTGGGCCGGCCGGCGGTCTTCTGGCGGTCGCCCGCCGGCCCCGCGGGAAAGCCAGAATGGCCGCCGCGGTCTTTCGGCGGGAACCGCTTGGCGGGCGGCGACCGCCGACCGCCGCGGTCAGAATGACCGCCCATATGGTGTAATTATATGTGCATGTTTTGGTGATATATAGCGAGGGTCTGGCCTACGCACCCTAAAACCCCCCGAAGAGTTAATAAAACGTTGATGACACCCATTGGTATCTATGGGCCACAATAACCACCCGCCTGGACGTGTCAGTGAAGCATTAAACGTACCATTCTGAACCCACTCATTGAGCTCACCTTTAGTTGCATTCGTGTACTTTTGCCAGTTGTCAAATTTTGCAGGGGCAGGAATACTGGGATTCTCTGATTGTTGCTAAGCCTAAACAACTTGTTTGCTGCACTGTTTCATTTAAAAAGATCATCTGAACAGAGATAAGACATGCTCTAAACAATGTTTCCTTTCCCTTGATCTGCCAATTTTTCGTTCCCCAAACACTTTTCAAATCAATAGATTTGGACCAATATTCATAACCTTCTATTGATAACCGGGAAACAAAAGATTCCGAATATATACATTTCGTATTGGTCAATAACATATGTATATCCTTAGTAGGAGTTACTTTAAAATAATATGACTCAGCATTCTTTTGATTATGCCCAGAAAAATATGCAAACTTTTCAGTATAAGTTTTAGAACTCCCTTGCGGTGGAGTTGGACAATGTTCCCATTGCGTGTAATTAAATATCGTTTTGGGACTACTCGCTCTATATATGAAGTGGTGCCCATAATAATTATAGCAAAACATATCACCATAATTTTCTTTGAGTTGGTAAAACATCTTCGTTTTCAAAGACAGTATAATATTGCAATTTTGCCATCATAGAATCAACTGTTTTTACATCACAATCATCAGGTACAATGCCTGGTATGACTATATCATTCATTGATAATTTTAAGATATACAGTATTTGAATAATTTCTGTGGGACCATATATATCGAACATTATTTTGTTCCAAACAATCCCATCAGGAATTGGCACTGAGGAAATGTTCACAAAAGATAAGTCTCTTCGGACCTAATGTCATGAAAAATGTGGTTTCAAAACCTCCTCCACCTGTTTAACCGCTGATCTTTCGGGAAGAAAATGACCATGTATTAATAAGAAAAAGATAAGAACAAAGCCAGTCCAAAGTAGAAAGGCTAGAACAGTCAAAGAAAGCCATACATAGGCCCTCATTACAACATTGGCGGTAAATCCCGCTTACCTTCGTGCAGAAGACCGCCAACACACCGCTGCGGCCGCGGAATTCCGCTACAGCTATTACGACCCACAGGCCGAATCCACCAAAATCCAGACACCCACACAAGTCCACCACACCAAAGGTCAGTGATAAACTGGCGATAACAAAACCTCCACCGTCACGCCAACAGGAATACTCCCACGCTATCATGACCCACGAATCCACACGGCGGTCTTTCAACTGCGGTATTCCATTGGCGGTACACACCGCTGCGCTCAAAATACACACACTTTTACAAAACACAACCACATTGGACAATTCGAAATACACACACCTGATACACATACACACACCACTTCCACACACTCAATACAATATAAATGACACACCCACATCACCCACAAACCCCTACGACAGAAATTGAGAAAGAAGCACAGAGAGAGACACACCATCAACAATACTAGCATCCACAGGCACACAACACCATCACTCACACAACATCCACGCACCTCAGACAACACACACAAACACATCCCCTCACACATCAAAACACACACCACCCCACACATCACCCACACCACACCATGGCACCGCAAAGACACCCCAGGTTCTCTGTGGAGGAGCTCAGGGTCATGGTGGAGGAAATCGTCCGGGTAGAGCCACAGCTATTCAGATCACAGGTGCAGCACACCTCCATAGCTAGGAAGATGGAGCTATGGTGCAGAATCGTAGACAGGGTCAACGCAGTGGGACAGCATCCAAGAACACAGGATGACATCAGGAAGAGGTGGAACGACCTACGGGGGAAGGTGCGTTCCGTGGTCTCAAGACACCAGATTGCAGTTCAGCGGACTGGCGGCAGACCCCCACCTCCTCCCCCACAACTAACAACATGGGAGGAGCAGGTCTTCGCTATACTGCATCCTGAGGGCCTCGCAGGAGTAGCAGGAGGAATGGACTCTGGTAAGTCAAATCTTAACTATTACATCCCCCACCCTACCTGCATGCTATCACATACCCAACCCTCACCCCCATCACTCCAACACCTCACATATGCCCCACTATCACAACCCACACATCCCAATACCAAGCCCTGCATGCTACAACAAAGCATGGACACCCATCCCCAAAGCATGTCCACTACAGATACCCACACAGATCCCCAAACCAACTATCACACAAGGTCCTACACAAGAATGCAAGCACTGGAGTACAGGCTCACCCACCCATTGCACACGATGGCACACACAGATGCAATAATCATGCCTTTACACCCCTGCAGGACCCCCACCCAACATCACTGGACAGGAGGTTCCAGACATGTCCACTCCCCCCACAGAAGAGGCCCACAGTGATGACAGCAGCTCTGTCCAACTTGATCAAGATGACCAGCCCGGCCATCTGGGACCTCGGGACAGTTGGTTGCCCTGATACTGGCACATGCCACCACAGCGCCTCCCCCCTCAGGAAACACCAGAACAGTACCCACCCAGCGAACCCAACCCTCTGTCCCCAGGACATGTCAAGCAGCAGTGTGTCCACCACTACAGGGAACCTAGGCAAACCCACCACCCCAAGAAAATCAGGGAACTGGGGGCAGTGGCAGTGGGCACACGGTTCAGGGGACAGAGGCACAGGTAAACAGGGGAACTGGGAGGGCTGCTGTGCGACAGGGGGAGGACAGGCCCAGGAAACCCACTCTACACAAGGCCCTCTCCAACATCATGGGAGCTTACCATCATTCCCAGAAGACGATGGCAACGGTACTGGCCAAATTTCAGGAGACCCAACGGCTGCAGGAGGAACAGTATTTGGAGATCAGGGAGGGAACTCAAGTCCCTCAACACCACCCTGGTCACCATTGTAGGGGTGCTGAAGGACCTTGTGAACACCAGGAGGGACACAACAAGGGGCCCCTGACACTAGCCTGGATGATGAACAGCCCACCACCTCCTCCGGCGCTAGTGGACAGGAGGCACCGCCACAGGACCACGACACCAGCACCCCACCCTCTGCAGATGGAGAACCACCCCGCAAATGGTCCCTGAGATCCAGGACAAAGACAGAGAACAATGCCAAGACCCCCGCCAGGAAATGAGACCACCCTGAATGTCAGCCTTCTGTCCCACTTCGTCCCACTTCGTCACCCTGTCCATCCATCAACTGCCCTAGCTCCACTTCCTATGCCCCTTTGGACAATGCACCTGTGAAACAAATAGACTGGACTCTGCCATGGACAATCCTCACCCCTGCCCATTTTACAACCCCCTCCACTAATTTGCACTGAAATAAACACATTTGAATCACAAAACAATCTGGAGTCAGTCTGTGCTTTCACAAATGTGTATTTGCAATAACTAAGGAAAATAGCAATGTCGATTGCATTTTCAACATATATCACACAGCTCTAGTCCATGAGATAATATAACAGAGGTCACACAGTGGGACCCCCATCTGTAAAATGGAAAGGCAAAGTGAAAAGTCAGGATCCATACACTGGGTGAAAGTGACAGACATATGATAGATCTAACAATTGTATGAGATGTGTGAGCCAGTGACATCTTCTCACCTGTGTTTCACTGGAAGTATTGCTGGATAACGTTGTTTCTGTTGTCGATTTGCTCTTCTTCTGCCTCCTCTTCTCCACTGTCCACAGGCTCCACAGCTCCCACAAGACCTCCTTCTGGACCATCCTCCTGCAGAAAAGGCACCTGTCGTCGCAAAGCCAGGTTGTGCAGCATACAGCAGGCCACGATGATCTGGCACACTTTCTTTGGTGAGTAGTAGAGAGAACCACCTGTCATATGGAGGCACCGGAACCTGGCCTTCAGGAGGCCGAAGGTCCTTTCGATCAAACTCCTAGTTTGCCCATGTGCCTCATTGTAGCGTTCCTCTGCCCTTGTCCTGGGATTTCTCACTGGGGTCAGTAGCCATGACAGGTTGGGGTACCCAGAGTCACCTGCAAATGTCGAGAGACAACTGTTAGACGCACACTAACCCTTAGGGACAACCCCAGACAACTATTCACACTGTATAGGGTCCTTGTCCTCACCTATTACTCACACACAGTGTCTCTGGAGTTGCCCCATCACATAATGGATGCTGCTATTCCTCAAAATGTAAGCGTCATGCACTGAGCCTGGAAACTTGGCATTCACTTGGGAGATGTACTGGTCGCCCAAACACTCCATCTGCACATTCATTGAATGGTAGCTCTTCCGGTTTCTCTACACCTGTTCACTCCTGCGGGGGGTACAAATGCAACATGTGTCCCATCAATGGCACCTATGATGTTCCAGGGCATATAAGTCACCTTTCACTGTGGGCAAATCCTCCACCTGAGGGAAAACGATGTAGCTGAGCATGTGTTTCAGCAGGGCAGACAACTCTCTGGACAACACGTTTGAGAACATAGGCTGGGACATCCCTGATGCAATGGCCACTGTAGTTTGAAAAGACCCACTTGCCAGGAAATGGAGTACTGACAGGACCTGCACTAGAGGGGGGATTCCTGTGGGATGGCGGACAGCTGACATCAGGTCTGGCTCCAACAGGGCACACAGTTTATGGATTGTTGCACGATCAAGTCTGTAGGTGACTATTACGTGTCTCTCTTTCATTGTCGACAGGTCCACCAGCGGTCTATACACCAGAGGATGCCGCCATCTCCTCACCTGCCCCAGCAGACGTGCCCTATGGACGAGAACAGCAAGCAGAGAGTCAGCCAACACTGAGGTATTAAAAAATGTATTATTACACACATTTGTCAATCCGCAAATGGACTGTCACGGTGTGTATGCAAAGGCCTAGAGAGGTGTGACACATTTAAAAATAATGCATGTGGCCCCCTGAAATGGCGGCTGCCTGACCTGTAAGGTGGGACAAGGGGATGTGAGGTAACTGCGCTGGCGTTCTACACTGTCGCGGTAGGCAGTCGAAGACCGCGCCACAATCCTGCATTGGTTAACATTGGACCCTATCGGTCCCAGGAGCCAATGACGACGTACGCTGGCAGTGACTGTATGCACCGCCGCGGACGTGACCTCCATTTTCTGTCTGTTCACTCACTTGATACCTGACCTTCCACAGGAGAGGACCTACACTGCAAGTGCTGCTGTGACCTCAGTCTGGAAGTGACAATGGCTCATGTGTCTGGGGAAAGGGCCCCTGCCTTCACTTCGGAGGAGTTGGAGAAGTTAGTGGATGGGGTCCTCCCCCAGTACACGCTACTCTACGGTCCTCCAGACAAACAGGTGAGTACGCTGTGAGCATGCTGTATGGGCAATGCCTGTTTCGAGTGGTGTGGATGGAAGATACAGGGGGGGGACACTGAGGCCTGCATGAGCGGATGGTGAGTGTATGTGCGTCAGGGCAAGGGTGGGAATGTGGGTCAATGACTGTGACGGTCCAGACGGTTAAAGTTTTTCCTTTTCCCCTGTACTATTCCTCTAGGTCAGCGCCCACCAGAAGAAGGATATTTGGCGTGCCATCGCCAAGGACGTCCGGACCCTGGGGGTCCACCACAGACGGAGCACCCACTGCCGGAAAAGATGGGAGGACATTCGCTGCTGGAGCAAGAAGACAGCAGAGGCCAAGCTGGGGATGGCTTCCCAACGTGGGAGGGGTGCCCGTCGCACCATGACCCCCCTGATGTTCCGGATCCTGGCGGTGGCCTATCCGGAGTTGGATGGGCGCATGAGGGCATCACAGCAGCCACAAGGGGGTCAGTACAGTCACATCCATCTGACTCTGCACGCATTACGAGGTGTCTGGGTGGGGGAGGTGGGCTGTGGGTTCCCCTAGGCCAGGGCAAGTTTTGTAGGCAAGGTCCCTTGGTGAGGCAGGCTATGTGGCACCCCAACCCCACCAGTGTAAGAGCCAGGCTCCTGTGACTTCCATGTGTGCAGCAATCGGGCTAAGGCCTTGTACCCCGTGGGCATGTGATTAATCTAGGAACTCTAAGTGCATGGCGTAGTGCAGAGGGCTGCTGTGTCTGTAGTGTCTGCTAACTGTAGTGTTATTGCATGCACTGAACATGTCTTTCTTCTGTCTTTCCCGCACCCACTTTTTGTGGTCTCCCTGTTCTTGTGTGCATTAGCATCATCAGGCAGAGGAGCAGTGGCACCAGACCAGGAGGGAGCTGCATCCCACATGGCAGTGGAGGGCGAGACAACGGAGTCTGAAGCCACCAGTGGGACGGAGGGCGAGGGGAACTCCACGGTGGGGACAGGAGGTGACATCAGCAACAGCGACTCTTCCTCTGAAGGGAGGTCCCTTGCAGTGGCGGGCCCCTCTGTGCCCACCGCATCAACAGGTACAGCCGCCACCCTCCCTACCAGCACCGCCCTCCCAGCCGCCCCTCAGTGTCTGTCCCATAGCCGCTCATCCAGGAGGGTGGGCATCTCCTTCGCCCCAGGCACCTCAGGCCTTGCCCCAGTCAGCCCTGCTGCCCTCAGTGAGGAGGCTATTGACCTCCTGAGATCCCTCACTGTTGGGCAGTCTACCATTCTGAATGCCATCCAGGGTGTAGAGAGGCAGTTGCAACAAACAAATGCATACCTGGAGGGCATTCATTCTGGCCAGGCAGCCCAACAGAGAGCATTCCAGGCTCTGGCCTCAGCACTGATGGCAGCCATTGTCCCTGTGTCCAGCCTCCCCCCTCCAACTTCATCCACCCAGACCCAATCCCCTGTACATCAGCCTATCCTAAGCACACCATCAGACCAGCATGCACACACCTCAACACACAAGGGTGGCTCTGGCAAACATAAGCACCACACATCCCACAGGCACTCACACAAGCATCATACCCATGCACACATACCAATATCCACTCCCCCCACTGTGTCCCCCTCCTCCACGTCTCCCTCCTCCCACCCTGTCTCATCTCCACTCACACCTGCATGCACTACATCTTCAGCCACTACCTCCATCACCAGCACGCCCATCACCACACACCGCTCACGTGCACTCACCACACCCACTACCATTCACACATCTCCTGTGTCCTCTACCAGTGTGTTTGTGAGCCCTCCTCCCAAACTACACAAACGCAGCCACACCCCCACCCAACAGCCATCCACCTCACAACAGCATCCAGCCCATGCACCTTCACCCAAAGTCAGCAAACGTACACCTCCTACAACCCCTACCTCTTCCTCCACTCCCAAACCCCCTCCATCTACCCATACCACTGTGTCTAAAAAGCTTTTCCTGTCTAAAATTGACCTCTTCCCTACACCTCCCCCCTGTCCATCCCCTATGGCCCGCCTTTCCAGGTCCCAACCGAGCACCTCAGCCACCACATCACCGGGCACAGTGGTGCCAGCAACAGCGGGCTTTTGGAGTGTGCCAAGCAACAGGGCTGCCAGTGTTCCACGGAGCGAGGGCAAGGTAAAAAAGTTGCCCACATCCCAGAGGGAGAAGACAAAAACACCTGCCACCAAGGGCTCAGGCAAAACAAAAGTGGATAATGGCTGCTATCCCCAGTGGTCAGTCGTACGAGGCTGGTGGTCAGTTCCAGGAGCCTCGGCAGCTTGCATGTTGCACCGCCGTCAGTGGAGTATCACTTCCACTACCTCTGTCCTTGGCAGGATGAAGCACTCTTGGCACAAAGCCCCCTCCAGAACCAGTGGAGAAAGGCATCCACTACCTCAGTCCTTGGCAGGATGAAGCACTCTGGGCACCAAGCCCCCTCCAGAACCAATGGAGAAAGGCATCCACTACCTCAGACCTTGGCAGGATGAAGCACTCTGGGCACAAAGCCCCCTCCAGAACCAGTGAAGTATCACATCCACTACCTCTGTCCTTGGCAGGATGAAGCACTCTGGGCACCAAGCCCCCTCCAGAACCAGTGGAGAAAGGCATCCACTACCTCAGTCCTTGGCAGGATGAAGCACTTTCGATACCAAGCCCCCTCCAGAACCAGTGGAGAAAGGCATGCACTACCTCAGTCCTTGGCAGGATGAAGTACTCTGGGCACCAAGCCCCCTCCAGAACCAGTAGAGACTGTTATCCGCTTGAGAGACTGTGGCTTTGCACTTACCAGGATGGAGCAGTGGGCAACCCACCCACTTGAGAGACTTGATAGACTGTGGCTTTGCACTCCCCAGGATACAGCAGTGGGCATGGGCCCCCGTGGAGCTGGCGTTGTGCACTCATCCGGCTGAGGTGCCCCCCCTTCTCTTCCCCCTGACGTGCCTGTTTCATTTTGATTTGATGCTCCTGCAGTGTTCTCTCCATTTGGAGTCTGGTATCGAGTGTGGGCCTCGCCCATGCATTTTGGGCCCAGTGGTCCAAGGACTATGAATGGTGCACTATCCGGACTTGTGTAGTTGGTGTACATAATTGTTTATACTGTATTTCAAGTTTTGACTAATGGATTTTTATTTATTACAATCGTTCAACTCATTTCCTTTTGTCCTTGCGTTCTCCCAGGGGGGTTGGGGAGTGTAAATGTAATGTTGCAGCATGTATTTATGTGTATGGTGTTGTGGGTGAGGGTGGGGGTGTTGCGTGTTGCGTGTGTGTGTGTCACTCTCTTTTCCCTAACCCCTCCCCTGTGTTGTAGGTGCAGTACTCACTGTGGTCATCGCTGCCGTCTTTCGTGCTCCTGGTAGAGGAGCAGGAATACCATCGCAGGGAGTATTTGGAGTTCTGGCTTCATGGCGTCCTGGTTCCTCGTGGAATGTGTAGAGGTGAGTGTTTTCCCTTCCAAGTCCTGTTTCCGCCGTGTTTTTGTTCGCGTTGGTTCTGCCCCGGAAAAGGTGGCGGATTGGCCTCTCATAATAGTGTGGGCGGTACATTGTCGTCCACCTGTCTGTTGGCGGTGACCGCCGCAGTGTTTGTTTCTACCGCCATGGCGGTCGGAGTGTTAAAGTGGCTGTCTATGTTGACGGATTCCGCCATGGTCGTGATTCAATTTTTTTTACCACCGGCCTGTTGGTGGTCTTACCGCCGCTTTAACACCGACCGCCAGGGTTGTAATGAGGGCCATAGTTCCATGGAAAAATGAAGTATGTTTCTTTAAGCCAGTGTGTTAGCTTATGTGCACTTGACAGATCAGCTGTCGAAGAGGCGAATGAGTCTGATAAACCGTCGTTGAAGTCGGCAAAATAACCAGAGACAGTTCGTGCAAATGGCGTAGCCGTTGTCAGTGGTGGAGTTGGTGTTTCCTGCGGTGGCACACTATAGACAGCACCATCCGTTTGGCTTGTAGTCGAGTTGACTTGGTCAAATGTTTCTAAATTATTTCATATTAGTGGAACTAATGGAAGATTATCATCCACCCTCCCCAAGCTCGGAGAGGTATCAGTGTTGGTATAAACAACTTGTAGTGGAACTTATTCGCCAGTAGTGAGAGGGATTCGGGAACTACTGGATGTTCCTCTTGGTTGGCTGTGCAGGATCGGCCACATGGTGTAATTTGACATTGTCAATTGAAACAAAACTAATTTCTTTGGCACCTGCCAACGGTGGTAGAATAACAATTCTGGTACCGTGTATCCCTAGTACAGGGACTGGTGCTCGATAAGAAGGACAAAATTCCTTTTTCACTGCGACTTTTTCACGTACAAGATCCCCAACTCTGGGAATCCAGCCGGTAAATGTTACTGGCACATCCTTAATTCCTGTGGTGGCAGCACTTTTGGAAGAATTATCATCACGGAACTGTTGTAATTCCTGTAACACAGTGACACATGTATTTATGTAAAAGGTGTTTCTGCTGCCTCCACACCAGGACCATCAAGATCCGGAACAAACATTCGAGTTCCGAACAGGCACTCATAAGAAGTAAGACACCCCAGGGACCTTCTAGGCAGGTTATTTAGTGCTCTCTGGACTCCATACAGGTGATTAAGCCAACTACGACCCGTACCTAAGACTCTGGCTGTTCAGGATTGCTTTAAATCGCGGTTTAACCGCTCCACAACACAATTTCTCTCTGGATGAAATGGAGACGAGTACTGCAATTGGACCCCCAACAAAGCCATGGTGTCCCTGAATGCCCTTGAGGCGAAAGCAGGGCCTGGTCCAAATGGAACGCCGCAACTGAATATGTACCAATAAAGACTTGCAAATCTTTAATAACAGTCTTAGCGTCAGCCGAGCGTTGTGGCCACACCCATAGAGATCTGGAGCATGAATCAACAGTGACTAATATGTATTTGTATGCACTGTCAGGTGTTAGTGGACCGCAGTGGTCCAAGTACACACACTGTAACGGTTTGTTAGAAATTAAGAGGGGTGTCTGCGGCGGGCGCTTGGCCATGGAAACTTTAATTTGTTGACAGATGTCACAACAAAGGACATACTGCTTAGTCTCTTTATAAAGACCGGGCCACCAATAACGGGCTTGTAAGATTGAAATTGTAGCTGCCACACCGGCATGTGCAGATGCCACCCCCTCATGCGCTGCTTTAATCAATTGTGGTCTTATATCTTTGTTAGGAACGTCCCGTACGCCTATGCCTGGTATCTTAACTTCAGGGTTCAGCATACTTCCCATATAGTATTGATATTTGTTAGGGAATCCTTTAGGATGGGGCGTACCATCAGCCGTAGCTTTTATGGCAGCCCAAATGTCTGCGTCTGGTTTGGAACTCGAGCGAGTCACTGCAGCTACAGTGGCTACTGCCACTGCTGACTTTGCGGCTTCATCAGCCAATGTATTTCCAACAACGTGTATTCCAACGCGCTGGTGTTCAAGTGTATGCACAACATGGACCTTTGGTAGCATCTCTTTCAGATCCGCTACCTTCCCCCACAGTAGTCTGTGTTTAATGGTGTTACCTTTGGAGTCTCTGAACCCATTCTGGCGCCAATATGCAAGTATTCATTAAAGGACTGGACACAATAATATGAATCACAAACAATCAGCGTAGGCAGTGCCGGATCCGTATGTTCTAGTGCCATCAGCAGAGCTTTTAGCTCAGCCAATTGTGCTGTACAATCCCCTAGGGTCTTTGTAAAGGTATGTAGAGGACATAATTTGTCCCCTTCCATATAGCCACTTACGACTGCGCAAACAGCAGAATACTGATGTTAAGTTCCAATTGCAGGTTGTGCAGAGCCATCGGTGTACATGACTCTATGATACTGATCAATAGGCAAGGTATTTGCTGGAACTGGATATTCTACTTCATATTGCAGGAATTCCTGAGTTTGTAACTTCGGGTCAAAAATGTTGTCGACATCAGTGGCTGTTAAAGACGGAGCCCATTGTATCCAACGTTGATGTAGTGCTTTTGCGTTCGGAACGCTAGCTTTTGTAACAGCCTCTAAGGCTGGGATTGGAGAAACGACAATTATGTGTTTTCTCTGGGCAAGAGGTCTTTCTTTAATAACAGCCATCTGCACAGCAGTGAGAATTTTTTCGGTGGGAGCAAAGCGTTGTTCAGCTGCTGAATACAAATGTGATTTGTATGCTATCGGGACTGTCTCACCCTCATTAAATGTCACATAGGCGAAACCGATGGCCGCAGCTATTACCCTGATGACCAAATGTGTTTTGTTGTCCCTTGTGTGTAAATGTTGTGCTGCAAGCATGTCTGTCTGCAATTCTCTAAGTATGCGTGTATGTTCAGTTGTCCAGAATTTACTTGAAAAATCGGGACGTATTAAGTCATATAAAGGTTTTAGGCGCGTGGCATAATCGGGTATGTAGGTTCTGCCAAAATTTTTGAAACCCAATAATGATTGGAGTTTTTTAATTGTATTCGGTGGTTGTAAATGTGAGCGTTTTTCTAAAAATTGTGGCGCTAGGCTCTTCCTCCACTTGACAGCTCATATCCTAGAAATAGGATGCTGAGGAAGCAATTTTTGTTTTTTTGAAGTTAAATTTGTAGCCAAATTCGGCGAACCCTACAACAATGCGGGCTACCCGTCTTAAATGTTGTAGTAACTCATCATCCGTGAGACATATATCATCTACATAGGACAATGCTTCAGGGTCAATCTTGTGTAAAATGGCAGTAACACGAGCCGCAAACACTCCTGGGCAGTTCTTATACCCCTGAGGTAAACAACAGAATTGTTTATGAGAGCCTAGTGCGCTAAAGCTTGTTAAGTCCCTGCTCTCAGGCGCTATATTCTGTCAGAAAACCCATTTGAAATGTTTAATGTTGTTTTGTATTTTTTGCGCACTATGTTGCTCATTATTGCAGTGCTATGTGAATTTTGTATAGCATATGTGCGTGTATGACTGTTTAAATGTCTGTAGTCTAAGACTATTCTGTATGAATGGTCCGGTTTAGCTACAGGAAATTAAGGGTTATTCATCGACGAGACACAGGGTTCAATTACACCCCGGTACTCTAATTGCGTGACTATTTCTCTAACTGGTGCTCTTGCTTTATGTTTTATAGGATACTGCGGTTGTGGCTGAGGTTCACTTTTAATGGGAATTACATGGTAGGGGGTGTCTTTATCCCACCCTACGTTATTTCTGTATAATGCAGGTGCTTGTGCTAGAGCCCATTGAATGGAATAGGATTCAGCAAGTTCCTCTGGAACAAGGAGCGAGAAAGAAGGCTTAATGGCATCTTCTCCATATGGGCAAGTACGGACAAAGTCAGGCGGCCAATCTTGTTCGGCCAACAAGACATCATACACACTTTTACTATGCGATCCCAAAAGATTGTGTTTATTGTGCATTCAATGTCTCATTCTAATTGCAGCGTTACTTTGTACACCCTATCAGGCTTGGAGACACGCATGTCAGCTGTTTCTACTTGTATAAAGTCATCAGTTGCTTTCACCTCCAGATGCTCTAGAAGATTCCGGCGAACTATTGTGACCTCTGCCGCGCTGTCTAGCAATGCTAGAGCCCAGTTCTTGTTCTTCAAGAGGACCTTCTTCCTGTGTGGCATGTCGAACTGCGACTGCTGCCACCTTTTTCTTTTTAAATTGTTGTTTTTGTTGGGCAGGTTTCTCTTCCTTTTTAACAGAAACCTCCTCAGAGCGTTGTGATTCCTGCCTCGGTTTCACATACTCTGTTCTTCGCTCTGATCGCCCACCTATCTCATTTCTCTTTTCCAATGAGTCCTGAAAGGAACGAGATTGGCGTGTATCAGTGTATTGATATCTATCAGGCGTTTTGATATTATCTCTATTTCTGAGATTATACCTATTCTGTGGGGTCTCCGTGCGTGGAGATTCTCCCCTTTCTTTTTTAGGCGTCTGTCACTTTTTATCCCAGCGTTTCTTATTACCCTCAGGTTTAGAGAGTTTCCTCTCATTTGGCGGGTACTTTACCCAAATACGATTGTACAGTTGCAGGATTTATACCTAGTGTTATTGCATGTGGGTGTGCTGGAGCAGCACGTCCTGGGTTTGTATTTAATGTTTGCATCACAAATTGTACTAATCGGCTGTATATTGCTATTAACTCAATGTAGAAGCGACGAACCTCTGCTACTGCTAAATTCCCAACCGCAGGATGTGGTGTATAAGTGGCCAATAAAGGCCAGGTAGGACTGTCATTACTTAGT